>NC_090436.1:794698337-795336670 GCF_031143425.1 Pleurodeles waltl | reverse complement strand
TGAATCTCTGCTCATATATGCCCTTTGGGTCTGGAGGTAAGTCACTTTAAGGGTTACTTACAGGACAACGGGGGCACTCTGGCAGGGGGACGGGGGTGTCCCTGAATTCGCTCAACTGGAGCTTTCCCTTGGTCCTTTTTCAGCCCCAGGTGCGATAGATTTCTTGGTGTGTGACATCAGCTGACCAATACCCAGGGTATTGGTACGGTGCGGCCACTGGAGTGCGCAGTGCCACCAACTTGACACACTTGTAGGGTTTGTCCTGTTGGTTGTTGGTGTTTTGTTGGGTTTGGCTGCAATTTCTAGTGCAGCAGTTAATGGCCAATCAGTGAAGTGACCCTCCCTAGGTTGCTGGTTTCTTCTTTGTTGCAGAGTGGTACCTCCTCTCTGGAGGGAGTTCTTGGGCTGTTGGTGTAGCCTGGAGGTCTTCTGGGTTCCTTCAGGTCAGTTCAGTTGTCCAGCAGCTCCTCAGCGCTGATTATTGGGTCCTGAGTGCAGCAGGCAGGGTTTGGCACTTTTTTTGTGCAGCAGGTCCACAGTTCTCATGCCTTGGAGCTTCTTTGTGCTGGTGTTCTTTATGTCTTCGAATCTGAATCTCTGATCTAGGGATATCCACTAAATATTGTACTTAGTGAGCGTTTTAGGAGGAATCCAGTAGTGTTCAATGGGACACCTACCTTTGGGTGGCTACATCCACTATAGTGACCACTTCCTGTAGGGAGGGCCACTTCCTTATCCCTGATTGGCTATTTTCCTTCCATCCAGGATGGAGGAAAAGGAAATGGAGTGTCTACCTAGCATCCAACACCTTAGGGGTGGTGCATTCCAGGTGGGGCCACTCCCCCTACTCTTTGTGACGGTTCCCGCTTTTGCTCCCACCAAAACTAGGGATTTTCAAAGGGGCTGACCAGTTGCTGCTAGCATCAGGCCTGGGGGTTGAGTTTCAAAGGGGGTAAGCCCTTTGAAGCTCACCGCCAGGGCAGTGCACATTCCTGATGGACAGGGTGTTATCACCTCCACCCAGGAAGGGCATTGTTCTACAAATCAGAGAGACAGGACTCTCCCCCAAAGACTGTAGATGTGTGTCTGGAAGTGGCAGGCTGGATAGAACCAGTAAACAACTATGCCAGGGTAGTTAGATTTTGCAGGGTAATCTCTAAGGTGACCACTGGGTACATTTAGGGATAAATCCAATACTGGCACCAGTTTGGATTTATCATTCTGAGTTGTTTGATACCAAACAATCCAGGATTCAGAGTGGCTATCATGTAGCTGGGAAGCTCGCGTTGACCAGTGTCCCACACATGTATTAAATTGGCTGCTCTGTTCACTCACTTTGTCCCAGGTTTGGCAAGGACACAGTGGGGGCATTTTACTCATGCAGTCATGCCCTCACATATAATATGGTGTACCCTGCCTTAGAGCTGCAGGACCTGCCAGATGGGTGTTTTACCTATAGTAAATGCAGTGTATGGTGGACAAGGCACACAGGCAGTATGCCATGTTGAGCTTGTGTTTTAGGTTTGCACCAGGACACTCAGCCTACAATGGCAGTGCTGGGTGCATCTGGATGCATGGCCCTGGAGTGTGGCACAATCAGTGCTGCTGCCATCAGAGGCTTACCCACAGTACCCCATGCCCTGGGTACCTAAGCACCCTTTTACCAGGGACTTATAGTGGTAGCTAATGTAGTATCCAATTGTGCCAATGCATCACAACAGTTTTGGGGAAAGAGCTCTGGCCCAGGGAACCTGGTGAGCAGGGGCCCAGGGCATTGCAGTTTCTAGCCTACATCATACATCAGGCAAAAAGTAGGGGCTAACCATGTCAAAAAGAGGCTTTTTCTCACACCCACGCCGCAGCCACATCACGGGCACCTAAAAGACCCTCACTGGCTACCTATCAACAAAAGAACTACCCTCAAGCTCCTCATGCACGCCTACAAAGCTCTCCACAATTCCGAACCTGCATACGTCAACCACTGCCTCTCCTTCTACACTCCCACTAGACATCTCTGCTACACCCAAAGAAAAGGGGACAGGGTAGGGACACCCTGACCCCTTAGCTATGGTGCTGGGATCCCAGCAGGGCCCCACAAGGGTGAAAAAGCACTTTTGAAAAATAATTTTGCAGTGAATTTGCGACATTGCAAATTTGTGGCAAATGTTCTTTTTTTTAAAAAGCGCTGTATGCCACCCTTGTTTTAATGAAGCTCCTGACTTGGCCAGCTCATATGAAAAATAAGGGAGGGGGTGCATGGCCCCCCCCTCCTGTTGCATTTTTATGCCCTGGAGTCCACCGCCTTCAAGGGCCTAATAAATATAATAATGTGGGCAGACCGGCCCTGCCCCGGGGACCACCACCTCCCTAGGGCAAATTATGAAACTAATGCATCTCATGGGTGTCTCATGAAAGGCCTACGAGATCATAAAAAAGAGAACTTTGTTAGTATCTTAAATGCAACAATACATTACCTGTTTTTCTACTTTAAACATCGCAAGCAGATCACAAGAGCCAGAAAGGAAGCACAGTCCCCTTGTAGTCCACGCAGGAGATTGTGCGTTTGGCTGTCACGATTGTCGAGAGAGAGAGAGAGAGAGAGAGAGAGACGTAAGTTTGTAAACAAGTTAAATAATACAATATACATACTGTACTGACTTTATTATTAAGCATTAGAATCCAATAATAACTGGTGAGGTGAACAAGAACTCTGTACAACAAATCAGAAATAAACGTCTAAGTCTTCTATCTTACGACCCTCTTGCAAGAACAGTCACACACCTTAAAAAAGTTAGTGTGTAGTGAAAACGCATAGTTCACAGTAAAGGAAAAATGGATCAGTCTGTTTTTGAAATGTAACTATGAGGTTTATGTAAAGAAAAATTTTAACATTCTCAGCACAAACATTGTTGGAGTACTTTGTACCATATTTAAAAGAAAATTATGGAGCACGACGCTACGCCAAAATTAGCAGCGCCGTGGTCCGTCATTTTCACAACGCAGGGTTGTGCTGTATTTAATTCAATAGGGCGCAGACCTGTGTCGTCCCCTGCTCTGGTGTTAAATTAAGCTGCCTGTGTTGAGTGGTTTGATTGTTTATGTGTGGAAAGGTGTCCCTTCCTGCACATAAACAATCACTAATAGTGATTTGGCACTTCTGTGTGTGCTGCAGAACGCAGCACACTCAGAAGTGCCAAAGCGTCATTTTGAAATCATTGTTTATGTGCTGGAAGGGACACCGAGAGATCTTAAAGAACTTGGAGACAGACTGTGGCAGTGTTGGAAAGAGATATTTGCAGTATTTCCCCTATTTGCACCAAGGTTAATAATTTCATGGTTGTACTCCAATTGTGCCAACACCAGATAAAACAACCGGTTATAGACTTCCTATCCTCCATTTACTACAGTACTATGTCTGATGCAAACATACAAACTCTGTCCTGTTATGCATCAAAAGAAGTAATTACAGAAGAGGGAATGTGATTCTGCTTGTGCATGAGGTTTCAGTGCAACAATTCCTAGCCGTTGAAGAAGTATAAGTTATCCTTCCTCCACCCTTCATAATCTGCCAAGCGATCTAAAAAAAATAATGGAACAAAACAAACTGCCCAAAACCCATGCAACTACTGCATTGCCAAAGCCCATGTTGTCAGTATTAGTTGCAAGTCTTTTGGCTTTATCAATGTTTGTTGTGTTTTGCCATGTCTTTTGTATAATTTTATTGCTGAGGATCTGTGGGGTCCCACCAATATTTTGAAAAATTTCTTTTTAGTCTCAACAAGTACACAGTCATAGTAGTTTCAGGCAGAAAAGGGAACTTTACTTTTTTGTGTGTATGTGCTCGTTGGGGAAGAGCAGAATATCGTCTCTCACATTGAATTCAGCCATTGGCGGAAGTGTGCTAACTCAGTTTCCTAATTGTCTGCAGTATTGGGCCAATGAAATATGTGAATGACAAAATAACAGGCCACGGGATGAAGAGGGATGATGAAACTAGAGTAAAGTCCAAAAGGTATTGGCTAATGCCAGACCTAAAAATGTGTAACACGTCAACATCAAGGCAGAATCCAGAAGGCAGGTACAGACAGAATATAAATGCCATACAGGAGAAATTGTGAGTTACATCCACATATGCATTTCACCTAGTATAGCACCAAGACACAACTTTGAGGGAATTAAACCAGTTACCCAGCAACCTGGGTGTTACTGGAGCAAAGAAATCAACCCACTGACATCCATTTTATTCATCTTTATCTGTTTCCTCAACTTTTAATGTTTACTGTTTCCTGGACTGCGAGTCATGATGGCATGGTAAATCCAGAACAAAAAGTTATTACAAAATAGAATAATACTTTACAGTGACAGTATCATGTTTGAACTTCAAATAACACAATAAAAAAACTGGAGGAGAAGGTCACATAGAGCAAAATATGAAAAATGGGACATGAGGATGCACACATATAAACTGCAATGCTCACTAGCAAAAGCAAAGCTATGTAGCTTCTACAGCATAATATTACTGACAAAAATATTGTGATTTAAAATATAGCCAAAAAGATATTGAGGACACAAATATCAGCTTTACATACTTTCAAATTTCAATTATAAATATGTAGTGGAACAAAATATTGTTATTAAATAGATAAATATATCAATTTTAAAATGCTTAACATCATATTAACCCCAAAAATACATGCATATATTATATTTTGTATGCACATAATGTAGAAAATATAAATTAAAAATGTAAAATAAAAAAATGAACTTTGAAATGAATGTAAAAATATAATAGCCTTAACACGGAAATTAAAACAACTTCCCCACTTCTCCCCTACAAACCCACCAACAAATAAACAAAGTCAAATAAAATAAAAAAAAGTTTAAATATTTTATCTAAGCAAAACTAAAGTAAGATTTATTACAAAAGAATTGCATATAAGTAACATAAAAATAACATGCCACAAAAAGCAGTAAACGTAAAATAAATTAAAAACCATAACATACAACAATATTAAAAATATGAAACACTCCACAATATTCTTGACAATGGCATTTTTTGACACAATATTTGTGTCTAAGGACATTTTTGAAACTGTCTTAACATGAACAAGAGCACTGTAACAGCCAAAATGTGTGGATTATATTTACCCTTTCATCTGCACTAGTCAAATATCAGAGATTTCATCTTGGAGCGAATGATACACTAAGCCAACAGGATAAACCTCTTGACCTTTTACAGCTGTTTGGATAGTGAGAGACTCTATTTCGGTGGGAGAGTAGCTTTTTATGACAATATTGTACGTTTGCTCTGTATTTGAATCTTCTTAAAGCTCACAAGATTAACAGTTCTTGACATATGATGGCATATTTGACATAGTAGGTTTAGTTTTATGCATATGCTCCATTTTACTGCAGTCTTCTAGAAAGCCTGAAACAATCTGTCAAAATGACAGACAGGTGCATAGAATGATGATCATCTAACCTAGAGCAAATAGCTATTCATCAACTGAATCTGGGATCCAGCTCAGCCCCAGTGAAATATTGTTAGTCGTAGTGTAATTTACTAACATCTGAACACATTTAAGGGTGCCCACACTGTGTCTTCTTTGCCGTCAGAGCAGCAACCTGCAGAGGGTGAAGGATATTTCTTATTTTTGCTTCTTGCTGGAACACGCACAAATGCTTCACTTGCACTCATACTGTTCTTCTGGGAGTTAGCTGGGCCTGCAAACCTTGAATGCTAATGCCATGGAGGGAAACAAAGACACTCACCTTGTCACTTGACAAGTGCTTAAGAGAAAAACTATGATTTGGATGGAGTTTTTTGACTTTTGTAATGTATTTGTCAGAGGTATACATGCCCTGTAGGAATGTCAGATTAGCTGTATATGAGTAATTACACTAATAACCATTCATATGGCGCTTGCTAATCTACTTTTTTACTGAAATGTGTTTATTGTATTACTCATTTCAATGTTGGGTGTCAGAATGCTTTATGTCACAAAGATATGACACAGAGGCAATGACTTATACACGTGTGTACTAACAACTCCTTATCACTACCCAAAGGAACATTCAATAGGAACCTTAGAATAGCAAACCCTTGAGAAAAAAACAAGGTACTTGCACTCTCCATGCAGCTACTTGATGCCAATTCATAACTCACTGCAATACATTACAAGAATTGTGACTTATCACCTGTAGGTAACAAGGAGATTTGTGCAAAAGCAATAACCTGCTGACCTAGCTACATAAAATAAAAATCAGCACCCTGTGCTTTGCAGCAGGTATGCCTTTTTATGATGAAACCTGTGACTGGACTGCACACAATCTCTCCATTAGATGCATTAAGTGCCAGAGTCATCTTATTGTTATCATAAATCGCTGTACACACAAACATTTCTGCAGCAGGTGCCTTAACCCTATGAGATATTTTGAAGCGCAGTCTGGTTGTGACCGGCTCAGTATACTAGGGAACGGTTATAAAAAATTAAATGTATACGTTTAATATCATTCTCCTTGTGACTCTGCCCCTCACGACTCCACCTCTTTCTGTTAAGAGCAATTTATGAATTTGCAGAGGATTTTTTTCCATTGTCAGCACTGCATCAAATGGACAATTCCATGGAAAAAACGTTCATCCCATGGAAAACATTAGGATCCTCAGGTTACAAGTCCAAATCTCTGCAAGGTCGACCTAACCTTATGTTGCTCATGACGATCAGTATATTGAGAACCATAAATTGTGGAACATGTTGGTTACAGTGCATGACGATGCTTTACAGGAAAGAATAATTATTATAATATGTGTATTGCTTTGAGAAGTGACATGTGTCTGTTCCAGCAAATCCAGTCCCAATGAGGAAAAAAGATCATAGGCCTAGAGTGATGTCTGATTTGCGAGCACGTTGCACACTGATTGGAAAAGAGTATTTATCTACATTTCCAGAACATGACATCAAGCCTCCTGATGTGTGCTTAGTAGCGCACGGAAATAAGCCCAAAGATCTGGTGGGTTGCATGGAGGCCAAGTTGGAGTTCCAGGGCATGGAGGCGACATCCAAAGTGCATTTTGTTGAAGATGGGGCCAATCTTTTAGGTTGGCCACAGCAAAAAGATCTTTGAATATGATTAGATCCCAATCATCCTGAAAAGGAGCTGGGGCAAGCGTTGATGCGAGAAATGTGCAGAATTTAAATTTTGTGGAAGAATATCCACAGGTGTTCAAGAAGGAGTTCGGGAAATTGAAGGGATATGTGCAAAAAATTATAGTGAAGCACAATGATGTCCCCCATGGTCACAAGCCATGCACTGTTCCTATTGTGTTGGGAGAACCATTGCATAAGAAGTTAGCAAAATTGTGTAAGCAAGGTGTGGTTGAAGAAATCGAGTCGTCTCAATGGCTAGCTCCTTTGGTGATTGTGAAGAAAAGCAATGGGGAGTTATTCTTGTGTGTGGACCTCTGGGATCTGAATGCAGCTATGTGGGTGGCTGGACATCCATTGCCTAATATCAGTGAAATGTTGACCACTTTGAAGGGGCTAAGGAATTTTCCACATTAGATTTATCATCTGCTTACCACAGATAGTGCTGCATCCTGAGTCTTGAGGGTTAACGTCCTTTATTACACGAGAGGGAGCATACAGATTTAAGCAGATGTAATTTGGTCTGGCGTCAGTGTCTGCCATTTTCCAAAGGGCTACGCATCATTTGTTAAAAGATGTTCTGCAAGAGACTTGTTTCCAGGATTATATTTTGGTATTTGGGAAAGATCTGGATGACCAGGATTGTACTATGAGAACAGTTCTCGGCATTTGGAGGGAGAGTGGATTGACCATCAGACTAAAGAAGTGTAAGATAAGAGTGTCTCGGTAGAATATTTAGGACATTGGAAAGACCAATATGGTATCTCTTCTAAATTGAAATTGGTGGCAGCTATTGAAAATGCACCCTCTCCTATCAACAAGGACCAGCTCATATATTTTTTGGGTCTGGCAGAGTAGTATTCAAAATGTATCTGAATGTTTGCGGACAAAACAAAGTGTATGAGGAAATTGATTGGTCGGAACAGTGTGAGTCAAATTTTGTAGACTTAAAAAGACAGATAACTTCTGTGCCTGCACTAAAACCAATTGATACCAGGGAGCATACCATCATCAACACGGATGCTAGTTCTGTAGGGTTGGGCATAGTCTTGTTGGAAGTTAGGAAGGGCAAGAAGATAACTATTGCATATGCGTCCAAACCTCTGAGAGAAGCTGAGAAGAATTACTCCACTATTGAAAAAGAAGCTCTTGCTTGTTGGTGGGATGTTAACTATTTTAGGAAGTATGTGTGGGGAATTAATTTTGCACTTTTTCTACTGAAGGTGCTGGTAGAGCCGCTCATCGAATAGCTCACTGGGTGATGAGAATGTTGGAGTATAACTATGTTCTGGAGTATGGGCTGGGGAAGAAAAATGTATTAGCAGATTACTTTTCTAGATTGCCTGTTAAGGAGGGTGTGGAGGAAGATGAGGAACCTGAGGAGTTAATAGCTGCTGTGGACATGGATGTAGGTAGTATTACTGAAGGTAGGATTCCTCATGATGAATGGGTAATGGAGACGTAAAGAGATGCTGTTTTGCAAGAGGTTATGGAATATGTGCAAAATGGTTGGCTATCAAGCGGAGTTGCTTCCATGGAAGTGGAGTGTTTCTATCAAGTTAGTGTAAAATTATCTATGGAAGGGAGTGTGGTGATGAGAGGGGAACAACTGGTTGTTCCTGCTGTTTTGCGTGCGCGTGTGATGGAATTTGCCCATGAAGGCCATTTGGGCATGAGTGCCACAAAAAGGCTTATCAGATCAGAGTACTGGTGGCCTGGCGTGGATAGAGATGTGGAGCTTCATACCAGAGAATGTGTTTTGTGTGCTTGGAGTGACAAGTCTCAGAAGGTTGTGAAAAAATCTCCCATTGAGTCAAACGAGTCTGACGGGTCTTGGAAGAAAATAGCCATTGATGTCATGGGACTTAAGTATGCTTGGCTGGTGTTTGATTACTTTTCACGGTGGCCGGTAGTGAAGTTTGTTGAGAATGTCAATGCGGAAACAGTGGTAAAGTTTTTAATTGACTTTGAAGGTGTGCCTAAAATGATTGTGTCTGACAATGGAGTACAATTTGTGTCAAATGTCATGATTGACTTTTTGTAAAGGTATGACATTGAACATATGAGAGCATTTGTTTATTATCCCCAGAGCAATGGACTAGTTGAGAGGTGGAACTGAACTTTGAAGGATGGTCTGCAATTGGCAATAAGTAATGGAGTGGGTTGGCGTAAAGCAGTCAAGGATCTTTTTTGGTCATACTGCACAACTCTTCACAGTGTGACTGGTAGATCTCCTTTTGAAGTTATGAGCGGGAGGAAGCATAGATCATTAATCTCCAGTGGGGTGGAAAGGATGAAAGAAGTGAGGGAAAATGTGGAAGGTGACTACATGGTTGGCGATTGGATTCATGTGGTGAAGGGGGGGTAGGTTCAATAAGTGTGATTCCAAATATTCGGAGCGTTTGAATGTGGTGAAGGTGTACAAATATTTCTTATTGTTAAGTGATGGAAATATGTGGAATCACAGTAAAGTTGTAATAAGTCCGTAGTGCATTGATCGTACGGTGTTTACCGGGGTTACCTCTGAACCGGTTGTCATGAAGGATTGTGGACGTGGACCACATCTGCATGATAAGGCAAGGTTGCCCAAGAAATTGGAAGACTTTGAAATGTAAAAATATGTTCTTGACAATGTGATGTATTAGTATGCCAATGTATAATAGTGAGGGAAGGGGGTGTGTAGTGTTTGACATCTCTTCTATGCTTACTGTGGTAGCAGCCACGCGCTGCAGAGTGTTATGGAAAGGGTTCTGTTGTGGGGGGTTCTGACTTGGAACGAGGACTCTGCAGATGCTGAGCGTCTCCCTACTGGTCACACGCAGTAATAATGTTTCTGTATTATCTTACCTTTGTGCGTGCAGAGACAGTTTATTTCACCTATACCTAAATGGGACTCACCCCAACAATCCCATTGCTGAAGAGGACTTGCCTAAAGTCTTTTTATGTATTTGTTAATGTGTTTGTTATCTGTTGTGTGTAGATGTGGGGTGTGCGGCATTGACAAGAGGGGCTCTAGGCAGCTGCAGCTATCTATAGCATGCCCCAAAAAGGGCACACTTCTCTGCAACACTTCATATCTATGCAGTGCTACTAGTCTGCCACATAATTTTTAATGGATCTCTCTGAACCTCTCTCTCATGAGCCAGCACTTCAGATATTGGTGTAACTTCAAACACCACCCAATCTGCTATGTACTCTCACAAAATACATCAAGAAACCTGATGGGAATCCTTGTGTTTGTAACCCCATGAGGCACATGAAATGCTAGATAAATCCCATAACACTATTCAACAAAATATAACACATGTGAAACACCAACAGCCATGCTTTTGACCAACTGAAGGCCTCACGATATGTGATATGTAATTTCTGGTGATGTGCTTCACAGTACACACTCTTGCCATTAGGCACTGCGTACCCTTGCATGAGGAAGAAGACTGAGATGACACTGACATACAAAATAGCCATCCAACCACCCACCAGTCCGGGAAGGTACATAGCACCTGAACAAATGGGCGACCAAGTTAGAGGTGTCCCACTAAATTGAAAATAATCTGGAAGAATTGAGCCGAACTTAACGGCATTGGCTAAAATACAAATATGAGAAGAGACACAATGGTATAGTGGCTGGGAAATTGGAGTATACACCACACAATGTTTAATGCAGCAATAGTGATTATAATATCAATTTATTGCCCTTAGTACTCTTTTCCTGGCGGTTTGTGATTTAAGTACATACCAAAGTATTGTACTATTACCATACTCGCACTGTGAAGTTTGTCATTTTTTAATGCTCACCACATTGGTGGCTTCTTACTGTACTGCATAGAAACACAATAATTGTTCACTTGATGAAACATCTTACAATGCAGGTGTGCCTTTTAGAACTGCATAAGAAGCAAAGAACACAGCCTTTATTGGGTATAGATTGCTCTTTACCATGTATGGCCAGCTCTAGCCCAGTTCTGTGGCATCAGTCCTTAATTTGCCATTAGGCATGAGGTCGACATGCATTTTAATGCAAACCCGTGTAGACCTTATCCACGGCATCATCCAAACGAGTTCCAGGGTTCACTGGCCGGTCTGCCTCCCTGAGTATATTAACTGTGTGATGTTTATCTGCATTTACAACTTGGGGAATGACGCTGTATACAGTCTTAGTAGAACTGATATCAAATACATAAAGGCCAGAGAAACATACGCCGTCAAAGACGAGTGCGTTCGAGAGGCAAAGCCTCTCACGTGGCAACAAGATCATAGGTTCTGCGGAGCTTTAATAGTAGCAGACGCTTTTAAGCAAACTGTAAGCCACTGAAGATAGGTATAATGTTCTGAAAGTGTACCAGGAGCTCTGGATTTCATTAAAGCAGCTCGCGCAGGGTGGTCTGAACAACAATGGTCTAGTAGCACGGGGACAGGCTGTGCATTGCCCTCCCTAAAGCTCCTGCAGTTAATTTTGTGGAGGTCAGATGACACATTTTATCTAAGCTATTTACATTTAAAATAATACTCACGTTTTATGTTTCTGTTCTATGGCGATGACATGAAATAGTATTTTGACCTGGGCAGAAAGGTAATTGGAGCAATGATGCTAATGAAAAGCAGAAGCTGGTAGTATTGCATGTGAGAAATCGGGCAGACCATTTGTGCGTTTGACAGAGTGGCATGACATCAATAAAACTGCTATAATTAAATTTACCCTATCCATATGAAATATTATTAAAGGAAATGCTGTGATTTATTGTATTGTCTGCAGGCATTCAGTAATAATGGCAACTCTCTAAAGGGGTAATTTAGAGTTTGGCAGATGCCCCATGCGCCAAATTCGTGGTTTCCCAACTCATGCACATCTGGGACGACTGCCAGGTCTCTGCCGGCAGAGCCAACTGAGGCTGTTCAGTGGGCAGTTTGTCATGGGTCACTCGGTCAACGTAAGCCAGAGGGTGCACAATATTTAGGGAAGTATCTTCGGATGGGTATATTTCTTGTTTTAGACTGCCAAGGAAAATCTGAAGGGCCCGAACAGGAAGCAATAGAAATTACCTATGAGCTGAAGGAAAGTCCCAGTGCATCAGGGTCATTGATTTTTTTTATTTTGCTGGAATAAACCCCCAGTTTTTTTTCTGCAAAACAAAAGCAAATGCCACTGATCCTCCATGCATGTGCTGATATCAGTTTTATCAAAAAAGCTTTCGCTGCACCAGTGGAATCAGTTTCGGCAAAGTAATCTCTGCCCTGTTGGCACGGGTCTTTAAGTATAGCGTGTGGTCTTCTACCGAAAAAGCAGAGGCGATGGCCGCTGCCGAGTACTAACGGCAATTAACTGACCTTGTAATCAATATTGCTGCCTCTTATATTGCGTGGTCTGTGCTCCAATTGCCCAGCCACTATGGGTGGTTGGTGGACATTTTGTATGTCAGTGTCATGTCAGCGTTCTCATGCAAGGATACGCAGAGACTAATGACAAGAGTGTATACTGTGCAGCACATCATCAGAAGTTACATTTCACATATCGTAAGGCCTTTAGTTGGCCAAAGGAGTGGTGGGTCATCTGCAAGACTCTAGATGACCTCCTGCATCTTCAGTCAGTCTATCCCTCAGAGCGCTGCAGCCACCCACTCTGTAAACTTGTGCCGCAAGGTTGCTGTTGGAAACCCAGAAAAGCAGAGAAGCGTTATGCATATGCAGACTAAGGCTATGATCAGTGGGTTTTGTTACAATTACCACACAGACACATTATATCTAGCAGACTGCAGATAAAAACCAGGCTCTTCGATAATTGTATGATTGGGTTAAAATATATCATGTATTATGCAGTGATCTACAACAGCTATACATTATGATGTCATACATCACCCCAAACAGATGCAAGTCGACCCTGCTTCCACATAGATTAAACTCACATTTCAAACCTCACAGCTCATGAAATCAACCCATAAAGTCATTGGGCAGTTTTGGAGGAATAGCCAACTTTAAATAAGTTCCTATAGTGCTGCACAGGCAAATATTATTTTTCAGAAAGCTTGTAAACCACACTCAGAAAATTTCCAACAACCGTTTGCATTAACTGCTCCCAGACAGCAAACACCATTGAGCAGGACCACAAGGACAGATGTGTAAGATCTGCATCCTTTGCCATATGTGAAACACATGCATGCACTGGCCACAGTACAAGTGAGTTCTTAATTGTGATTTGGGCAGTAACTGAAGTTGACACCCATATCGGTGTTTCAATGAGGGATATGGCATTACCAGATGATAATACTCCAGGTGACTCTGGAGACAATTCGCACTTCGTCAAATCTGGTGTTATTTTATCCTACAAAAGACCTCAGAATGCAGGAATGTTGTAAGGCAATCAGTGCAATAACACTGATTTCTGCATGATATTCCCCATTCAGTAGGGAACCTATATAGGATTACTTCTAACAACTTGGTATTACCACATCCCCATATTACTGGCAATATTGGTATTTTTAATACTTTGTTTCTTATTAATGTGATGTGTTTGCCTTTCTGAATACCATAAGATCTATACCATACAGTTTGTCTGGCAAAACATATATTCATTACAAGTATATAAAATGAAGTAGTCTGTGACTGTGATTCATATAGATTGTCTAGAGAGAACCACTTTACTGGCCATGAGCAATATCTGATCCTAGATCAGCTGCCCATTGTGTATCTCGCTTTAACTGTACTTCAGCTCATCTACAGCAGGATCAGATAGCTACAGCAGGATCTGACAATGTTGATGCATATAGCTTTGAGACAATTGACAGTCTATGGGCCCGCCATTGATTAACCAGTCATCTCCTGGAAAAGTGACCACAAAGCTTTCACACACTATATTTCAGTACTGTATAATCACTGTGTGACTTATGCCTTTTTTAGGTCTAAATTGATCCTGGTCAATAAGCTCAAATAATTAGTGAATGTATCCCCAAACTAGTTCAGACCTAGACTGTGACATAGCCTCATCACACCAATGTTGAATGATCCACCACATGAATCATCCGTATTGTGAAGGCAAGTGAATATTTCAGGGCCTTTGGACTGCTAACGTGTCCCTTTATGATAAATTATTACACATCAGGACTCATTTTAGGCCAATGAATCTTTTGACCCAGTTGAGAGACACCTTAGGACGAGATAGCTAATCAATATGTCAATCAATACAGCAATAATGTCATCAATATTTATCATAACAATACATTTCAAAGTCATTAATCAATTCAAAACTCTACCATGACCTTGCAGCCATGAATAACCACACCAGTTTAGTAGAATTTTATATGTTTTATTCCCTATTAATTACAAATCTAACAGCAGATGCGTTAACCTCAAAACCAAGAAACATAATAGCATAGTCACGATATGGCAACTTTGGTAAGATTTCATTAAGGCGAGAATCACAAACATCAGAGCATAACACGGCGTAAACATAGAACAATTTAGCAGAGTGTCAATAACGCCTCAGTTCAACAAAGCATAGATTCAGTCGTTTGTCTATTTGCGTCAGTTTAGTGAACACCTGTCCTAACCACTGATTAGCATTAGCATGTTGGGCTTCAGGCAAAACAATTTAGAACACCAATTTGGAAAAACATCTAACTATGGTCTCTGTCAAAAGTAAGCAGTTGGTACCTAGAAAGGAAAAGCAAACAGACAAATCACAATTGCATTGTCATAATTACCCTCCAAAGTTTAGGTCAGCGTACAGGCTCAGTCTTCGTCTTCAGGACATCAGTCAAATCGCCATCAGTCAGAACTCAGCTCCAGGGCAAAAGGGCACTTCCCTCATAAGGAGGTAAAGTGTAAAGTGGACACATCTAAGGACAAGGATGGTTTTAAGTAAACCAACAAGTCACCAAACATAGTGACAGAGTTTCTGGATAAAATCAATAGCATTCCCTAACCCACCTAAATGGCTCCCCGTGTCATGGGTTTTTATCCCTTTTTCGTTGTACATTCCCCCAAAATTCTATTGGACATTTGTTATACCCCACTATCTTTAACCTATCAGAAAACACATTAGGTCACCTAACTCTTCACCCCACATTATTTTACAAGTCTTTGATTGGTTCCCTTATTCGATGTCTGCAGAGGTGGCACGTCCGGTATGATTTCATCCTTCTGTAATTCTTTGCACATCTTTTGGTCAGTAGCTCCATTGTCTTCACCGGTTTGAATAACCTTGTACATTACATTAATCTACACTGTTTCATTTCATTTTAACATTATTCTACAAGCAATTAAAAATTCATGGGAACGGATCTAGTATGGTTACATTCGCCTTCTGGTTTGAAGAAAAAAACAAAGTTCATGTCCTTTTGTGAGTCAGCATACTGCAAGATAGGAAAAATACATTTAATATGAGAGCCAAGCAGCTAAGCTTCGACTCATGCTAACTTAAGGCCTATAAGGATTTCAGCACAAATTCAATAACACAATTATTGCTTAATTTGTATAATCTTATCCAATATGTTGATACATAAACATCTTAATCACCATTATTAGTCCACGTATACATTGGCGGCCACTCCCCTTGGTCACATTTCAGGTGCACGTTTAAGCAAAATTACTATTACAGTTTCTATGCAGCATTATCACACATTAATTCATAAACATTTCATGTTAATATAGATTATATAAGCTACGCTCTCTCAACACTTTAATGTCAGTGTCTGTGAAGTAAACATACTTTATCATGTTCTGTCTAGTACGTGTCATCTTGAAGGAGAGGAACTAATAAGTTAGCTTCTATGTTTCTGGGGTTTCCGAGGAGGAGGGGACCTACCTCTGCAATATCATATTGCCCATGCCATTTCGGTCATCAGGCTGAGATGGCAATTTTAGACACTGATTGACTAATAACTCTTACTGTCTGTGAGACCATGTTCTAGCAGTCCCCAAACCCTGTTCACATTAGTTTTTGGGGGTTTCTTTGGTGAGGTTACTCTGGGCTTTTCCCTCACTGAACTTTGACACAGTTTTGGGATTTTATCATTATACTTATGCTGACAGAACCTACATATTCCTTCATCATTAATTTGTGTACTGCTGCTACCCAAATATTTGAACCGAAATATTCCTCCACCTTGAATGTGTGTACTGCTGCTACACAGCTTCTGTATCTGAATAGAGTACTGTTGAGTTGTATTATATTACGTGCAGGAGACAGCTCGTGCATCAGAGACTATAATGTATGTTAGAATGTTGACGAGGAGGATTCCAAGTTGGACAGTTACGAGGGCTGGAGATAGGGACAAGAGGAGAGCTGTCATTTCCTGCTGTCACAATGAATAAACCAGAAATTACAACTTGCCGTGTTGCGACTCTTTCAGTAAAATGGAACGTATGGTTATAGGTGGCTTTGCTTTCATCTTGATTCCTTTCTTTTGGCCTGATACCACAAGCTTCCCTTCTGTCATTCTGCAGTCTGGGAAGACAATTAAGCCCAGGATTGATAAGCACCTATCTTTGTCTCCCAGCATCCACATTTTTCCTGCTTTCATCTGTGAGTCTTGAGAAATATTTTTTAAATGTTTTCCATGGGACACCAACATTCAGTCATCTTTTTTCTCCTGTATTTTATGATAACTCAACCTCTTTTGGGTGACAGAAGTAAAAGCTATATTTCCACTCTTCTTTGGTTTCCCCATTGACTCCCAGTAGCAAAAGGGTGATGTTCAAGGTGTTATGCATTTCTTGTGTCAAAGTGAATTTGCAATTAATAAATAAATAATGTTTAGTTAATATGAGTAGGTCATAAATAATAAAGGTGGCATGTGTTTAACATAACACAACTTTTTAAGATAAGATGGCTAGGCCTCAAGTTCACTTCCCTTTGTTGTAGCTTGCACATTTTAAAATTAACATGGGTTCTCATTTTTCTGAGGAGATCTAATTAAAAATGTGTCCTTTAGCATTTTGTAAAATATCCTTAATTCAGGTAGTTTTATGGCCTTGTTTCTGTTGTATCTTTAAAATATGTTCTTCTTTGTGGTCCTCATGTCCTGGAGGATGGAGCAGAGCTTGATTGTATCTTTACAATGCCACGTCCTCTGGCTAGCGGAGATTAGGGATATAATTTTAAATATGCCTTTGTCTTTTCTATATTGCTTCATACAGTATTATTCACCAGTATCAGAGAAAAAATAATTTTCCATGTGATGTGATTTCTGTTTTACTATTGCATGTTGTAATGTAACATTTGTTTCATACAATGTTGACAGTGCAATTTCTCTGTTTGAAAAACTACAAAACACGCTGTTTTGGCATGTCTGTCATTAACATTTCCATTTACTTGAAAGAGCAGCCTCCGCGTTGGTCTACTTTTTGATAAAATACTTAGAGATTTTCTGAGTTTACCCCAAGACCATTGGCGGCTCCTCCTTTATGGCAGAGGAACATCACCCCCCAGCCAGCAGAGGCAAACGAAAAAATAAAATGATAATAAAAGTTTTATTATCATTTTATTTTTCATCAGGAGCCAAGTCTTGGGGGCGGGGCCATATGAAGAATGTTGGAGGAATGGTGGGCACTGCTGTTAGTGCACGTGTTGGTTTGGCCAACCATCTTAGGATGTCCAAATTGACATCCACACTCACATCTCCCCAACCCTGCTTCGTTGCGGGCGGAGAACAACAGTAGGCACAGGCTCCCAGTCCCTGAGTGCAAAACCAGCCCACTTCGCCCAAACTAGACACTACTCTCATGGGTAGTACCAGCATGAAAGCAGCCTCTGGATTGGCCAGAGGGGAGTCTGGGAGCCTCAGCCCGTGCACACCAGAAGAGCGGCAAGTCGCAGGTAAGTTCTTTTTGTTGTTGTTTGTTTTTTGCTTTATTATTGACCCCCGCTCTGCCCCACTATTTTTCCCTGACACCTGCTGCAACTGCCCAAGACTACTATCAAGCATGTCCCTATTACAGTTTGCTCTTTACCTCTATATTCGAAATATTTTTACATTAATTTTCCTTGTGCTAGACCTTATCTGGTTCTGGCTATTTAGCTAGAATAGTACTATGCTAACTCTTATTATATACAATTTGAGAATTTACTGACATTTTGATTTTAATTGGCTAACCAATTATATATTTGTCTTTTGTAATGACTACATTTCAAGTAAACCTTCATAGATTTGACTTTGAATTTTTTCTAGTGCAAGTTCAATTCGACTTGGTTTATTTCTTTTCAAGGGTTAACATCCTTTGGGACTCAGATAAACCCCCAACCCCGAAAACAGTTTTAGTAGATAAAATAGTGCCAAACCATGTAAGCCCCAATGTAGTTGAGGCCTGGCATTTTTGCTAAGTTGCACAGCCTCCAATGACACTGGCACATCTCCTAGCTCAGCATTTCACAATATATTTATTTTTTTCCCCCTAGATTTACAGGACTGTGGTGGGTGGTTGACCATTCTCCAACCTGGGGCTGCATTACAGACAGTGCCCCAGAGGTGAAACTGGTGTGTATGTCTTCTGCCCCCAGTCACTGTTGGATTACAGTACAGACTGCAAACGTTTGTGCAGCTCTTTGTGTAATACTGACAGCTCCAGTGCACATATAATGCTGGCATTATCTTAAGAGTGTGTTTCCTCATTTGAATGAGGACATGGCTCCAAGCAAGTGAGGAAAGCATTTTGTCACTGTTTCGTAGACATGCTGTACAGCAACACAAATGCTTTGCAGTGTGGCCAAAAATAAATTAAAAAAGGTGCTGTACTACAGCGAGGGCTAATGCACTTAAAAAAAAACAGTGCAACGGCTCTGTATGCATCTTAGTTTTTTTTTTTTTATTATTGTATTTAGCTATGGTGCACAGCAGCCCCTATCCAGCATGGCTATAAATCATTACCAAAGTTGGTAATGCCCGTGCATCACCGCATGGACAGAAAAGCAATGGTATAGCCAATAGTCTCCAAGATGCAACCTATGTGCTTTGCCAGTGCATCTTAGTTCTTGGCACGACATCGCTGTGATTATGTGCAAATCAGTTAACCTCCCCATACATGAAAAAGAAAAAAACGGTGACATTTTGCAAAACATTCTATCGCATAAAGAAAGCAATTGTGCCCATGTCTTAGTGGACATGCATTTAAAAGAAGATAACAAATGTTGTCTCAATAAACATCCATTTCAAGGGAAAAAATGGTTTCTTTAAACCTTATGTGGCGTAATAAAATGTATGGTAAATGGTTCGTTAATGAGTTGGCACACAGTAAGTGTGCCCTTTGAGGGCGACCTCTGCAAGTAGGGAAAAGAAGTTCAATTGACCCCTTCCTAAAACCCCTATGCATACACGCGCTGTCACTCAATGCATCCGCATGCAGGGGGAAAGCTGTTGTCTTTCAAAGTGCATGCTGGATTCTCCCAGACACCTCAAGTGAAGAGAGACAGACCGACTGCTTCAAACAGCTTTCACCTTTCACTATTGTGCTGCTCTCAGGGTATCACTAGTTTGTAGTTGCCCTGGGCAGTATATTATCAGTAATAGGGCGCACTGTCCCTGTTTTCATCCCCACGTGCCTAGATAAAGGCATACCATGGCACACAGGGGGACAGCCAGCCTTCAGTGTAGTATGGCCCTAGGGGCCATATCATAAGGGTGCACTTCACAGGACTGCGCTGTGAATCATCCTTACCAAGGTGCATCTGGCAAATATTGGGGCACTGCACACTATTGCCATCAATGCGCTCTCTCTAGGGCAGCTGAGAACTTGCACCTGCCCTAGGGTCAGTGCATTAGTGAAAGATTGTACGGCTGCTGTGAGCAGCACCCACCTGCACTTCAATGGAGAACAGAGACACTCCTGCAGACGGGTGCAGTGAGTGACTGCTTTCACCTCTAGGGAATGTTTGGGGGTCCTATTAGACCTCTTTTACAACCTCCAGAGGGGGGCACACTGACTTTGTGCCACCTTTTTGTGGAGCACACTCAGTGTGCCTCCTGATAGCTTCTTTGCCTCTGTGCCAATTTCCATTATGTGACACGGCCAACGAGCTAAAGTGTTCTCCTTATTTGCATAGGGCCATGCCCTCACACAAATGAAGATCACCCATTTGAATATCATTGGTGCCATGTGTACGCAGGTGCTATCTGCATTATGAAAGAAGCTGTGCAAACCTCTTTAATCTGTTCTGTAGTATCAAAATGCTGTGGTGATGCAGTGCAGAACATTGGGGTTTACACCTGTTTCACCCTGTGGTACTTTAAATAATACAGCCTCTGGTGTCTAAAATATGAAATCATTTTCTTTTGCTGATCATATGTCATTGAAAAGAATCCGAAAGTGACTTTTTCACTTTTCTAATATTCAGGAAGGTCAAGGAACTGATGCAGTTTTATTAGCAACAGGTGACTGGTTAGTAGAAGTAGAGGTTAATATCACTAGGGGTGGGCAAAGGATTCCACTCCACCGGAATTTCTTCCCTCACCCGCCAACGTTAAGTTGGTGAGCGAGAGAAATCACTAACTTGGTGAGTGTGAGCGAGATTTCTGAATGCGAGTGGTTGTGGTAGGCTGTGACCGCTCTCGATTAGAAAGCTGCCACTTGCGTTGAGGAAACTGCAGCTTGAGTAGAAAATGTACTCACACGGCAGAAATAAGTTAGCACTGTCTGGTGCTCCATGTGATGCCATTTGTGCCAGTTTTACAGAGTGGGAGAAACTCCCGGTGCTGAAAATCAGCACAAACAGTGCGACTTACCCAAACTCCGCCACAGGCAGAACTCCCAATAGTGTAGTGGAGTTTTAGGGCACTTCACGGAGTTCTTCATAGCCAGGCCTAGTTACCACATCAAATCATACTACTGGGGCCTACACCCATCAGAATCAACAACCAGATTTACTGTGAAAGTCTTAGGACTGGCTACAGATGGAGATGCAGAGGAGGCATGGGCCAAACAAGGGCAGTGAGAGAATCGCCGCTCTGCTAACTAAATCTTCTTATCAATAACTTCCATGGCTAACACAAAAAGTGGTTTTGTTAAGAACTGGTGACTCTACCAGAAGAAACTGCATTAAGGTTGGTGGTTGCAGAGGAGTGGCTAAGGACGCAAATGCAGGCACGGACCCAATGGCTTCACAGGGGGTTGTGTGGGTTTGTACAAGGGCCTGGGGCTTCATCCTCCTGCTCTTTTGTTTTAGCCTTCCACTGAGCTGGAGCTCATTTGTACCCACCTGCTACCGCTCACTTATTTGCCTGCCTTCCTTTTTTTTTTTTTTTTCAAATTTTATTTTATTTTAATATGTTGGAGGGAGGGGGTTACATGAGAAAAAAAAGAAGAAGACATAATATATCCGTGCGAAGAAAGTAAAGTAAACAAAACAACGGGAGAAAGAAGACCTTTAAAAAAACCTCAGTTATATATATCACATATCAAAACAATTAGCATTTTTTTTTTTGTTTTTTTTGTTTTAAACTGTGTCTTGATATTCCAACCATCTAGTCAGTGGTGCCCACATTCGTTCTCCTCTATGTCTCTTCTTATGACCCTTTAACTTATAAAGACTTAATTCAGTATTATAGATGGTAAGTAATCTAGAGCGCCAATTCTCAAACGTGGGGGGTTCTTTTTTGAGCCAATCTGTAGCAATACATAAGCGGTATATTGCCATGGACAAAAATAAAAATCGCCTTATTTTATACAGTGCAGGTTCCGTACTTTCAGGTGAGTCCACGACTCCCAATACTACCAGCATAACAGTAACCTGAATATTGCAATGCGTGATCTTCTTAAGGAATACCTCTATCTCATTTAATATTCCCTGCAACATTGGGCATACAAAGAACATATGCATTATCTCAGCTTCAACTTCCCCACATCGATTGCAGCTTCCAGAGGATATCCCCCACTTTTTCAGTTTTGCTGGAGTATAATATAAGTCCATCAGTGTTTTGTAATGCTGGGTTTTCAAATTAGCTGATAGAAATGTTGTCTCAGCCATGGCTAAGGATTGGTCCACCCACTCTCCAGCCACCCCAAATCGTGCAATCCATCTCTCATTCTGTTGTGCCATATCATCTACTTGTAGCTCTGTTAGTAACTTATATAACTTGCCAATCTTTGCCCCATTTTTAACAGCCTCAACTACCGGGATCTCCGACAACTGTACTGTAACGCACTTCTGAGACTGTAAAAAATTTCGTATTTGCAAAAATTTAAAAAAATGGGTCTTAGGTAAGCCAAATTGAGACTGCAGATCCGTAAATGATTTATAACTGGATTTACAATGCAAGTCTCCGACTTTATTTATTCCCCTAGAATGCCAAAAATCTAGTATGGGATCCCTAAAGATATGATTTGGGATAGCTGAAAATTTCACTGGTGTATAAGCCGTAATCTTTCCCAGTCCCATACTCCGTTTTATCTGAGCCCAAACCTTGAAGGCGGACAAAAAAGGCTTAAATCTTACTTTTTTAAAGTAACTTGGTTCCTCAAATTTTGATAACCAACCACTTGCCTCCCCACCCGCCATCATAGTATAAATAGGGGTTGGTTTTACTTCTTCATTACCCTTAAAACTTCCCCTTATAAGTTCATCCATATGTTGAAGGCAACAGGCGTAGTAATACAGTGTAAAATTAGGGACTGACCACCCGCCTCGATCTTTGGGAAGTGTCATATACTTCATTGCCCTTCTCGTTTTAGCATACCCCCATAAAAAATTATTCCCCATCTTTTCCAATCTTTTAAGCCATTTTTTATCAACCTCAAGGGGAATAGCCCGAAATAAATATAGGATTTTTGGCAGAACCATCATTTTCAATACATTGCAGCGACCCTCTAGCGATAAGTGCAAATTATGCATTCGGTCTAAATCCCTCTTTATTCTATTTAATAATGGGATAAAATTAATTTCCACCAACCGATTAACCACTGATGTAATCTTCACCCCCAAATATACTGCTTCAGATACCAATCGTCTATCTACTAGTGAAACGTGCCCAGAACATACTATTTGTGTTTTATCTGAGTTCAGCTTATATCCAGAGTATTTTCCGAACTCTCTTGCCTCTATTTCTATTGCCCTAATAGCTTCCTCCGTGTTGCTTGTCACTATAGCTACATCATCAGCATATGCAAACAACTTATATGTTTCTCCATGATATAATAGAGGTTGAATATTTTTGCATTCTTCTAATCTCAGCAAGAAAGAATCAATATATAGAGCAAAGAGCAAGGGGGAACATGGACACCCTTGTCTAGTCCCCCTAGAGATTAAGATAGTATCTGATTCCAAACCAGCAATGCAAATTCTAGCTTTTGGGGCTACATATAAAGTTTTTATAGCTGTAATATATCCACTCCCTATACCTTTCCAGCGCATGACTTCCCATAGAAACTTCCACGATACACGATCAAATGCCTTCTCGGCATCCAAAAGTAATAATCCTAAATTTGTTTGATATAGTTCTGCAAGATCAAACATGGCTATTATTCTTCTTATATGATCTATTGTATCTCTACCCGGAATAAACCGTGTTGTTGTTTTCTAACCAGCCTGACTATCACATTTGCCAATCTACTGGCCAAAATCTTTGCATAAATCTTTCCATCTACGTTTAACAAAGATATGGGTCTGTATGAACTGGGGAACTCTGTTGATTTATCCTTTTTTTTTAGCACTATAATACTTGCACATTCCCACGATAAGGGTGCCTGACCTGCCTGCGCTATACAAAAAATGCTATGCATATCCTTTTTTATGTCTATCAGGAAGGTCTTGTAAAATTCAAGTGGTATTGCATCCGGTCCAGCAGCTTTCCCTGTTGCCAGGGAGCTTACTGCCTCAATTATCTCATCAATACGAATTGGTGCATCTAATGTAATTTGTTCCTCAGAAGAGAGCCTTGTACTCTTTAATCCCCCCAGAAATTCACTAACCTTTTTTTGTAGCTGTTCAGAATACACTATATCTTCACTATACAGCTCCTGATAGTAACCCTTAAAAACCTCTAGAATTCCTTCTAACTCTGTATGTTTCCGCCCATTACCATCAATTATATTCAAAACATTCTGTTTAACTGCCTTTTGTCTGACCCGTCTAGCTAAGACTTTTCCTGTGGATTCACCATATTCATAACACTCCAATCGGTGACTTTGATAGACGGCTGCCACTGTTTTATTCAAGTAAGCATTTATTTTAGCCTTAAGAATCACCATTTGGGTCTGAGTGAGAGTAATGTCTTCTCTACTAGTAATTTTACTAGCTAATTCCCTCTCTTTTGTTATTAATCTTTCTTGAAGTTCTACAATTTCCTTCCCCCTAATTTTCTGTATTCCCAAACTATAACTAAGAGTTTCACCTCTCACTGCAGCTTTAAATGAATCCCATACCATCCCCGGATCTGCCGTATTCCTATTGATATCAAAAAAGTGGTGAATCCACTCTTTCATATGGGATATATATCCTGGGTCAACCAACAATTTCCTATCAAATGTCCATACACGACGCGAATTAGATGGTCCCTTAATTGTTATGGACAATATTAATGGATTATGATCTGATAAGAATCTGGGTTTGCATTCTATTTCAGCCCCATGGATTAAGTTTTATGATACAAAAAAATAATCCAACCTTACCAATTTAGCATGTGGGAACGAGTAATAGGTATACCCTGGATCTACAGTTTTAATATTTTCCCAGACATCTCTCAACCCATGTTCCCTTACTAACCTCCTTAGAGCTTTCCATACTTTAGGCTTTCGTCCCTGATATAAACTCTGGGTGTCCATGCTCCTGCTACCTACCTCTAAATGAATATTTAAGTCGCCACAAATAATTATTGGTAAGGGCCATCCAACTAGTTCCATATTCAACGTATCCAGAGGCTCAGCCTCGTCCAAAACTGATCCATATATAGTGCAGAGGGTAAATTTAAATGTATTCACGGATAATTCTTAGAGAGCCCACTGCCCATCGTTACTTGCTCGAGATCTACAAACTTGTACATTGTTATTTCTGGCAAGTATCGTCACCCCACGTGTCGAAACCTCCTGTCTGGTACAAACAAGAGGCGTCAACCCAAGCTCTCGTATGAGCTCTCGCTTACTCCATGCAATGTGTGTTTCCTGCAAGCAATATAAATCTGATTTAATTAGTTTAAGACCAGCTGCCACTCTTTTCCTTTTCTGGGGGCTATTTAGACCGCAAATATTCAGTGTACAAATCCTTAATCTATTTGCCATATCACTCAGTTTGATGTACCAAACTCACGTCAATACTTTCTCCCTTAAAGAAACCAACTTGTTGATATTGAATCCTATACATCCTCTTCTTTTGATATGTCTTCATTAAATTGTTCTGAACATTTCTACCTATATTAGTGCCCCCCCCACTCCCCACCACCCCTCTCCCCCCTCTCCCCCCCTCTCCCATCCTCCCACCCCTTATACCCCAACCCTGCTACCAACCACCCCCCCACCCCCCTACACCCCTTACCCCTACCCTTACACCCAATTTATGGAGAGTATGGGATCTCACTGTCCCTAATGATGGTAAAGCTTCCGCTCCGACCGTCCCTACCCAGTGCATGATTTTCTTTTTCTTTTTTTCTTTTACCTTTTCTCCCTTTCTTTGTCTTTATCTCTCTCTATCTAACCCTGTTTCAGCCAAAACAATATCTTACCCCCGGCTCGACTTCTCAGGGCTTAACTCCTAACCCTCTCTACTTTACCCCCACCCCTATGTCCCAATCCAGAAAATCTATCTTAGGGAACCGGACCGTTAAGTCCACCCAAAAAAGCCCTTGCTTTCTCCTCTGTCGTGAAGAAGTAAGTCCTATTATCCATTACTACTTTCAGTTTAGCCGGATTTAATAAAAAAACCTGTGCCCCCTTACTTTGAAGTGGCTGAATTAACTGCCGGAGCCTCCACCTTTTTTCAACAGTAATATGGCAATAGTCTGGTCTCACAAAAAACTCACATCCCTTAGCCTTACTTCTAGCATTGGGTCGAGCTCGGTCGAATATAGCCTGCCTTGCCTGATAATTAAGCAAAGAGATTAATATTGCTCTAGGTCTACCACTTCCTCCTTCTGAGTTTGGTCCTATTTTACTAAAAGGAAATCGATGGGCTCTTTGAACCTCTTTGTCCCAGTCCCACTGGTGTAAGTCCGGAAAAGCTTCCTTAAGAAGTGCGACCATAAAGCTATGTATATCTGATCCTTCAAGTCCTTCTGGTACACCCAGGACGCGCAGATTATTCCTCCTCATTCTGTCCTCTAAATCTGTCAATTTCCACTGAGTGTCCTCAAGTTGTTTCTCCATTTCTCGAGATGACTGGCGAGCTCCAGCCTCATCCTCCAGACGCGAGATCCGGGTCTCTGCTTCTTCCATCCGTGTAGTAAACTCTGAACATGTCTTAGCTACTCGACGAATTTGGATTTGCATCTTGCGGCAAGCCATTTGAGTCCTACGGCTCTCTAATTTAGAATCCTCTCGATGTTCCATAATGCTTTGATATATGGTTTCCAGTGACACAGGATTAGGCTGTTTTTCACCATTATCAAATAGAGTTAAATCATCCTTGGAATACTCCCACTGAAGCCCCTGAAGACCCTTAGTGTCCAATAGGTTAGTGGAGTGCTTATTAGGTCCTACTTGCTCACTTCTCTTCCTCTGTTTTTTCCTGACAGTGGCGCTCCTGCCACTCTCCTGTAATTCCTTTCCCAGTGCCAAAGAGGACACCTCAGATTCGAATTCAGAAGAAGTTTTATCCGCCTCCAAATCCAGCTGCTCGTTGCTTGACCAACTTGAATGATCTGATAGTGAGAAAAACTTGTCTCCTTGTATTGTCTCATTATCGCGTAATTCCACTGGCCTCCGCTCCACCTGTAATAATGACCTAGCGCCTTGTGCACCCTCCCTCTGCTCCCTCTGCTCCATCTGACTCCCGGTAGCTTGTTTTTGTAAAGTTGCCACATCTTCAGCATCACTCTGCCCACCTTCATGCGGGGGGGGCACATCTATAGCCGTCATCTCTTCGTTTACTAGAGGATCAGCCTCCTCCACAGCGGCGGGGGGGGTATCTACGCCCCCCACCAGTATGTCCTTCCCTTTCTCAAAATACCTGTCCAGTGAAGCACTCTTGTTTTTGGAGACAACCTTCTCACCTAAGCCTTGTTTTATATCCGTACCCCCCCCCTGCCGTGCCGACAGGCTTACTCTTACCGGCTTGCCTCGTCCAGACAGAGTCACATTTTTCACTCCCTTAGGTGGCATTTTTACCTTTTTTTTTTGCTTTTTAATGCAAAATGCGTTATTATAATATACACCCAGTGTCAAATACTTGTAATACAATAAAGAAACTCTGACCGTTTTTTGAGTCCACGTCGAAAATTGCCCCCAATTGGGACCCGTGAGCCCAGACCTGTAGTTGTCTTCAGGTAGGAGCAGGAGCAGTCCAGACCGCATCCCGGGAAAACGCTTTGCAATCCTTTTGGCCTCCGTCAGCAAATCCACGTAGTTTTACTTCTCCCAAAAAAAAAAAAAAAAAAAAAGGCCCCGCAGAAACCAAGAGCCAAGTAGCCTTGAACAATCCTCACATGAGAAGCAGTCCTTCAAAAAGCAATGTCACCCGCAATATTTCCCCTGTGCCGCCCCTCCTGAGAGTCCTGGGACAGTCATCCCCAAGAAAAGAGGGAGCAGGTGAAGCAACGCGAGTCGGCACAATGTTGCTAAAATGCCGCTACATTGTTTTCCTCTAAGCGCGACTGCCGAAGGAAGCTCCGACCCGCGGGAGAACTGCCGCAACACTGGGAGGTTTCCTTGGTCGGAGCAGACGCTTCGCGGCAGCGTTACGCGGCCGCCATCTTGCTCTCCGTCGAACCCTATTTGCCTGTCTTCCTGCAGTCACAGGAACCAACAGGGTGTCACTCTGGGGATGCAGAGGCACCACAGAGAAGCAGCAACAGAAGTGCAGGAACAGCAGAGCAGCAGAGCAGAAGAGATCGCAAAGTAGAAGAGTAGGAGATCAGTGAAGAAGGTAGAGAAAGTTGAGCAGAACTTGAGAAGTGTGTTAGGTGCTGGCAGTGTGGTACCCATCAGAGCGTGGAAGCTGCCAGTTTAGAGGCTGGTGCTGGTTGAGCTGGGGTCCACCCCTCACTTTCCTTTCTCGCGACTCGCTTCGCAGAACACTTTGGGACCTCAAAACCCAGACTTCACTGCTAGGAAGCGTGCCATGCTCTTCACGCCAGTGGCAAACAAAATCAGCACTCTCTGCCTGTGGCATGGGATGCACATGGAACTCGCCTGGGCCAAGGGCATGCCCGTCATCACCGGTAGGAGTCCAGGACAGGCCACCCCTCTTCGAACGGTTCATCAGTTTTTTTAGCTTTGTTAAGGCACTGTTTGTTTTTGATTCTCACTCTCTGATCCCAATATATTTCATATGGGGAAGCGAACTTTAGGAACGAGCAATTTCATCAACTCAATTGTCTGGTCCTGGAAAACATTCTTTTTTTTTTAAACAAATAAATGTTTTTGTTGCATTTATGCATCGACTACTTTCATGAGCAATGTCAATCACACATCTTTGTAGTACTCAAGATATCACAATGTTTGTCCCCTGCAACAAAATATCAGATTATATACTTACAAGAATTCACATGTGTAACTTGTCATGTTCATATCACTTGTCTAATCACTTGCTGAAACTTCTATTAGTTCCTTTTCTGATATCCTCTCTGACATAGCACTCATAAAAAGATATATTCTTCTTCCACAGGGTTTTAATTTTGACTTGCAGCAGCACTGTAACTCAGGCAGTTTTCCACTGGTTTAATAATATTTTTTATCATCTCCTGAAAGATTTCAGCAGCTGAACATAGTTCAATATTTAGCAGTTTGAATCTAGTTAGCCCAGGATGCTCAGGAAATGTTATGTATCTGTTGCTTATCTATCACCAGATGGTACCATTTAATAAGTTCATTTTTATAACATCACCGCACCAGTGAGACTGCTTATCGTGTTATCCAAATTTGACCATGGATGCCCCTTTTTCTCTCATTTGCAACATTTGGTATTCTTATGCTCCCACATATTCGGACATTATCTGGATTCATTTTGGGTGTCAAAACTATGGGAGAAGCCCATGGTGTTGGACTTCTAATATTCTGCTTCAATAGAGATCTTATGCCATCTTCCACATTGCATTGCAGATGTGTTGGTACTCCTCTATGCAGAGATGTTATGCTGACTGCTGGCTGGCTGTGTATCTTGGGGGAAGCTGCTAATGACAGAGGCTCTTGGGTTCACTTTGGGGATGGATCTGCTCCCCTGTGCTCCATGATGTCCTCACAGTCCACTCTGTGGATGTTTTGCTGTTGTTAGCTGGTGTGGATCTCTCGCTGTATCTGTGTCACACCTAGGGCTTGCTTAAGACTGTGAGGCTACTAAATGATCATGTCAGCCCAGACTGCATCTCCCAGCCTGCCAACCTGGTATGCACTGGCAACAATGTTCAACATAAGCAGCTAAACTTTAAATGTTACCACATCAATGGTTCTACCTCAGAATCAATAGAGCATAGCAACACCAACAGGTAACACGTCTGCTCTCTTTGAGCCTTCACTTTGATTTCTATCTTAAGTATACTCCATCCCACCTTGACTTCCTCGTGGCCTTGATTGGCCCTCCACTGCTCTTACAAATGTGGTAGCAATCTAGGATTGATTTCCTTCTGCAAATGACTTCGGTGTAAATTGCACAAGAAATTCTGTGTACTCCCAAAATTGTCATATAAAATAGATTCCTTCCATAAGTACCAGTATTTATTGTCCTTTCCAAACAGAGCACTTTCTAGGGATGCTTCTGCAAGAATCAGTAACAATTTATTTAATGCCCATAAAAAAGATCCTTTAATCCGCACTGACTAATCATCGTTTGTTGAGTCTTCTTAAAGGATTATCAAGAAATTATTTATTGCTCATACAGAACCTTCATAATTTATACACAACACCTCAATTATAGAACCTAAGATATAATTCTCTATACTCTTCTGCCATCATAGAATCCCCCAAATTGCTCCCGAACCCTTTATTCACTTTACCCAACTATCTCTCAGTTGTCACCCAGCATGGTCTACGACACGATGCTCCCCATTGTTTGCATTCCTTTGACCCTTTTCAGCACTCTAGTATCTTTGGTTCACGCTATAGAAATACCACAAACATACATGCATGCAGATATGCATACATAGATAGATACATACATACATCTCCAACACTCCACACATCCCATGTAATAGCCACCCATTCACGAGCAGAAGCAACACTCAGGCCCTCATTACGAGTTTGGTGGTCCGCGGACCGCCGCAGTGGAGATGGCGGTCACACCGTCGCGTACCCGGCGGTGTAGACCGCCATATCATGACCATGGTGGTGTTCCGACCGGAACACATCCAAGTCACCGCCAGTCCTGCTAGTGCGGATGGGCTGCTGTGGCCGGCAGTAGGCATCTGTAGGCCAGCAGGGACCATGTTTCCGGTGACCATATGACAAGGCTGCACACCAACAGGATTTCCGCTGCGGTTGCCCCACCATGAAAAGCCTGGCAGAAACAAACTAAATAAAAGGGGACACTCACCTTCAGGAACACAGGCACACTTGCACCAGCCAAGGCAAGTGAACTGGAAGTCTTCCCAATTCTCCTACTGGCCATACAACTCCAGAACCAGTGACGAAGATACCAACCATAGGTACACCCACCTAACATACACTGGAGGGAAGGTCATTAGTGCATACGCACACACAACACGCACACCCGGCATGGCTAGCCACAGCCACACACATACGCAAACAAACACTAGTAGCAAGACAAACGCACACATACACACACATAACAAATCACACATATATAACACATACATGTGGAAGGAAAGCCAAGACAAGTTTGTGACCATTGACACCAACGGCGAAGTGGTGCAGATATATGAAATTATGTAAATGGATGTACAAATAACCATATACAATATGGGCCTACTGGCCAGTCCAAAAGTCCTCAGTGTCCCTGGCACACTGGGCAATGTCCATGGCTCCAACTTGACTCCTGATTGCAAAGTGGCCTCCACATGGCAGGGGCATCACTGGGGCATGCTGGCACCTCGGGGTGAAGGGGGTTCTGAGGTGGAGGTTTGGGTGCGGAGGGGGGTCCTTAGGTTTGTGTTTGGAGGGGGGGGGTCCTTTGGTTTTAGGTTGGGGGATTCGGCTTGGACTTTGATTTTGGGGGGGGGCTTGGGTTTGGGCGGTGTAACCTTTACCTTTGCGGGGATAGAAGTCTTAGATGTGGGAGGGGCATGGCTTGTACCAGGGGGACCATGGGAAGACTGGGAGGTGGAAGGAAAGGGTTTGGGGAGGGTAACAGGGCACTTGGGGGGGACAGGGACTGGGACAGTGGAAGAGAACAGGGAAAATTCATGCAGAAAATGTTTTTTAGGGGCACAAGGTTGGTCATGGGATAAAGGTTTGGGAGTGGAGGGAGAGGTAGTCGTTGAGAGGTGTGTACGGTGAGGAGTCTTGGTTGTAGGTGCGAGCATGGATGCCATGTGTGTGTTGTGTGACCGGTAGGTGGGTGAGTGTGAGCGTTTAGGTGTAGTGGGATGAGAGGGGAGGAGATGCAGGGAGATGGCAGGGTGGATGAGTGAATGTATGTTGTGGTGGTGTCTGCAGGTAGGGTGTATGTGCTGCATGTGGGGGTGTTGAAAGTTGTGCTGAGTGCACATGTGGTGTATGGGGTGCATGTTTGGGGGTCTGCCATTGTGATGATGGTGGGAATGAGGGCACATGTGGCAGGATCTGGGAGTGATGATGCAGTGACTGCAGGTGTGAGTTGTGGAGAGTCTTGTTGATGGCAATCTGGTGCCTGGCTGCCATGAAACGCACCATCCCCCATAGGTCGTGCCACCTTTTCCTGATGTCCTCCCTTGTGCGTGGATAAGTGCCCACTGAGTTGAGTCTGTCAACGATCCTCTGCCATGACTCCGTTTTCCTGGCTATCGACGTGTGCTGGACATGAGCTCCACACAGGTGGGGCTCTACCCTGACGATTTCATCTACCATGACCCTCAACTTATTGTCTGTGAAACGTGGCTGTTTTTGATGGGACATGGTGGTTGTGTTGTGGGTGGGGGTGGAGGTTGTGTGTGGTGTGTGTGCAAGGTGCAATGTAGGGTGCTTGGTGGGGAGGGGGTGTTTGGTTGTGTGTGCTGGTGGTATCTAGTGTTTGTGTGCAGTGGTGATGTGTATATTGTGTTGCTGGTGCAGTTGTGTGATGTGTGATGCATGGGAAGTGTGGTGGTGCCTATAGTATTGACATGCAGTGTCCTATGTTGGTGTGCTCCTCGCTGTCTCTGTTGCTAGTTGTGGATGCAAAGGATTGTGGGGGCATGTGAGGGGGTGTTATATTCAATGAGCAGGTGTGTGTGGTGTGGGCATGAGTGTCAGGTGTCAGGTATTCAAACTGTCCAATGTGGTGCTGGGTTCTTGTGGAGTTGATTTTTCAAGTGCTGCGGTTCGCACCGCCTGTGATTTGCAGCTGTGCAATGACCGCTGTGCTGATTTGTGGGTCGTAATATGGAGAGTGGGATGTTGTCGGCATGGCGGGGCTGGTGGTGGGACCGTCTCTCTCCCGTCCTCAGTCGGTCTTGCAGTTTCGGATTTGTGGCTGTATTTGGGCGGTCTTCAGTTTGTGACTCGTAATACGGAGGTCACTGTACCGCCATCACTGGTGGTCTTTTGGTGGCTGCCAGCAAGGCGGTCTTGCCAAAAGACCACCAAACTCATAATCAGGGTCTCTTTATCTTATGACATAAATTTCCATGCAAGCCTACATTTCACAAAAACAGTACTAACACTATTATTTCCTGCAAAGCTTTTTAAGCTAGGTCAGCTAAAGTCATCAGTCTTCTACATGGGGAACCTTATTACCTTGCACAAGCCAGATAAAACACTCATCACTGAAGTCTGGCTTAACTCTCCCTCTCATGCCACCATCAAATTTTTATTTTCACAAGATTATGCTATCTTAGAGGGAGTTAGGCAGTTAAAATATAAGGTGGTACTGTTGTCATCTAAAAAGATTCCCTCAACTGCTAATACTCTGGTCACCACCCATTCGATTTTTATACCGCTCAAAATGTCACTCTATCTATCCCTATCATGCACTGTCTATTTACACATCATCTACATTACACATCATCTACAACACTCAAAACCTGATGCTGAATTGACCAAATCACATGTACCCATCCCTCAATCACCGCTCTGATTTCAGAATCATTACCAACCTGCCATGGTTATGTAGAGCTATATAGACGCGAATCTCCAACCAACTGAACTCTTACGCCAAGAAAGTACTTCTGCTGGAGAAATGGTAATCTGCCTTCTGATCCAGATTCAGCACTGTCAACACAACCCTAAACATTCTGGATAGCGTACTTCACAAGTGGGTCGGATTGCAGTTTGTGTGTCAAAAACATAAATACTGTCATGCAAAAATAATAACCAGTACCCACATATTGTGAAAGTAAATATACATGGGTAAGTATAGATTTACTATTCTTAATTCTACATCTACATATGTTAAATATGCATACATCATCGTGGTACTTGATATGGTTAACCATAGTAGGCTTATACGTTATGTTATGTTATGTTATGTTATAGAGATTTTTAGAGTGCACTATCACCTGGGAAGGTATCCCGGTGCTGAGCGGGTGTGAGTCTAGCCTCACCAAGGAGTGCTACATTAGCATCTAAGGCCACATCCTGAGTCTCTTTTTGCCATTCTGCATCAACTAGTGGCCAACACTAAACACAGCCCATGGCACCAAACAAGCCAGTGCTCTCTTGAATGCGAATCTGTTGCTTCTGTTTCTGGCACTCGTGAAGAAGAGAGTGAACATCCACAAGTATTCAGATCATACATCAGCTGCACTATTACTAAACTTTAATCCTTGATGTGAGACAATTATCTGCAGGAAAAATCATTTAAAGTTCATATATTTTACATTAGCACACATGACAGGGAACATATATAAAATAAAGTATGTAGTAGAGATATTAAGTTAGGTCAACCACAATGGATTCATAAACACCAGCAATGGGTTCTTTTAAGTAGAGGCAGACAAATGTTCTTTGTGGCTTCCCTGAGGAGAGAAGGTTGAGTGAGTTTGCAGATGGATAGGCAATGAGTGCCATCCAATTTTTGCAGCACCTTTGAATAAGCGATTTAGATTTAACGATTGTGAAGTTTTTAGTCCCGTGTTTCCGGGTAGAAGGAGTTCCTATTCTTGCGAAGTCTGCCGTAGATGGTAAAGACGGTATCGAGATATGTCTGGTTTAGCTGGATTTCTTTATATTTGATGCAACATACTTTGAATCTAAAAGAAAAAGAAAGAAAATCAAGAACGAAAGGATCAGAACAGAAGAGAAAGATAAATCGTCGTTTAGAAAGAGGGATTGAAAGTACGGGTTGAGAGACAATGTGAGGAAAAAAGACATAAAAGTGACATGACTGTGAAAACAATAATAAAAGGCCTGTATATAATTTATTTTATGCATCCATCCCTGCTGCCGAAATGCTTGGCACCATATCTGACGGGCATGCATTTTGTACATCACCGCCAATAGGCAAGCATTCTGTGGCACAAAAGCTGACCTGGCATTGTAACTAATGGGTGAGCACTGAGCGTGCTGTATCTGAGGCTAAACATTTTGAGCACAACAGCTAATGTGAAAGCATGTGACACAGCACAAGTGAGTGTCTGTCCCACAGAAGGCGCTGTACATCAGAAGACTTTCAGACCTGTTTCCTTCCTGCACTCCGTGACACTAAAGAGCAGTGGCTTTAGGAGGGAGAGGGGCGGGCGGGAAGCACACACACACTCATTCTTTCACACACACACACACGCACGCACGCACATCCATTAACAACACTCATAACATTCAAACATGCACGCACGCACCAAACATTCAGTTTAAAAGATCACACACACTCATTCTTTCACGCACACACGCACATCCATTAACAACATTCAAACATGCACGCACGCACCAAACATTCATTTTAAAAGATCTCACACACACACACACTTACCTTCAATCCACAATGGTCATCCTTCAAAGCCATATTTCTCACATATCTAATCAATGTACTCAATTCCCTAAAAGCCAGTTCTTCATGAAGATGATGTCATACCCCTAGCCTTCATCCAGGCTCTCTCTGTAGAAGTTCTCCTACTCAAACTCACAATTATCAATGCCCTCTCTCAAGACATGCCAGATCTTCCCACTCCTAAAGAAAACAACACTACACCCTCATTATCTCACCAAATACCATGTTGATTACTCACCTATTCTTCTTTGGCAAGATCATCAGAAAAGCAATCTATGCTCAACTCCAAGATCACATCAGTGCTAATCATTTGGTGAATTACTTTTAATCTGGCTTTAGATTGTGCGGCAACATGGAAACCACTTACCTATGCATACACATCATCAGGACTGTGACCAAGGAAGATAGTCGGCAGAGTGTAGGCTCCCAAGCTCCCCGCCTGTTCACCTCATCCTTGCATCATTCTTAAAAGCAAGCACACGACTGTAGCAGCCTCACCTCCTCACAGGACACCAATACCCACTGGGGGCTGCTGGACTGGGCTGCGCCCACTGAGAAGGTGCAACCTGCTCAGCCTGCATTGCCCAAGACAGAGATGGCAAGTGCACATGTAGAGAGGGCACAGTCGAAATCAGATTCCTGATGGACTGGAGGCTCTGTTGCACAGATGAGTGCGGTGGATGGTGGCTGGGCACTGAAGCAGCCAGGCAGTTCTTGGTAGGTGGCCTGGGCTAGTGGCTCCACCCCCTTGAGCCCACGTGGAGACCTGGAGCTGCATTGGGGCCGATTGACCCAGGGGTCAACCTCTTCCATGGTCTTCATCAGAGGGCTTTCGCCCTGCCCAATTGCGTGGCTGATAAGCCACTATAGATAGGAGTGGAGCTGCCTGGACAGCCAGGCCCACAGGGGCCACTGACATCTGGGCATCCTGTGGAAGGAGCCCGCACTGTGTCTGCACCTTCAGAGGCAGCAAAAAGAAGAGCCTGGCAGAGTGACCTGATGTCGGGGGCCAATGTGAGTACTGGGCCAGACTGGCTCAAGCAGTCAGGGCCAGGATCAGTGCATGGGCTGCCGTGCCCATTGCTGGTCATGAGGGACATTCCTCACCATTTGGCAGGCACATTGCAGTGCCACTGAGACAATTGAAGAACAGCTGTGGGGGCTGGGAACTGCTTGGGTCCCAGATAACTGAGGAGGGACCCCTCTGGAGGCACTCAACAAGATGAGCACACTGGGGGGCATGAGCAGGGGGGCCCAGGTGGCAGCAGCTGGCAGAGGTGTGTGAGGAGAGTGACCGTGCAAAACTGAGAGGGTGAGGGGGGCTCCCCAAAATGTGGAGGGGTGGCTGGTCGAGGCCAGGAACTGCAGGACATGTGGCCAGCAGAAAATTGAGGCCCGGAGCAGTGCCGCAGGTCTAGCCTCACACGCATAGTAGGCTGGGGCATTCGGTGCATCAGCCACTTCAGAACATGGGGAAGGAAAAGACAGTAAGAGCACCCTCCACTAACACAATTATGCAATACACCATGCTGTGACAGCTGTACCAGTACATTACTTGGCAGGGTGCCAAAGACTCAGCCTGTGCACCCCTAGAGGGTGAGCTGGAGCCCTCGAGGGCGGAGCTGCTAGTGGCTATCAAAGGATACCATACAGTGCTCAAGCAATAAATAAAAGCTGTCTCCATAGATGTTAATTTGTTGACCTGAGGAAGGTGGCCAAGAAGGTAACCACAGCAGAGAGCAACATAGTGGATCAGCCTTGGGGGCTCTCTACCCTCAAGATGGCCAAGCTGACTACAGTTACCAGCAAGCCAGAGCAAAGGGTTGAAGACGCTGATGCTGCCCTCTCTGCAGCAACATTTGAGCGTTGGGATTCCCGAGAGGGGGGAGGGGACTTCAACGGAGACCTTTCTGTAGAACTGGGTGAGGGGGCAGCTCCAGCCGAGGAGACCGTTGGCCCTCTTCATTGTGTAGGGGGCTCCGAGAGCATTGGAGTCCTTGTCCCACTGCTGGGCATCCCTCTACCCCAAGTCCATCATTTCCATAATACTTAATTTCTGGGACAGGTATTGCATATTGAGAGCCACCAGGGAACAGACTGTGCCAGTGTTGGAGTACTGCAGTATTGCCAATAACCATGACAACACAAGGCAAATGCAGGAGTAGCGAAAATCTTTTCTGGCAGTCAAGCAGAAATTGTGAGCCATGCCATTGAAATACTAGCTCTTATATCCCTCAAAGTTGAAGGTAATTTCGCAAGGGAGGGTGCACTTCTTCGAGTGCCCAGAAGAGGTCTGGGAGTGGCTAGAGATTTGGGACAGCATGGTGCTTCCTCATCCCGGAGGGGAAATTCGAAGGGGCCCTGGGCCCAGGACATGGAACAAATGCTGGCGTGCACATCCCTGGCAGTGGTCCACTGGTGCTGACCCCCAGGTCACTCATCAAGTGATAGTCCAGGAGGATGGCACCATGCAGGCTGAAGAAGAACCAGACTCGGAGGGCTTGGCTGGGAGTTGACATCCTCCCTCTAGGCTGGTGAGCAGGGCCCTTTTGTGGTCTGTGTACCAGATACATTAACAGAAGTATAGCTAAATTGATTCCACAGAGTACTCTGGGCCATTTCTGAATCATGCTAGACCTTGGATTTGCAGGTGCAGATCTATATTGTGGTTTGATGTGACTTGTGAGATGGTGTCTGCCGGCCTGGAGACAGCTCAGAAATATTATGCTGTATAAGCCCAATATGGCAGGGGGACTCAGACATAGGCTCCTGGTGACTGGGGCAAAATTAAAACACCTAGCGAGGGTTACAACCAAGGGCACTCTTACGGAACCCGGGTACTTAGATGCAGTGAGTGAAGGAGTGGGAAGACAGGATTAACAGGACCTGTCTCTCTTGGAAGGGGTGAGATGAACTGGTGATCCTGGCACTTGAATAGGGTGGCAAAGGTAGACTTGATGTTGCACTATGTTTGTCCGTGGAAGGGGGAAGTTTGTTGTTTTATGTTATAAGTTGTTGATTGTATTCATGCAGCTGGCGGGAGCTGTCCCAATGAAGGGAGGGAAGGAAGGGGACGGAGTGCTCCAGCTTCAAGATGATAAGGGATAGCTGTTGGTTTGCAATGTGAAATGCCTGAAGGCTAGGAACCTATACGAAGAGGTATAGGGTGCTCTCCTAATTGAAACACCATAAGGCTAGCATAGCCTGCTTACAGCAGACATACCTAGAGGGGAGTTTGGACAAATATTGAGTTTTAAATATTGCGATACAGAAATATAAGAAAAAAGTATTGTGATGCAAAAACATCATGATGCAGAAATATCATTGACAAGAAAATCGATTTTTTAGGTAAGTAATATCGTTTTTAAGAATATCTTTGTTGTTAATATCCTTTTCGATAAGATAGTTGTAAAAAATATTGTTTTTTAATTCTTTTTATGTGGTTTATTTCCTATATTAATTTGTATATGTTGAATATAATTTGTAAAATTGTAGAGAATATTTTTAAATACAGGTTGTAATTTTAAGTGAGCTATAATTTTTAAATGTATTAGCTAATATTAATTTATAGTGCCATGGGGGATGTGATGCTTGCAGGGGTAAGGATGGGAAGGTAATTAAGTATAGCTATTTAGCAAATAATTATTAATTATCTCCATCCTGGACATTCCCTGCCACTGCCACATCACAAACCACCTGAGAAACCTGCACTGGCTCCCAGTCAACAAGAGAATCACCTTCATACTCCTCGCCCACGCTCACAAAGCACTGCACAACACCGGACCAGAATACCTCAACAGACGGCTCTCCTTCTACACCCCGACCTGGCATCCCCGCTCCGCCGACCTCACCCTCGCAACCGTCCCATGCGTCCGCAGAACTACAACCGGCGGTAGATCATTCTTGCACCTCGCTACCAAAACGTGGAACACTCTTCACACCCATCTGCACCAGATCAAAGACCTCCTTACCTTCAAGAAACATCTCAAGACCTGGCTGTTTGAGCAGTAGCAGCACCTGCCCTCCCCCTTTTGCCCCCCCCCCCTCAGTGCCTTCAGCCCTCACGGATGAGTAGTGTGCTTTACAAATTCCTGATTGATTGATTGACTGATTGAGTGATGTATTAGAGGTGGGTTATTGGTTTATAGGAGTATAGGGTGGGAAGTTAATAAAGTAATAATTGATTACTAATTCATTAATAATTGATTATTAATTATTTAATTGACTGTTAATTATATAAATAGTACAATAATTATATTTTTTTAATAATATATCAGGTATGGGTTGTTTGGTTTGTAGGGGTATAGGGTGGGAAGTTTATCAAATGATAATTAATTAGCAATTATTTATTAATCTATTATCTATTATTAATTATTCATTGATTATTAGCTATGCAAATTGTGAAATAACATTTTTTAAGTTATGTATTAAGTGCGGGCTGTTGTGTTTGTAGGGGTATAGGTTATGAATTAAATTGAGTAATGATTAATTACAATGAATTCGTAATGTATTAATAATTATCTTATTGAATATTAAATATGTTAATTGTGTTGTACTTATTTGTTTTAGCTAGATTTAAATGTGGTCTGCTAGGTGTGTGGGAGTATAGTGTGGGAACTTGAATAATAAATTAATAAAAAATTTAATTCATAATTAATGATTACAATTATTTAAAAACATTTAAATTGCTTATTTGATTTTTAATTGTATTTATATCATTTTCCTAATGAGAGTTTTACATTACTGGTCCTCTAATAGTTTTTAATAAAATATGTTATGTGTTGGAAGTGAAATACTTTCCCTAATGGTGCATAGACTGGATGGGGAATACTACATTTAAACCTTCTGAAGTCTAAAACTTTTCCTACTGTTGCATAGACTGGAGTTGGAATAGTACATTTTACTCATTCAAAGTCCAACGCTTTCCCTACTCTAGAGTAGACTGGAGAGGGAATAGTAAATGCTTTCCCTACAGTTGAACAGCATGGAGTGGGAAAAGTAAATTGTACCCCTCTGCATTGGAATGGATTCCCTACCGTTGCACAGACTGAAGTGGAAATAGTAAATTGTACTGTTCCAAAGTCCAACGCTTTTCCTACTGTTGCACAGACTGGAGGGGGAATAGTACATTTTAACCCTTTAATGCCCAAGGCTTCCCTACTATAGAGCAGACTAGATTGGGAATAGTAAATGTAACCCCTCCGAAGTCTAACTCGTTGCCTACTGGTGTACATATAGGAGTGGGAGTAGTACATTTTACCCCTCCAAAGTCCAACGCTTTTTCTACTGTTGAACAGACTGGTGAAGGAATAGTAAATTTTACCCCTCTGAAATCCAACACTTTCCCTACTGTTGCAGAGACTGGAGTGGGAATAGCTAACTTTACCCCGCAGATTTCCAACACTTTCCCTACTGTTGCACAAATTGGAGTGGGAATAGTACATTTTACCCCTCCAAATTCACAACATTCCCTACTGTTGCACAAAGTGGACTGGGGAATAGGTAAATTTTACCTCTCCATATTCCAGTGCTTTCCCTACTGTTGGACAGACTGAATTGTACCCCTCCAAAGTCCAGCTCTTGTTGCACAGATTGGAGTGACAATAGTAAATTTTGCCTGTCCAAATTACAACATTTTCTTTACTGTTGCACAAACTGGAATGGGAAAAATACAGTTTATCCCTCCAAAGTCCAACACTTTCCCCACTGTTGCACAGACTGAAGTGGGAATAGTAAATTTTACCCTTCTGAATTCCAACGCTTTACTTACTGTTGTACAGACTGCAGTGGGAATAGTATATTTTATCCCTCCAAAGTCCAATGGTTTCTCTACTGTTGCACAGATTGGAGTGGGAATGGTATATCTATTATAGCTACACTTCAATACTTTTTTGAATATGGTTCAATACTTAATAATTTGGTAAGATATTTAATGTTTTATGTTTGATTTTATAACATTTTACACGTTCGCTTTCATATGCATATATGCTTTCTTATAGAATAAAATGGGAAAAACTGAAAAATGTACTGTTTTGTAAAATATATATTTTATTAATAGTGGTATATTTTATATATGTATATACACACATACAGACGTATATTTATGTGTGTATGCTTATAAAAGTATATATTTATGTTTAATATTAAATGTTAATTACATTTATTTACTATGTATTATATCAATGTTACATATTAAAATATTTAAAGATTTGCTACTTCAAACTACACATATATTGAAAAATTATAATTTTGCATTTTTGTAATGATATTATTGTTAAACTTACCATTACAAGTAAGCCATTGTTAAGGAATTTGGTGGGCCTATCATATACTATGCGGACGACACTCAGCTGGTCGCCTTCTTAGCCCCCAGTAATGGCCCCCAGGAGCAGCTAGGTCCCTGCCTGGTTCCATGGATGAAACTGAACAGAATACTACATTTTACCACTCCAGAGTGGATGATGGTGGGGAACAATGCATCTTCTCTGAGCACACCTCAAATTGCCTGGGACCCCTCCAGTGCCACCTGCCCCCATAAAAAGCCTAGGAATATGGTTGGATAGTTCTTTGTCTATAGAAGCGCAAGTAAAAAACTGACCTGTACTTGCTTTGCCCTGTTGAAAACACAGTGAAAAATTATAGATTTGCTACCTAAACTATCCAGAATAATTGTAGTCCAGGCACTGTCTTTCTCGCGCTTGGACTGTGGTACCTCCCTGTATTTGGGCTCACCCAAAACAGTCCTAAAGATACTCCATGTGGTCCAAAATGCTGCAGCCAGGACAATCCTCAAGCTGCCCAAATTATCATTAGCTGAAGAGGCTTAGGCATCTCTGCACTGGCTCCCAGTGGAGAAAAGAATACAATTCAAGGCACTGTGCATTACTGGGCAATGGATCACAAGGGACCCAAGATGATAAGGGATCTTCTCATTCCTTATACCCCCCGTAGAACATTAAGGTCCTCTAATTCTGGTCTGCTGAAGGTCCTGCGCATTCAAAAGCACAGATGGGGAGGAGGATCTTTCTCCTATATCCCCCAAGCTGTGGAATGCAATGCATATTAGATTGAGAATAGAGCCCAATCAATACAAATTTAGGAAACTTCTCAAAACCTGGCTGTATGCCGACTAAGTGCTGCACACGGTAATAGGCTTGATCTTTGCTTACTCTCACAGCACTGGAAAGCCTCACTGTAGCCATGTACTCTACAAATACACATAAAATAAGTATAGGGAAACAATATTTGTGTCATTGATATTTTTGACACGTTATTTGTGTGTCACAATATTGTTGTAATCAATATTATGTCAATGATCCCCGGGAGGATGCCGAGGCTGAACGGTTGGGTCGAAAGTGTAGGAGCCAGCCCCTCTGTGCCTCTTACTCTACATATTTAAGGAGGGTCCTGATTTGGGCAGCCCTGGGTACGCCTTTCTTTTGAGGCTGATGTGCAAAGTAGGTATGTTTTGTTACAGCCTAAACTGGACAGGAAGGCGGTGTCTATGCTTAACACATACGCCCTGAATGTGGATGACCCTCACTTCTGTTATGCGATAAAGGATCTGGTGGCTCAGGAGGTGGACACACTCCTAGTCTGGCTGGGTGATTTCAACTGTGTCACTGATGAGGCACCAAGGAGGGCACCAAGCCTCATATGACCAAGGCTCTCAGGGAGGTGCTGGACAACCTTGGGCAAATTGATACGCAGAGAACACTTCCCCCAGTGCAGTGGACATACATGTACTACTTCTTGACACACAACACCCTTAGCAGGTTGAATGGGATACTGGTTGAGGGGATCACCATAGCGGAGTGTATGTCAGTAAAACATTTCACCAGATTCCTCTCTGATCACTCCCTGGTTTATTGCACATTATGATGGAGTGGTGCAGAGCAGAGCCTTATGAAGATTCCTGGTGGAAGTCTTGACCGACGCAGTAGGGATGGATACCTTGTTGCAGGCGCTGATTTGCTACATTGAGATTTTTTTGGGCTCCATGAAGTGCCGAGCCATGGTGTGGGTTGACATGTGGGGTGCAGCGACATCTACAGGTAGCCCTACTAGCAGCAGAGGCAGGATTGGCTGCCCTGCAAGAGGGAAATCTGACTGATCCAGAACCACAAGGGGAGGAAGCTGATGTGTGTTGGCACATAGCTGACACATGGAACAGGCTGGACAGGGACACCCTGCGCTGCTTTAGACAGCAGTTGCATAGGGAGGGAGATAAGGCAGGAAGACTGCTGGCTTGGATCCTGTAAAGAGACACCATGATGCGCCTGATCACAGACTTTGTGACTCCCGGGGGATGGTGGTGACCTCCTGCATGGACATAGGGCCTGATTCTAACTTTGGAGGACGGTGTTAAACCGTCCCAAAAGTGACGGATATACCACCTATCGTATTACGAGTTCCATAGGATATAATGGACTCGTAATACGGTAGGTGGTATATCCGCCACTTTTGGGACGGTTTAACACCGTCCTCCAAAGTTAGAATCAGGCCCATAGTGTCTGCCTTCTGGGGGCACCTGGAGGAGGTATACAGAGAGGATCCACAGGTCACCCAGAGGCAATGTCAGGCATTCCTTGCTAACATGGTGCTTCCCAGGATTCGGGAGGTATCAGCAGAGGAACTGGATGCCATCCTTGGCCTCAAGAGGCTGCACAGGGCCCTGCACATACTGTCAACATCTAAAACTCCTGGAGGGGATGGGCTCCCAGTGGAGTTTTACCACAAATTTTCATTGGTGGTCACACTAGATCTTCTGGAGCTTTTTTTGGAAGCAAAAGAGAAAGTCATACTACCACTCACCATGAGGGAAGGGAGATTTGTATGGTGCTCGAGCTAGAAGGTGCCAGGAGTGACTCTGCCACATACAGGCCACTTACTATGATTAATTCTGATGTTATGGTCCTGAGTAAACTTTTGGTTAATCGATTGAACCCGGTAATGGCTAGCTTGGTGCAGGAGGACCAATGTGGATTCACCTCAGGGCGTAGCACAGGGATAAATGTCAGACATCTGACAAATGTGATGCATGAGGTCAAGGGTTGCCGTGAAGAAATGGCTTTGGGTTCAGTAGAGCTGAAGACACAGTTGACTTGGGATTCCTACTTGAGGTCCTGCGAGTCATGGGGTATCAGGGGCTGGATCAAACTCCTTTACGCCGAGCCCAGTGCCAGCATGTGAGTAGGACATTGAAGGTTTGAGAGAGGGGACCTGGGCAGATGGATGCGGCAGGGTTGTCCCCTGTTCCTGTTCTTATTTGCCTTTTTGATGGAGCCCCTGGCAGTATGGACTTGATGGTAAATGCACGACTGAGGCATTATACTAGGGGAGACGTGTCATACTTTGTCACTTTATGCTGATGATGCATTGTGTTATCTGAGAGTCCCCCAAGACTTCCAATGGACCCTGTTACTATCATTAGATTAATTAAGTGTCATTTCAGGGCTAAGAATCAACCGCAATAAGTTGCTATTGTTTCCGGTTGAAGCATTAGTGGGGACCCCAGTGAGTCATTTGCCTGACATTGGCATATGGTGGGAATTGGATCATTTCTGCTATTTGGGCATTATGGTGGCCACTCACGGGAAAAGCAACTGCTCCCTAATAATGGAAGGGTAACTGGCTCATTGCATGTATCAGTCTCCTTCTGAATACGCTGCCACTGTTGCATTTCCTGTATGTCATACAGAATTTCCTTTGTTCACTTCCATCCTGGGTGTTCAGGAAATTGGACTCCATACTTATCTTGGTTATCTGGGTTGGTAGGCATAGCAGGGTGGCCTTGGCTACCCTGACATGTTGCTACAAGGAGAGAGGGCTGGAGGTACTATCAATAGAATTCCATTATTATGCTGAACAGATGGAACATGCAGCCCACTGGCTGAAGAACAGAGATAGCTGGGAGAAGTGTATGCTAGCAGGGGTGGTGGATACCTCAGATATTCCCAGCTCTGTTGATGGAGGGCGTTGTGTGTCTCCCAGCTCGCCATATGTGGTCGAACGGGTCGCTGATGTATGCAGAAGCTTGTGACAGTTGTTCTTCGGAGGGCTCCCTTTCACAGGGAGTTAATGATATGGATCCTTGTGCTGGTTCAGGGTATGGCAGAGAACATGTCCTTTCAAGCCTGGAAGGAGGGTGGTTGTGAAACCCTTCAGGTCCTGCACTCCAACAAAAATGTATTTCATTTGAGGACACTCGGGTGGAGTTTGCACTGGGTCTGGGGCACTTTCTACATTTTGCCGGCCTATCCCAACTGACCATGGAGACCTGGCCTACATTCTCGGAGGCGCTGGTGAAATCCAGCACATTGGGAACCCTATTTACTTGCAGGACTGGGTGGCGCCTGTTATCCCTGCTATACAAAGCAGTGGTGGCTGATGGAGCCGGGTGCTCACTCCGGCTTCGGACAAACTCGGCGACTGGTCTGGGGCACCTATGGGAGCCTCACAGGCTCCACATTGGTCCCTCACGTGTCATCCATGGGCTGCTGAAGTATGATCACATCACCCCGATGGAGCTCCAGTGGGTACCCTTGCCCTCCGTCTTCAAAACCAGCTTCATCATTTAGAAAGCCAAAACAACCAGCACCTCCATTTATCAGGCAGGCAAGCTCACCATCTCTGGTGGTTCTTGACATACCTGCAGTCAGGACTCAAATTAGACTGCAGAATAGGGAGAATAAAAAATAATAAAACAAGGCAACAGGTCTTTTCCATCTATGTACGCAGGATCTGGAACAACATCTCTCTAATCAAATGCTGCTCAACTTTAGGAAAGAGTTGAAGACGCATCTCTTTAAACAACACTTTATCATACTACAGTACCATAATGCAGTGCAGTACACTTCTGCTTCCAGCTACCTTTCCTACCATGTCTTGATTGTATATTTGCCTTTGACCTATGTAGAGCTCTGCTGCCTTTTGGCTAGGTTTGTGGTATTGAAATACCACATAGGTTGACATAGATACATCGATACATAAACACATACAGTGATGAAAATGTTACAGCTCACTCTGGATCAAGAAAAATTGCTTATAGCCAAACATAGTAGTGGCCAGCCCAGCACTGAACATTGCTACCTGCTTATCCTCTGAACATTTTAAGCACAATTGGGACTATTATCGTTGACACAAGGATGAGCCTGTTTAGTGAAATGTGTGTTTTGACAACTGACTTTGTGTTGCACCACTTTGCACCTGGACTAGCTGTCCAGTGTTCACCAGTTACAGACTACATTTTGTATTCAGTTTAGCCTTAGATTCATTCTGCCTATTGACCTTATTGTAGCATTAGACACTGCCATGTTAAAGCTGCCCATACTTTTCCACATTGTAAACTGTGCATTCTGTCTTCTTTTCGTGCTCTTTCTCACCGAAGAGCTAAGACATATTATCACCGAAGAGCAAGTACATAATATGGAGGAGTTAGTCAGTCAGCATGATAAAGATGTACTAGACTGATGTTTATGGTACAGCAGGGAACGGCTTAGGCTTGGGAGAGACACCTTGGGAAACTGGCCAGTTCCAACCTGTTTCTTTCAACCCTGACCTAAACTAGCCAGCATGTTTGAATTGCGAAATGAGGTTTTTTTTCGAGAATGCTCCTTTTGGTTTTTTAAGATTTAAAAGGACCCAGTGCGACAGTGAAAGGGTGAGTGGCCTCAATCAGGATTCTGGACATCGGATGCCTGATATCTTTCCCGTGAGGGTGGAGATCTCATTCTCTTTCACAGTCGAACTAGATCATCGTCTTGCTAGCATGAGAAAGATGCAGAACTTGGCAGGCCCTACGGGGATGCATTTTTACTTCATTATTTGCTTTGCACTATATAATATAAATACATATATTTGCTGTGTACATTGAAGTGGAGAATCATTTTGGTATGTTTTCCTTTCATTGCTGTGACTATTTTTAAATGTGTGCTTTCAACATGCTGATCTCCTTTTAGGAACCTCGTGGTGAAATAATAATTGTCTTCTTTGAACTGTGCATTCCAGAGATTTTTGTCAGATCCGTCATTAGTGAAAGCAAAACAGCCTGTCACCTTTTAATGTTAAAAATAAATGGCCATTTACAATGCCAAATATGTAAAGCTATAGACAGCATTTAAGATAATCCAGAGAAGCTCTCAGATCTGGAAAAACACTAAGGGCCTCATTAGGAGTTTGGCGGTCCCACCTGCCCTATTACAGACACCTCGAAATAGAGCCTTCCAGACTGGCAGGAACAGTGCTACAAGATAGCACTCAGCTCCTTTAAAGGAGCTGAGTGCTATCTTGTAGCACGGAGTCGACCAGCACCCCTGAGGCCCCCAGCACTTGTTCTCTGCCAGCCTTTTTATGGTAGGATCCCCCCCATGAAAAGGCTGGCGGAGAACAAGGTTGTGATCAGCGCTGCCCTGGCTGACGACAACCAAAATGGCTGTCACCACATCGGGATCTGTGATCCTGGCAGGGACGGTGGTCTTTAGGTGGGTCTGCTCGCCTAACTCGTAATGTGGCAGTCAGACTGCCACAGCCATGGGAGTCCGACAGCCACTGCGATGCTGGTGGTCCTAGGGCCACCAGCCTCATAATGAGGGTGTCAATAATCTCTCGCATCCGATTGAGATGATGGTTGAGACACTGGGGCCATCATCCACTAAAATGTTTCAATTTTACTATTCTGCAGACATGCCCTTACTCCATGTACCACAGATGCCTCATGTGTGAACTATTTAACAAAACATATGAACAGTTGAGCTACTTCATAAAAAATAGTAGGTAAATTCTACACAAGAAGGTATATTCTATTTAGCTTGATAATGTGTTTTGTTGAGCTAGAAATGTCACAAAATGAAAAACTGTATATTACCTTGTACGCATAATGGTGTTCATCACAAAATAAATAAATATTGCAATGTACTGGAGACCCTGCATGTTGTCTACAACATGTTAATCAAAGGAAAACCAGAAGGGGTCTGTCTGACAGTTCATGTACCAATCGAAAATATATTAACTTATTTGTGATCCCAAAGAAATGTCAGACTATTTCTGTAAGTGCGTATAATAAAGAGTGGATCCTTTAAAATACATGACAAGATACATCAACTGTATTGAATATGACAAAGATATCTGATAGATAAGTCGGTAATTCAAACATATTTGCTACTATTTAGTATGTGCAATCGTGGAAAGTGAAAAAAAAAATCACAGGAACATAAAAATTCCAGATTTTAACAAGGACTGTCACTTGAGGACAAAGCTAGGAACATTTCTGAAGGACTGCAAAGCTTAAAAATTCTACAAAATTGAATACGCATATGTACTTGTGTCCAATACATCCTCTAAAGGGATGATTCTTTAATTTGATTTATCCATCTTTGGTGAAGCTTCACCCTGCTGCTTCTTTGCTTCTCAAGCAATGATACGCCATAGGCTGTCTGCTGTGCAAATATTGGGGCATAGTTATACTCTGTTTGTGCCGGATTTGCATAATTTTTTTTTTACACAAAACCAGCGCAAACTTAACTCCATATTTATATTTTGGCGCTAGACATGTCTAGCACCAAAAAATTTGAGTTAAAGTAATTGTTTACCTGTGGAAAACTACCTTGCATCAATGAGATGCAAGGTAGCAGTTCCCGGGCAAAAAATTACTCTAAGGCCCTACCACCTTATTTATCCTCCCGTGCAAAAATCACACACAGGAGGAGGACGGCCTTAAATAATGGCGCTAAGCCTGCTTAGCGCCACTATTTAACGCCGAGGTATGGGCAGGCATTAGGGGACCTGTGGACCTTATCCCATGGTCAGAGACCATGGAAACAGCCCACAGGTGCCCTTCCTTTCCCCCAGGGACACCCCCACCCACCCGCACCCACACCTGGAGAACACCTAAGGATGGGGGGACCTATCCCATTTAAGTCCAAGTAAGTATTTACAATTCTTTTTCAAAGTGATATGGGGGGGCCGAACTTGGGCCCCCCTACATGGCCATTGGGCTGGGGGGCATGACTCCTGTCTTAACTGAGACAAAAGTACCCTGGGCATGGCCTTTGGGCTGGGGGGCATGACTCTTGTCTTAACTGAGACAGGAGTCATGTCCATGGGGTTTTAACGTCAAAAAATGACACTAGTCTGGGGAGAGGCAGTTTTTTTAGCGTCATCCTCTGATGCTAAACCCACTGTTTCCCCTACGCCTCCTCCAGCCGGCTAGCGTCCTTTTTTAAGATGGTAGCCAGACCTTACTACCAGGTAGAGTCATACCATAAATGTGACGCCCAGCCGGCATCTTGATATGGCACTAGCCAGCGGTAAACTTTTTGACGCTCAACTGAGTTTGAGCAGTTCAGCGTCAAAAAGTATAAATCAGGGCCATTGTTTTGTTCACATGCAGCTTGGCAAGAAGGACCTGGGTCCAGATGTACATCCAATTCAATTTGCCAGTCTCTAATTACATTTGTTTGCGACTCACAGTTAGAGACTTGCAAAATTAAATGTACTAATGTGTCTCAGATACATTTAGCAATTCCCAATGGGGTCGTAAATGACCTACCTCATCAATATTCATGAGGTAGGTCGCAATTTGAGACCCCATTGGGAATGGAGGCACTCACAGGGATAGTGGCTTGCTGGGGACAGTAGACTGCCATGTCTAATTGCTTTTTAAATAAAGAACTTTTTTGTGAAATGCAGCCTGTTTTTTCTTAACCTCTTGGGTGCCCAGGACGTAACGGTTACATCCTTGGCTGCAGCGCTGCTGTACCGAGGACGTAACCATTACGTCCTGCACCCCACCCACGGTAGTGCTTCCCCTACCACCCTAACCCCCCTGTGCCCCCCCCCAGTGAAATCTGATGACGTCAGCGCGCGATCACACGCTGACCTCATGAGAGGTTGCCCCCATTGCACTGGAAGCATGGCTTCCAGCACTTTCGAGAGAGAAACTGATTAGTTTCTCCTCGGGATGGGGGCACAGGAGGTCAGAGAGGCATGAAAAGGAAAGGAAAGGCTTTTCCTTTAGTTTTCATGTCTCTCAGAGTATTCCTGCAGCACAATCGCTATGTCCACTAGACACCAGGGAGTTTGTTTACCTTGGGTAAACAAAGAAGGGGAGCGGCCGTTTATGCAAATGCCCCCAAAAAGGGCATTTTTATTTTAGGCCATCTCTGCCCCCCTTGGAGGCAGATTGGCCTATTTTAATTAGGCATATCTGCCCCCCTTGGGGGCAGAAAACTTTAAGCACCAGGGGTCTTTTTTTTTTTTAACGGTGGGGGGACCCTTAGGCAAGGGTCGCTCCCCTGGGGCCCAAATTTATTTGAGGTCATTTCTGCCCCCCTTGGGGGCAGATCGCCTTAATTTTATTAGGCCAACCTGCCCCCAAGGGACCAGGGATTTTTTTTTAAATGTATAATTTCATTAGGAGAATGACCCCTTAGGCAAGGGTCGCTCCCCAGGGGGACATATTGTATGAGGCCATTTCTGCCCCCTTTGGGGGCAGATCGGCCTATTTCTATTAGGCCCATATACCCCAAAGGGGGGCAGAAACCACTTAGGCACCAGGGACTGTTGTGTGTGTGTGTTTTGTTTAGGGGGACTGTCCCTTGTGCAAGGGTCACTCTCCATGGGGGCACATTACTGTTGGCCATTTCTGCCCCCTGGGGCAGATTTGCCTATTTTTATTAGGCAAAGCACTTAGGCAGGAGGGATCGTGTGCGCATGTGTGTGTTTTGTTTGTTGAGGCGGCCCCTTGGGCAAGGGTTACTCCCATTGGGGGCACATTACTGTTGATCATTTCTGCCCCCCTTGGGGGCAGATCGGCCTATTTTTATTATGCCCATCTGCCCCCAGGGGGGCAGAAACCACTTAGGCACCAGGGATCAGTGTGTGTGTGGGGGGGGGTTTGTTTGGGAGGGGTGCCCCCTTGCCCAAGGGTTGCTCCCAATGAGGGAACATTACTGATGGCATTTCTGCCCCCCTGTGAGTAGAGCGGCCTATTTTTGTAATGCCTATCTGCCCTCAAGGGGGGCCGAAAACCCACTAGACACCGGGGAAGATTTTTTTTTTTTTAATGGCCATATCTACCCCCACCCCAAATAAATAGTGACAAAGTTGTTCTGCCAACCTGTGGGCAGATGTGGTAATTACCTCCGATCCACTCCTGGTGGGGCAGAAAGTCTACTAGATGTCAGGGAATTTTAAAAAAGATGGAGAGGTGAGGGTTGCTAACCAGTCGGGACATGGTTATGCCCCCCACCCCAACTGAAGGGGGTAACAGTCTTTCAGCCCCTCTGTAAACTAAAGGATCTTATCCCAATGGCAAGCAAGAGAACATTTGATTATTTTGGGTTTTGATTTTACATTTGGGCCAAGAGATCTTGGCTAACTCACAATATCGTCCCACTTGGGCACTTTTTGGACTTTGGGACACTGCCACCTAGAAAAATCTTCCAGACCTAGACATATTTGAAAACTAAACATCTGGGTGAGTCCAGGGTGGTGTGCTTCACATGCACCCCACATCATTTTCTTCCCCACAATGCCCTGCAAACCTCCAACTTTGCTTGAAATCATGCATTTTCCCTACATTTCTATGATGGAACCTTCCAGAATCCACAGGAATCCAAAAAATTCCTACCATCCAGCATTGTTGCATCTATACCAATAACAATTCTGCCCCACTTGGCAGCTTAAAAATGTTTTTTTTTCAAACTGGCCTTTTGGACCCATTGTGGTTCCCCCTCAATTTCAACATGTTTTTGGCTCTTCCCTGTCACAGGCACTTGGCCAACCCACAAAAGTGAAGTATCATTTTTATCAGGAGACTGAGGGGAACATCGGGAGGTAGGAAATCTGTGTCAGTGCAGTGATCCCATACAGAAATGTGTGGAAAATGTGATTCTTTTACCTAAATTTGAGGTTTGCTGAGGATTCTGGGTAAGAAAACACTGAGGGATCCACAGAAGCCACACCTCCCAGGACTCCCTCAGGTGCCTAGCTTTCAGGTAGGTTTCCCTAGATGGCTGCTGAGTCCAGGACCAAAAACGCAGGTGCCCCCTTGCAAAAACAGGTAGTTTTTAATAGATCATTTTGATGTGTCCGTGTTGTGTTTTGGACCCTTCCCTGTCCTGGGAACAGGGCCTACCCACACAAGTGAGGTACCATTTTTATCGGGGATGTGGTGGAATGTTGAGTGGAAGGACGTTTGTGGCTCCTCTCACATTCCAGAACTTTGCTGCACTGAAATGTGAGGAAAACGTGGTTTTTAGCAACATTTTAAGGCTTGCAAAGCATTCTGGGTAATAGAACCCAGTGAGAGCCTCACAAGTCACCCCATACTGGATTCCCCTATATGTCTAGTTTTAAAAAATGGACAGGTTTACTAGGTTTCTCTAGGTGCCAGTTGAGCTAGAGGCCAAAATCCACAGCTAGGCATGTTGCAAAAAACAGGTCAGTTTTCATTAGAAAAATGTGATGTGTCCACGTTGTGTTTTGGGGCATTTCCTGCCACAGGCACTAGGTCTACCCACACTAGGGCGGTGCCATTTTTATCGGGAGACTTGGGGGAATGCTGGGTGGAAGAAAGCTTGTGGATCCTCTTAGACTCCAGAGCTTTCCATCACCGAAATATGAGTAAAAAGTGTTTTTTCTGAGTAACAGAACCTGGTGAGAGTGGCATAAGATACCCCATCCTCGGTTCCCCTAGGTGTCTAGTTTAAAAAATGTACAGGTTTGGTAGGTTTTCCTAGGCGCTGGCTTAGCTAGAAGCCAAAATCCACAGCTAGGCACTTTCCAAAAAAACACGTCAGTTTTTAATTTGATGTGTCCATGTAGCGTTTTGGGCCATTTCCTGTCGAGGGGACTATGCCTACCTACACAACTGCAGTACCATTTTTATCGGGAGACTTGGGGAATGCTGGGTGGAAGGAAGTTTGTGGATCCTCACAGATTCCAGAACTTTGCAGCACCGAAATGGGAAGGAAAAGTGTTTTTTAGACACATTTTGAGGTTTGAAAAGGATTCTGGGTGCCAGAACCTGGTAAGGGCCCCACAAGCCACCCCCATTCTGAATTCCCCTAGGTGTCTAGTTTGTAAAAATGTATAGGTTTGCTAGGTTTCCCTAGGTGCCGGCTGAGCTAGAGGCCAAAAACCACAGCTAGGTACATTCCAAAAAACACATCAGATTTCAATGCAAAAATGTGATGTGTCCATGTTACGTTTCCTGTTGAGGGAACTAGGCCTACCCACACAAGTGAGGTCCCATTTTTATCAGGAAGCTTGGGGGAACACAGAAGAGAAGAACAAGTGTTATTGCCCCTTGTCTTTCTCTACATTTTTTCCTTCCAAATGTGAGACAATGTGTAAAAAAGAAGTCTATTTGAGAAATGCCCTATAATCAGTGCTTAGTTTGTGCTTATTGTTTCCATTGGGGCACATATTTTTCTGCCTCAAGATTTTGCAGTGAGCAAAAGCTTCGTATGGGAAAGACGGAGGAAGAGAAAAACAAAAAAGCGTCACAATGGGAGAAAACAGAAAGCTGCAAGAGTGACCTGAAGGGGCAGGGAGTGGCTTTAAATGGACTGAAGAGGCCCAGGATGACTTCAGGATTACACTACCTCAGTATTCTGTGCTTGCACACTTAATTGCAACAGCCGCATGTTTAAGAGGAGTGCTTTGGGCACTGGCACGTTTTTATTTATAAGTTAAGCACTGCCTGTAATTCACATGCTAATATGGGGACCCCGGAATTCAGAGATGTGCAAATAACCACTGTTTTGCAATACCTTATCTTGTGCCCATTTTGGAAATACAAAGGTTTCCTTGATACCTATTTTTTACTCTTTATAGTTCACCAAATTAATTGCTGTATTCCCGGTATAGAATGAAAACCCATTGCAAGGTGCAGCTCATTTATTGGCTCTGGGTACCTAGGGTTCTTGATTACCCTAAAGCCCTTTATATCCCCGCAACCAGAAGAGTCCAGCAGATGTAACGGTATGTTGCTTTAAAAAATCTCCCATCGCTGGAAAAAGTTATAGAAGAAAACGTGGCTGGAAATGGCTCTTTTTCCACCTCAATTTCAATATATATATATTTTTTTGCTGTTACTTTCTGTAGGAAAACCTTGAAGGATCTACACAAATGACCCCTTGCTAAATTCAGAATTGTGTCTACGTTTCAGAAATGTTTGGCTGTCCAGGATCTATCATTGGTTTCACACCCATTTCTGTCACTAACTGGAAGGAGTCTGAAAGCATACAAAATAGTAATAATGGGGTATGTCTCAATAGAATGCCAAAATTGTGTTGAAAAATTTGTTTTTCTGATTCAAGTCTGTCTGTTCCTGAAAGCTGGGAAGATGGTGATTTTAGCACTAGAAACCCTTTGTTGATGCCATTTTCAGGGAAAAAATCACATGCTTTCTTCTGCAGCACTTTATTCCCATTTTTCTGAAAAAATACGAAATTTTTGCTGGATTTCGTCTAATTTCTTGGTCTCCAGGGGAACTGACAGACTCAGGGTTCCTTTAGAATCCCTAGGATGTTGGAAAAAAAAGGACGCAAACTTGGCGTGAATTGCTTATGTTGACAAAAAGGTATGAGCGTCTAAGCGTGAACTAACCCACATAGCGAGAAAAAGGCTTGCACCTGAGGGGGAAAGGCCTGGCAGCGAAGGGTTAAAGGAAAATGGGATGCATTTCAAACAAAAAAATGAAACGTTTTCTTTTCATTTTTTCTGAGTAGGCAGTGGTCTGTGGGACCACTGCCTGATCTAAAAAAATATTTTTGCATGCATTCACAAAGGGGAAGGGTCTCCGTGGGGACCCATTTCTGGTTTGTGAATAGGTAAACACCAATTTAAATTGGTGTTAACTGTGATTGTTTTGCAACCGCATTCACAGTCACAAAACAATCATACATACCACTGTGACTGGCAAGTAGGAAGGGACACCCCTTCCTAATTGTAAGCCGGAATCCCTATTTTACAAGTCGGTAACTGCGTACTGACTCTCAAAATAGGGATGGTACATCATACCTGGCCTTTTTGCAGTCGGAAATGGTGATTTTTGCCTTTTGCAAGCTCAAAAAGGCACTGTACATCGGGCCCTCAATTTAAAAAAAAAAAAATTGGAACAAAGTAGCTCATTATTTTTCCTTTCAAGTAACAATTTTTCCTTTCATGGAAAACTTTGCATTACTTAAGGTGAAACATAAAAAGCAATCTGTTGTATTTTGAGTGCGTTCCCTCGCGCACGGCCTCGCGACTAGAACCCCATGGTGAAGGGGTTGCTAGGTGTTTTGACGGCGGCGCGAGGGAAACGCCGGGGGCAGAGCAGAGGGAGATGACGGTTGGACGGAGCAGCGGTTCTGGGGGCGCTCGGAGACTGTTGTACCGATCGTATTTTACTTATGTAAAATAAAAGGGATTTTGTGCTCACCGTCCTCCTCGCATACTTCATTGTGGCGACGAGGTGGTCCGGTCTCCGAGCACAGCAGGCCCACGCATCAGCTGTTTATCAGCTATTTACGACATTGCCCCCAACGCCTTATTTATGTGCCAACACGATCGTTGAGGATCTACATGAAGAAGGCAGGCTTATTTTTAGAAACTGGTTTTCTCCAACCCCGTGGGAGGAGTTTCTTCCTCCTGTGTTACACCAACCAGTTATAGAAATAACCTTTTTGTGTCTGGATGTGGAGAGGTTACAAAATTGAAGATCAACCATTGCTGAAGAAGGGTTTGGTTCTGCGGCGTCTCTGCTGTTCATTCAAAAACAAGTTTGCTAAATAAAAAATAAAAAATTAAAAAGGAAAGGAACATTTCTACCCTCTGTGAATGCATAATGGCCATTTACAACACATTTGAGGAGATATCTATCCATGATTTAACCATCTAGGAGGCAATAAGGGCTGGTTGGATTATTTATTTATTTGCAACATTCGAAATTTTTTACAAGAAAGGGCGTTACAGTTTCTGTTCCTGTGTCTAGGAATATTTGTTTTTATTTTATTGTTGGATGCACCATGCAATCTGTTCTCCCTCCACCACCATTTCTAGAGAGCCCTGGCGAACCACACATAGTATGGAAGCAGTGGTATGATGCCTTCGAGACGTACTTAGGGGCGATAGGGGCATCACGGTATAGACCTGAACGACGCAAAAAGTGTCTTCTCCTGCATTCCATTGGTTTCATAGGGAGGGCTATTTTTAAGCACCTACCGGATTTACAATTGGACGATGGTGAAATGGATGAGTACCAAATGGCTGTGAAGAAAATGAGCGTCAGGTCTGATGCTCCTCCCAGCTTAGTGGTGGCCAGGCATACGTTTTTTAAGAGAGAACAACGTTCTGGCGAAGATGTTGACACTTACATTTCGGCGTTGCGTCTTTTGGCTGCAGAATGTCAGTTTGGAGCGCTGGGTGATCAACTCATCAGAGACCAATTTATTTGTCAAGGGACAGACAAGTCTATCAGACAGAAATTGTTATCGTTGGACAATCCAACATTGCCTGAAACTATAAAAATTGCTAAGAGCATCGAATCTTCGATCAAGTCGTCCAGAGAAATTGAACAGGCAGCAGCTACCAGGGTCAACGCCGTCATCAACAGAGAAGATAAAAAAAACAGTAGTTAAAACAAGCGGACAGAAAAACATTAAGTTTGCAAATTCTAATGTTTTTTTTAAACAAAAGAATGTTTGCTTCAGATGTGGAAATGTGAAAGGGTTTAAGAGTTGTCCTGCATGGAATATCCAATGCAGGAATTGTGGCAAGGTTGGGCATTTTGCTAAAGTGTGTCAAGGTGGTAAACGTGAATCTGTCGTGACAGTGTTGGATGAGAATGAAGAAGCAGTTGAGCACCTCATGGGAGAGGTTCAGGATATGGTTTTAGTTGTTGATAGTGGAGAGGTTAAGTCTGGTGATCCCGATAACTGTGTGGATCCGTATGTGTGCGTTAGAGTTGGAAACAAGTCCTTGCGTTTACTGGTGGACTCAGGGGCTAGGATCACCATGATTACTCTCGACTTGTTCAAGCAGAATTGGAAAGAGCGAGCTCTTGAGCCACCAGACAGGGCTCCAGTGTCTTATGAAGGGAGGAAGATTGAGCTTCAAGGTTTTTTTGAGGATATACTTGAGTTTAGGGGGAGACGTATACATGGGAAAGTTTATGTAGCAGCTAAAGGTTTGAACATTTTAGGTTGGTTCCATCAGGGTTTGTTTGGTATGGTGTTGCGACCAGGTACATCAGAACAGGTTGCAGTGATTAGAGAAACGGATGTGATTGAAGGTCTACTCAACGAGTTTCCTAAAGTTTTCTCAGGTGAGTTGGGAAAGCTGAAAGGTTTTAAACATAAGATAAAAGTAAAATTGCATGCTGCCCCTGTCAAGCATAAGATTAGGTCTGTGCCTTTCAGTGTGAGAGAAGATCTGGAAAGAGAATTAGAAAGTTTACAGAACAAGGGGATTATAGAACCCATTGAGTCCTCTTTGTGGCTTTCTCCACTGGTGGTAGCGAAGAAAAAGAATGGAGAGTTGAGAATTTGTGTGGACCTGAGAGCGCTCAACAGAGAAATATGGGTGGACTCACATCCCTTACCTAATATAACTGAAATGTTGTCTACCATTAAAGGCGCAAAAGTGTTTACGAAGTTAGGTTTGGCCAGTGCATATCATCAGGTGGAGCTGGATCCCGATTCCAGGTATTTGACAGCATTTGTATCGCCTTTTGGTGTTTTCCAGTTTTGTCGCATGCCTTTCGGGTTGGTGCCGGCAGCCTCTGTGTTTCAAAGGATTATGTGCACATTGTTGAAAGGTATTTCCAATGTACTGGTGTTTCAGAACGATGTTTTAATTCATGCCCCTGATCTACAGACCCATAACAAGATCCTCAGAAAGGTGTTGCAGAAATTCAAGGATCATGGCATCGTTCTTAGAAAGGAAAAGTGCCAATTCATGAAATCCTCTGTGGAATATTTGGGTCATGTGATTAGTCAGGAGGGTGTTAGCCCGAAACCTGGTTTGATTGATGCTATTAAGGCAGCACCTCCACCTTCTGACAAAGCTGGGGTGAAAGCGTTTTTAGGCATGTGTGAGTTTTACTCCCGGTTCATACCGGAGTATGCTAGTCGGGTTAGAGTCTTGTCAAATTTATTGAAGGATAAGACCAGTTTTGAGTATAGTGCTGATTGTGAACGAGCGTTTGAAGATATCAAAGTCCTCTTAACTCAAGCCAAAGTACTAAAACCGTATGACCAAAGGTTCCAATGTTGCCTAACAGTTGATGCCAGCAATATTGGATTGGGGGCTGTGTTGACTCAAACTGTTGGGAGTGATGAAAACACCATTGGCTTCGCGTCTAGAGTTTTAAGGGCGCCAGAGGTGCATTACTCAGTCATCGAAAAGGAGTTGCTGGCCTGTGTCTGGGCCATTGAAAAATTCAGAAGCTATGTGTGGGGGAGGCATTTTGTATTAAAGACAGATCACAAGCCTTTGGTTTCAGTTTTAAAAGGAACAAATGATAAGACAGGCACACCTAGAATTGCTAGGTTAGTAGCTAGGCTCATGCAATACGATTTTGAGGTCATGCATATTCCTGGCAGAAGGAATATTAGAGCAGACTATTTGTCGAGATTTCCCAGTCAGATTAGCTCGACGACTGATGAAATGGTGGACGATGAATGTTGTATGATTGCAACGGTTGAGGTTGACCATGTCTGTGTTTGCTCTGAGACAGAGTGGAAGGAAAAGTTGGCTGGAGATAATGATTTGTGTTCTGTTATGAGGTTCATTACTGAAGGATGGCCTTCTGAGAAAGACTTGACGTTGGCGATTCAGCCATTTTGGAAAATTTCAGATGAACTTACAATTGAGGAGGGCATTCTCTTGAGAAATGATAAACTCATTCCTCCGGAGGAATTGAGGAGTTCAATAGTGAAGGAGGCGCATGAAGGTCATCTGGGCACCACTATGACCAAAAGACGAATATGTGACAACTTTTGGTGGCCACGTATGGATAGTGAAATTGAGCATTTGATAAAGAATTGTGCTATATGTTCTAATTCTGACAAGAGTCTGAAAACTGCGACACCACCTCTTATGCCTATTGCGTGTCCTGGAGGTCCGTGGCGAAAATTGGGGGTGGATATGGTGGGACCCTTTCACTTACTTAATTCCAGTCTACGGTATGCATATGTAGTTGTGGATTATTTCTCGAAGTGGCCGTATGTTAAATTTGTACAGGAGCCTAATGCTAGATCTTTAGTGACCTTCTTAAGAGAAGTGTTTATGAATGAGGGCTTTCCGGAAGAAATTATTTCAGACAATGGTGTTCAGTTCGTGTCTGAAGAGTTTAGAGCATTTCTGAACCAAGGTTCAGTCAAACCTGAGATGTTCTCTCTATCAACCTCAAACAAACGGTTTGGTGGAGAGATTCAACCGTGTGGTGGGGGACTGTATCAGGTGGGCACTGAAGAATGGGTGTGATGTGTTGGCATCTGTACAGGCTATGCTTTGGTTTTACAGAACAACTCCTCATTCTACCACAGAGGTATCTCCTTTTGAAGCTCTGAAAGGGAGAAAGCCCAATACTCAAATCAAACCTGGGTGGATGTCTAAGTTTTTTTAACAAATGCTAGTTGGAGAGCGTGCTGATGTTATTAAGGCCAATGTGGAAAACAAGCAGTTTACAATGACAATAAGAAAGGGGCTAAAGAGTCATTATTTGTGGAAGGTGATTGGGTAGTGATAAAATTGCCAACGTTTGTTAAGAAAGGTAAAGCAAAATTTTCCGAACCTGTTTGTGTTGAACGTGTTTTGGGCAATGCAGTGAGGGTGCAAGGCAACAAGTGGTGGAACAAATCCAAGGTGGTTAAACTGAAGGGGAACTGGGATCCTCAGGGGGTCACCAGGCGAGAGTTAGTGGTAAGATCGGACATGAATAAGAGCGGAGATGAGGGTCTTGTGTTGCGCAGGAGTGATAGAGTACGAAAGTTACCTTGGAAACTGTGTCATTGAAGGAACGGGTTATTACTCTGCAAACTGCATTACTATTCTGCAAATTGCATCAATGTTAATGTTTATTCTTTTAGTGTTTTAGTTCTTGTGTTTTTGTTTTAGGGGAGGTTTATTAATATTTATTAAAAAAAAACTTTAAAAAAACCTCAATGTTGTATTTTGAGTGCGTTCCCTCGCACACGGCCTCGCGACTAGAACCCCATGGTGAAGGGGTTGCTAGGCGTTTTGACGGCGGCGCGAGGGAAACGCCGGGGGCAGAGCAGAGGGAGATGACGTTTGGATGGAGCGGCGGTTCTGGGGGCGCTCGGAGACTGTTGTACCGATCGTATTTTACTTATATAAAATAAAAGGGATTTTGTGCTCACCGTCCTCCTCGCATACTTCACAATCCTTAGTATGAAAAAGAATGCATGCATACCTTGACATAAAATCAAACATTCTAGAGACTTTTCCGGGAACAAACAAACTTTAAAGGACTTAATAGTTTGTAAAGGTTGAGATTAGAAAAGGAAAATATGTTAGTAGAAACCATATTTTACCAATGACATAGAGAATTCCACTAATGGGGTAGAGAATGGCATGGAGAATGCATGTACATTCTTCTAACCTTTACAGTGAGGTGCTGTGACCAACAGCCTGGGTGAAATAAAATCTGCACTAACCTTTGCCCAGCATCCTATTTTTTGACTCCCCTAATTTTCGTCCTCTCTGTGTCAGGTTGAGCTCTACTGTACAATTTCATTTCCACAGAAATTTTTTCTCACAGTTGGTGGAGGGTTTGGGACACCAATCCCCATGACTAATGACGTCTTTGTTTCTAATATTTTGGCTTAGAATTCTTACACCAATAACTCAATTCCTGAAGAAAGCGAGCAGAAAGCCTGTTTTGCCCTGAGTTGAAAATGATCTAGCATGTCTTTCAGATAGTTCAGATACTGTACAATGCCTCCGGCTTTTCATTCATTGTGACTTTTTCTTCCAACAGTCGATCCGGGTTTCCAGCTATGCTCCAAAATTAGTAAGGAACTGTTGAGTAGAGTTCTATTTTGCAAGATAACGACGACTTTCTGCGGTTTCTAAGTCGGCAGTCTGCCGATAGGTGTCACAGCTGATAAGCAGGCAGGATGCATGCCCCAGGGCAATATTTTGCGGATTCTTCCATGCCAGCGTGGCCGCAGCTGTTACTGTGCTGTCACTATGACCTGTAGAAATTCAAAATGTGACTGCCTGTGTCTAGTTACATCACTTCATGATCTCTTTTATTTTAAAGAAACCAAAATTCCATTCCATACCTGCCAGCACTCACTAAATCCCGAAGTGATTCTTATCTGAGATCACAGAAGCCCTACTTAGCGCTTCCTTTAACCCACTCCCACAGAAATGCAAAGATGAAAACCTTCTATGCGAAGAGGTTTTTGCTTTATTCACTATCACTGTTAGGCCAAAACAACAATGCTCTTAATTCCAGAGCACAATCACAGAAAATATCCTGTTATACAGAGCGGACATGGCCCCCAGGGATCACAGTGTTTCACAATAAAGCCAGAAGATATCATTAAGAAATACAAAATATACATGTACATTTAAAGAGGAAAGATCACCAGGTTAGCCTCACCAAGAGTTTGAGTGCTTCACACATATATGTAGCAAAAAAACAGCAATGTAAAGCAGGTGGTACAGTACCACGTGATGATCATCAATAGTTCATGTAGGTAAAAGTTGATATGCGTTTGAGGGAGCATGAGGAAGTAGGGGTGGTTTAGGCCCAGATGTTGCTTCAAAGAGGAGAGCCTTGAAGTCTTTTTGAAGGTGACATGACGTGGTCTGGAGAAGGATTTATTCATGAATCACTCGTGCTTGGAGGTGAGGGGTTTGAGAAGGAGTAATTGAGCATTTCTTGAATCTCAGAATGTGTCTGAATTTTTTGGTTTCCTTGAGAGCTAAAAGGAGAAAAAGAAGTAAGAGTTTTATGAGTGGTGCAGACAGTTTTAAACTGACCCCTCACCTCTATGGGCAGCCACTGAAGGGAGCTAAGAATAGGGTGAGATGTGATCAAATTTCTTCTGCCCTGTCACAAAGAGGGCTGCCACGTGTAGTGCTCTGAGTGGACCTAGTGGACTTTGGGGAAGCCAGAAAGGAGTGCATTTCATAGTCAAGTCTGGAGAACAAGCACCTGGGCAACAGATTTATGGTCTTCTGCTAGGATGAGGTTCCTGATTCCCCAAAGCAGCCTAAGCCAGAACAAAGCACACTTAGAAATAGTAGAGGTATAGCTCTGGAGGTTAAGATATCTATAGAGGGTGAAGCCAATCGATTTGGTGGTCTAAATGATGGAGGGGTGACTGTCAGTGTTCGGGAGAAGTTTCAGAAAGTCTTAGATCCAAGAGTTAGCTTTCTTTGAAGAGATAAGAAGAAATTCTGTTTTCACTGTATTTAGTTTGAGGTGATTGTTTGCCATCCAAGCTTGAATTATATTGAGGGAGTTGGATAGGCAGGTTAAGGCTTCTGGCTTTGATACCTCTAGGTAGATTTGGGTGTCGTCAGTGTACAGGTGAAAGAGGACTCCTGAGTTCTTGAGGATTGTGCTGAGGGGTATGAGGTAGTGATTCAAAAGGGTTGGGGGGGGGTAAATCAAACCTTTGGGCACCATTTGTTGCAGGCTGACTTGATCTGATACAGAGTTCCCAATTTTTACAGCATGGTTTGTTAAGTATGAGGTAAACCATTTAAGAATGACACCACCAATGCCCATTTGATGCTTCAAGGTGTCTAACAAATCCCGGTGGGTGACTATGTCACACCCAGTGGATAGGTCAAGGAGCACAAGTAGACAAGAGATAACAGAGTCGAGAATGTGGAGGGCATCTTTCACAATCTGCAGAATTGCAGTCTCAGTGCTGTGACCCTGACAGAATCAAGATTGAAGGGAATAAAGGAGGTTGTTGGCTCAGATGTAGGATGATAGTTAGGAGGCTACCCAACTTTCAATCACCTTGCCTGGGAGAGGAAGGATGGATACTGGAAAGAAGTTGTTAAAGTTGTGAAGGTCCAGTTATTGTCTTTTTAGGCGAGGAGAAATTGACCCCTTTTTAGGCAATCTGTGAATGAGCCTGCATCCAGGGATGAGTTAACCAGGGTTGTCCAAATGTGGAGGAGCAGTTTAGCTAGTAATTTGCTGATGGATTCAGGAATGGCATTGCATAGATGGTTGGAGGGTTTCACCTTGGAAAGAGTTAGTTGTAAGTCTGCCTATGACATCAGGGAGAAGCAAGACCATGTCTGCAGTGCTTTGCAAGGTCGATTCTCCTCATCCATGTGCTCTAGTTTGACCAGAATGGAGATGTTATTGTCTTTGACTTTTTTCTTGAAGAACTCTGCAAAATGATTGCATAGGATCTTATATGCCTTACATGGGGAGTTGGATAGTGGGTTGTTGGTCAGCTTATTTACCTCAAATGTTGTTTTGGTCTGTTCTTGGCCATCTCAAGAAGTGATTTGATATGTGTTGCCTTGGCCTTAAAGATGTGGCCTTTGTAGTTGTGTCTCTCAGCACAAAACTTTGCTAGACTTATTGGTGAAGGTGATGGTCACCAGTCTTTCTCCAACTTATGGACATTTTTCCCTTTCCTTATAGAGGGCTTTTTGAGTACCAGGAGTGAGAGGGTTTCGGTTAACTGTATTTGCTGTTGATGGGTGTTGGTTCCCCAATAAGGGAGCCAAGCAGGAGTTCAAATTGTCGGTGGCCTCATTGATGTCAAGTTGAGGAAATATTGAGGAGAGGTTTGGTGGGGCTAGGTAGGCCATGGATTCAGTATTCATTTTACGGGTGTCTCTGAACGAGATTTTTTCTTTCTTCAGTTGTCCAATGGTTTTCTTGTTTGATAGAGATATTGTGAAGGGAATTCAGACCATTCTAGTAGGATGGGGTCACTAGTCAATAGGTGGGGGACTTAGAGATGATCAGGTCAAAAGTGGCACCTTTGGAGTATGTGGGTTTCCAGCAGTATTGATGGAGGTTGTTGTCTTCAAGAAAAGCAGCAAAGTTGTCCAGTAGTGTACATCCTTCAGAACGCCAGTGGAGGTTGAAATCACTGAGAATGATAATGTTGTCGGAGCTGATTAATTCTGCTATGAACAATTCAGAGCACTCTTCGATGAAGGTGTTAGTTTGACTGGGGGCTGGTAGATTACATTCAACCTGAGGTTAGAGGTAGCTTGTGAGATGATTTCCCATGATAAATATTTGAAGTATTAAAAGTGAGTATTAGGGAGCAGCCTGGAGCTCAGAGGGTTTCTGGATATGACTGCTGGCCCCCACGTTGTTTGCCTTCCCAGTTGCTTCTCAGAATGGAGGTGAGGGGGGCAGCAGTAACAGGAGAACACTGTTTGTAGTATCATTCAGCCATGTTACGCGAGGAGCCGGATGTTGATCTTGTGATCAATCATAGTGTCTGAGATCCTGAGGCAGTGTCTGACAGCAGAGCGGCAGTTGTGCAGCATGCAAGTAAGGAAAGGACTGGCAGGTTTGTGCTCAGTAAGAAAAGTGGCAATCTTGATCAGGTTAAAGGATAAGTTGTCGTTTAGTGTGGACATGAGGAATTAATCTAAAGTGCCGTTCTAAATCATGGTAGGAAAAGGAAGGCCGTTTTGTGTTTTTTGGAGCATCTGGTTGTCTGAGTCATCTGTATTTTCAGAGATTTTTATAAAGTTGTATATTTTACTTTCTTTGAGTAGTGAGGAGTGTGCCCTTTAGGGTCTGGGTGAATGTTTATCCCTAGATATTGAGTATAGAAAGGCAGGGGCATAGCATGGCCAGTAAGATTCAGGGGGTGTGAGCTTCGGATTTTCTGACAAGAGGCTGGTATATGTTTAAATACACTATACAACAAGCAGGGTGCATGGGGGGGGCCTAGGTTGCAGTACAAAGGGAGAGGAATGCAAATTATTAGTGAACTAACTGAGGGAAAACACAATATTTTGTCAAATTACCAATATTTTTGATGACTACAAACTGAGAGTTAGAGTGTGTGCATGCATTTTTGTCTGAATGTATGCAAACATTTTGGGTGAAATCAAACAGACATCTCACCATACCCGACTGAAAGCATCTGTACCCAACTGTTTATCAGAAAATTCATTTATTAGGGGGGTGTAGCTCCCCCCCTCAGTTGAAGCTTCGCCCCTGTAGAAAGGGGGCAGGAGAAGTACTGGATGTGGTTTGAAGCATTTTGTGAGAGGTACGTTTTTGCTGAAGTGAGGGAAAGCCTGAGTAAGGATTTCTAGTTTGTTCTTGAGATAATATATGGAGGACAGTAGTGCAGAGAAAGGGGGTCAGTGGTGTACAGGGGAGGGATGAGCCTTATGTTGTTCTTTTGTGGTAAGGATTGGGATGGGTTTGTAGTTCAGTAGAGAGTTAAGGTGAGACAGTTTTAAAAGGTGATTGGGCCTGTTGTATGTGATGGTAGGGGGTGAGCTAATGGCATGGGAACTTTTTGACGTACAAATTGTGGAAGGTGTGAACAGAGAGTTAAGGCAAGGAAGTTGCTTTTTGCTTGATGGATAGGAGAGGGTTGTGACTTGTGTTGAAGGCCCTGGGTGTAGTGGTAGGTGTCTGGGCCCTGCTCGGGTCTTTTGCGGATTGATGAGTGAGGCTGGGAAGTAGGAGGGAGCATGAGGGCAGCAGGAATTGAGGGAAGAGTTAGAGTTAGATAGAGGTGTGTTTAGTGGAGAAGCCAGGGGAGTGAAGTTTTGAATTTTGATGGAATAGAGAAAGGGGGTAGGGTAAGAGGGTGAGGCACCTGATGGGTTGAGATGTGAGCTAACTGGGAATAGACTTGAGAGTAGGAAAGATATTGTCGGCCAAGGATTTTATCATTCGTTGGAACATAATTTTCCTTTTGTTGAAAATGGATATAGCGAATCTACCAGGCAGGCAAAATAGGAGGTAATTTTCATTTTTTGTCCAAAGAGGAAATTTGACATTGAGAAGACTCCAAACTTTCTTTGTGAGGTGATATATAATAGGTGGTGTCTGTGAAGAGGAGGAGGTCTGTTTTAAGGGCCTCTTTCCGCATGCAGTCAATCAATCAATCAATCAATCAGTGATGTTGGTCTGTAAATAAAGATTCAGGGGAAGTATCTCAAGATTTTATGTTTGCAATTTTTGTTCAAGTATTCAGAGTGGTTTGGAGGGTATGTAATCTTGAAAGTGTTGAAACCTGAGTTATAAAAGAGGTTCTAGGGTGGTGCGGTGCTGGGTAGGGTGAATACCAATATTATGCTGAGTGGGATCTGAAGGGGAGAGAAAAGAAGCTGGAAAAGAAAAAAACTTTAAAATGTGAACTACAAGTGCCTTAATGATCCCAGAGCGATAGCTAAAATAAATAAGGATGAAAATGCCTTGTTGACAATGAATACCAATATTTCATATCAAGATCAATATAAGACTCATGTTTAAGCTTTAGCAGAATGTTAAAACAAGAACAAAAGTCTGGTATTTTTCTGGATGAAAAGAGGCACCTCTAAGTGGGAGAGATGTAGAAGGATTGGGGTTGTGACGGCAATTCCAATAAGCAGATGACCAAACCTAATTGCTTCTGATAATCTTCTTGCTGTACAAGCTATTGTAATTATAATGGGATGAGATTTATTTCAGTTGAAGAACCGTTTTGGTACTGGGCGTTTAGCTGGGGCAGATGATCAAGAGGTTTTTCTATCTGGTATCTTTTTCTGATCCTATTCGACGGACATTGCTGTCATGTTTGTTCCCAAGGGAGGGTGTATGTTTTAAGGATTTATTTGTTGAAGGGCTGTGTTTTTCTTTTGGAGATTCTCTTTGTTTGATTTGGGGGATAGGAAGTGCCCTATAATGGGCCCTATGATGAAGCTTGCCTACCACACACTAAACAAAAAGTACCACGTGGCAATTATCATAGCTAAAATAATTTTCTGAGATCAGTAAATTGCCAACCTACTGCCATTTGTAAACTGGTCTCCTCTGCCCTAGATTGCTTTTACCGGCTCTACAGGTTGACAAATGCTAAACAGTTCTGTAATAGTCATAAGAATGCCTTCTTCGAAACAATCATTCAGATCTGCCAAGCTGTTTGTTTGCAATAAGGAACCAGTGTAAGCCTGAGAACCATATATAGAATGTCTGCTTCAAAACTATTGGACTTCTTTCTGTTCCCCTGGGTGCATATTTCTTCCGAAGATGCTCTGTCTTCTGTTCCTTCTTAAACACACAGTGTCAAAAACTACCCTGTATCAGGCACTATCTGATCAAACTGTCAATTCTAGAAGCTACTGTTTCGACCTCCCTAAACAGCTAGATATTGTTACATCTTTTCCTAAAATGTTTCTCTCTCCACTGAAGGGAAACGTAGTTACCAAACAATTCCCACACTTTCAGAAGTCAAAATCTGTTAGAGAAAGCCACTGAAAAAAACCTGCAATGTTTTAGAAACTATAGCGGAATCTTTTCACCTATTCTGTCCAGGCTCCAACCACTTTATGACAGTAAGACTACCATACTGGGCTGCCTGGATATTTCTTTCTATATTGATGAGGGAGCTTCCTCTTACCTATGGCTCTAGATCTTGCCGCTATCTTTGACATGGCAGAATACGCCATCCTATTGGAATGATTGTTTACTAAGTTATGAAACTCTACTCCTACTAATGTGTTTTTCATCTTTCCGGACAGACCACACCCAGTAGCTCAAATTCAGCCTGTTAACTTCAATAATAAGCAATCCACAGTGGTGAAGTCCCCCCAGAAGAACCTCATTTTGGCCTACTTTATTTAATATATATCTTCACCCCTTTTCAGTATTTTAAGATGCTTCAAAATGTCTGTCCATCCTGTGCTGACAACTCTCAAGTATACATTCAATGACCTCTTAACACCACTGCTGCTAGAGACTTAGAACAGATGTAGGGCAAACTCAGTTTGGGATGTCAGCTAATTTTCAGTAGCTGAACAGTTCAAAGCATGAAGTTATACCTTTTGAACAAAAATTAGCCTTCTCTTTCATTACTTGAATCCCTATAAATTTCTTACCTTAACCTCTAGTTGCCAGGCAAATTTAAGAACCTGCGTGTCACTATGGATGACTATGTCACTCTTTTGACTATACACTTAGGGACATTAAGGACGCTAATTAGGACAGTGTGTCTTAGAAAAACATAGAGGATGGTCTTGCTGAAATTTCTGCAATGATGAATACCTCCACCAAGAATTCGATTGGAGGGGAGTTTTCTGATGAACGGAAATCACTTGGGAATAGGGCGCTAAAACTAAAAGCCTCATAAGTACCATCTGTCTAACTTCCAGATAGAATAAAGCCAGCTGTATGAAACTAGCCAGTTCCAAGGGGATATAACATCTAATCCGCACAAGAGTGCCAATGTGCTGCACATGATTCTTACACTAACCGCAATGGATCTCAGACAAGGTCAGACACAATCAAGCGCATCTTCAGCACCATCACAGACTGTGGAGGGGGTAGCAGTTCCAGGCAATATGTAAGCTGCATAGGTGACTTTACGACTCCTGAAAGAGAACACTAACAGGCCACATTGTAAATGCTGGTAATTTTTTAGGACTCGCCTGCAGACAGCTTTACTTGCCTGGAAATGACCAGTGTCATCATACACCACACAGCATACACATACACAAAGATACGGATGGGAACTTTTGGACAGCCTCTTACAGTCATTATATACTGTTGTTCATCTGGCTTTTGCCATAAGCTACAGACTGTCAGTCAGCATTTGTATGAGCCTGTGCCATTTTGCAGATGTGAGTTCTTAAAAAGTGGCCGACTCTTTCTGCCTTTAAATATTTTATTTATTTCCATTGGTTATTATATTTATTGAGATGGCTGTGAAACTCTGCACACCCTGGACTTGCTTCCCACCCCAGAAACCAGCTTCGGCTCTCATTTGCTTGCCTGTGTTTTTTTGCATTTTTTGCATTTTTATTTTTTTATCAAAGACCTTATAGTTACAAAGTTCGACTGGAGTTCTCACTTCACTTGTTAGTGCTAGTAATTTTTGTAACAGTTATTTTACCTTGTTGACATGGCCATTGACCATGTTGGAAAGGTAAGGTAAATAAAATGGCAGCTAGCACAGCACTTCTTTTGGTGATGATGGATAAATCTTCATCTCCCCACCCACAGATTTCTACTGCCCACCTGTCATCTGAGAAACTAATACACTTCACAAAAATGCTGAAATTTTTTGCTAAACAGATGTTGCTTGCATTCACTGTACCTAAAAACATCACTTCCAATCACAGGTGAAATAGATGTCATTAATTATCTGCTCAAACCATAATGTCTAATGTAACCAAATCACGTCATCGTTCTTGCCCTTCTCTTCATCTGCCCAGCCAAGTAGTTTCTGTGAGCATTACAGCTAAGCACTTTAACAACTCAGAGGTTAAAAGATTTAAGACGTTAATATTAAAAAAAGTTAAGAAAAAAAAGATATGTTTATAACTAGAAAAGTTTAAACAGTTGAAACATGGTTGATGATAAAAATGTTAAAACATTAAAGACTAAGGACCTCATTACGACTGTGGTGGTCCGACAGTGGGACCGCCACTACAACAGTTAAGAGGCCACTGAAAAGCAGTCTGCCTCTTGACTGCCGTATTATGAGTTCCCCGCCATCCGGCACCGACAGTGTGAGCCGAGGCCAAAGCCGCCACACTGTCTGTGCCGGCTGCACACTTGGAATTCGCACTGTCTGCCATGGCAGACAATGTGTGCATTCCAAGTGTGTTGACTGGGGGCCCTGCACTGCTCACGACATGGTCCCTTTCCTGCCTTTCCACCAGCCTTTTCATGGCAGTGACCTCACTATGAAACGTCTGTAGAGAAGGCAAGTCGCGATCAGCATGGTGGTGCCGTCATCAGCACCACTGTTCTTGACCACAACTTGCACTGCCACCAACCCGTCAGGATCCATGATCCTGGCGGTGGCGCAGTCTCCTGGCAGTCCAGGTCTTGTGACTGCTGTACTCCTAATGAAGCCCTAAAACAGAAGGCTGAAAGTTAAAACAGTAAAAAAGTTGAGTGGAAAGTCAAATAAGTTACACAACAGAAAATATGTTGCATAATTAAAAAATTTAAAAGCAAAAAACATAAACTAAAAGCATTTTGAACAGGTAAGCTTGCCATCTCATTTATTTTATGCCAAATTGATCATAGAAGCAACCGAAGTATCAGAGAAACTGGTATTCCCAGTCCTCTCAGGCCTACGAAACACAAAAAGTCCTCCCCAACAAAAGCGAAAAGACCATGAGACCTAAGTAGCCCAAAGAAAAGTGAGAAAGAAACGGGTAGCAAACACAGTATTAAAAAAGTCATAACAAGAAAAGCACAGTGCAGATGATGAAGAGGTCAGGGAATGTCCAACAAGCATAGACAGCAGTAGTGCATCTAGAAAGTGTTGGCATTTATGTAATACTAGTTTGCAGCTTCGGAAAGAAAGCTCTGGGGCAGAAGAATAATAATTTTGGCCCCATTTAAACTCATTCACATTTATTTATTGAGCTTTATCTACAGGTAGTTGTCCTTTGAGCATAAGGTGATAGTATAATCGGTCCCAGACTCACTTAGTATATATCTGGAATTAAAAATTGCATTGTGCAATAACCTGGCTCAGAGTCAGTTATAGAGGTAAAAAAGAACCAGTGATAGAGAAGGCCCCTGGTGACATTACACTAAGTAAATACAATATACTGCAAGCTTTGGCAAAGACAGTAGGTCTGACCTTGACAAGCTTGTGTGATGGCTATTTTTTTTAAGGTAAATCAGCTTTATTAAAATAAAAATACATATGGGTCTCATAATAAGACAAGATATCTGTCATAATGATAATGATATAATTTTGAAAGGAATTGTAAAAGCTGTTTAACATTTTAAAATAAAAAAATGAGGGGAACAATTAAAAAAAAATGGAACAAGACCAATTAAAATAGGAAAGATACAGTGGGTATTAAAAAGCTAAAAACATTGATATTCAATAACGCATAAAGTTGAACTAAGTTTAAATTAAAACATGAACAGAGAAAATAAACAATTCATGGTGGCTAAAAATTCTCAGATAATGTACAATTTGTAGAATTGCCAGCAACAGCATTAAGATAATCAGTCAAAGGTAACCAATACAGATCTCTATTTATGGAGGGGCAGCATAAAGAGGTAAAAGCAATACCTAGTCAATGATAATGGCAAACATTATACCACCAAGCCTTATAGGAAATGTTGGATTAATTTTTCCAATTAAGAGTAACGCAAATGAAAAGTGGAGATAAGCTGACGCCAAACTTTTCTCCAAAAAGAGACAGTGGGAGGACATTCAAAAAGGATATGCATACGGTCTTCCTTTGGGCTATCACAGGACCAACAGTTTGAAGTTGAGGATACAGAAAATGTTACTATAGTAGAGGGGGGTAAAATAAAGTCTTTGGTAAAGAAAGAAAAGTGATTGGGTGGCAGAAGCTGATCTAGATATTTTATAAGATTGATGCCATATCTTATTCCACAAGAAAACAGTCCAGGTACATCCCAAATCCAATTCCCATTGAGATTAAATTTTAGATTTAGGTCGTGTCAAAACAGGAGAATCAAAAAGTTTATAAATATTTGATGCCTTAGGAGATGAGGTAAGAAAGGAGGACAGAGAAAAGGGTAATTCCGAAGAAGAGAGAGGGGAAGGCAAGGAAAAAATCAAGAGTAATATTAATAAGAAGAAGATATTTAGGCATAAATGAATTGGGACAGTGAAATAGAAGTTGGAATTGTGAAAAAGAAAGTGGAGTATCTGTGGAAAATAAATCTTTGACCCATACAATACTTCTTTATCTCCAGGATTTCCAAAATAAAGGTTTGTTATTGATAGTGATGAGACGATTATGCCAAATAGGGGAATTCAGAAAAGAGGAATAAGTGACGGTTAGAGGTAAATAATGAGAACGCAGAAGAGCACAAGTATGTTTAAGAAGGGGGGGATGAGATAAGCGAAATATTATGAGAAAAGGATACCACCTTTTCACGAGGAGAAAAAGGTAGAAGAAAAGAACATTCAATAGCCAACCATAAGGGAGTAAACACAGAGCTTGACAAGGAGATCCATCTAGAAGCTTGACGCAAACAAAAGGATTTGTGATATAGTCTGAAATCAGGAAAATTGTCCCCCTCCTCCTGTTTAGAATGACGGAGGTGACTAAGGGAAATTCTAGATTTCTTATTGTTCCAGAGGAATTTAGACAATCTGGAGTCCAGTTTAAAAAAAGTGACAGGTAGAAGAATCGGAATCATGGATAGGATATATAAAATGTTAGGAGAAATAATCATTTTGATAGAGTCAGGGCGACCCCACCAAGATAAAAATAAGCGATTCCATAACAAAAGGGATCTATCAACCTTCTGTAAAGCGTCCAAGATATTTACTTCAATGGACTTTTTAATGGATGAGGTGAACCAAATACCTAAATATTTAATCTTGGAAGAATTCCAATGTAAGCCAGTAATATCGAACGATGATCTAAAACAAAATTTTGTTAGAGGATGGATTTCAGGTTTATCCAAATTTATCTTATAACCTGAAATCAAAGAAAAATCTTCAATCTCTCGAAGTAGAGATGGAATCGAGAGCTCAGGGTTTGAGATATATAAAAGTATATCATCTGCATATGCCGTTAATTTTAAGTGTTTCTCACCACATTGGAAACCCTCAATTTTAATGCTATTTCTAATACAGGATAGAAAGGGCTCTAAATATAGAATAAATAGGAGTGGAGAGAGCGGACACCCTTGACGAACACCACGACGTAATACAAAGTATCTGGACAATTTCCCATTCACCAATATCGATGCCATTGGGGATTGATAAAGCAAAGAGATAAATTAAATGAAATGAGGCCCTAAACCATGCCAGGCTAAAGCTTTTAATAGAAAAGACCAGTCTAACCAATCAAATGCTTTCTCAGCATCTATGGAAATTGCAGCTAAGGAGTACGAAAGGGCGGGAGCTTTGCTGAGTACATTGAAGAATGTTCTAGAGTTGTCAGAAGCAAGTCTACCTTTGACAAAACCCGTTTGTTCCTTACTTATCAGCGAAGGTAAAAGGGTATCAAGATGAAAGGCTAATAATTTAGCAAAGATTTTATAATCTGTATTGAGGAGAGAAATTGGTCTATAATTTTTACAGAAAGTATGATCCTTACCTTCCTTTGGAATTAAACAAATTGAAGCTTCTTGAAATGTTCCCCCTGTACAACCAGAACCCGTGAAGAATTGAAAAAGCTGTAAAAGTTTGGGAAGTAAAATGGGGGAAAATGTAGAAAAAATTCCACTGTAAATCCATCTGGACCAGGGGTTTTACCTTTTTTTAGAGATTGAATGGCTTTAAAAATTTCTGACGAAGAAATATCTACCTCAAGTGAAGAGAGATCAACAAGCGACTTATTGGGGTTTGGAATGTTCTTTAAATAATCATCAATCTGTAAGGAGGTCGGGACTGATTCAGGAGTATAAAGTTTCTGGTAATAATTAACAAATTCAGTTAAGATATCATCATCTTTAAAAAGGGACTCACCAGTATCTGTAACTATAGACTTCACTGTGTAACGTTGCTTTCGTACTTTTAAATAATTCGCCAGAAGTTTCCCCGATGTATTTTAACCTCCATAATAGCGGGCGCTACTACGTAGAAGAAAAGAGGAGGCATTATCCATCGAAATTTTGTTAAATTGCAATTTTGCTTCAATAAGTTCTTGTAAATTAAAATTAGAAGAGGAAGAATAATATTGATGTTCTAACCATTTAATTTTGAGAAGCAGAGATTGATGGTGTGCATTAAAAGTTTTATTTTTATTAGAGCCAAAATTATTATATGACCACGAGCCGCAGCCTTAAACGAATCCCATAACAATTGTGGGGAAACATGAGAGTCATCATTAAATTGGAAAAATTCCTCTGCAAAGGCAATAAAGGAAGTAGAAAATTTAGAATCAAGCAACAAAGAATTATTAAATCGCCACCTGTTGGATTTGGGATGCACCGGGAGCAAATCAAAATCTGTGATGACTGGAGCATGATCAGAGATTACCATTGGTTCAATGGAGGAGTTAATAAGATTTTGGGATAGTGATTTTGAAACAAAAATATGGTCAAGTCTAGATAAGGAGCCATGTGATGGAGAATAAAATGAAAAATCCCTACTGTCTGGATTACAGGTTCTCCATGAATCAATTAAATTACATTGTAAGAGAAATGGCTTAAATTGTTTATGTATTTTATGAGGAGAAAAAAGGATCAATAATTTGACTGCAATCCCCTCCAAGAAGAAAAAAATGCAAACATTGTTTAGTAACATTAGGCCAGAAAAGATAATCTGAGTGATTAGGCCCTTAAATATTACCAATGGTCATTATAATCCCATTAATACTTAGCTTCACAAAGAACCACCTACCATCAGAATCCTTGCGAAATAATGTTAACTGATAATTTTTTATGGCAGAGCACAATTACACCATTTTTCTTTGTAGATAAAGGAGAAGTAAAAACATTGCCCACCCAAACTCTTTTTAAGTTTCAGAGCTTCAGAATCCGTCAAATGGGTCTCTTGTAAAATAACTAAGTCTGGATTATATTTAGCTAAATGGGATAAAATTCTCTGCCTTTTATTGGGTTAATAAATCCTTTGACATTCCAAGAAATAACTCTGAATTTTTATGTCACATAACCATGTATATACACGAAAGGTCTTGTACCATAAATAACTGAAAATACATGTAGGGGAAAAGAAAACAAGAAAAACAAAAAGGGAGAGGAGTAAAGGGGAAACAGCAAGAAAAAAGATGGAGAGTATTCAAGAAAACAAGAAGAGACAGTACATGTCAAATAAAGACGACTACAAAAACATATGTGAGATGCATGAACAGTAGGAGAGGGGTGGTGACAGCACAGACTGAAAACGGCACAGCAAGGAAACGGAACACATCAACGGACAAATGTTACGAGCAAAAATAATGATTATAGAACACCAGGAACTTGTGTAAAGAAAACAATACATTAACAAAGAGGACCTATAGTCACAACAATATAATATAATGTATAGATTGCATATGAAGGACCATCAACTGCATCGTAATAGAAATGAACAAGGGCATAATAAATTAAGAAACTTATATTTTCAACGTGTAGAAGGACCAGCCGTTTCCATAGGGTTTGTAGAGTGTAGTCTTAGAAAATGGCGAAGAGCTGCAGGGGAGGTATATGAGGTGGTCTTTTTGTGATATGTCACTTTGAACAAACACGGATGGAATAATCCAAAACGAGCTCCCAAGTCACAAAGCTGTGGACGAAGATCTAAAAATGCTTTCCTCCTGTCTGCTGTGACTTTGGACACATCCTGTGAGATGAAGATTTTACTACCCTGCCAAGAGATTAGTTTTTTGGCTTTTGCAGCATTAAACACTTTTAATAGATCAGTAAATTCAAGAAAGAAAATAATCACCCCTCTTGGTTTAGATATGGAGGAATGTGGAGAACGATAGCCAATGCGATGTGCCCTTTGGATGTTCAAAACTGTAGAAGATGGTAGGTCTACTAACTTTGGAAAGAATGAAGTAAAAATGAAATTGGATCACTCCCTTCAAGACCCTCCGGTAATCCATAAAGGCGAAGATTATTGTGCCTGTTTCTGTTTTCCAAATCTTCTGCAAGTGTCTTCAATTTTGCCACTTCCTTCTCCAAGTTAGCAATTTTATTTGTTTCATCTTGCACATCACTGACTCTTTGCTCTAAAACAGAAACTCTCACTTCCATTTGAGACCACTTAGTATCAAGATTTTGCATCCGAGAATTAGTTTCTTCAATAAAAGGACGGAGTGCACAAATTTCGTCAAGCACAAGTTCAAGAGAGATCGGTGAGGGAGATTTTACTGGTGAACGTAGGTCTTGTTTGACCCTATTTTGAGTAGTTGTAGAGATATTCTGGGAGACCTTAGGCAAAGAAGAATATGAGGAAGACATCTTTGACTTGGCAGAAGAAGACACTGCAGCAGAAGTATCCACTTGTAAAAACTGCGAAAGTTTATCAGTTGAGGAGAGCTGATGTGACACAGATTTTATTTTCTTTAGTTTGCCCACAAAATTTAAAATCCTTCAATAAGGAAATGAGTGGTCCAGGAACTCCAAATATATATTGGTGAAATAGTAAAAATAAATTACATGGTTTGCACAGAAAACTGCAAACAAATAAAAACATCAGAGGTTCAAAAAACAAGCAAATAAGAACATCATGCTGGCGAGTAATAGTTTTCAAAATGGCCGCATTTTCTGAGGAGAAATGTAGAGACCTTTTTAAAAGTAAAAAAAAATAAGCTAGGTGGCATTTAAAACATGAAAAATGCTCACCAACAGATCCAGCAGGCAGTTAAATGTCAGGGGCCATGAAATTAAAAGAAAAATTGCTCCAGTGTCAGAAACGCATCCGATGATGCGAGGAGCTCCGTTAATTCGCAGCCATCTTAGCTGGCGGCTCGCGCGCATTTCTCCAATGACTATTTCTTTTATTGTGAACAAAAGCCACAAAATTAAAACAAAGAAAAAAATGAATTTGAGGTAGTCATATGCTTACAAAAATGAATGTAAATGTAGGAACTTAACCATCACATTTTATTTTTATAGAATAGTAAGAGTGGCTCATTGCAGGCAGGTTCACTTAGAATGGGTATGGAAACATTCATCAGTTTTAATGCATCTCATACGAAAATGCCATCCTTATTGGCTCAAATAAAAGATATTATTGGCTTTCGATGAATGCAACCTGAAGATGTACTTTAAACATACAAAGGTTAGTAAAACAAACAATAAAAACTGATAAAGAAAAGAAAGAACATAGAATTATCAAAGTAAAGAATTAGCCCATCAGCACTGGCACTAAAGTGCACTTCTTTTAGGGTGGATTTGCACATGTCATCAGGAAAATTCCATCAGTCACAGTGCAAGACTGTCAATGGCAGAAGTGGTCTGAGCGACTACCTCCTACTGTATACTACAGTGGGCAAAAACGTGAAAAATAGCTAAACTGAGGAATGAATGAAAAGGGCTGACCCAAGCACCACTATCGATGTATGTATTTTTTGTTTAAGGATTTGTTTTTAGGTCAAGCCTAGGCAGTGCACAAGTGCTGTCTCTTGACATGCTGTAATCTACATCTGTAGGTTTGCAACACACCCATCTCATGCCCATCACTTTCAATTATTCCTTGGCCTCTCATTTAAAATTCACTTGATTTCATAGGTAAATGCTTTGTCCCGCCTTGAGGCTGTCCTGTTACCGCCTTGGAGACTGACCCTGTAGGCCTGGGTGAAGTTTGCAGAGTTCTGCTGCCCAGAACTCCCCGAAGTGCTGAAAAAACTAAGCTGCACTACATGGAGTTCCGGAGTTTGTGTAAGTCACACTTTTCGCACTGATTTTCATCTCCTGGAGTTTCTGCTGTAAAATCAGCGCAAACTGCATCACGTTGAGCGCCAGAGAGCACTAACTTATTTCTGCCCTATCAAGTACCTTTTCTATTCGAGTGGCAGCTTCCTCAATGGGAGTGGCAGCTTCCTCAATGCAAGCGGCAGCTTTCTCATCGCGAACGGTCGTGACCTACCATGACCACTTGCGTTCAGAAATTTTGTTCTCCAACTTAGCGATTTCTCTCACTTGCACTCGCCAACTTAACATTGGGAAGCGCGAGCGAGAGAAAGAACTCCACTCCGCATCACTTTGCAGAGATTTTCTGAACTCTGCGCAGAGCGCAGATGGGGAAAACTCTGCGAACTCGACCGGCTGAGCAGAATTCTTCACCCACCCCTATATCATCCATATACCTTAATGTAGCACACTACTTTTTTTCTTTTGTGTTGCCGCTTCGCTCTGCATGGCCATATTTTGCTTCCTACTCTTCCTTTTCTGTTTTGGACATGCTGTTGTTTCTTTGTGGTGTCTGCGCTGCTTTTCATTAAAAAGGTGCATATAGTGCAAACTCGCTCTGAGGACCACTTTACATGAGGACACGAAGTTTCATATAGCGTTAACTTGATCGGAGGAGCGATTTACATGACTAAGTGAAGTTTCATATAGCGCAACCTCGATCCGAGGAGCTCTTTACATGAGTACCACCTCACATGAGTACCACTTAACAAATTTAGCAGTTGAAAAATATACAAACTGTAGCATTTAAAACAGAAAAAAACACAGAAATCCTCAGAGCAGCTCTCCCGGCACAGCGGAAAAACGGTTACTACAATATTCACTGCACTTGGGAAACTCCCTCCATAATGCTTTGCAGTGCTTTTTCAAATATTTTTTGCCGATAACACGACCACCACCAAACCGTTCAGCACGACATGCTATTTCTCTCTAGGTCATCTCTGGGTCCCCACACTTGGTTGGGCGGGACCCCAAAATAGTAAACTCTCCCACCATTCAATGTCTTTTGAAGCTCTCTCATGGCGGGAACTTTTGTTTTAAAGGTGGGAATAGTTTGTGTTTTAAGGTTCTTGTTTCAATAGTAGTGCAGTAGGCCTATTAGGTCTGAAAATGTGTAAAGCACTACACTCTCTAGGGGTTACATGTATGGTTACAATGCATTACCTTTTGCCATTTTGCTTTCATGTCGTTATGCTCTCTAGTGGCTGACTATGTGGTTACATGACCATGTTTCCTATCAAATGCTATTTTTATTATGATGTCCTCGTGGGGCTGTTCTGAGCATTACAGTCAGGATACTACAATATTTGCTGCACTCATAAACTTGCCCCATTATGCTTTGCGGGGCATTCCTTTTACAAAACATCTGTGTGGTGATCCTAAGACAATAAGACTACTATCAAAATGTTCAACACAAAACACTCTTTCAGGCTAGGTCATCTCTGGGTCCCCACACTAGGTTGGGGGACCCCAAAATAGTAACCTCTCCCACCACTCAATGTCTTTTTAAGCTCTAGCATGACTGGAACGGTTGTATTATTGCTGGGAGTAGCTTGTGTTTTAAGTGCCTTGTTTGTAATAGTATTGCAGTAGGCCTTCTAGGCCTGGTAATGTGTAAGGCACTACGTCCTCTAGGGGCTACATACAGGGTTATACTGGATGACCTTCTGCCGTTATGTCCTCTAGGGGCGGACTATATGGTTACATGACCATGTTCATACAAATGCTATATTTATTATGGTATCCTCCAGGGGGTGTTCTGAGCATTACAATCAAGATACTACAATATTCACTGCACTCGGAAACTTGCCCCATAATGCTTTGTGGGCCTTCCTTTTACAAAACATTTTTGCCCGTAACCCACCCATTTCACAATGGGACCACCATCAAAACTTTCATCAAAATGTTCAGCATGATGCACTCTTTCTCTCTAGGTCATCTCTAGGTCCTCACACTAGGTTGGGGAGACGCCAAAATAGTAATCTCCCCCACCATTCATTGTCTTTTTAATCCCTCCCATGGCTGGAACTTTTGTTTTGCACCTGGGCGTAGTTTGTGGTTAAGGGCCTTGCCTGAAAATGTGCACGGCAAGGCACTATATTCTCTAGGGGCTACACATATGGTTACACTGCATTAATTTCTGTTATTCTGTTTTCATGTCGTTATGCCCTCCAGGGACTGACTATATGGTTATGTTTCTTACAGATGTTATTTTTATGATGGTGTTCTATAGGGGCTGTTCTGTGCATTACAATTAAGATACTGCAATTTGCCTCATAATGATTTGTGGGGCATTTCATTTTCAAAATGTTAAGCACAACACACTCTTTCTGTCTAGGGCATCTCTGGGTCCCCCACCAGGTTGATGGTACTGGAAAATAATAAGCCCTCCCACCAGTCAGTGTCTTTTTAAGGTTTCTCATGGCTAGAACGTTTGTTTCACAGCTGGGAATAGTTTACGTTTTAGGGGCATTGTTTGTAATATTATTCTAGTAGGCCTGCTAGTAGGCCTTTTAGGCCTGAAAATGTGTAAGGCACTACACCCACTAGAGGCTAACTATATGGTTACACTGCATTACGCTCTGCCATTCTGTTTTCATGTGGTTATGCTCCCTAGGGGCTGACTATATGGTTACATGAACATATTTCTTACAGATGTTATTTTTATAGTGGTGCCCTCCAGGGGCTGTTCTGAGCATTGCAGTCAAGATACTGCAATATTCGCTACACACATATACTCACCCCATAATGCTTTACGGGACATTCCTTTTACTAAACATTCTTGCCCATAACTCACTGCATGATGTGCACTTTCTGTCTAGGTCATCTCTGCGTCCCCACACTAGGTTGGAGGGGGGACCCCAAAATAATAATATAAAATAATATAATTCATGATGGCAATATTTTTATTTTTTTAAAGTTAAAGGGACATGTTTTAGTTATATGCAGGACCACTGGAATTATGTGGCAGAGAGAACCACATTTTGTGGCAAGGTTGACCAATTTATGTGGCAAGAAAAGTCCAGTTAGGCATTTACAACACCAATAGCTCTAACTCAAGAAAATGCAAGACCTATTGCATAACAAATACTTGTTATAACATGAGGTTGGGCAAACAGAAAACAGCTACAGATGGTTCTAGGTCACACCTAAATAGAACTGGGATTTATTTCAGCACAACCGTGTTAAAATCACACTAGGTCTTAAACCATGGCATCCCCACATAATTTCCCCCATCTTTTGCCTTGATCTGAACATTTGATACCATTAATTTATGCATGCTTCCAGGTTTCCAGTTAATTTAACACCACTTTTCCATGCCCCCCAACTTTTTGGTACGTGTAGAGAACACTTGTGGCTCCCATTATCAGGGGTTTCTCCCATTGAATGTTGTAAATGTTTCTTAAGATTTTCTCTCACAGAAATTTCTTCATCATGTAAGTAGAACTAAGAAGCAATGTGAATTGTAAAATGCCATAGAATTAGTTGTGATGTGGGTTAACTTTTCAAAGACACTATAACCCAGATATGTTAAGAAAATAGTCATAAAAAGTGGTCATTATTTGCAGACGGTATTTAGTTTTGCGAACTAACCTATGTACTAATAATTCAGTCTGTAAACTTCCAATTTGTAGTGGGCCATAGTTTGGCCTACATAAATGAATATTCATTGGCAGGTTACTGGTTGAAAGTCAATCCATTTGGCCACAATCACAAGGATGGTTTGTGGCAAGGGTCAGCAGCCCACCATCCCTGTGATTTATTTGGAAACATTTAGGCCCATATTTATACTTTTTTAGCACCGCATTTGCGTCGTTTTTTGATATGATACAAATGCAGTGCAAAAAAAGTATAAATATGGACCTTAATGTTTTTAAGTTTTTTAAAGCAGGCCTATTTCCTTAAAGGAAATATTCCTTCTCTTTAGCGAATAAGTTACTACCACAACTTTAGAGCAGGCAACTTTTCAATGTTTTCCATTCGGAATTCTGGTGGCAAGCCATTGATACAACTTAAAAGCAATGCCCGCAACACACCTCTTCCAAATTGCTATTCAGTATCCAGTTTCAAACCATTCAAGAGTCTGTAAAACCTTACAGACTCCTAAAACAGGACTTTTACATGTGAAATACCTTTTGGTGGTCACAACTTTTGGAACTGAATATTTGGTCCGCTTTAAAATTTTCATATATCTGGCTCCAAGTTTGGTATTCAAAGTCAGGCACCTCTACGTTTCTCTAAGACTGGCTTCTTTAAAATTGAATCATAATTACTGAGTACGAGAATACTTCTGTTGATGGAAAATGTATTGTTTCGATGACGAATAAGAATAATATAATTTGATATAAATCAATGAATTCTACGTCAGTTTCATCAGGGGTTATAGGAAGATGTGAATATTGTTTCAGTTACTGTAATGACTTGGCAAAGAGCCTGTCTCCAGCTCTTCCTTAGACACGGTCTCTCACTTATTGGCATTTATCCATGTTACATGATGAATCCTCTTCTTTCAGGACTATGGGGGTCATTCTGACCCTGGCGGTCTTGGACCGCCTCGGTCACGAATGACGGAAGCACTGCCAACAGGCTGGCGGTGCTTCAAATGGCATTCTGACCGTGGCGGTAAAGCCGCGGTCCCCTGCCAGGGCCGGCGGTATTCCGACGTTTTTGCCCCGGCTGGGAGAATCCGCCAGGGCAGCGCTGCCCTGGGGATTCTGACCCCCGTACCGCCAGCCTGTTTCTGACGGTTTTCACCGCCAGGAAGAGGCTGGCGGTAAGGGGTGTCCTGGGGCCCCTGGGGGCCCCTGCACTGCCCAAGCCAGTGGCATGGGCAGTCCAGGGGCCCCCTAACAGGGCCCGGCAAGTGCGACGGGTGCAACTGCACCCGTCGCACCGCCGCAACACCGCTGGCTCCATTCGGAGCCGGCTCCTGTGTTGCGGCCTCATTCTCGCTGGGCCGGCGGGCGCTAACTTGGTTAGCGCCCGCCGGCCCAGCGGGAATGTTGGAATGGGGACGCGGAAATTTGGCTGCATGGCGCCGCCCGCCAGAGTTGGAATCACCCCCATGTGTCGTGCTCAAGTTACATTATTGCTGCACAGCATTAGAAATCTACCATGAAAAATGAGACAAAGTAAGGAAAAGCAGATTAAGAAATGAAGGTGATGTTTTGACTGTAAATCAACTGCCGAGGCCTCACTGCTTTCCCGCTCCTCCCAACATAGACTGACTTATAGCTCCATTGATCACTGGAGAGGTCAGTGCTCAGAAATCAAGTGATCTCTGCTAAAACTATTTAAGAAAAGCCACAGTTATTCATTGCATCATAACTGTAACGAGTACTGTGTACCAAACACAAAGAGGTGGGCAAAGGAGGTGGCCTGGGAAAAAGGACACTTATAAACTCTTATTAAAATAAAAAATAAAACAAAATATGTTGAGGTGTGTTCTGTAGTGTGTAGTGGGACACATATGGTTAAAGTACAGTGTGTACTCTTCCATAGCCACTGCCATTGCACGATGTCCATTAAGTCCCACAATGGTCTCCCTCAGTTAGCAATCCGCCACCTGTACACCGCCTGCAGGACTGTAACCTCTAAATATGGTCGGCAGGATCCCACCAACCTGACAGCTCAGGAGAGCACTCCATCGTAGTGGTCTGTGGCTCAGACACAATATATCTAAGTAAGCCAGTCGGAGATGGTGCCAGTGTGCCTTTTCTGACTACCTTAATTTCAGCAATAATATGTGGAGGAGGGGAGGGGGGCAGGTAGGTGTCAAAACAAAGCATAATAGGCCTGTGTCATTAGGTGGTAGTGTTGAAAATCTGGTACCGAAAAACAGCCCCTAACGTATGGAAGGATAAGGGTGGACCATTTGATGTATGGGTTCTTCTCTCCCCATATCAAACAGTTTAAGTGGCCCAACAATTTTGTAAAGAATGAGTTTGATGATAGAATAGGAATGTTGGAGAACTGATACAAAAAATATGACAGTATGTTCATTATTATAGGAGAAATAAAGCCAGCCATTGACAGACAGTGGCTATTCGGCCATCTTTTTAACCTATTTTTTCAGCTTGCCTATTGTGGGTCCATAGCTTCAACAGATCACTACATCATTAGACTTATCTATCTTGATTCCTAAATAATTTAATGAGTCTGTGCACCAGCTCAGAGGTTACTTCAGGGTATATGGTCTAGTAGCAGGTGTTAGGGGGAATACTGTTGACTTCTCCCAATTAGGCAGCAAAGGGCACTATGTCCCGTTTTACTGGGAGCAGATTATTCATAGACCTCTTAACAAACAGATGTATGTTATCCGCTTATAATGATATGGTCAGACAACCTCTTGTGAATGCAAGCCCAGACTGCCAATGGTGTTCTGTGATCATGCAAGCCAGAGGTTCCATAGCAACCAAGAATATCAGGGATGATAGTGGTTAGCCCTACTATTTGCCTCGTCGGATGTCAAAGGGAGGGGAGACATCCACTAATTCTGACATGTCACAAGGTCTGTGTGAAGTAGTCTGAGTAGTTTAAAGAAAGGGTTACTCGGGCCCATTCTGCCTAGGACATAGTACATTTATTTCCACCCCAGGGAATCAAATGCTTTTTTAGTGTCTAAAGAGATTGACACCCTCGACAGGCAAGCATCCACTTTGTCCATAATGACAAACAGGGTACATATATCGTAGGCAGCTTTTCTGGCAGTGATAAAACCTGTATGTTCTGGGAGGACCATTCTTCACATCTGTTTGCAACTATATGCAGAGGCTTTTTACATCAGTGTTTAGTAGAAGCAGTGGTTTATATGACAGTGCCTTTAGGAGATCTTTCCTGGGCTTAGGCAAAGGTGTTATAAGTGCCTTGTGGCATGTTCACGTAGGACACCACCCTGAAATGCCACATTGCCAGCATATGAGGCACCAGCAGATCCCTGTATGCCTTATAAAACTCTGCAGTCATGCTCTCTGACCCTAGAAATTTGAATGTTGCAAATCCATCTCTGGCATGTTTTACCTCTTTTAAGCTTGGTGGTGTCCTCGGAGTTTCCCTATTTGTTCTTTCTAGCCATGGTGAGGTTATCTCTTCAATATATTTTCTTAGGTGTTCCTTTCCAACAGTCTCCCATGCTGCGTGCAATTGTTTGTAATATTTCGGGCAGTCCTATAACACATGCACAATCTGACCAAGGTCACTTTGCAGCTTACTGTGTTATGCTATTTATGCCCTTTTTGAGCAACCAGGTCAGAAAACAGCATGGGAACTAATGCTTGTTGGATTTCCAAGCCTGCATATACATGCCATTTAAAGCAATGTCTCGCTCTGCTAAATTGTGGAACTCAATTATGGCCTGCTTCAGGTTTGCCAGCATTTCTCTCCAGGTGTAGTATATTGCGTTCCTGCTTCTACAGCTGATCTTGAGAGGACCTGAGCACCCCCTCTCACACTTAGATATGACTCTCCTCTAATAGCCACTTTAAAGACCTTCTACAAAGTGGCCCATGTAGAGCCAATGTTGTTATCAAAATATTCTGTTATAGCTGAGGCGATTTTGTGCCTAAATACAGAATTGCAAAGAGCATAAGTTGGAAGTTGCCATTGCCTTGGTAAAGATAATCTAGTTGATAGACCTGTTTGTACTAGTACTGGAAATGACCTGACAACATGAATGGAAGATGCTCTACTTCATGGATCCATTCTAACAAAAATGTTGAGCACAACTTGAACTCAATATGAGAGAATGAGTAAATGCACCACAGTAAAATGTGCATCTGCATCTGCCTCCTTATGAATAACTTCCTAGACATCCGCCAGTCCAAGCTCAGTGATTAAAAATCTCAGCAACTATAAGGACATGGGTGCATGGCCTGTAGTTGAAAGTGAATGCGATTTATCTTTTGCAGGCTTTAATAAAAAGTTGAAATCTCCCCTACAAATTATGTTTTGCGCCTCTAGGCACATACATGTGTTGGAAATTTCATCCCACGTGATAGGTGGTCTCTGTTTGGGCCATATGTATTAATCAGTGTGACTGAGTGGTCCACAAGTTGCCTCGGTAATATTATATATCACCCATTTGATTCTGTTACAAAATTACTTATTTAGAAATTGACGGAATGTGGTATGAGAATGACAGCTCTATGGGAGTATGTTCTGTATGATGCACCTGTTAATGTCCCACCTAGAGTCAAACAAGGGCAACCTATCAGATCAAAGTTGTGTTTCTTGTAGCGTAGGAATACAGTGTCTTTCTAAAAGACCAATACTTTTCTTTGTTTATGTGGGGAGATCAACACTCTCACATTCGATCTAAGAATATTACAGTAAATGCAGTGCTGTCTGTCATCTTGTCCACTTAACTGCATCTCCTGTATCCCACCCTCAACATTGCATGGATTGCAATGCCATTATTTTCAATTGAAAGCAGTTTTATGATCACCTCCAACAAACAAATTCAGCTGTCTCCACCCGCACTGACTTCAACCATTACCAGTTCATCCTCTATACACAACCAAGCAACATATAGAACAGTTCCTAAATTTATATTGGTGGGATAAGGCATAGGGCAGTAAACTGTAGCCATCCACCTCATTTCTGTAGCTTATTAACTTTTATTTTTCTTATGATGTACCCGGTTAGTCATGCACTCCTTTTCCTACCAGGGGGTGATCCTTGCCCCTTGTATATCATATTAATGGTGTTTCATTGTTTGGGGCATTGGGTCTGTACTCAACAATCCCTTTCACCATCTAGTATATCTATTCGACAAGGAAGCCCTTGGCCATGCTTTTATAGCCTTAGAACCCTTCGGCTCGGGCCTTTAACGCGGGAGCGGGCCTTTAATAGCCGGTAGAGCCCGCTACCGCGGGTTCTAAGGCTATTAGAACATTCTGCCACGGCAGAATGTTCTATTAAATAAAACAAATTCCTCACGGAGCCGGAGGGGATTAAAATCCCCTTGGGCTCCGTGAGGCTTTGTTCACAGCTGTTGCTGTGAACAAAGCGAACATTGGAATGTTGGCGCTGTGGGCTTTTACCAGCCAGTAAAAGCCCGCAGCACTCCATTGTTTTCAATGGAGCTGCCAACGTTCCAATGTTCTAATATATCTTAGTAAGTATCTAGAGGTTCAGCATCTTCTGACTCTGGGAGAAAAGTAAAAAAATCAAGCAGGCATTCAGTCATTGTTACTTAATTCCCTGAGGGCAGTGGGAGACGTCCCCATCTCCTGCAAATTCTTTTTCCATGCCGCAGTCTTGGTCTGCTTTTCAACAATGTCTCACTTGAAGGATTTTCCAGTCTCTTCCGGTATGGTGAATATGTGTGTTTTACCATCCCATCTCACTCTCATCTTCACCTTGTATATCATGAAGTACTGCATTTCATGACTTCACAGTTTCTTTTTAATGTTCACAGCTTGTGTAAAGTTTGGATAGAAGTATAGGGTATTCCCCTGATATTTAATCTCACCTTTTATTCTAGCCAGCCTTCAGATGTCATTGCAATCCCTAAAATTGATGACCTGGTGAGGTGAGCCCTCAGTGAAGATTTGTGGGTCAAGGATCTAAGGTCCTATTTAATCGCATATATTGGGGAGAAGACAGTTTATCCAAATATTTCAAGCAGCAGTTTTTCCATGAATGTTTTGAAGCTAGCTATAGCAATAGTTCTATGAGGCCCGCCACTCTAAAATTACACCTACTGGCTTCCAAACCCTCATTATTGTTGTGGAAGTAAGGTTTTGTTTCCAGTGTTTTCATTGAATCTCCCATTGATGTCACAGCCTTTCCTTATTGCCATTTCTATGCTGTTCAGCCCATCCAAGCAAGAGTTCTGCCTGTCTAATCTACTTTGCAGTTGTTCAAAGGGGAAGTAAAATTATCAAGTTTGCTATCTATTGCCCCCAGTCTGTACATTAATTTGAGTAGCATGATGTCCGTGCGTGCTCCATCCCACACAGTGGTGGGATGAGTCTCTGTTTCCCCTATATTTCAAGTACTTTTACTAACAGTGGGTTGTTTGGGCTCAAATGCTATCTTGTATTGCTGGACCTCTTTCCCATATTGACCGATGCAGACAAATTCACTCAAGGCCTTTAGTATATGATCTCAGGGACTCACCCTCTCACACAATTTCGCTAAAGGAAACTTGTGAAGGGCAGTTTTTACCACTGACTCCCCTCAAATTGTCAAAGTGCCATCAGCAATATTCAGTAAAGCCATCAAAGGTGTAATTGTCCCACAAGCCTGCCACATGTTGCCCATGTAGTCCTTACTAAAGGTTTAATCAGTCATGTGAACTCGGCCAGAGGGCTTATGTCAGCCATTGAAGGAATTGCCCAATTGGGATTCTGGTAGAGTATCTAGAGTTTTAAAAGTACCCATAGCTACCTCCGGCACTTCCATAATAGCCCTCTCTTTTGAACAGGTGTGGTGCCCATGCAATTGCACACCCTCATGAGTATTTGGACTACCTCTTGCAGAAAATTAGGCATCACCTTGTTTCAGGTTTATCAGGACATCAAAGCTGGCTGTGGTAACTTACTGGCATCAACGTTGATCACCTCAGCATCATGGGTGTCAGGGGCACTGCCAGTAAGGCTGGGTGATTCAGTGCCCCAGGTGCATTCCCAGCCCCATGTGCTCTAACAGCCTCTGTGGCTGCTGGGGTTTCCAAGGCTGTGCACTATATGGGCACTGTATGGTGCCTGAGCCAATTGTGTCCAGTCAGGACACCACCACAAGCACTTCCAAGTGGGGCATGTTCCTGGCATACTGGAACCCTGGGCCATCATCTGGTGGTGGCAAATGAGCAGGTTAAGCGAGCGGAGCTCTGAACTCCAGAATTATGCAGCTGTCTTGGATTGGCTCCAAGCTCTACCCCTAACATCTTTCTTAAAAGAAACAGTGTCTTAATTAAACAATTAGGTGAGGGTTTCACTAGGCAAAACTTTAATTTGAGATTGGAACAAAAAGTATCAGACCATAAAATGAGCAAGATATTTAAATGAAAGATACACACCACTCTAATATTCTGTGGCTTTACCTAATCAGCAATTAATACATTAAAACAGGAATAAGTGCACACAGTTCACTTACTTGTTTTTCTTGTGTCCCATGTTGTTGTCTTGGTGAAGAAACCCCATAAAAATGTATTAAGCTCAGGGGCCCTCATTATGACTTCGGCGCTCTTTTCAGCAGACCCCCAAAATGACGGGTGCCAGAAGACTGCCAGTGCTGGTGGTCTTCCGAACGCCATTGTACGAGTACTGAAGAATTTCCGCGACAATTTCAGTGGAAATCATCCAGTAGTCATGCTGGTGGTCAGAGCCACATGGGGGGTTTCACCACCCGCTCGTCCTGCCAAAAGGACTCCACCGGCCATATTACGACCCATAATACAGCCTTGTGGTGTCCTGATGGTGGGGTGCTGCTGGCAGTGGAAGCGCCTGTTCACGTTCCCTGCCGGATGACCTCCTCGCCGGACAAGTTAAGTTGATCGTCTGACAGGGGAGAGGGTGAGAGGGTGGGGGTGTTGTGTGTGTGAGTGGGTGTTGTCTGCGTTTGTGAATGTAAGTGTGTAGGTGTACAGTATGTGTATGGGAGTTTGAATGCATATTTGGATGCTTGTGTGTGTGGGTGTTTGAATGCATGTATGATTGTTGAAGTGAGTGCATGTTGGAATGTTTGTGTGAATGCATATTTGGATGCGTATGAGTGAATGCGCGTATAGATACGTGTGAGTGAATGCATGTATGGATGCGTGTGAGTGAATGCGTGTATGGATGTATGTGCATGAATGCGTGTATGTCAGTTTTGGTGAATGAGTGTATGCTGGGTACGTGTGTGTATGAATGTCCGTGTGTGCGGGGGAGGGGTTCTGGTATGGAAGGAGGGGTGGTTGGAGGGGGGTTTTGGTATGGAAGGGTGGTGTTGGGTTTGCAGGGGGTGTTGGGATTGCAGGGGGGTAGGGGAGTCGTCTGCCGGTGACAGGGAAGAAATTTCCTGTCAGTGGTACTCTTTCCACCAGGGTTTTCGTGGCGGTGCTACTGCAGCGGAAACCCTGGAGGAAAGCCGACTCTTGATACCACCAGCAGTCTTCATTGGACCACCGGGTCAGAGATGCTAATCTCCAGCTCGGCTGTGCAACCGCCCTGGCGGTACAGGCGGGGATGTGGCAGGTTGGCAGAGGCCAACCCACCACACTCATAATGTGGTGGTCTTCACCGCCGGCCCGTCGGCGGTGAGACTGCCACCTTGGCCCTGGTGGTCTTCGGACCACCAGGGTCATAATGAGGGCCAGTATGTCTGTGAGCTACTGCTTAGATCTGCATATTATCACAATGCCAAATTTGAGCATGATCATCATGATTAATTAAGCATCTCATCATTCTGATACCTATAAAAAATGTATCAATTCAGATTAGGTGTTATTTGCATACACACATAGGCTATGTAAAGTGCTGTCTACAGAAGTCCCGTAAAAATGATTATTCTTATAAGCTTGTAAATGTGTAACATTTTTGTTTGCTACTGGTATTATTTTGCTGAAGACATAAACAAAATGCCCTTCCCCAATCCCAGTAATACCATGCCCTGATGGTTTGCACAAACTATTGATTTTTTAAACAAATCGTGATACCAGAATATCATTCAAAAATATTTTTATGCAGAAAATATCATCAACAGTAATATCACAGGTAACAAGATCTTTTTTAGGTAGGTTTTCAATATTGTTGTTAAATATAGTGCTGTAAAAAATATTGCTGTTAGTAATATCATTTCTAATGACATTTCTGTTTCTTTTCAAGTATATTATTTATTTGTTAGATATGTTTGAATGTAAGATATTCTTGTTTTTAAATGTGTTACTTAAATTGTGAAAACAATTATAACAAATACAATCTTTTAGGTACTATAATATTTTCTAGCAGTGGTATGTTGGTTTTTTAGGGGAAAGAGTGGGGAGAATTTTAAAAATATAGGTTTTTTCACTTAATGTGTATTTTTAAATTAAAATTGCATTTTAAGATTTAATTTGACATTTTTAGCTGTTCATATTTATGTTTTAATGGTTTATAATACAGATTTTTTTTAGATATTTGTATTTATTTAATATTTGTAAAACTTGAATTTAAAAAAAAAATGAAAATGTTCATGCATTTTTTGTACATCAAAAACAATATATATATTCAAAACTTTTGAAAATGAATTGAATAAGTTGCTTTGATAATCAATTTATTTGTTTTTATTATAAAAACATATTTTTGTTATTTGTTAGTTTATACACTTTTTAAAATTATGTTATACTTAAATTTTGTTTTAGTAATAATTCAAATACATATATTTTATGTAATTTTTAAAATAAATTCTAAATATTTTGAAAAATGTTTAAAGATATTCCAACAATAATGATTTTTCAATTTAGTTTTGAAAAATGTACATATATTTTTTTTAATGTGTTTTCATTATAATTGGAAAGATATCTGGGATTGTGTTTTAGTATTTTGAATATGTGTTATATTTGTTATTTTTAAATATAAGTTCGTATGAGTTGGTTTTATATAGATAGATAGATAGACATTTTCATAAACCTTGCTGGCTTTCGTCGTTCACCTAATTGGTGGGCACGTCAGCTTGCAAATGAAGCAGCATGCTCTGCAATAATATCAAAGATCTCTTGTTTAATTTACCAGAGGAGTTGACACAGCATGAAGAATCCAGAGCATAGTTGCATTTATGATTTTACAATCGAAGGGAAACAAAGGAAACAATTGCTTTGCAGACAGGGAGCTGAATCTTTAGCAGCTCCCTATGCAGCTCCCTGTGCAGCTCCCTGTGCGCAAAGGCAATGCTATCTCCCGCAGGAGGTGGGGAACTACCTGGGACTGTGGGGACCTTAAGGCTCCCCCACACTGAGTGCCCTATAAAATGGAAATAGGCCAGGGGTGGGGGGCCCCTTAGCTCCTAAAAAAAAAGAAGACCAGGCCATTCTGGCCATGATGCTTCTTTCACACAAATTGAACCTCCACAGGAGGCACTTACAAATATCAGCTTAGCAGGTGCCCCAGTTAAAACTCCACTTCTGGAAAGGACAAATGATCCTAACTCCTTGGCTTTACTCTGTGATTCTATATTAAAAAATGATCTGAAATCTTTCGGGAAGGTGAATGGATCTTTCATCTACTGGAGCGCAATCAGACACTCTCGCACCCAGACAGACACTCTCACAGCTTACAGGTACGTTATAGCTAGGTTCCTTATTTACTTCTACAAAACTTTAGAAATTCAGCAGTTAGAGTTATTTTAAGTAGCAATACCTCAGGACCTTGCCATGCACTGCTAATTACCTCAGATATTACAGCACTCATGACACCTTTCATAACATCAATGAAAAATATCAATGAAACATTAGAGTTAAAATATTGAAGAGAAAATTATGCATGGTGGGAGCACGAATTATAGTTACTTTAGGGCCCGAATTATTGTTACTTGTAATAACTCCAACTATAACTGCTGAATTTATAAGGTTATATATATATATATATATATATATATATATATATATATTCCATTGGGTAGTTATAGTTAGGACCACATTTCCATAGGAAACGGATTTCTTTTTTGGTTTGCTTATAACATGACCATCCTTTGACAAAGCTTTACAAAACTTTCCAAAAAAAGTCATCCATTTCAGCTCCTTCCTGGAAAGTTTTGGGGTGATCAGTCAAATGGAGGTAAAGAGAGAGTGGGGTCCAAAAACACTTTTTTGCTATTCTGTCTATAGGAAAATCAACCACGATATCACAAAAACTGCTGAACCGAATTACACCAAATCTGGCAGAAAGCTAAACTTTGGCACAGAAAATAGGTTTTTGTAATTTGATTAATCTTTTCAGTAGTTTTTGAGAAGTTAAGGCTCAAAATGTATAGGAAGTCTACAGTGCCAAAAGATCTTTGACTAAGATCTAATAGGCTGCAACCACATTTACAAACACGAGGCAGCAGTCATTTGAGAACTTGAGGACTCTGGCCCACATTACGAGTGTGGCGACAGCCTAGCGGTCTCGGGGGTCACAATCCGCCAGAGCCCAGGAGTCACAGCAGTTTAGGCAAGAAGGAGCATTTTTTTAGAAAAGTTTGTCAACGGTGCCAAAGGTATTAGCAACATAAAGAAGGCTAAAGAGACCTTACAGTCAGGTAAAAATGTCAGTAAGAACATATTGTTTCTAATTAACAAAACTAGGGTGGACAATAATAGTTTGTGGACTTTTGCCACTCTGCACTACGCTTGGAGTGGGTAGTTCGGCAGAAACCCTACCATCCTCTGCATGGCAGAGTTTACAGTCACTACCTCTCCAGGAGTTTTGCCTTGGTACCACACCTGCCGCCCCTGTGTGCTGCACTCACCTGTAAGTACCAGCCATGTCTGGGGGGGGGGGGGGGGGTAAATGAACCTGCTGCAGATATGTATGGAGGGGGATGTGAGTTAATTCTTCAGCCACCAAGATCTATATTTGTAGGTGTGTTTGGCTTGATGAATTCCTGTCACACTAAATGGTGTGAACAAGACTGCTTCTGAGATCTGTCTGTGACCAACTGGACCAAAGGTTTAATACTGGTCAGGCAGAGTTGGCCCTTCATCTACCCAAGGCCAACACTAAGTACTGATACCAGGAGTAACCTTAAGCCCTGGTACTGACAATGATGCAAAATAGAGAGAAGTGCAGCCATACCCTACCCAGCACATAAAATATTATATTAAGGGTCCGCTATGGTTGTCCATGTCAGATCTGCAGGTCACAAGCTTCAATCATGTGAATGACAATACATCAGCGGCACTAGTTTATTTACCTCTTCAACATCATTTTTGAACAGGGATTGTGTCAGGTTTAATTTCATGGGTGCTCACTCTTACTCAACAACAGGCGCAGGCACTCCAGTCTCTGGCAGCTCCCCTGCTTGGATTACGAAGCAGCGCAGAGCTGGTGGCTGCTGTGCTAGGGAAAGTATGGAGAGTGGCCTCTGGGAAGAAAGGAAGGCTCCACCGATGTAAGTACCTAGGCCTGCCGAGGTATGGCCATGTTTGTCACCGCCAATGACAAGGAGTATGATCTGGAGCAAGAGGAGGTCAGAGTCGGTCGTGGGGCAGAGGCTCTTAGTCGCCAAGCTGGTTGGGACTGTGTGAGAAGGCACTGCCGGTGGGGAATTACTAGAAAGCTGCAGAGTCATGAACGAGGTGGTTGGGAAGCGGAATGCACCATTACATATCTCCATCACCTGCCCGTAAGGGCTACTGCCAAAGAGAAACAGCTGCGTTCTAGAGGATTCAGTGGGTAGAACTCCATGGAATTTTGTAGAGTTTTTATGTAACTCCATGGAATTCTGTGGAGTAAAACTTAGCGAGTTCCACCCACCTCTAAACAAAACCACTGAAATTCACCAGTTATAGTTATCTCAAGTAAGTAAAACTCATGCCCTAAAGTAACTATAACTTATGCCCTCACGCTGCACTGCTAATTACCTTCCTAATTGCATCACTCCTTCCATGTTCTGTGACAAAAAAGGCACTAACAAGCTTCAGACATGGATGCCACATGGCCCCTCCTTCTCTTTAATTAAAAAAAGGCTCTAGGGGATGGAATCCCTAGGGCCTAACAAGGCTCGGGAGGGGGTCCATGTGGCCACTCCCCCCTTTAATAAAAAATCCCTTGGGGGCCTGGGGGATGGGGTGGGTCCGGGAGATTAAGGACCAAAAATATGAGGAAAATGCAAAACAATAATAGAGAGTTTATGAATACAGTTAACAAAATAACCACAAACCCAGATGTGGTGGTGAGAAGTTCAGACAAGCAAAGCAATATAGGTATTTGGTCCACAGAAGAGTATGTGATAGAAGCCTACAAACAGTTGAACGGCACATCATGTTACAAAAAGGTGGACTATGCCCACTTTAAGGCAGTGGAATTTGAGTTTGCACAAGCTTTAAATTCATGGCACACCAAGGGCTGGTAAGCTCAGATGAATTGAGTTACTTGAAAACTGAATATCCCAAATTGACAGTCTTCTTCTTAATTCCCAAAGTGCATAATACTGCTCGGGAGCCTCTGGAAGACCCATTATAGCAGCACAAGAGGAATTATTCAAGAATATTTCATGCCACATTCATCTCTTTTTGAGACCCTAAGTAGAAAATCTTCCATCATATCTCAAGGGCAACAAGAGATTTAATGAGAAGGAATTTTGATGTAAGTTGGGAGGAAGGAATGCTACTTATGACACTAGATGGCGCCTCACTGTCTGCAAGCATTCAACACATAGATGGGCCACTGAATAGTTCATAAGGGAGTGGCCACTCAGATGTTAGAAACACAGCAAAATTGTATTAAGCATGTTGGAGTGGTGCTTAAAACACAATATATTCTTCTTAAATAATGAAATTTATGAATAACAGCAGGAACAGTGATGGACACCTGCTTTGCTCCCAGCTTTGCAACCCTAAACATGGGCTGGTGGGAGGAGCAGGTGCTCAATAGCCTACCCCTTGATGTATGGAGCACACACATAACCTTGTGGCTAAGGTTCATTGACAATATTTTTGTAATTTGGAGAGGAGATAGAGCGAGTGCCCTCCACTTTGTGAAAGATATTAACCATGATGACAGCGGGCAGGGAAACAGAGGAAAACTCTGCTCTCAGTAAGCAGGAGCAGTTTTACAGGTGCCGCTTGCTGGGAGCAGATTTACTGTTTGCTCTTACTTGGCAGGAGCTGTCACAGCTCCTGCCAAGTGAAGTAAACTTGTATTTCCTGAGGGTGACACCTTGGGAGACAGCTAGAGTCAGCACTGGGTTGGCAGTCCTCAGGGCCATTAATGGCTCCAGGAGAGGGGCTGTGAGACCCCCCTCCTTTCTTGTTCACAGGCCGGCCCTGGGGAGGTGGTGGTCCCTAGGACTGTATACTGCCTTGGAGAGGGGTCGTGCAGCCTGCCCTCCCACTTTTATAAATGTTACTGGCCCTGTGGAGGTAGTGGACCCCATGGCTCAGGGAGAGGGGCCGTGCAGCCTGCCCTCCCACTTTTAATAATGTTACTGGCCCTGGGGAGATGGTGGTCCACATGGCCTGTGGCATCAGTGTGGCCTTCCCACACAAAAAATTGTTTTTGCCCCGGGGAAGGGGTGATCTCTGGGGCATGGTTAAAACGTCCCCCTCCATTTTAATGATAAAGTCCCAGGGAGGGGGTGGTCCCTGGGGCTCAAAAGAGACCAATATATCAGTGTCCGCTTGGCCCCCTCACATGTATTAATAAAGCCCCAGGAGGTGGAGGTGCCTGCCTGGGGCTCAAAAGAGCCCTAGGAAGGGGGCCCCATGCCCCCTTCTTTTAAAAAAAATTGGCACTAGCCCCACCTAGGAACTAAACTGAGAACAAGTGTGGGAGATCACGCTTGCTTTTTTAAAAAAAATCCCCGGTTAGCGGATCTAACACGATTTGTGTTGAAAATTTATCAAAAAACACTTTTTTCCCCTGGCAACTAGGTTTTGGGAATATTTGTAAAGTTATTAGCTAAAGAAAAAATGCTTTTCCTATGGAAACGAGGTCCTAACTATAACTACCTGCTGGTAGTATATCAGAGAAACTTACTAGTAATATAATGCTGCCTGAAAAGTGATATATATTAAACCAAAATTTGCAAAACATCACTCTCCTAGATCCACCATTTTGACGCCAAGCAGATCTTGCTCCCACTCTCACCCATAACAGCCATTACTCCACCAGGCTGTAGCCCTTGCCAGGCCCACCGCCTGCTGCCAGCATAAATGGAATGTGGTGCTGAGCAAAAAACACAACTACCTCTGCCTCTCAGAAAATGTGGCCTGGCATTGTGCCATCACATAACTGTCATCCACAGGGAGTGCGGGACTCTGTGGCAGTACAACTTGCCTCTCTCATTACTCTTGAGTAGAAGTTTGGTGGAACAAAACTGGGGAGAAAATGTGAAATAAACAAATGGTGAGTGGGAAACTAAGAAAAAGTAACAATATAGTGAAAAAGTGATGAGTGGAGCAGAATGACGTGGATTGGTTTGGATAAGGTCTAGGAAGCAGGAAACATGACAAATGGCTAGGTAGAAGCAGGCTAGAATTAAAGAAAAGTCTATATGCTTGTACAATGCAACATGTAGTTTGTGCTGTTTTTTGAGCGCGAAATGCATCGCCAGTGTTTTTTTCTGACAAGCGCACCAAATGCCTCTCATGTAATTTTGCAAATTAGAGTTATTTCACTTAATTAGTCTACACAAAAAGTACACACTCCCAACTGTTGAGTTCTGAGCTTTTGCCAGCCACGCCTCCTCCCTCAGAAGCCATTGAATGCTCGTTCTGTCTACTCTGAGAGTCAACTGTGGAAAAAGTCTACTCAGCCCAGTTTGAAGAGCAATAATAATAATATGAACTCTAGGACACCAGTGCAAATTTCAACCACGATAGTAGGAGCCCAATATCATACAAGCATTTGCAATATAATGGGCCTCGCATACTTTGTTAATTGTAATCTTTTGACAACAGCACCCAAGAGCAAAAGGAAAACATGAGAAGAAATTGAGAAAAGACGACATGGCAAAATAAAATAAAGTTAGCTTTAAAAAATGAAAACTTCGGGATTTTGTGCCTGCTGGGCATGTTTTTGCCAGTCACAAGTCTTCTGTTTGTGGGCGCCCAAAGTCAAAAACAACAAATAGTACCTTGATCACATTGGGAGCAGTGGATGGGCACTAATTAAGTTGCATCAATTAGTGCTTGATCCCTGCTCCACACAGAGAAACAGAAGTGATGCCAAGCATTCCTTGATGAATTACGAGGCTGTAAAGAAGAGTGCCATGCACACCATCAAATGGTGAGTGTCAGGCGGGCTCCAAGCCCTGTACTAATCACAAGAGAGTATCGCTAGTGAATGCACTCGCAGGGTCAACCCTAAAAAGAGCAAATTAATCAAATGATAGAAACGTTTCTGTGTTGTTACTGTAAAGTCATGCAAGGTTACCTTTATTATCTTACATCACTGGCAAGGTATCACCACTGTTCTGTTTTAATCCATGAGTTTTCCTTCTCACCTCAAATTAATCCTGTGGTTCTAGCTGCTAATGATAATGAGTGTAATTCAAAAAGACAGTAATAAAATTATTAGGAGAGGGTGACAAACTATGCTGCATCAGTGGAGTTAGCAGAATTTTGGCCACTCTGCGTTCCGCTTGTAATGCAAAGTTACGTCAAAATTCAACCTCCATGAGGTGGAGTTTTTTCTTGCTTGTGGTGCAGCAGTGGTAAATTCGGCGAGCACAAGTGAGATCTGCATCCCTTAGCGTGATTCTTGGGTGCTAAAAGGGTACCTGGTGAGATTGCTGGTGAGGTTACAGGTGGTTAAGACCCTTCAGGGTGAGAAAGCTGCAGCTCAAGTAGAAAACCTACTTAAGCTGCAGCAAAACCAACTTGGGAAGCAGCACCCCCTCGTGTGCTGCGTGGTGCCGTTCATGCTGATTTTTCAGTGTGGAATGAGCTCCTGGCACTTAAATCAGCAGGAATAGAGCAACATGAAGATTCTCACCCGTTCACAGAACTCCGTGAAATCTCACTGAGATTTCATGTAACTCAGTGGAAACTTCTCGATTTCCACCCACCCATGAAAATTATGGAAGAGGATCTTTGCCTTAATATAATTATACAATATATATTGTCAAGGTAGATGTGGAGTTAAATGTAGTAAATATATACTTACTTAGCTATGCTTAACTTCATGGCATTTTGGTAGTTGATATTTAAGTCACAATATTTTTGTAACACAACATTTTGCTGTTGATGTTCCAGTACTACACCTGGGAAGAATAGCTTGTAATTTAGATTTTATTAGACCCCAATCAAATGGAGTGATTATCAAGCAGAGAGGAGGTATGCACAGTTTTAGGAAAATATGGGATTTTGTTGTTCTTAAGACCAATGGTTCCCTCCGTGGGCATGTGGAGTAGCCTGTTTTAACTGGAAACAGAAAGATCTCCGTCCCTTGAGAAACATTGGAGAAATATTGCCACTTTTTAGTGAAGCATAAGCATTTTCAGACTTAGATACGTCACCAGCCTATCCTCAAATTGAACTACTCAATAACTCTTGTCATTTGACATTGTTTAAAAGGGCAGAAGGTACCCTCTCTTTCCAAAGAATGCTGTTTATATTGGTTTAGTTTCAGGCTGTATTCTAACATGTGCTGCAAACGTTTTTAGGTAATTCAAGGAATGGTTTGTTTCAAAATCATACTGTAGTTTTTGGAAAAGAACAATGAAGATCCCACGATGGTGTTGAAGATGGTTTTGGAGGTTTTGAGTGTTAAAGCTTTAATATTCAAAAGGGAAAAAGAGTGAATTAGATGGAGTGGACTATTCTGAGCCATACGTGTCAAAAAGGGAGGTAGAGCTAAAAGAATGTTTGGTAAAGGATTGGAGGGAGCATGGGCTGCCTTGCTGAATATTATCCAAACTTTGCATGTCATTATGCTGTAAGAACCAGTCCAATGCATCACTTTATAGGAGCATTCCCACCCTGGCAGTCCTGGGAGGACTCCTGCTGCAGTGATGTGCATGACGGGACAGTTGTGATATCCACTTGGGTCTCACCCCACAGTGCCCTGGTGGGGCCACTCTGGTATTCCAATATTACTGAGGGTCCACTGCTAAATGCAAGAAGGATTGGAGAGGCCCACTACAATCTTAGGGACATATTGTAATAGCCTGACCCACCGGCTTAGACTGGGAGTGACTACATTGGAGAGGGGCCCTTCCTCTTTCCTCCTCGCTAGTCCTGTGGGCCTTTCACACCTAGAGACACAGAGTGTGACACCTTGTGGCCCTGCACTGGGAACAGCCTGTGCACATGGACCTCACCACCTGCTGAGCACCAACCTGCTGGATGCTCGAAGCCCCATGAGTGCCCACCTCCTGTGCTAATCATAGTGTTGTTAGCACCACAGATTTTCTGCATACCTCCCAAACTTTGCCCACCACTTCTCAACTCACTACCGCCATGATGGGGAAGCCACACATTGCCTGCCACTCAGCTGCAGGACTCTGTGACCCTCCCACCACCCACTTCATCCAATGATCAAACTGTGAGCGCCCTAAAGCAACTCAAAACCACCTCACTTTGCACTCCACCCAGCTTGAAAAAGTCCTCTACGCCATCTTGGATGCCAAAGTGTTGCTGCAGGCAAAGATAGATGCAGTTTCCTTGCATATGAATCTCCTGAGGGAGGACCACCGCAAGCTGGCTGAACATGCGGATGATCCTGAATCCTCCCTGACTTCCATAAACCCCATGGTCTGTGACTTGCAGATCCAAATAAGTGCCATGAAGGAGAAGGTCGCTTCATTACACCGTTGAGCAGAGGATGCTGAGGGGCCCTCACAGTACTATAGCGTCCATTTCCTAGTCTTCACAGAGCATTCTGAAGATCCCAATGCTGAACTTTCCCTCAGAAAACGGCTGATGATAGCCATCCTTAACAACAAGGTGCCGAAGCTGTTGTCCATGGAACGGGTTCATCACATCCCCCGCAAGCCACCCCCTCCTGGAGCTCCACTACAAGCCCTCACTGCTCATTTCCTCAATTATCAGGACTGTGACTTAATTATGCTACATTTCTGGATGAAGGGTCCCTGAAGATATGATAACGTTGAGATTACAGCATATTCTGACTTCACAGCCAAGGTCCAACTTCTCAGGGTCTCCTACATGAAAGTCAAGCAGCGTCTCCATGACTTGCAGTTTAAGTATACACTCTTATTTCCATTGAAACTCAAAGTGATAGATGGAGAGACATCCTACATCTTCCTCATACCTGAGGATGGGTGGGCATGGATTTATGCAAAAGGTTTGGCTCCCACCACCACGGACACCCAGCTGGCTAATTACTGGGCAGTCCCCCAGCCCAGATGCAAAAATCTGACCCAGGATCAAGTGGTCGCTGAACAAGCAGTAGAGATGCATTGTAATACTCTATGAATATCTTCGCATCCCTTACAGCATGACCACTCTTCAGACACTGGTTCAGACACAAGCACTTCTGGATCCTTGCTAACCAGTATTGGAGATGGACCGTGGATGATGCCTAGATCAGCTTATGACTTGTAACAGAGGTTTCTCCACGCTACTGTATCTCATGGTATCTTAAAGGGAGGGCTACCTGGGCATTTCAGCATTTTGTTAAGTGTGACTTCAATGACAGGCCTCATACTGTGGGCCATGATCCAGACCCAGATGCTGGAGAACCCACACAGTGGACTGCCCATGCCCCCACATGCCCCACATGCACTCCAAAGAGGACTTGTTTCACTGTTTGCTCAATTCCTTTTATTATTGTTTACATGTTGGGGACTTAACGCCACAAGTCCACTCACCTGGTTGGTTCAACTAATCAGGCTGGTCAGTGTTACTGTTTATGTTGTTTCTTTCAAAGAGTTTTATGTAGAGTCCACTGGCCATCATTACTCCATCACAGGCCTGATTATAAATGGCGCCTCATGATGTTGCACGCTGAAGGGGTTTGTTTGGGGAGATTGGTAGCCTGAACACCCATAAAAATACAACTTACTTGACACCTCCCAATGTGGCTTCTGCTCCAACTACAGTAACGAAACAGTGCTCATCACTGCAACAGACGACATCAGGATCCTCCTAGACTGAGGAGAGAAGGTAGCTATTATACTACTCGACTTCTCTGCTGCCTTTGACACCATCAGCTATTACACCCTCACCACAAGACTACACCACATCAGGATCAGAAGCAACACCCTCAAATGGATTGACACCTTCTTCACAGGATGCGCCCAGAGAATCTGCCTCCCTCCTTTCACCTCAGAACCCAAGGACATCATATGCAGAGTCCCCCAGGGCTCATCCCTTATCGCTACCTTGTTCAACGCCTTCATGACACCATTGGCAGAGACTGTGTGCTCCTACAAACTCAACATCATCTCATACGCTGATGACACACAGCACATCCTCTCCCACACCCCACCCGGAGACCACACCTCCCCCAGAGAAAACATCAGCAAAGCCATGTGCCATGTAGCAGACTGGTTGTGAGACAACTTCCTCCAGCTGAACACAGAGAAAACAGAAGCGATCATCTTTGGGTACAACCACTTCCCCTGGGATGACTCATAGTGGCCAGCATGTCTCGGACAACCCCCAACCCTGACAGAACATGCCTGGATTTTAGGCCTCATCTTAGACAACAAGCTCACCTTTATAAAACAAGTAAACACTGTTGCATCTTCCTGCTTCCACCATCTCCGCATGCTTTACAAAATATTCACATGGATTCCTTCTGAATCCAGAAAGGCAGTAACCCAGGCCACCGTCACCAGCAGACTGGACTGTGGAAATGCCCTACACTTGGTACTCTCTGCACAGCTCCTCTGCAGACTTCAGACCACACAGAACTCAGCAGCATGACTCCTCCTGGATTTACCCAGAAGCACCACATTTCCCCCACCTCAGGAAACTACACTGACTGCCCTACACAAGAGATGCAAATTCAAGGACCTCACCATTGCCTTCAGAGCCCTCCACAACATCAGCCCCAACCTCATCAACCACAGACTTTCCTTCCATCAGCCCACCAGAAAGCACCGATCAACCAACCTTGCCCTCGCCCACATTCTGAGAATCCAACGTACCTGAACCAGAGGACGTGCCTTCTCCTACATTGCAGTTAAGAACTGGAGTAAACTACCCACCTATCTACGAACCACACCCACCCTCCCTGAATTCAGGAAGAAGCTCAAGACATGGCTCTTCGAGGAATAACCTAACCAGCTTGCAGCCCAAACTCCCAGCACCTGTATACCCGCCGGTACGATAAGTTGCGCTCTATAAATCAATTTGGATTAGGCTATTGAGAGTGGACCAATGTCAATCCCTAACAGGGGTATTACATCAGCCTATGGCATAATGGTCATGTCACACCCAGTTATTAATGCTGGGTTATCTATCACTATACCGTGCAGTGGATCTCTTACCTCCACAGTGAAAACGTAACTACTTGAGTACCCTACCGCTGAATAGGTTGTCCCAGATGCAGCAAGCCGACCTGGACAACCCCATTCAATTGGAGGAAATACAGATGCCCACGGCCCAAATTTCTCACAATAAACATCAGGCACAGATGGGCTACCAATTGAGTATTTACTTTTCCCCCCCATGTCACCTAACATGTATTAGAAATGTACAATTAGCTAGAATTACGAGCCACCTTCTGGACTCACTTAGGGAAGCTCTGATTGTGGCCTTCCTTAAACATGGCAGGGACCCACTCAACGTCCGCTCGTATCGCCCATTATCACTTCTGAACCTCGATTATAAAATCCTGGACAGAGTACTGGCAAATAGTCTGCTCCCTATCATTAGCACCCTCATCTATGCAGATCAATTAGGGTTTATCCCCTGATGCAGCACTTTCCTCAACATCCAATAATTATTGTGCCTCATCCTGGACACCTCCCCCCGAGGTTTGCGATCAGGTGGTAGTGTCCCTCGACATTGAGAAGGCATATTAAACTTTGAGCTGGGACTTAACTGCTGACCCTCGAAAGCATGGGGTTTGGCCCTGGTTATCTGGACTGGATCCGCATAAAGTACAAGAGCCTGACTGCGAGTGTCTGAACAGGCCAGACAGTGTCAGATTCATAATACAGAGAAGCACCAGCCAGGAGTGTCCCCTTTTGCCACTGATCTTTACCTTGGCGATGGAATTGTTGGCCTGCCAGTTGCATCAACACGTGCAACAGTGGGGGATTCCGGATTTACACAAACATATCATATCATCTTGCTATATTCGGATGATGCCCTGGAGTTCCTCAATGACACAAGGGCCCCCCTTCAAAGCCTGATGCACCTGATGTACAACTTTGGGGACTTCTCGAGTCTGAAAGTAAATTGGCCCAAATAATGTATGTTCCCTCTAGTCCCTATCCCCGAACCGGACAGAACAGTCCCAACAGGCTGCCGACTCTGATGGTGCTACAATATGTTTAATGTATCTGGGTGTCCAGGTCTACCACTAAGACAAGGACACTTGCAAAGGCAATGTGGACAAAGCAGAGGCCGCCATCTATACTCTTTGCCCTTCTGGTGATTGTTGCCTCTCTCGCCGCTAGGACGGGTGGTAATATCCAAAATGTTGATACTACCAATTATGTTCACAGAACGTTTTCTGAAAACTCCATGGCCTCCCATTGGAATTGATGTGTGGTGAAGGCCAACAAAGGGTGGCTCTTTTCAAGCCAACAATGCCTTTTGCTTGAGGGCAGGCTTGAAGCACATCATTTTGAATTGTACTATGCGGTCTCTGCAGTGGCAAATGGGAAGGCTACAGCTGACCCCATCCCCTGAGCAGGAAACTGTTCGGGAGTATCCTGGGGATGATGAGGGTTTACACATGGTTGATGGACCATAGCTGGTCTCTGCAGTGGGAGCCGCACCAGATGACGGTGGCCAGACTGTGTTGGCCCATATTTATACATGGCAAAGGCCCCCACATCCAGTATTGCCCATCTATAGAGATATGACAACTACAAGAGATGCGGAAGTATGACACTAGCCCGTGGAGGGAGGTGGGAATTTCTATAATGAAGGCGTCCTCATGACATATCAGGACATCATGGATAACAACGGCATGCTGCTGGCCACTTTCTGACATGCAGTGCCATACAGCATGCACTGCACACCACATAGGCAGTGGGAGATGCAGAGCCAACTACATCCTCTGCATTACACACACTACTCACTCAGGAGATCACACGCCACACTGTTACCATATTATACACCCCTCTTAATAATATGCCACTGGGTTATGTGCAGGAAGTGCAAGTGTGATGTATTGCCACAACCATTATCTGCCAAGGCTTAGCTAACAGTGCTTCATCAAGTGAAAGGAGTGTCTTGCAACCCAAGGTTCTGCTTTAAGCAATTTAGTTATGTCTACCATACCTACCTCCCTTCCCAGCGTATTGTGTAAATGTTTACCCCACCTGAGTGACACCTGAGTGTCCCAGATGTGGACTAGTGGATGTTAGCTTTTATCGTATGGTATGTGACTGCCGGATACTGCAGGTGGCCTGGCATGGGATCATACACATGGTTGCCAAACTCACTGACCAAGACCTTGACCCAACGCATGAGTCCTGCCTCCTCGGCCTACACCCCAGAGTTAGAGGGGACAAACATTTACACTTGTTCATCGCCCTTGCATTTGTGTTATTCAAAAGATAGATAGCTATGTTGTGGAAAGCATGCACAGCTTAGGACCCCCAGCGGTGGCTGAGTCCACTACTGACGTGGGCATCTGCGGAAGCAAACACTCTCAAGTTGCTCAGTTCAAGGGTGGACAGTAGAACTGACCTGAGAGTGTTGGGGGGTCTACATCACTAATGTTGAGGTGAAGAATGACACACACCCACCTTGATGTGCAACATGTGGCTCTCTAGATATGCTCCTGCCTATGCATTAGACTGCGAAAAACTTCCCAAGCGAACATGAGCATGCCGCACATCCACATGTCAGGAGACTACTGAACCAAGTATGCATATCCCACATGCTTCATGCAGGACACAGACGATCAATGGGGGGAGGGATGACGCCCTGTGTGGGAGCATGCCTCCACCTACTGGAAGCCAACAGTTTCTCAGGTGGTGGCCCTTCACTGCCCGGCCCCTATTTTTAATCCCTTGCTGATGCTGGAGGCACAGCAACTGTGACCTACCCCATCCCGTGTCTATCCAACTCATAAATGGGTGGCAGCCCTTAATGATACCAAGTGCATAATTCTATTCACACACTTAGTAAACTACACAGTTGTAAAAGTTATAGTTTGCAACGCATTTTCTTTACCAGTATGTGTTAGCAAAGGAGTACTGCAATTAATGGGCTGATATTGGTGGACAAATGTTCTATGCATTGGAAAATCACACTGCCTTGCTTTTCAATTAAGATTGCTCTATCTCATGTGAAAGCTCAAAAAATTCATTTTACAAAAAAAAACAATTGATGCTATGTACAGGTAGTTTACAGAAGCATATGTTTCACTATATGCAAGTAGTTGGAGATTAACAGATTCTAGAAGATTTACAAAAGTTCATATTAATGTTACATAACAACGGTTAGATTCAAAATACGTTTCACAAAGCCAGCAGTATCATAGACTTTGGTGTAACATTATGCATTAAGTTGTTCATTACTTGCCTGAAGATACCATTCCTCATCAAAAGTAGTTGCCGAAGCTCTTGCCAGAATTAACATGGAGTTGTGACGGAGTGAAACCTACCAAACTGTACCGGCAGTCTAGTCTTCCCCCATCAAGTGAAGCATTAATATGAACACCTTGACTAGGTTGCTGGTGTGATCTATGGATTGGGTAAAGGCATGAACGTCAATTCACCAAAAAGCCAGGAATAACGGAAGTGACATCACACGTTCTTTGACCTTCAGTATCATTCACACACACATGCTTACACATACACACATTCACACTCAAACACACTCTCTCATGCAAACACACACTCACCCTCAAGCACACACATACCATGCATTTAAAATCATTTTGTAATTACCTCAGCTGCCAGTGATGACCATTGCCCAGCTAATTGTATTTGTATTACTCTAATAAAGAATAATTAGACATTGGTTTAACAAAAAATGAGCAAAAGAAATGAGAAGGGAGCCCTAACTGACTTCCACAGGGAGGAGCTGCTATTGTGCTCCAGGCACTGATTTTGCCACCTCTAAAGCCAGGGTTCGCAAGGGGCAAACCAGGGGTCACTGCTGCGACCCCTGGTGACTCATAAATGACATCCATGGGTAAGGACGATACAGGTCTGTCTTCTCAAAACTCCATGATGACAAGAGGACGGTCATAGATGCTTCCAGTGCAACCCCCTATAAGCTGCTCTCTACACCACCATGGCTTCAAATGTCACCCTAACCACTCACATGCAGGGCCTGCACAAAGGCCACACTTCTCAAGCCAGCCAGAGGCGGTCTGATTGCTGGGAATCAGGCTGGCGAGAAAAGGGATAAGGGCATCCCATCACAGGTCTCCATCCAGACAACCACAGAGAATCTCAGCTCCTCAACATTGAGGAGAAAGAAAAGCTGGAGAGGGGCTGTAGAAGTCAAAGACATCCATGCAGACCACCTAATTGACAATGGTTGTCCTCCAAAGCCTCGTGCCCTAACAAGCTAAGTCCCTAATAATGTAATGTCTTGGATGTCGTATTGGTTGTGGGAGGACAGAGGGTAAGATTTTTGGAGTTGGCCATGTAGGGATTAGGGCTGTTATGGGGTAAGATAGGGGAGGACGTTGCTGTAGGTGTGGGGTTGTTGGGACTGAAATAAGGGGGGAGGTGTTTAGAACTGCATGATTTGTTTACCTTTGTTCTTGGAACTTCGAATGGGCATTAACATGCATATCCAAGGATAATTTGGGACCTTTATGATGCCGTTAACTTCTATGACAATTGCCAGACTGTCTATTTAGTTAGTCCCCGCTGTTACACAGTAGCATAGGATCGCAGGGAGAGACCCGGTCAAGAAAGCTACAGAAGGGCTGAGCATTTGAGCCCCCAAATGCTCCATCTTTACTTTAATTTACATTCCAGATGATAACATATGTTTATATGGGAACTTAAGTCAGTTGGAAGTGTTAACATTGCATGTTAAAGCCGCTGCATACATCCTCCTATTTCAACTTCCTGTGTGTCTAATTACAGCACTACTTTTGTGCTAAACTGTTTTGAAACACAGAAAATACCCATGTATGGAAGAGTTTGGCATAATTTCAAGCATTCAAGTTCCATTGTGTTTACTACACGATGCAGGTCTTTCCTAATAAATAATAGTTATGTGTCAAACAGTGGAGCAGAAAGGAAGGACTTTTGTTGCCGTGTTATGTACACAACAATAATTTATGGCGGCTGAATTTCGAAAGAGGACATTCATCAAGGCTACTCTGGCTTGAGCTTCTACAGCATCTGTAGACCTCGCAAAAACAAGTTTATTTGCAACTGATGTTGTTAAACAACTCAGTAGTAAAGGCATATAGTGTGACATTGTCCATACCTGAAACCCAGTTGCCTTCACCGCCACTCCAATTTTTATCCTGGACGTTTTGCTAATAAACAAAATAGCCACCCGAATAAATTGTAATACAGCATGTGTAGTATTTTTATAACAAGGAGAGAAATAAAAGATTTCCATTGCCGTCTCCCCGTTAGTATCATTAAAATGCTAACGCCAAAGCAACCTATTCCTATCCAAAATGTGTTTTTTAAATGTAAAGGTTGACTCAACCAAAATCACAAAAACGAAATACATGGCTATGTTGATGTGCCAGTAAACCTTTAGCTTAAGAAATAACATGATATAATTGTTCTATAGCAGTTAAATAATTCTATCTCAATAATTACGATCGCTTTTAACGAAATTTCAGTATGTGAAATCTCAGTTGTGAGGTATTATGTTAACTTCTTTAAAATTATTAAGAGAACTAAGGACAACAGTTGTAATTCATTTAAAGTAATTTTTGAAAAAGTGAAGATAACGTTTTTGAAATATTGTTGACATCTGTTGCTTTACAATGGTATGTTTGCTTACCATATACCAGCACTTCGTTTTAGGTCTGGCCCGTGACGCCTTGCTATTCTCACGTTTTGCAAAAAAAGACATACTTGTCCAGACACACAGGGGCTTTTGGTCAGCCCCATTCATCCTTTGGTCTGTTCAAAAGCCATTTACATTTTACTTCTGCCCACCACCCAACACAGGATGTGGCAATGGGTCAGCATTCCTCATCCAAAGGCTGTGTGTGAAGGCATTTTCCTGCACACATGTGCACAGCTGCCAGAAAAGGATGGCACTTAATTGCCAGTGCTGGTGTGTCTGGCTGCTGGTCCACTCCTTTGATTTTATATTTTTAGACCTTTGCCAGTTTTTTTATGTAGCACGTGTTAGCAAATTAAAAATAGAATCAGGAAAATTAATGTTTCCTGATGCCAGGCCTTTTGGGTTTGGCTATTCTTGTATTATAATCTGACAATGCCAATTAAAAAGAATTTGGGTCCTCGTGCACAAAAAGGCAAATTGCATGCTGAATTTTTATGACCTGCATTTCATTTTCCGATGTGACCTATGGACTAATAGGTTGTATTGCAAAATGTCCAGTCACAGATGGTCACAGAACGACCTGTCTAATTATTATGAATGAAGTAGTGTACTATTTGTTACCTCCTATGATGGGCCAAAATACACAGATGTAAGGAACAGCAGACTGCTGTCATGTGTTTAGATTCCCAAACATAAACATTTTTTAAAGTAGCCTGTGCCCATTAAAGGCACATATGTTGCTTTATAAAAATGTCCTATTTGGAAAGACATTAGGAAAAGCAGGAAAGTAGTATTCTATGGCACAGTGAACACACGTCCTACGTCTGGGCACACCAATTGCACTTAAAACCTAAACTGGTATAGGGCCGCTTGTGTTCTTTTTCATAGGGGACCTAGCCCTCCAGTTTGGGCTGGACTTTTCCTATTGGATCAGGACATAGGCTAGTCAGCATGTGGCTGGTTCATGTCTGAAGTGGCATGATGGGCAAAAGAATAATGGACTGGATTATGGTCAAGGTTTCTTATCAGTGATGAAATTAAATAAAGCAATCTACCTGTCACTTTTTAGTTTTCTTCAGTACAACCCCATTAGAGCACTCCACCGAACCTTACACATGACACCTAGGGCCAGATTTACAAGGTGGTGGTGCATCAGTTGTGATGCGCCACTTTTCTTGCATCCCACTGAACCCCCTAATGGCACCCTGTGCTCACCATTTTTACAATAGGATGCACCATGGCACATGTTAGGACAATAGTGCCAGGTACTTTGCAGGATTAACTCGTTTGAAAGTAATGGACATGTAATTTTAACACCTGCTCTGAGCAGGCATTAAAAATGATGCTAAAAATGAATGGCACAGTGAAATGTAAATTTCACTGCACCATTTTTACTGGGCTCCCTGCGGGAGAATGCCCCCTTTGCATTTATTATGCCTGACGCATGCAGAATGCGGCGCAAGGCGTTACAAGGTGGTGCAATGCAAGCATTGCACCACTTTGTAAATATGGCGAAGTTGATTGGCCTCCTTAACACCACATTAGCATCATCATAATGATGCTAGTATGGCGCTCAGAGGCGCTAGAGCCTTGTAAAACTGGCCCCTTGTGTTTCCCGCAAAGTCCACAGTACGAACCTATTTGCTATAAGCAATGGATAAGAAATGGGATACCCTCTTACCAAAGTGTACAGGAGAGCCCTTTGGAGCCACAACTTCGGTAACAAAAGGTACACAAATCTTGCAGGTGGTTACCCAGAGACAGTGCCAGATTAAACCCTGTGAAAGCCACTAGGTAGTCGAAATTTTGGACCCCCTCTTGCAAATTATCTTCTAATAACAATTTTAATAAAACAATTTTGTTATAAAAAACTAAACATTACACATACATAATTTGCACCAAATTTCTTTGCAAACTGACAGCTGACAGAAGTTGAGCTTTTAAGAGACAAAGGGCCTCATTACAACCCTGGCGGTCAGCGACTGCCAGGGTTGAAGTGGTGTTCGTACCGCCAACAGGCTGGCGGTACAAATCGCCATATTTTGACTGCGGCGGTAGCACTGCAGTCACACCGCCGGGACCGGCGGTTTACCGCCATGGATGTCCTGGCGATCAGAATCCGCCAGGGCAGCGCTGCCCTGGGGATTTTGACTCCCCTTCCCACCAGCCTGTCTATGGCAGTAGACACTGCCATGGAAAGGCTGGCGGTAAGGGGAGTCGCGGGGCCCCTGCACTGCCCATGCACTTGTCATGGGCAGTGCAGGGGCCCCCAGGGACAGCCCTGTCGCGATTTTCATTGTCTGCTTGGCAGACAGTGAAAAGCGCAACGGGTGCTGCTGCACCCGCCGCACCGCCACATTGCCTCCAGCTCCATTAGGAGCCAGCTGCAATGTTACAGCGAACATCCCAGCTGGGTCAGCGGGTGGAATCCCTGTTTCTGCCCGCCGGCCCAGCGGGGATGTCAAAATGCGGCCGGCGGGTTGCCGGCCGCATGGGCGGCCGACTGGCGGTTCAGCCTTGGCTGTGGGCCTCGTCCGAACGCCAAGGTTGAAATGAGGGCCAAAGTGTTGTGTGAATCTGATGTCTATGATTTATGTACTTTAAGTTGTTAATGAGTACATTACATTAATACAGTATTTTCTCTAGAGTCTTTAATGGAAAGTTTTTGTTTCTTTGAGTTGAATAATTTTTTTAACTCTTTTGGAACCAATTTAAGAAAGCTTAGTTGTAATTTTATTCCAAGATCAAATCAATATTATTTTGATCCGTTGTTGAGGGCCCCTAAAAGGAGTGGGGCCCATAGGCCAGTGCCTACTTTTCCTATTTGGTAATCCGGCACTGCCCAAAGTATATGGAAATTAATGACATTTTAGCACTCCCATTTTTATATCTGTAGGGACATATTTTCTAAACCGTGTTCTGTAAATCTTTACAGAGACATACTTTAATATGATCAAAACAGATCATTACTCTAGATGATGCAATTTCCACACATTTTCAATTGTGCACTGTATAGGTTTGTTAGTAAAACTGTATGTATGTTCAAATGTAATGGCCATTTCAATTGAAAATGTGTTGTCTGTAATGGCAGTGCACTACCATACCATGTATACTCAGCTCTGTGCCACTCCACTCTACTCTGCACCACTCCACACAACTTCACTCTACTCTGTAGCACACTACTCTACACCATTCCTTGCCACTGTGCTCTGCACTACTCCATGCTATGCCACTGCACTCTATGATACTTCACACTATGCCTCTCTACTGTACCCTGTACCACTCTACTCTATGCCAATGTACTTTCACCACACTACTTTACACCACTGTACTCTTCACCACTGCACTCTTCTAAGACACACCAAACTACTCTGTACAATTCCACTCTATGCCACTGTACTCCGTGCCACTCTGTAACACTGCACTCTATGCCACTGGACTCTATGCCAATACACTCTATGCCGATGCACTTTACTCTGTAACACTCAATTCAATGTCTCTGCACTCTACACCAATCCACTGTATGCCATTTTTTAGTCTACTCTGCACCAATGTACTCTATGCCACCTTACTCTACACCACCTTACCATACACCATTACACTCTATACCACTCTACACTACTGCACTCTAACCTGCACCACACCATTCTATGCCACATCACTCTACTCTGAAAAATCTACTCTAAGCCATTGCACTCTATGCCACTCTACTCCACTACACCACCCCACTCTATGCCACTGCTATCTACACCACTCTACTTTTAATCACTGCACTCTATGCCAATGCACTTTACACAGTTGCACCCTATGTCACCACATCTCTACTCTGCATCACTGTGCTTTATGCCACTGTTCTCTACACCACTCTACTCCACTCTATGCAACTCCACTCTGACACTCTACTCTAAGACATTGAACTCAATGCTCTCTACTCTGCACTACTCCACTCTACACTATTCCACTCTACACCGTTGTACTCTGTGCCACTGCAATCTATGGCACTATGCCTTACTCTGCACCACTCTATGGTACCCTACTCTGCACCACTCTATGCCTCTGCACTCTCTGCCACTCCACATCTACTCTGCACTCTATACTACTCAACTCTACTCTGTGCAACTGCCCTGTGCATCACTCAACTGGACACCACTCTACTTTGCACCACTCTACTCTGCTGCTGACTTCAATGCGCTGCATTTTACACTACTGTACTCTGAAACCCTCCAAGCAATGCACTCTACACCAGTCAATTCCACTCTCTGTCACTCCAATGTATACCACTCTATGCGTCTCCACACTGTGCCACTCCAACAAACAACAAACAACACTCTCTGCCACTCCACTCTACAACACTCTAATCCACTCTTCACCATTCCACTCTACAGCACTCCACGTGACTCTCCTTTACGCCACTACGTTTTAGCCACACTGAACAGCAGCCACCCTGGTGAACAACATGGCTAAAACACATTGGCAAAGTCAGTAACTCTTGCATTAGCGAATCCTACTTGCTTTGCCAGTTTTGTATTTTAAGCAGTGTTTTTAATTCATGTGTTTTTTATACTTCCTATTGTCAATGAATCTGTGGTGGGATTCAAAATGACAAATAAATAATATTATTATGAATAATAATAATAATAAAAATAATAAAAACCAGTAACATAACGGGAGATAATCATCAATTGTTTTGGGATGAGTATTCTACATATTGGACAATTTATATATTTTTGGAAAAAATGCTCATTGTATTACAACTGAAAGTGAGTGGCTGAGTGGTGATTTCTCAGCACAAAACTCGCGCCCTTATCACAGAAAGCAGGCACTCCAAATTATTTTTTGATTTGCGCGGTTGTTGATAACTGTGGTCACTTCTTTTTGCTTTGAACTATTCTAGTATTAACGCCAGAAGTCGCCACAAAAAACACACATAATTCCAGTGCATGGTGATCCAGAAATCGTTCTTCGTTTTGGGCTCAACCAGCGGAGTTTACAAAAGCACCTAGGACTTATGGCCGTCTTTTGTATGATGAAAAACGTGCCTTGTTAGTGTTTCCTGTTTGGCTTCCCTGCATCATTAAAGCAATTAATTGACTGTATTTCTTTATGTGACTCAAATATTTATTCACATTGTGGGCTGCTATTAAGCTTCATTGACAATAATTAAAAACGGACTTCGTAATTTAACCCTGTCATATGTGTGTGATGTCTTGTAAAGGAGTCCGGTTTATGACATTTCCCTAAGCAGAGCTCATTGGAAGCCAGAAGGCGGCGCCTTGATGTTTAATAGCCTGAACACAATTATGACGTTAATAAAACTCTCCTGCTGTTTTGTGGGTTCTTCAGCATCTGTAAAATCAGCACATTCTAATGCAGAATGTCTTTGGTCCAGGCATAGCTGAACAAACGACCACTAAAGGAAAAGGCAGCAGGAGGTGCCCAGATGTTTGTGCACACAGACTCAGTAGGATGCTAGTCTAGTCATTATATTATATTTAGAAAACATGTAGTCACATACATCCGCCACCTCAAATCTTTCTTCATAACATTTTAGAATAAATTATTATTATTCATATTCTGGTGAACTGACACGAACTTCTAAATTCAAAGAAAGTCATATATCTATCTATCTATCTATCTATCTATCTATCTATCTATCTATCTATCTATCTATCTATCTATCTATCTATCGTCACTTAAAAAGGCAAAAGTTAAAGTGATGTTATCCTTAGGTAACAATGTCAGTTTCAACACAACATTTTAAACTAAGAACTAAAAGAAATTAAATCCACCAGTTATATTTAACTAAAATAATATATAACTCGGCCCCTGACGTAACTGTAACTATATCTCGCCCCCTCTATGCGCTGTGCTGTCATAAATTATGTAATTTCAAGAATCAACAGTGATGTTATTATTAATGCTGTTGCTGAGCATGCCATGAGTGATGTAATATATGAGGGTATAAGAAGTGCATGGCGAAGGCACGCCTCATAATATGCTTTATAAGTGTTTGCTGTGGTGTACTACTTATATGTAACTGGAACAAAATCGGTTTGCCAACAAAAACAATGCAAGGGAAGAATTTGGGCATTATTGAGAGTCTGGTGACATAATAGTATGTCAAAACATGACAGATATCCAGTGCACCATATTAGATGTGCATGATAGCCTATGAGACGTGTAATATGGTGGCCATTACATCCATAATGTTTTGACGAAGTTCCCTTCTGTCATACTCAAAATCAGTCTCGCTAGTTTGTTGCCAACAAATATCCATGTAGGCAATGAATCACTCATTTGGTAAAAAAGTCTAGTATGATAACCTATAGCACTTTACATTGTACTAAACCTTTCTTCATAGAATGCAATAATCTCTTTAAAATAATATGATTTTTGATATTAGTGATCATCAGTGGGCTCCTATTACGTTTTCTCGTCAAACGAGTCATATAGTTTTTACTAAGAACGAATAATCACAACCTTTCTGATAAAGATAGCAATATAAATGAAAATATCCATGTGTCTTGGAAATCAAATCTGTATTATTTTGATTATAGCCAAAACCTTTCTACTTGACTATTGCAAATTGAAGTAAATTGGGCCTGATTACAAAACGGCTGGTAGACTTAAATTACACTACGGACTGTTAATAGAAGAGTGCAGTGTCAAAATCCCCATCGTGACACATTGTCTGCTACGGTAAGTATAGTGATAAGGATGCTGCTAGGATGTAGAATCAGCGGTGTGGTTCACCAGCAGAATTCAAAGAACACTCACAAAGGCCCTTTATAAACATTCCAAATGGTTTTTCATGTCAACTCTGCATAGCTGATATTAGCAGAGAAGCATTTACCATTCAAACACACCCCAATGATTGGCATACATTTTACAAATTAATTTTACAAATCTTATGCAGGAACGTTCGAAAACATTTAAAACACAAAAATGAAACATGAAGAGCCCCTGTCTTAATAAACAGAGGAAGTCAGGCCTTTAAACTGCTACACTGGATCTGGTTCTAGGCCCAAAAATCTAGTCAGGGCTACTTCGAAGCGAATCAAGAGAGCTACCCCTCCGAGACTAGGGAGTAGGGAAAAGAAAGGAGTGTCCCCCATACTCGGGGAAATCAAAGGGTGTTACTGAAATCCAACCATAGAAAGAGCATGTTTTGTTTTGCTAATAACATTGGAGCAGTTTGACAAATCAGCATTAACCTTTGCCACAAAATGTTCATGCACTTTGGGTCCTTTGTTCCTTTATGGTATGGATTGTGCTGATTCGTCTGGCGGGAGCCAAGAAAAAGAAAGATGGTCCAAAACGTTGATTTCCCATGTTAATTTCCATAAGAAATTCTACTTTCTGATACAGAAAAAAATCGCTGAATAGAATTGCATCAATTTTGAGAAATGTATTTTTTAAAAGGAGTTTAGGTTGGACTTTGGGGGGTTAAAAGCGTGGGCATATCACAACAGTTGGTAATTCGGGAGTCCCATGCAACAGAAAAAAAAAAAATTGGGCCCTCTGATTGGCTGAGGGAGGTTTTCCACCCATCAACTATTTAGCCATTTCATTACCGTGTGATCGGTCCCCGTCCTGCGGTAGAGAGCAATCTGATTGGCTTGCGGCACCTCAAAAGAAAATGTTACGGCTGCCATCACAAGTTTTGGTTGCTTTGTGCTTTGTAAAAATAGTATAAAAAGAAACCCTGGCACTTGTGGGAGGGACCCAAAGCCCCTCCCCCCCAGCCCCAGGATCTAACATTTCTTTAAAAAAAAATGTGCTGCGTGTACTGCAGGACTCCTCAGGACTCAGCACGGCTCTCCCGTGAGGAAGAAAATGAAAAATGACATTGAAAATTTGGATTACTTAGTATCAAAATTAAATTCAGAACAACTACAAATATACAAAGAGACAACCAATGGGAGCCGCTGCATAACTTCCATTCCAATGGTACTGCAGTACTGTGGAAACATCCTCTAGGAATTTTTGCAGTACTATGGGGATGAAGCTTGTGTGTCAGGTACCACAGTGGGTACCATGGGAGTGCCGCAGAGCTCAAAAATAAAATTACAAGTTAAAAACAAAATATGGGTCTGGCACCTATGGGGAATAGATGTCCGAAGTGGGATGGGGAAAGGCCTGTGGGCAATCCTGACTAGACAAAGATGTAGTACATGCCTAGGCTGATGTTGATCACCCATGGGGGTTAGGTGCCTGTGAGGGGCTGGGGCCTTGGCGAAGGCTAAGGTCTGAGCCAACCTCCTGGTGCACAGCAGAGGTTTGGGTGCCTGTGCTGCAGCTGAGTGACAGGCTTGACCTAAAGGTAGGCCATGCGGCCAACTCCCTACTGTGCACAGCCAAAGGCCAAGGTGCAGCAAGGGTTTAGCAGAAGGTTTGAACACAGAGTCCTGCAACCAGCCCTAAAATTCTTTAGTCTGGGGGAGGATATTTATGATTAAAAGGCATTTCTTTTTTTCTGTCTGGGGGTAAGTCTGATGATGTGAATCATGATTTTGGAGCATGTGGAAGGACAAGTGCAATGGGGAGGTTGCGAGCCTGTGGCAGAATTGAGTGCAGCCAACTCCTATTGTGCATGGCCAAATGCCGTGCACAGGGGGCAGTTAGTCACCCACAGAGAGTTGGACGCAACGTGTGGCCAGAAACCAGGGCCCACTGCATATGGCCAATGATCATCTACAGTGTGGGGATGGCCATCTGAGTGGGTTGACTGTCCAGGGCAGGGTCAGGCACAGGTTGTTGTCACTGGAGACCTGGCCCTCAGCTAACGCTCTATATATAGCCAAATTCCATGCACAAGCACCGGGATTTGGACAAGGATCTGACCAGAGGCCAGACCTGTGGCCAGTGCCCCGCTGAGCACAGACAAAAGCATTGTGCAGCAAGAGTTTGGCTGGCATGAGGGGGTTGGGTGCACCTGGTCAGAGTCCTGCCCTGCTTCTCAACCTTTACTTCATAAGACCAAAGGCCATGCACAGTCCAGTGTTGGTTGGGAGTTATGGGGGTTGGTGCAGGACCTAGCTGATGTCCAGCCCTTGAGACCAACACGTGCTGCACACAGCGAAAAGCCATGTACAGTGAAGAAGTTGGATCAATTTGAAAAGAAAAAACTGAAATTCACAAAAAAAAACAGAGGGAAACCTGACGTTATTAATATAATTAGGTATGGTAATAAGCCCTTACCTTAATTTAAATATCGCTAGAAATTCACTGTACACTAAAATAAAATGAATGCAGAAATACAATCAATACTCCTACAAGTAATAATGCTGCAAATTCTAGAAGTGTTGACACACTTGAACCAATTATTTATAACAATGCCATGATTGCCATGGAAAACGTTGAAGATGCAAAGGAGCGAATGAGCAATGATGTTAAAGATGTGGATTACTTGGTGTCACAATCAAATTCAGAGCAACTACAAATATACAAAGAGATAACCAATTCTGAACACCATGGACTACAACATAAAAGAGTCAGTTATGTGGTAGTACTACTTTTCAAACTACATTACTATTTATTAGTGGCCCGGCTGGAACAGGAAAAAAGTTTCTTACTAAAGTAATAACTGTTTATGTCCATAAAGCAACCACTTCTAATTTATCTTGTGTAGTTATAGCTCTTACATTATTAACAGCACATAATATCAAAGGAATAACTTTACATCATCTACTATTACTTCTAGTGGAATATTATAATAAATTGGAATATTTAAATTAAATACAGATACATGTCAAGAACTCGGAAGAGTTTTAAAGAAAATGGAGACTTTTGATGAAGTCAGCATGATTTCAAACTTAGGGCCTGATTTAGATATTGGTGGTCACACTGCCAAGCCACGTTGGGGCGGACCAGAAAATACTATCATGGCCATGGTCTTCCGCCTGCCCTATTTAGGTATTACAGTTTTGCTGGTGGTCTGAATGGCGCCAGTTCACTGATAGAGGGAAACGGCGGCAGGACTCTAAGGACTTCATACAATGGCAGGGGCTATGGAAGAGAGGTAAGTGACACACACCCACACACACTGTCACTTAGCCATAGGTGTATCCCCGCACTACACACTATATAACAACAACATATAAAAACAATTACCCATTGCCATTCTGGCACAACACAACCTGTACATGCTGTAGATAACACAACAAACACCATTGACACTGCACCCATACACAACACAACCGCAACAAACAATACAACCACAAACTCAGCTACACAAACACATTCACACGCACCCCTCCCCCACCTTAACCAGTCAATTGCTCGCATACACACATACACTTACTGACTCACACACACAACTCACAGCACAACATGACAGGTACAGGTCCCCTGGCAATGTGCAAACATGGACACCGTTGGCAGATGTGAATGTACTGTTACTGTGGTGAAAGCATTCATTTGCCAATGAATACTTGCAGCATGATGACAGCTGTGTATGTGGTTGATATGTGTTGTGTGCCAGTGTATCCCCATCCATGTCCATCTTACTTGTGTCCCTGGCATATGCATGTCACAGTGATAAAAAAACATTACTGTGACATGTATATGTCTCCAGCGGTCCTCTCTTCCGATGCAGTGGCCACCCAGTGTATACTGGCAATGCAGCATCCCTACTTTCGATGGGGGAGGTCATGTTTTCTCCTTGGGTCAGTGGTGCATCGATGGCAGGTGTTGTCAAGTCGTGTCCAATCGAAGATGGTGGGGAAACAAGCAAAAAAGGTGAATTTTCAACCTTTATCCCCCCAGTTTGCCAACTAAGGAGTGGAGGTCGGGCAGACACTTTTTACTTAGTGGTAGGGCACAACTAAATCTGAACCGCGGGAAGGCTGGCAGCGGTCCTGCCAGAATCCCTTTTTCCCTTTCCCACGATTGATGCAGGCGGTGTTTCTTGGCAGAGAAAGTGGTTTGAATAAGGTCTTTCGCCTATGGTACTGCCAACATATAAATATGGCAGGCAGACCGTCACAGCACCTGGCAGTCTCGCAGTTGAAAAGTGTTCGGCGGGACCATTATTGCCAACATCTAAATCAGGCCCTTTAAATTGGCTTTTGCTCATTTGTGCATGCAAGAACTACTGCGAACATCCTACCAGGTTCTATTAGGAGGTAAAATGTTATTGTTTTTTATTACAATTTACACCTGTTAAGGTACCAATTTAAAAAAAACATTTAGAAAACCAAGCTCGGAATACTTTAGGAAGTATAGGAAATGTAAGCATTTTGCTCAATTTTTCATACAAAGAACAAACTCAAAATATGGGGCAAGCAAATGTTGAAGATTATGCTAAAACATTACAAGTTTATGCTAAAACATTACAAAATAAGCTTTTTAAGATTGTGAAATCCCTCATCACTTCACAATATGGCAACCCACTTCCAACTCCCAACAATGAGCTGGCTGCTTTCTTTCAGATTAAAATCACAGATATCCATGAGTCGCTACAACGTAATCTTTCTTGACACACCCCTCAGGCAGAAATGGCCATGCCCATATCCCCCTCCACTGGGTTGTCCTCCTTCCCCCCATCACTGAGGATGGTTTACTTGCATTAGTCAGCAAGGTTAAATCAGGGCCCCCTTTAGACCAGGCTCCGACACATATATTGTTTCAAGGAATGCAAGTTATTCTTCCTACCTTACTGGAATTGCTCAAACTTTCTCCCACCACTGGAATTGTGCCAAGGAAATGGAAACATGCAGTAGTCAGGCTGTTGCTTGAAGAAAGAGAGGGGATTCGGAGGATTAATGGTCCAGTGTATGCCCTCCTGTGAATACTACTATGTAATGAAATACACTGTTCCAAAAGGGAAAGAAAGACAGGGAGAACACTAGGGAGTCCTAATTAATAGGAGCAAGAGTCCTCACACACCCTATTGAGTGTCATGCTTCATCATCGGACATGCTCCTCGTCAGACCGGCGCTGCAATGTCTGACGGGCACCCCCGTAGGGGGGCTCTTTGCCGGAGATCTTTTCTCGATGATGCCACAAACCCCAAGTGTGAGTAAGGAGAAAAAGAGGAGAGATCAACAGAAAGAATAAAATTGTCTCAGGACCCTTACTGAGTACTAAGTTTATTTGTCTGTGTTGGGCGATGGCCAAGATTAAAAATGTAACAAGGGAGTGAGATAGAGATAATGCTCACCCACTCTCTAACAACTTTTTAAGGAAGAGAGGAGGTCAGGAACAACCAAACCTTCCTCAAAATGAGGTCGACATGTTTCGCATCTCTGTGGTCCAAAAGGATCCTCTGACGCTTCTTCAGGACCTAATGCATCTTAAACTTCTCCAACAAAAAACTAAATTGACTCCTGCAATCTGAAAGTGACAGTAAAAAAGTTACCAGTCACTTACACGAGTCCAATCTGACCCGAACTTGCTGTTCCTATTAGTCACCCCTCCCAAGTCGGGATCGGACTTCATGGGATCACACGGGCCATTAGCCAGGCTTGCAAAAACTTTCTGAAGTCCTGGTGGCGTGGAGACAACCTACCCCTGGCCGCGCTCCCGAAAGCTAAAAACACATCTAGATCCTACTCCTTCAGGGAATTATAGACCAATCTCCCTGCTACCTGCCATTGCGAAGGTCCTTGGAAAATACGTTACTCTAACCCTCTTGATGTTCCTTGAAGATGTGTTTCTGCTCCCAACCAAGCACTCAAGCAACCCTCCTAGCAGTGACAGAGAGTCAAAAAATATGTTACACCAGGGAGGTGCTGCAGTGATTATCCTACTAGATTTAGGTGCAGCTTTTGATACAGTTGACCATGCGCTACTCACTGGTAGACTTAGAGAAACAAGAGTTCAATATTCTGCGCTTAAATGACTTACCTCCCTTTGGGATAGACCTTTCAAATTTGCAAAAGCCCCTGTTTATCTGAGGTCCTGCCTGTGAAGTGTAGGGTTCTGCAGGGCTCTCCCCTCAACCCTACATTCTTTAATGTGTCCATGTGTTGCTTAGTAGATATTTTGCAGGAATTTGCCCTATCACTAGCCTCTTACTCAGATGATACACAACTGGTTGTATCCCTTTCTCCTGGCAAGAGGTCATAGCAACATCAGCGGGCCCCATGCCTGGAAAGAGTGGCCAAATGGATGGTGAACTGTTGCCTAAAATAAATGGGGAAAAAGACAAGTTAATGATTTGAGAGATCAGACCAGCTCCCCAAATGGTGATTAATTGTCCAGAACGTCTGTGAAATCCTCCTGTCTCTTCCTCCCCCATAAAAAGCCTCTGAATGTGGTTGGATGAATCCTTGTCCATGGATGGGCAAGCAAAAGAGCTTGCTTCTACCTCTTTTGGTGTTCTTAAAATTTTATGCAAAAATTTGGATCTCAACCCCAGTGAAGAATTGTGATCCAATTCCTGGTCCTGTCACAGCTGGACTATGGCAACTTACTTTATCTCGGTCCCCAAAATATTTTATCAAAATGCCACTGCTAGGACACTAGAACTACCTCACCAAAAGAGGCCATGGCCTCATTATTAGGGGTGGGTGGTGAACTCCGCTCTGCCAGTGGAGTTTAGCCACTCTGCAATCCGCTTGGAGCACGGAGTTTGACAAAAACTTTGCCTACCTCTGCGTGGAGAAGTTTAGTGGCATGCACCGTGCTCTTCTGCTCTGCTGTTGGGCTTGTTGTCTTTATTCTTCCATGAGATCCTACCTGGAGGTCTTCAGTGTTAACCATGTGAGTGGCAGAGTGTGCATTGTCATTAAATATTCCTTAAGTCCAATTATTCTTCGTCTGGGCAGAACTCTAAAGAATCTCTCAGAGCTTTTATATAACTCCAAGGAATTCTGTGGAGTCAAACTCCGTAAATTCTGCCCAGCCCTACTCGCTACATTGGATTCCCATTGAATTGAGAATAAAATGCAAAACAATGTGCCTAGCTCACAAAGTGCTTAACTCCAAAGGTCCTCCCATGATCAGCACGCTTTTATTCCCCTACTCGGACTTCAGGATTTTATGGTCCGCTACAGGTCAACTACTGTAGGTGCCTAGAATTTACAGATACAAATAGGGTGAAGGATCATTTTCATATCTGGTTCCTAAACTCTGGAATTCACTTCCCATCGAACTGAGGTGCCTAGACAATGAGTCCCGTGTTAGGAAACTGCTTAAGGCTTGGCTTTTCCTCCACTAATTTTTCCCACAGCTGTCCTTTGATGCTCCACTATTATTTTCTCACCCTCATCGCTGGGAAGCCTGAGGGTTATCCATGAATTTTATAAGTGAATCTACTCTAATGTAATCTAATCTATTCTAATCTAATCTACTCTACTCTACTCTGATCTGATCTGATCTAATCTAAGACATTCACAGTGGAATTGTAACCAAATAAGCAACATTTATGATAAATCAATGACCTAACCTCTGCTTTGCTCACCTAGCCCTCACTTAGCTATCATGCACCAGACGCAGCCGCACCAGATTTAGCTGCTTCTCCTAGCTGGTCCTGGAACACTCTTTCCTTCCACCTTTGCATCTCACCCTCCCTTACCCACTTCAGGAATGGGGCTCAAAACCTGGCTCTTTGACTGACACAGCAGCACAGCACCTGGATACCCGCTCAGGTGACAAGCAGTCCTTTATAAATACAATTTGATTGATTGATGCTCAGGAATTTTATATGGCTGTCCTAGAAATAATAACTAATGAAAGGCAACCGAGTTCTGATCTTTTTTGTGTAAGCTACTCTTGGGAATATGAATGCGTACATTGCCTGCATTCAACCTCCACTGCTACACAATTTGAAAGATTTGTGTATAAACCCATAACTGATTGTAAACTTATTTCAGTTGAAAACTTAATATGTAAGGCTGTGTGACCAAACCTTTGTCCACACTGCAAGTCAAAGTTAGTTTTTACCCTTCATTTAACAATGGTAAGAAAATATGTAATTTTCATGAATTTTAATAGAAAAATCAATACATCTATTTCAAATTTTCTACTGTTCAAATCTATTTCAAATTTTCTACTATTCAAATGTTTATTTCTTGGGGCAACTTTAATACTACTGCTATCATTTTTCATCATGAAGAGACTACTACATCAGGACACCATACAATTTACTTAATGAATAAGACAGAGAGGGCAGAATGTGATACTTCTCTTACTTTCAAGCGCCATCTGCCTGAAAATTTGCAAAATTCTTAACTGTTATTTGTGCATTCAAAATTCTAAGGAGTATTTTTACTTTTGTAATACAAATCGAAAGATATTACAGAGTTCACCTTCCATTATTCATTAGACATGTCATTATGTGGCCTTACATAGTTGGCGACATTTCAAAACATCTGCTGTTAGAACGTTCTCTTCTTTCTTCTTCCATATATTAGATTAGTTAGATCAGAGGTTTTCAAATGGTTTGCTCTGAGCCCCCTAAGCAAGATGTTTTGAAATTGGACCCCCTCTAAAAAGTTATGGCAAGCATAGGAGGAGCGCAAGGGGCAGGGCTGAGAACAGAGGACAGAGTTTATGAGATCATTTCAGGGGTATTTTTCTATAGCTCATAATCCACATGAAACGAGGGATTCAAAAACGGCAGAACTATCAGACAAAAATACAAACTGACCAAAAACACTAGGCCCCATTTTGGGGTGTTGTGAACCTGGGTCTCAATGTAGCTACACCCGCTGCAATAATGATGGATGTGGCCCCGAGATGCATACTGTCTCCTTTGCATCATTCACTCCTTCCCCTTATACCTAGCCAGTACTCCAACTTGAAATCGAATCTGTAGAGACTAAAGCAATCTGTAGAGATTAAAGCAATGTTAGCAATCATATGAATGGACGATATTTTGTGCGCCCACACAGGGCATTATTATTACATATGATTTGAGTATAGACGGTGCTTGCTGAAGGATGATTTGTTAAGCGTGATATGTGTAGTTTAGTGATGATGAAATTTTGCGCGCAGGACTTTATTACATATGACTAGACTACAAAGATTCTTGGTGACCACATTTGTTAGGATTTTGCAGAGAATGATGCGTCAAGCGCCAAATGTTGTTTTACTAAGCGTGATATAGGTAGCAATGTAAATGAAGTGTACAAGTATAAATTGATTAGTTATTTTGGTCCTTTAAATTTGAATCATGTGCAAAAAACACTGAGATGGCTATGATAATAATTCATTTGAATGTGCCTCTTCACTGTTGATTTGAGCTTCTGACCTGTGCCATGAGACACCAACAATGACAAAGGCGCTTGTCGAAACACATCTGTTTGTAAGACTGTGTTCTAATAAAATAATGTTGATCCTTCCCCGAGAGTTCAGACCTGCTTTGTAGAAATTTGTATTGTTCGTGAGTCCACCCTCATGTGGATGTGAAGGTAACTGGTGGCTGAGGAACTTTACATATATATATATATATATATATATATATGTATACATGTATATATATATACATATATGTATACATATATGTATATATATATATATATATATATATATATATGTATACATGTATATATATATACATGTATGTATACATATATGTATATATATATATATATATATATATATATGTATACATATATATATATGTATATATCCATCTATCTCTCGCTCTCTCTCTCTCTATATATATATATATATACAGTATACACACCAGAAGTTCACTAAAAAAAACAAAGGTTAAAGGAACGTTATAGTTGGGTTCACATTTTACATGCACAAAACCATATAATTTCAGCTGATATTAGTTATTTCAAGTAATTATAACTTGTGCCCTAAGGTAACTATAACTCGTGCACTCGCCATGCACAGTTTTCTCATCATAATTTTACTGCAAATGTTAAAGTGATATTATCAATGATGTCTTAGAAGATGTCATGAGTGATGTAATATCTTGGGTAATTAGCAGTACATGGTGAGGGCACAAGTTATAGTTACCTTAGGGAATGAGTTAGAGTTACTTGAAATAACTCTAGCTGTAACAGCTACATTTCTATGGTTTTGTGCGTGTAAAATCTGAACCCAACTATAACGTCACTGTAACCTTTGGTTTTTTAGTGCACCAGCCCCCTCCCTCCTGCCCTGCATGGTCCAATGTGTTGCCACTTCCCTTCATTTAGCTTGCTGTCCCTTCCCAGTTTTCCTGCCTTACATTGCTCAATTCTATGTCCCATCATTACCCTCCTGCTTAGCTCTGTGCTTAGCTTGCTGCCCCTATCTATCCTTCTTCCCCCTGCCCTCCAATGTCTGTGTGCATCCTCAAACTCACTCCTTTTTGCCCACCATGTTCCATGGACATGCCACTGCCTGTCCTATCTACTCTGAGTGTTCTGTTGAGCTGTCACTGTCCCTTCCACCTGCCTAATATTGTCAGATGACTGTCGCCTGTCCCTGCCACCTCCACCCTTCCTGTCCACGCTCTATGCCCCTATCCCCTCCATTCTGTCCTCCATGGTCCATTTTGCTGCCACTCCCTTCTGCCCTCCATGCTCTGTTGGGCTGCAACTGCTCCTCCTTCTTGCCCTGCATGGTCTGTTGTGAAGCCACTTCCCCTGCCCTCTGTTATCTATACCCATCCCCTACCACTCCCTTCCGTCCTCCATGGTTCTTTGATCATGTCCTTGCCCACCATGGCTGTTGTACTGCCACTAACCCTCCTACTTGCCATGCATTGTCTTCTGAGCTGCCACAGGCCTCCCACCTGCCTTGTGTGGTCAGTCTGCTGACCCTGACTCCCACCTTCCCTCACCTGTCTATATGTATGCTGTTATAGTACCCTCCATGGTGTGTTATGCTTCCAGTGCCCATTACACTTGCCCTCTATGGTCAACCGCCGCTCCTGTCCTGCCCACATGCCCCTGGCCTCTTTTCTACATGTAGGCCCTATCCCCTCCATTCTGCCTGGTCTGTTGTCGTAACCTTGCCCCCTCCCCTTAATGGTTCATTATGCTGCAACTGTCTGTCCTGTCAGTCCGGTATGGTCGGCTTGCTGCCCTTGCCCCTTTTCCCTCTGCTCTCATTTGTTCGGCCCTGTACTCTCCTTATTATTTTCCATGGTCCGTTATGCTGCACTGCTGTCCGGCCTGCCATGTGTGATGTATGTATGTAAGGTCAGTTTGGTGTCCCTGTCCATTTCCCTCCATCCCTCTGATATCCAAGTCCATATCCCTACCCCATTACTCCTGCCCCCGTGATCCAATGTACCATACTTGCCAATATTTTGTACTTGGCAAGAGGAAGATTTTGAAAAGAAACTGGGGAATTATTTTTCCCCATTGACTTGCATTGAAACAGAGGAGATTTTAGGCAGGAGACAGATTAAATAAAGCTCTTTTGGGCTTAAAATCATTGAGAGTCTGAATCAGGTCTGTTGGCATGTATGATTGTACTGCCGCTGCCTCTTCCCTCAGCCCTCAATGGTCTGTTATATTGCCACAGCCTCTCTTGCCTGTCCTGCATGGTTGGTTTATTGCCCCTGCCCCTTCCCCCTCCTCTCCATGGTCCGTTGTGCTGCCACTGCCCCTCCAGCCTGCCCAGCATGGTCAACCTGTTGCCTCTGCACCCTCCTCCCTGCCCTCAATTATCTGAGTCTGTGCCCCAGACCTCTGCCTCCCCACAGTATGCTAATGAACAACTAGATTGCTAACATTCGATATTTATTACAAAAGTGTGGTATGCCTGACATCATCATAAAAACTGTTATAACTAAAGCATTTCCTTCAGAAATCATAAAAATTATATGGTCTTATTCCCATAGAAAATATGGTTAGTGCTCCAAAAAACCAAAATGACCACATGTTTTCTGAGTTCTCAAATAGTGACAAAGTACTTTTAAATTATTTGCTATCTTGATGTTTTTTTGTTCCAGTTGATCACATGGTTATATGTTACACTGGGGAGAGAATGCAGTATTACAGCCAGAGCTGCAGAATTTGCCACGGGGAACCAAGTTTGAGTTTCAGCGTCAGCTCGACATCCTGTGGTTCTGGGCAAATCACTTAGGGGGTCATTCTGACCCTGGCGGTAAAATCCGCCAGGGCCAAGACCGCGGGAGCACCGCCAACAGGCTGGCGGTGCTCCCTTGGGCATTCTGACCGCGGCGGTACAGCCGCGGTCAGAAACGGAAAACCGGCGGTGTACCGCCGGTTTTCCGCTGCCCTGGGGAATCCTCCATGGCGGCGCAGCTTGCTGCGCCGCCATGGGGATTCCAACCCCCATACCGCCATCCTGTTCCTGGCGGTTTTGGCCGCCAGGCACAGGATGGCGGTAAGGGGTGTTGTGGGGCCCCTGGGGGCCCCTGCAGGGCCCATGCCAATGGCATGGGCACTGCAGGGGCCCCCGTAACAGGGCTCCACCAAGATTTTCAGTGTCTGCCATGCAGACACTGAAAATCGCGATGGGTGCAACTGCACCCGTCGCACCCCTTCCACTCTGCCGGCTCCATTCGGAGCCGGCATCCTCATGGAAGGGTGTTTCCCGCTGGGCTGGCGGGCAGCCTTCTGGCGGTCGCCCGCCAGCCCAGCGGGAAACCCAGAATACCCGCGGCGGTCTTTTGACCGCGCAGCGGTATTCTGGCGTTTCCAGCCAGGCCGGCGGCTTCCGCCGCCGGCCGGGGTCAGAATAACCCCCTTAATCTCCCCATGACTAAAATCAAAATGAATGTGTCCTTGTGCAATGTCACTAATGCTCATGAAAAGCACTCCAATGTCTTTGGGTCAAGTCTGTGCAATATAAAACTTTAAAAAAACAATAACAAATTAAGGGGGTCATTCTGGAACCGCCAGAATACCGCTGCGCGGTCAAAAGACCGCCGCGGGTATTCTGGGTTTCCCGCTGGGCTGACGGGCGACCGCCAGAAGGCCGCACGCCAGCCCAGCGGGAAACACCCTTCCATGAGGATGCCGGCTCCGAAAGGAGCTGGCGGAGTGGAAGGGGTGCGACGGGTGCAGTTGCACCCGCCGCGATTTTCAGTGTCTGCATGGCAGACACTGAAAATCTTGGTGGGGCCCTGTTACGGGGGCCCCCAGGGGCCCCACGACACCCCATACTGCCATCCTGTGCCTGGCGGTCAAAACCGTCAGGAACAGGATGGCGGTATGGGGGTCGGAATCCCCATGGCGGCGCAGCAAGCTGCGCCGCCATGGAGGATTCCCCAGGGCAGCGGAAAACCGGCGGTACACCGCCGGTTTTCCGTTTCTGACCGCGGCTGTACCGCCGCGGTCAGAATGCCCAAGGGAGCACCGCCAGCCTGTTGGCGGTGCTCCCGCGGTCGTTGGCCCTGGCGGATTTTACCGCCAGGGTCAGAATGACCCCTTAAGTGTTTTGCACACATCTGTCATTGAGCTATACTCGGGCTACATTTGAATGATATTTGTGCTATATTTGGGCTTTTTCCTTTGGTGGCCATCTTGGGAGACTTATATGTCAATATGCTATCTAATCTCATTCACTATACTATCCTCAGTAGAAAATGCTTCCAGTTTTCCGCTTCGATTCCATCAAGATGCCATTCAAATGTGCCACACTTTCGGCAGAAATTCAGAATGTTAGAACTCTAGTTGCTCGTTAGAAAACTATAGTAAAACTGCTAGTCACCAGGGAGTTAACTGGCAGTCTGTTGCTTGTGTTGAAAGTGCATGTTTCAGTCTGCATGTCAGAATGTTTTTATGAAATATCAGAGGAAGATAGTTGAGAATTCACTCATACATGTCCTATTTTTTATTTCTATAGCCCTTGCCATAATTTCTATGGCAAAATGAACCCCCTCATTCTGTTCCTTTCTAAATTAAATGTTTTAAGTTTTACCAATTTAATTCACTCACGATGGCTTCAGGCGTGCCACACTATTGTCCTAAGTAATACTGTTAGCGCTCTAATTGTTCCTTAGAACACTCTTGGAGGCTGCAGTAGAGCACACGAGAATAAACTGACAGCCTGCTCCTGTTGATTGGATGTTTTACTGAGAATGCCAGACTTAATTCTCATAAGCCTGAGAAAGATAGTGTGAATTAATAGAACATATGCTCACATTTTAGCTTCTGGAGAACCTTCCATAACCTCCATGGTTAAATCACGAGTAAACAGTTTTCTGTCAAGCATGATTCATGAAATCCCAGAAGAACTCTTTTTTTCAGGGTAAAATCACAGTAGAACACACCACAATTCCTACAATTAGTATGGTGCCATGAATAAATGATTTATATTGTAAGCAAAATCTGTTATCATCCTTTTATATGTTCTCTGTTTAGTGGCCTTTAAATCATACCATTCACTACAATGCAATTCAATTAGGACCATGCTTGAGAGCCTTGTAAGTGCTGCCACACCATGTTGTCTATGTTGTGGCAAGACAATAATGGTGGGGTCTATTCTGGACCACCATATATGCCCTTTGGAGTCCGGATGTGCTCACCCTGCCCACTTATATATTTTTTTAATTTGATTTCAGGACACGGACCAAGTTCCTGAGTCTTGTAATGGATGAACACATTGTTCAGGTTGTCACCAACCAGTCAATCAGGATTGACTACTCTCCTTTATTTGGCCAATAAGAGCATATCTGAACACGAACTGTCGAGATATAAAAATGTTTTTTTCCTTTAATATCTCAAAACCTATTGAGCGGATTTACACCAAATCACAAAAAGCATGCTTTCTGGACCAAAAGCTAGCTTTCTGCCAAGTCCGGTGTAATTCCATCTAGCCGTCCGTGCTGTAATTGTGTTCAAAATCCCTATAGGAAAATGCATGCGTAAAACGAGTTTTGGGATCCCCCTTTTTCTCTTCCCCCACCCTATAACTTTCAAGACAGCAGCTGAACTAACCGTTGTATTAGTTTTGATAGTTTTGTGAAGATTTGTCAAACGGCGCCAAAGTTATTGGCAAAACAAAAAACGCTTTTCCTATGGAAACTATGGGCCTCATTACAAGTTTGGCGGCCCAAGGACCGTCATGTTGGCAGTCCAACTGCCAACAGGCTGGCATAGAAGACCGCCAGATTATGACATTGGTGGTGATGCATACAGAATCCTGCCAAAGAACCGCTAGCACTACCAGTGCGATCTGACAATTGTGGTCGATTAGAGCCACCATCAGTCCAGTGGAGACCATGTTTCCGCCGGACTCATTACGAGGCTGCACAACGCCAACATAACCGCCGTGGTCGGACCACCACAGAACACCAGGCGGAAATGAACAGAATAAAAGGAGACACTCACCTCAAGGAAGCCATACTCGTCTGGAGCAGACCTGGAACCATGGTCATCCTGCATCAGGCACCAAGAAGCAATAGTTTAGGAATATGAAATTGCTTTACACTGATCAAAAACACATACTCAACACATACAAATATTTTAATGTGATGTCATGTACCAGGCTATATCACCTGTTGTAAGGTAAAGGCAAGCAATCCTAGTGTAGAAAAGCAAAGCCTCCTTCATTAAACATAATTATAACCATACACAATGGAAATATGCAAAACTGTAAGAACTAAATTTGCCATACATTGTAAGTTAAGCTAAAGGAGTCAGAATGTATCAAGGATTGAAAATACAATGTGCACCAAGACATCTAGGTCATTGGTCTTCAGATAACAAACATCAACAGTCACGTAAGGGACAAGTTAGCACTGATGTATGTCCCACACACAACCACAAGATGTAAAAAAGAGTGTACCAGAAATATGACAATCAGACCTACCTAATCATGCTATTAGTCCATCATTGGGCCACTGACTGAGTGGGCACGTCACTACACACACTTCAGAGATACCATGCCTTACAACTGTCTGTGGAGGATTCTCTGGGCCAAAGCACATGTGTTGCTAATATTACAGGTACACCTACCATGATGCAAGCCACAAGCCCAGATACACTCACATTACTACTCGCATGTGTATGCAAACTACCACATCTGCATCACATAGGCATCAATGTCAACATTAGGCTCCCAAATAGCCAGGACTCATTTTGCCACATCCCTCATAGCAACAGATAGTATACATAACTATTTACAATGTTGACTCTTCCATGAACCTTCCAAATGATACATGAATTTGATACATATCTGTTAAAAATGTAACTGTGAATAGACTACCATTGCCTATGTGTTATATCTACAACAGTATGCCCAAGGACAATGCTGTGTGGCCCCTTTCCACTGACAGAACATTAGCAAGGTTGTAACATTCCTAGCTTCTGATATCAATATCTGTATGTCCATAGAAATGTTGGAATACCTCAAAAGTATCCAACATGCATGTTCTCAACTCTGATGAGGCATCACAAATGTCTATGTACATCCCTCACTTACCAAGGGGGATTACCTTGTAACAGGCGTGAAGTTGTTAACCTTGTAGGCCATGTGACATGTCAGGTGGACATCATAGCGTCACATGCTGCTGTCAGAAAGCATTAGAAAAATAGTGATGAATAGAATATGTCAGACTATATGTTGCACATAAACAGGATTATTGAGACATTGCAGAGGACAGAGATCAAGGACCTTCACACCTTACCACCATTACAATGGGAGGATTTACCTGTTGGTGAAAATGCAATATATGGCACACATACCACACAGTGCTATGTGTACCATTAAATGCAATGGAACTGAGGGAACAACATAGTTGAGTAACATTCCTTTAAATACATTTGTATGTGCACACATGTGTGCTATAGATGCCTACAGTACATCCATGTTTACATAGGAAATCTGTGATACTTTGCACTTATCACATTTTCAGAGCCAACATTCTGTTCCCTCACTCAATCACCTAGTAAAGGGACAAACATGAGTTCAGTCTGTACTTACCCCCTTGTGGCTGCTGTGCTTCCTTTAAATGCCCATTCAACTCAGGCTAGGCCACCCCCAAAATGCAGGAAGGTGATGCTCTGACGGATACCCCGTCCTCGTTGGGAGGACATCCCCAGCTGGGCCTCTGTAGTCTTTTTGGGTTTTCTCCCACCTCTTCCGACAGTAGGCACTCCGCTGGCTGTGGACATAAGGGTCTGCACTTTCTTGGCGATGGCACACAAAATCCCCTTTTTCTGTTGGACGTTGACCTGCATGGATGACCTAGATAAAAAAAAGTATGTCATGTCCACATGTACCATACTACAACAGGCAGGGTTATAACTAGTTAGTACAACAGGCCAAACACAGACTGTCTTTAACATCCCCTCCACTGATAGATAATCATTTGCACTTAGGCCAGATGTGAGGTGGAAACAGACAGACTACATGCATCTCCGGCACCAGTTGTCATTTCATCACATATGACCAGACAGCAAACACATTTGCAAATATGCTATTTCAGGAGAAGTCTGGTACACCAGCTCCACTAACCTTGTGGAACAGTTACAAGGTGGGTCAGGGAACATACATCAAACACTGTTGACAATGTCTCAGGACTCACAATCTGTCCCCAAACATACGTACATGACCAGGAACCCATCCCATTCTATCACTACTTTGGCACCCTACAGTCTTTAAGTACACAATCAGAAACGTTACCCATCAGCCTTTGCTTAGTTTCACAAAGTATAGATGAGCTAGGGAAATGTTTGTGCACATGGTGCACTAACCTGCACTTCTGGTGCATCAATGAACTGTCCATCAAGGGGTGGGACCTCCTCCACCAGCTTCTGAAGCTTCTCGGGTGAGAAGGCAGGGGCCCTATCATCTGTGGGACGTGGCATGATTGCTCCCAGAGGAAGTACACAGCAGCTCAAGTCGTAGAGGTCTTGCTGGCAGCAGCATCAGGAGTCAAGTGAGAGGTGAAGTATGAAATGGTGTCACCGTTGGCGGGCATCGCCACTGGCCCAAGGTCACCAAAGGCAGCAATGTGTTCCAATGGCAATATTCACCTCAGTAGTATCCGCCTACTGCCATGACCACTTCCGCTGCCCGTCATAGATTATTTCCTAATGTCCAGGATAGTAGGTCAGGCAGCTGCCATTTTAAGGTCCTTAGATGGTCGGGAAAATTAAAATAAGTATGCGTCACAAGGTCAGAAACATATCTACACCATAGTTTTCAGTGCTCGCTTTGAGCAACCATGTACTTTAATTCTGATTTAATATATATATTGTAAGATATATGATAAGTGAGTTATGTATCATTAGTGGTATGGTCTGCACCCTCATGGCAAATAGATAGATGGTATTAGTATGTATCATATGTGAAGAATGCCATTATCACTGAGAATTTCAGTGACATTCGTATCTATTTCCTAGTCATAATCGAGGTAAGGGGATAACATTGCTGCAATAAGCCATTATTTCCCTGGGTGTGTCCCTGTATACCATGTTTAATTATTTCATATGGCATGTCCAAAAATTAAGTGTGACATATGTGGATTCACACTTACAATGGACACAATAACTGATCAACATACTTTCTTCTATTCCTTCATCTAGTTACCCTGGAATGAGAAGGGTCAGACAACCTCCAGTGTACCATCCATCAGCAGACCTGCAGACCATGGAGGATCAACATGTCATCCAGGTCTGCCACCTACATAGGCAGACAACCATGGATCTGCATCGTCAGTTGGAGCCAGATCCGATGCCTGCCATTCATCACCCAAACAGCATACTGCCCATTGTACAAGTCATGTCAGTGCTGTATTTCCTAGCCACAGGGTATTTTCAGAGTACTGTGGCCCTAACTGCGGGCATAGCCCAGTCTATGTTCAGTCTGGTCTTAAAGGATGTACTCTCTGCATTGTTAAAACACCTGGACAGCTACATCAGATTTCCACAAAGTGGAGATTTGGCCCATGTGAAGGCAGATTTTAATTTTTTGGCACATATCCCACATGCGGTGGGAGCCATCCCATGTAGCATTGGTTACCCCAAACGGCAATAAACAGGTGTATCGAAACAGAAAGAACTTCCACTCCATAAATGTGCAAGCAGTCTGTTTGGCAAACCTCTATATTTCCCAAGTATGTGCAAAGTACCGGGATTCAGTTCATGATGCCTTCATCATGCTGAACAGCGATATCCCACTGCTGATGACACAACAATACACAGAGAGGGCCTGGATGGTTAGTCAGGTATATATGTGATGTGTGTCAGGATCCTATGTCTGCTGCCAAATGTAAGGAAGTGAAAGATTTATGTTTGCACACGTAACGATTCCCTACAGGGGATTCTGGCTACCCAAATTGTCTCTGTTTGATCACACCATTGAGTTACCCATCCACGTAGTGGGAAGTTTGTTCAATAAGGCCCACAGAAAGACAAGATGTGCTGTGGAGTGGACGTTTGGGCTCCTAAAGGCAAGATTTTGTTCCATTGATGTCTGCTGGAACCCTCTTCTACTCACCCACCAAAGTGTGTCAAATCATTGTTGCCTGATGCATGCTCCACAACCTCGCCCTGAGAGGTCAGAACCCATATAGACCAGATGAGGGGGAGCCAGCAGTTCAAGCGGGAGAGAATGCAGAAATGCCAAGTGAGGATGACTGTGATGAGGATGAAAGAAGAGACAGCCCTGCAGATCTCATAAATCAGTACTTCAACTGACTGTAGGTATGTGTTGGTATGTTACATACTTGAATCAGTAGGTTATTGGGGGATTAGAGATTTTTGAGAATGGTATTTGTATGACCATCAGTCAGCTCATTAGTTGCTTAACAGCATATAGCTCAGGTGTGCATGCACAATTGTAATTGTGTTGTGATTATTGTGATGATCTCCTTTGTTAATGTTTGTCACACTGCACAATCAGTGTTACTATTGTATTTGGGACATTTCTTTATAGGTTTCTCTTACCATTACCTGCCTATACTGTTGCAGCACATTTATACTTTGCAGATTTCTTCACAATGTCATCCTCATTATATCAATTCTGAATTGTTTGACAGACAGGTGGGATTTGCTGGTCTGACGTGCGAGGTAAACATGGATAGATCCAGTTACTGTATGTCATCATATTGGTGGTGTTTGAGTACCATGCCCAGACTGTCAGGACAGTGGGATGATAGTGTACTGTTCCACACATTTGACCTGTTGCCATATTATCTGTGTCCAAGGGTGTCAAACGTGTGATCTTGTGTATCTGACACATGTCATCCTGTTCAATCTATAACCTCTACCTTCTCATTGGTTTGATGTAGATGCAATTTAACTTGTATGTAGCTGTCAATACGTTACCTCATTGCAGGCCACTGTGCAGGTGTGTAAAGACTGACGTAGGTGAGTAGCATGCCTACAGATACCTGACCATGGTAGGTGGAAGGTTCAATGACTGAGGTCAGTTGTACTGTCCTCTGTCTGTATCATGGGGTATGGTCATTAAAGTGGTATGGTATGGGAATGAGGTAAGGCTTTAGCTGATGACTAAAGGAACCAATCTGTTTGCCTATTTAAATAGACAAAGACTGACATGTCCCTAACTTCATTAGTCTAAGTGGTGCTTGCTATTCACACGTATGCTGAAGATTTAAATTGTGAAGCTGTACTGCACTGTGTGATATTTGACATGTAGTCAACCCATGTGCTGGAAAGTGCAATTAATGGGATTAGGAGTGTGTCCATTTGTATAAATGTACATATATCTGAACCAGATTTAACTGTACATGTCAGATGGGACTTAACACATTTGGTACATCTGTGAATATAATTTGTAAGCAACAATTTTCACAGTTAACTGTTCAACATAACTGCAAATGACTCTCAAACATGATATGTGGTTTAGCAGTGTTTACAAGTGCTCATGGATATTTAAGAAATGGGATCAAATCATTAAGTGCATATAGTGAAGGGTTCAATCATGGTGACTGTAATCATCAGAGTAGCTGCTACAACACCTGGAGTCTCAAGTTCAGTGTCCATGTGCCATTGGAAAATGGAGAGTGGTTGTAACACAGTCAACAGGGTGTATCTGTGACACACAAGGGGAAACAATGAGTAGAGGATCAGTTCCTGGCAGTGGTTTAAGTCTTGGCATCTGCTCCTCCTGGATGTTTTGCTAAACATCCATGTTTGCGGGGGGTTCTTCAGCTACAGAGACTGGGATGTCTGAGGCATGTCCTTCCACTTCCAGAGCCCCCATTCCACTGGCTTCCACAGATGAAGAAGGGCCTGATGTTACATGGCCAATGGAAGGGGTCTGCTGTTGAGGACATAACATACTCAGGGTAGTGTTACTGTCTCTCAGCACTCCTCTTAAGGAGGGCATGTTGGAATTGTGGGCCTCCCACTTTTGCATGACTTCCTGGTGGTTGTCCCTCTGCACCTGCTTAGTCTCCCCCATTATGGCAAGTACTTGGCCCATCACGCCTTGGGACTGTTGATAGGCTCCCAAGAATTGGGAGATGGAGGCCTGGCCAGTTGAATCCCTAGGAGCCTCAATCCGCTGGCCTACACCATCCCTCCCATGCACCCTACCCCCACTTGTCTGTGCCATTATCACAGTTTGCCCACTCCCACTGGTGCCAGGTCCTTCATTGTCAGGATTTGCTAGTGGTGAGACTGGGGGGCACATGATGGTATTAACTGTCCATGGAACACAGGTTTGGGGATGAATGGTTGGTTGGGATGTAGATGCAACTGGGCTGTGAGGGATCGATGTGGGCAGGGTGAGGATGACAGTTGTAGACTAACCAGGTGTTCCAGATGGGCCAGAGTTGTCCTTAATGTCCTCACATCTAAGGATGTTGTCCTCACTGAGGGCTTTATCTAGGAGGGAAGTGGCTGTCTTAGGTGTCCTCTCCCTGTTCACAATGGGTAGGTGAACTGTTGAAGAAGTGGAACAGACAGTTACAGATTATAATGCAACATGTGGTATCAAATTTTGGCAGGTAGATATGCTTTGAGCCATGTACAAAAAGGCTTAGCCAGATTCCCTGATATGACAGTGACACCTGCTTTCAAATCTGGGTTAGAGCTATATGGGATACTGGGAATTCCTATGACACAGACCTTGCTACAGGAAACCAGATTGGTTTGACAATTGGATACCTCGGGGACCACCACCTCCTTGGGCAAAATGCAATTTATTTACGGGGCTGTGTGCCTCCCTACTACCCAGGGACTACCACCCCTAGAGCAAATATTTAAAATAACAAATGAGGTCCCTTTGGAACCCCAGTGCCTCAGGAAGCACCACTCTCGGAGCTATGTCCAAGTTGGAGGTGCGGAGCCACAGATGGCCCTAAGGACCACAACCCTCCAGAGCCGGCTCCTGATATGTCCTGGGGTGTCCACCTCCGGGACATAGCTGTTTGCTGTGGCTTGGCTGCAGCTCTGCAGCCAAGCCACAGCAAACACTTTGGGTTTTGATAGCAGGACCTATGAAGCAGGTCCCACTGTCAAAATCTGAAGCTTTCATCTCTGTCCCCTGCACAGAGATGAAATGCTTCAGCAAGCACAGCGCTGCTGTCAAAGCAGCTCTGTGCTTGCTGAAGCAATGGCACTGTGAGGGTAGCCTTAAGGCTAAGGCTTCCTCCACAGTGCCAGGTAGCCCATAAGGGCTTTTTATTAAAAACAAAGATTTATATATATATATATATATATATATATATATATATATATATATATATATATATATATATATATACATATATATATATATATATATATATACACTTATATACTTATATATACATATACACACACACACACACACATATATACATATATACATATATATATATATAAATATAAAGAAATCAAAAGGGACTGCGGAAGAGCCCTTGAGGGGTCCCTCGCAGTCTCAGAAAGCCCATGAAGGGCAAAAAATAAATTTAAAAAACATAGCTCAGTGTGCAGGTCGCTCTTTTTTTAAATAAAATAAATTATTATCGTTTTTTTAATAATAAACACATTTTTTGTTTTAAATCTAACACAAATATCTCATTCAAAGTATCTGAGATATTCAAACATAACAACTCTATCTCTTTCCCTCAAACTTTCCTTCTCTCTTTCTATCAATTTCTCCCACTCATCCACCTACTCAGACACTAACGCACCCACTCACAGACCCACTCACACACTCATGCACCCACTCACAGACCCACTCAGACAGTCATGCGCACAGTCATACACTCACACAACCCCTTACACCCACATGCACCCACTCTCAGACCCATGCACACACTAAGGCGCACACTAAAACACTGATGTGCACACTCTCACACCCAGACAGACAATCTGACAGCCACTCACACCCCCAGGTACACCCTCTTACACCTATTCTCACACCCAGAGAAGCCGGAGCCAACTCCCACTGCGCATGGCCAATAGGATGTGCACAGCTTGTGTTTGGGTGGTTAGGGGGGCGTTGACCGCAGTTCTTGCAGGCAATCTTCCCTGCGCATGGGTGAAGGCTGTGCACGGTTGGATGCTCATAGGAGCTTGGCCTTAGGGCATGACTGGAGGCCAGGCCCTGTGGCCAACGGCCACCATGCATGGCCGAATGCTGTGTGCAGCAGTGTTTAAAATTACTATTAGTTAAAAAGAAACTTTCGAAATTCACTGAAAAAACAAAGTTTACAGGGACACTATAGTCGGGAAATAGAATTTAAAAAAAACATAGAAATTCACTTAAAACCCAAAGGTTATAGGGACTTTATAGTTAGGCTCATATTTTAAACGTACGAAACCATAGAATTTCATCAGTTGTAGTTAGAGTTACGTAAGGTAACTATAACTTGTAGCTTAAGGTAACTATAACTTGTGTCCTCACCATGCACTGCTAATTACCCCACAAATTATGGCACTCATGCCATCTTTCATAACATCATTGATAATATCAATTTAATATTTGCAGTAAAATGTTTGATGAAAAAATTGTGCATTACGAGGGTGCAAGTTATAGTTACCTTAGGGCACGAGGTATAATTACTTGAGGTAACTCTAAGTATAACTGGTGAATTTCTATGGTTTCATAAATTTAAAATGCGATGTGAGCCTAACTATCATGTTCCTGTAGCCTTTGTTTTTTTAGTGAATATATATGTAGATATATTCACTAAAATACGAAGGCTACAGGGACATTATAGTTAGGTTCAGATTTTACACGCACAAAACCATAGAAATTCAATATTATACTTATCTCAAGACACTATAACTTGTGCTCTAAGGTAACTATAACTCATGCACACAGTATTCACAGTTTCCTCATCAATAATTTTTTTGCAAATGATGCGGTGATATCATCAATTATGTCATAGAAGATGTTGTTACTGATCTAATATATGGAGTAAGTAGTAGTACTTGGCTAGGGAGCCAGATATAGTTACCTTAGAGCATGAGTTATAGGCGGTCATTACAACATTGGCGGTAAAAGGCGCTTACCACCGTGCAGAAGACCGCCAATACCCCGCCGCGGAAATCCGCCACAGCTATTATGACCCACATCTCGGAATCCGCCACAAGTCAGACACCCACACAAGTCCACCACACCAAAGGTCAGTGATAAACTGGCAAAAACAAAACCTCCACCGTCACGCCAACAGAAATACGCCCACACTATCACGACACACGAATCCACGCAGCGGTCTTTCAACCGCGGTATTCCATTGGCGGTACACACCGCCGCGCTCAAAATACACACACACTTACAAAACACTACCACATTGGACAATTCAAAATACACACACCTGATACACATACACACACCACTCCCACACACCCATTACAAGATAAAACACACAGCCACATCACCCACAAACCCCCACGACAAAAAAGTCCGAAAGAAGGCCAGAGAGAGACACCACCAGCAGGAACAACAGCATCCACAGGCACACAACACCATCACCCACACAACTTCCACGCACCTCACACAACACACCACTACATATCACCACACTTATCACCACACACTCCACCCCACACATCACCTACACTACCCCATGGCACGGCAAAGACACCCCAGGTTCTCGGAGGAGGAGCTCAGGGTCATGGTGGAGGGAATCGTCCGGGTAGAGCCACAGCTATTCGGAGCACAGGTGCAGCACACCTCCATAGCTAGGAAGATGGAGCTATGGCGAAGAATAGTGGGCAGGGTCAACACAGTGGGACAACACCCAAGAAATCGGAAGGACGTCAGGAAGAGGTGGAATGACCTATGGGGGAAGGTGCGTTCCGTGGTCTCAAGACACCACCTGGCGGTTCAGCGGACTGGCGGCGGACCCCCACATCCTCCCCCACAACTAACAACATGGGAGGAGCAGGTCTTGGCGATTCTGCATCCTGAGGGCCTCGCAGGAGTAGGTGGAGGAATGGACTCTGGTAAGACAAAGCTTTACTATTACATCCCCCACCCTACCTGCATGCTATCACATACCCCCACCCTCACCCTCACCCCCAGCACCCCAACTCCTCACATATGTCCCAACATCACAAACCACACATCCCAACACCAAGCCCTGCATGCAACAACAAAGCATGGACACCCATCACCAAAGCATGGCCACTGCACATACCCATACACCCCCCTAAACCATCATCACACAAGCTCTCACACAGAAATGCTAGCACTGGGGTACACGGTCACCCACCCATTGCACACCATTACACACACAGATTTAATAACCATCCTTTTATACCCCTGCAGGACCCCTACCCAACTTCACCGGACAGGAGGGTCCACACATGTCCACACCAACAACAGAAGGGACCCACAGTGATGACAGCAGCTCTGTCCAACTGGATCTAGATGACCAGCCCGGACCAAAAGGGACCTCTGGACTGTCGGTTCCCCTCACACAGGCACAGGCCACCACAGACCTTCCCCCCTCTGGAAACACCAGCACAGCACCCACCCAGCGGGCCCATACCTCCGTCCCCAGGACATGTCAATCAGCTGTGTGTCCACCACTATAGTGAACCCAGGATAACCCACCACCCCAACAACAACAGGGACCTGGGGGCAGTGGTAGTGGGCACACGGTCCAGGGGACAGAGGCCCAGGAACACAGGGGAACTGGGAGGGCTGCAGTGCGACGGGGGGCGGACAGGCCAAGGGAACCCACTCTCCACGAGGCCCTCTCTTCCATCATGGGAGCCTACCACTACTCCCAGGAGACGATGGCAACGGTACTGGCCAAGTTTCAGGAGACCCAGCGCATGCAGGAGGAACAGTATATGGGTTTCAGAGAGGAACTCAGAACCATCAGCTCCACCCTGGGCACCATCGTAGGGGTGCTGAAGGAACTACTCAACACCAGGAGGGACACTGTGGCACTACAAGGGGCCCCTGACACTAGCATGGACGATGAACTGCCCACCACCTCCGCCGGCGCTAGTGGACAGGACGCCCCACCACAGGACCACCACACGGGCACCCCACGCCCTGCAGACGGAGAACCACCCCGCAAACGGTCCCTGAGATCCAGCAACAAGACAGAGAACGATGCCAAGACCCCCACCAAGAAATGAGACAACCCTGATTGTCATCCTACTGTCCCACTTTGTCACCCTGTCCATAATTAAACTGCCCCAGCTCCACTTCCTATGCCCATATGTGCAATGCACCTGTGAGACTAATAGACTGGACTCTGCCAGGGACACTCCTCCTCCATCACCCCTCACCATTTCACTACTCCCTCCAATATTGAGTATTTAAATAAGCACACCTAAAGCACAAAATGATCTGGAGTCTGTCTGTGATTTCGAAATAGTGTATTAGCAATTACAGTGCTAAAATGTTTTTTAAATAGTAATGTCAACATACCTATGTCACACAGCTCTAGTCCATGAGGAATCTAAGCAGATGTCACACAGTGGGACCCACATCTGTGAAATCGTAAGGGAAAGTGACAATACACTGGAGGAAAACGACAGACAGGAGAGAGGTAGTAGTGTCAAAGTACATGTAGTAGGCAGGTTTGGATTTCTACCTGTGTCTCACTGGAAATATTGCAGGATCACTGAGTCCCTGTTGTGCATGTCTTCTTCCTCTGCTTCCTCCTCATCACTGTCCACAGGCTCCACAGCTGCAACAACACCGCCATCTGGACCATCCTCCTGCAGAAAAGGCACCTGGCGTCGCAAAGCCAAGTTGTGAAGCATACAGCAGGCCACGATGATCTGGCACACCTTCTTTGGTGAGTAGAATAGGGATCCACCTGTCATATGGAGGCACCAGAACCTGGCCTTCAGGAGGCAGAAGGTCCGCTCGATCACCCTCCTAGTTCGCCCATGGGCCTCATTGCCGCGTTCCTCTGCCCTTGTCCTGGGATTCCTCACTGGGGTCAGTAGCCATGACAGATTGGGGTAACCAGAGTCACCTGCAAATGGTGAGGGACAACTGTTAGACACACACTAACCTGGAGGGATAACCCCAGACAACCATTCCCAATGACTTGCTTCCAGGTGCTCACCTAATAGCCACACACGGTGCCTCTTGAGTTGCCCCATCACATAAGGGATGCTGCTATTCCTCAAAATGTAAGCGTCATGCACTGAGCCAGGGAACATGGCATTCACATGGGAGATGTACTGGTCTGCCAAACATACCATCTGTACATTCATAGAATGATAACTCTTCCGGTTTCTGTACACCTGTTCACTCCTGTGGGGAGGGGGGGAACCAAAGCCACATGGGTCCCATCAACGGCACCCTATGATGTTGGGGATATGTCCCTGGGCATAGAAATCACCTTTCACTGTAGGCAAATCCTCCACCTGAGGGAAAACGATGTAGCTCTGCATGTGTTTCAGAAGGGCAGACAACACTCTGGACAATACGTTGGAAAACATAGGCTGGGACATCCCTGATGCCATGTCCACAGTTGTTTGAAAAGAGCCACTTGCAAGGAAATGGAGCACTGACTGCACCTGCACTTGAGGGGGGATTCCTGTGGGATGGCGGATTGCTCACATCAGGTCTGGCTCCAACTGGGTGCACAGTTCCTGGATTGTGGCACGGTCAAGCCTGTAGGTGATTATCAAATGTCGCTCCTCCATTTTCGACAGATCCACCAACGGTCGGTACACCGGAGGATGCCGCCATCTCCTCACATGTCCCAGCGGATGGTGCCTATGAAGGACAACAGCGAGCACCGAGTCAAACAACTCAGAGGTACGTACTCACAGTTTACACAGAACACCATCCATACACAAAAGGTGGCCTGTATGTGTGTTGAGTCTAGGCCTAGTTATGTGTGACGCAGTTGAAAATGAAGCCATGTGGGCCCCTGAAATGGTGGCTGCCTGACCTCTAAAGTGGGACAATGGGATGTGAGGTAACTGCGCTGGCGTTGTACACTGTCGCGGTAGGCGGTCGAAGACCGCGGCGCAATGCTGCATTGGTGAATATTAGACTCTTTGGGTCCCAGGAGCCAATGACGATGTACGCCGGCGGTGATGGTATGCACCGCCGCGGACGTGACCGTCATATTCTATCTGTTCAATCACTCGAGACCTGATCTTCGACAGGAGAGGACCTACACTGCAAGTGCTGCTGTGACCTAGGTCTGGAAGAGACAATGGCTCGTGCATCTGGGGAAAGGGCCCCTGCCTTCACATCGGAGGAGTTGGAGAAACTCGTGGACGGGGTCCTCCCCCAGTACAACCTACTCTACGGTCCTCCAGACAAACAGGTAAGTACATGTTGTATGAGCTATGCCTCTGTGGAGAGGGCTGGATGTAAGAAGGAAGGGGGCAGAGTGCTGCGTGCATGAAAGACGGTGAATGCATGTGCCACATGGCAAGGGTAGGGATGGGGGCCAATCACTTTGACGGTGCAGTTGGTATGACTTCTCTTCTTCCCCTGTACATTTCATGTAGGTCAGCGCCCACCAGAAGAAAGATATTTGGCATGCCATCGCCAAGGACGTCCACCCACTGTCGGAAAAGATGGGAGGACATTCGCCGCTGGAGCAAGAAGACGGTGGAGGCTCAGCTGGGGATGGCCTCCCAACGTGGGAGGGGTGCCCGTCGCACCATGACCCCCCTGATGTTCAGGATCCTGGCGGTGGCCCACCCGAAGTTCGATGGGCGCTTGAGGGCATCACAGCAGACACAAGGGGGTGAGTACACTCTCATTCTGCTGACTTTACGCACGCGCAGTGGAGTTGTTTGGGTGGAGGAGGAGGGCTGTGGGTTTCCCTAGGCCAGGGCGAGTTCCGTAGGCAAGGCCCCTCCGTAAGGCAAGCCATGTGGCACACCAGCCCACCTCTGTAGAGTGCCAAGTACAGCTATTCATGCCCCTGTGTCATCTATGAGTGCAGATGTCGTTCATAGCCTTGTAGGCAATTTCCCAGGAATTGGACAGTGGAGCCCAAGAGCGCGGCGTAGTGCAGGGGGCTTCTGTGTCTGTTGTGTCCGCCAAAGGTAGCGGTAATGCATGCACTCAACATGTCTTTCTTCTGTCGCCCCCCCTTTTTGTGGTCTCCCTGTTCTTGTGTGCATTAGCATCATCAGGCGGAGGAGCAGTGGCACCGGAGCACGGGGGAGCTGCATCCCACATGTCCCTGGAGGGCGAGACTACAGACTCGGAATTCACCAGTGTGACGGAGGGCGAGGGGAGCTCCACAGCGGGGACAGGAGCTGACACCAGCGACACGGACTCGTCCTCTGATGGGAGCTCCCTTGTGGTGGCGGCAACATCTATGCCCCACGCACCTACAGGTACAGCCGCCATCCCCTCTACCAGGACCGCCCTCCCAGCAGCCCCTCAGCCTTCGCCCCGTGCCCACTCACCGAGGAGGGTGGGCATCACCTTCGCCCCAGGCACCTCAGGCCCTGCCCCAGTCACCCCTTCTGCCCTCAGTGAGTAGGCCATTGACCTCCTCAGGTCCCTCACTGTTGGGCAGTCTACCATTTTGAATGCCATCCAGGGTGTAGAAAGGCAGTTGCAACAAACCAATGCATTCCTGGAGGGCATTCATTCTGGTCAGATGGCCCTTCACCGAGCTTTTCAGACTCTGGCCTCAGCACTGATGGCAGCCATTGTCCCGTCTCTAACCTCCCCCCTTCCAACTTCCTCCACCCAGACCCAATCCCCTGTACCTCTGCCTATCCCAAGCACACCATCAGACCAGCCTGCACACACCTCAACACACAAGGGAAGCTCAGGCAAACATAAGCACCACACATCCCACAGGCACTCACGCAAGCAACACACACATGCAGACACACCAACATCCACTGCCTCCACTGTGTCCCCCTCCTCCTCATCTCCCTCCTCCCTCCCAGTCTCGTCTACACTCACACCTGCATGCCCTACCTCTACAGCCACTACGTCCCTCACCAGCACACCCACCAGCACACCCCGCTCATGTGCAGTCACCACCCCCACTACCATTCACACATCCCCTGTGTCCTCTCCCAGTGTGTCTGTGACACCCCCTCCCAAGATACACAAACGCAGGCACACACCCACCCAACAGCCATGCACCTCACGACAGCCTCCAGCGCATGCACCTTCGCCCAAAGTCACCAAACGTACACCTCCAACTACCACCACCTCTTCCTCCACTCCCAAACCCCCTCCAGCTACCCGTCCCAGTGTGTCCCAAAAACGTTTCCTGTCCACCCTTGACCTTTTTCCCACACCTCCCCCACACCGTCCATCTCATAGGTCCCGAAGTTGCACCTCAGCCACAACATCTCCGGGACCAGTGGTGCCTGTAGTCACCAGTGTGTGGAGTGCACCGGCCACCAGGACAGCCAGTGTGGCACGGAGCCACAGCAGAGACAGTCCCCCACCTGTGAAACATCAGAAGTTGGCCAGTGCTCAGCCAGAGAGGGGGAAGACTCCAGCCAACAAAGTCGCTCCCAGGGGCCCCGCTGGGAGTGTGGAGTCAGCTGTGACACCTTCCAAGGTGGGGAAGGGCCACAAGAAACCCGGCAAGTCTGGGAAGAGCAGCACAGCGGAGAAGACCGCCATCATCCCCGCTGCCCAGGAGGCCACCGCCAGCCCCAGCCCAGCTGCCCAGGAGGCCACTGCCAGCCCCAGCCCAGCTGCCCAGGAGGCCACCGCCAGCCCCAGCACAGCTGCCTAGGAGGCCACGAGGCCACCGCCAGCCCCAGCCCAGCTGCCCAGGAAGCCACCGCCAGCCCCAGCACAGCTGCCCAGGAGGCCACCGCCAGCCCCAGCCCAGCTGCCCAGGAGGCCACCGCCAGCACCAACCCCGCTGGGCCATGAAGGACCGCCAGCACAAGCCCCGCTGGGCCATGAAGGATCGCCAGCACTAGCCCCGCTGGGCCATGAAGGACCGCCATCTCAAGCACCGCTGGGCCATGAAGGACCGCCATCTCAAGCACCGCTGAACAGGGCACCGCCATCTCAAGCACCGCTGAACAGGGCACCGCCATCTCAAGCACCGCTGAACAGGGCACCGCCATCTCAAGCACCGCTGAACAGGGCACCACCATCTCAAGCACCGCTAGCCCATGAGCGGGAGGGGCACTGACGCAACTCTGTCCTTCACAGGATGAAGCACTCTGGGCACCAGTCCCCCTCCAGAACCAGTGGAGTCTGTCATCCACTACATCTGTCCTTAACAGGATGAAGCACTCTGGGCACCAGTCCCCCTCCAGAACCAGTGGAGAGATCCATCCACTACCTCTGTCCTTCACAGGATGAAGCACTCTGGGCACCAGTCCCCCTCCAGAACCAGTGGAGAGATCCATCTACCTCTGTCCTTCACAGGATGAAGCACTCTGGGCACCAGTCCCCCTCCAGAACCAGTGGAGACTGTCATCCACTTGAGAGACTGTGGCTTTGCACTCCCCAGGATTGAACAGTGGGCAACCCACCCACTGTAGAGACTTGTGAGACTTTGGCTTTGCACTCCCCAGGATTGAACAGTGGGCAACCCACCCACTGTAGAGACTTGTAAGACTGTGGCTTTGCTCTCCCCAGGAGGATTGAACAGTGGGCAACCCACCCACTGTAGTGGCTTGAGAGACTGTGGCTTTGCACTCCCCAGGATTGACAGTGGGCAACCCACCCACTGTATAGACTTGAGAGACTGTGGCTTTGCACTCCCCAGGAATGAACAGTGGGTAACCCACCCACTGTAGTGACTTGAGAGACTGTGGCTTTGCACTCCACAGGATTGACATGAGGGAATGAGGGAATGCCGCCCTTACATACATTATGCTTGGCGCAGGCATAATGTGGCGCAAGGGGTTACATAGTCGTGCAACGCATGCATTGCGCCACTTTGTAAATCTGGTGCCGTGATTTTGGTCACGTTGGCCCACATTGGCATAAAACTAATGACTCTAATGTGGCACAAGGAGGTGCTAGGACCTCTTAAATCTGTGCCCAAATTTGGCAGAAAGCTAGCTCTTGGTCCAGAGAAAGCTCTTTTTGTTATTTGGTGTAAATCTATTCATTAGTTTGGAGTTATTTAGGAAAAAGAAATATAGATATCTAGAGGGGTAAATCCTCTGCAGATCTGACAGATCTCATGCTGATATCTGATTGGCTGCCAACACTACAACCAGGAAGTGCTGGCAGCCATCTTGGGACTCAGCCAAGTCCTAAGAAATGTAAATACAAAAAAAACAACAGAAGGCAACATGGTAGGAATACCCTGACCCCTTAGACCTCTAGACCTGGTGGTGTGGTTGCCACAGTGACACAACCAGGTCAAAAAACATTTTTTTTCAATTTGGTCAGGAAACTGCAGCAGATCTGAGGAGCCCAGCAAAAATGAAAAAACATTAGAAAAAAAAGTGAGCATGGTTACCGGCTCTTGCTTTTCTTTGCACCCAAGGTGGGTCAGGTCTTGGTGAAAATTAGTTTTATATTAAGGAGGAGGGAGGTGCATGCAGCCCCCTTCCCAGGTCGATTGTGATCCCATGGTCCTGTCACTGGGACTTGGCCAATGTCATTCCCAGGAAGGGGTGCCACACGGGATGAAATATACAGTAGTCCCTGACTGAACTGCACTTTAATGTGTAAATAGACCGAGCCAGCAGCATCTCTGAAAACAGGCACTCCACCTGCCTGTAAGGAGACACAGTCTGCAACTTGGAGCATCTCTGCAAGCAGGCAGGACTTCCAACCTTCATGTACACAGAGCAGGCAGCACCCTGAGAGGAGACAGCAAATCAAGCCTGAGATCTGAGTACAAGGAGCTCCTGTAACAGTACATACTTGGAGAGAACCTGTGACCTTGCATCAGGGGAATGTCTCCCAGAGTGGAGGGACACTTTTTCTTATCACAACTCGAAAGCCAGATGACCCAACCTACAAAGTTATTTTGTATGATAAAATCCTGTGGTTTGCAGGCTAGACATGGTTTTCTGCAGCGTGTGCATTGATCCACTGATTTGCTATATCAGCCTGAATTTGTTTATATGCAGATTCGACACAGAACACGTGAATTACATACTAGTCCCACATTTCTGCAGCAAGAGAACTAATCTCATGCAGGATTGTAAATGGTTTAGGACCTGTGATTTATCAGATTAGGCTGAAATCTCTCTGTAGGGTTGCAGCAATCTTCTGTGATATCAGCCTGTATTTTACAGTAACACCTCAGATCTAACCAACAGGTGCATTCATTCCAAGAGTCATTGTACTGATATTAGAACCTGCGGTAAAGTGGCTAGACCTAGATCTCTTTAGCACGTGCATTGATTCCATGAGCTAATGTAAAGGGATAGCACCTTTGATCTGTAGATCCGAAGATGCTTTTATGCATTTTAGATATTCTACATGGTTCATATATATATATATATATATATATATATATATATATATATATATATATATGGGACACTCAGAGTACACACTGGTCTGTGATGCAGAAACATAAACCCACTCTACAGTTCTGCTAAGGCTATGTCCCATGACCTGCAGGCGATGCAGACATTCGTTTAATTGGTGCATTAACCCCCTGAACTGTTCATTGGCATTTGAAACATGTCCTGTCCTGCAGATTATACAGATTTCTGCATCTGAACCCACTGGTTTATTTCACTGGATCAGATCTCTTTGTTTGCATAAGTAAATGGCCTGCTCACTACAGCAGGTGCGTTATCCCCATAACTATCCTGTTGCTGCGCATGGAAATGTGGCCACTGGCAAGCAGGATATGGACAATGGTTGGTTGATGAGGTGGGCATATTTATTGTTCATTGTAAGATGAATAGCGCCATAATTCTATCAAATGGAAGTGATAGCGCCAAGATACTTGAATTGAAAGGTGGTTGTGTCTAGAACAGAGATTACCCCCAGTCTGATAATGAAGACTATAAGGGGTCAAACCCCTCACAGATCCCGCAGAGTCCTGAAGTGCTCGAACATTGGTAGTGTTCATCACTGTAAACCTCTAAATGTCTCCAGCATCACTGTGGAAATGTAAAGAGAAGGAAGGGCTCAGAGCATAGAGGATTCTGCGGCTAGGTGCAAGGTGAAGGGCTAGTGTTTCTCTAGAGTGGGAGGATCTGGTCTTTGGTTAAGGGTGGGGTGAAGCGCTAGTGTGTGCTCTTGAACACAGTTAGAATCTGGTGGGTGGCTAGCAGCATGGTGATGGACCAGTCTGTACTTGAGTGTGGTGAAGGGCCATTACGTACATAGGATGTTGCAGGGCCAGTATGTACATAGGAGGGTGGTGAAGGGCCAGCCTGAACGTAGGAGAGGGGTGAAGGGCCAGTCAGGACATAGGAGGGCAGTGAAGGGCCAGTATGTACCTAGGAGGGTGGTGAAGGGTCAGTATGTTCTAAAAAGCATGCTGAATGGCCAGTCTGCATCTAGGAGTGTGGTGTAACGGTGACCTGACCCACACAGCCACTCATACACCCAGGGTGAAGGGCTAGTGATTGCTCTGAGCAGGGTGAGGATTTGGTCTTTGGCCAGCGGCGGGGTGAAGGGCTTGTGTGTGATTTAGAGCAGGGTGAGGACCTCTAGAACCTTAGAAATCTACAAGAAAACAAAGGTTATAGGCACGTTATTGTTAGGAAATAACATAACAAAATGCAGAAATTCACAGAAAGAAACAAAGGATACAGGGACATTATAGTTAGGAAATAGCATTTAAAAAGCCTTAGAAATTCACTGAAAAAACAAAGGTTACAAGGATGTGATAGTTAGGAAACAGAATAAAAAAAATAGAAATTCACTGAAAAAACAAAGGTTGCAGGAATGTAATAGCTATGCTCAGATTTTATTCGCACAAAACCATAGAAATTCAGCCATTCCAGTTCCCTGAGCTAAATATAACTTATGCCTGCAATGCATTGCTTATGGCCTCACATATTACATCACTTGCAATATGACTGTGTCCAATTATCCACACACGAACCATGTTCTTTCAAGACTACCAAAAACTTTCAAGAAACACCGACTAACTGCCCAATTTCTTTGTATGTAACATATTAGGAAAGAAAAATGCTGATTGGTTATATGTCAGATGGGGCTGGTACAATGGACTAAAAACTACTAGACAAGCACATTCATTACGAGCCAGTGTTAATGTTGTGGTGTGTTTCCTGAAACTCGTACTAGGTACCGCGGAGGGACGGCTGCATATGCAGTCATCCTGACGCCAGACTAATGAGGGACGAAATGTGTTAGATGTACAGATAATGTGTGAGTTATACTTCACTGTAATTATTACTAGTCGCACTGTTGACTTTCTTTACATTTACAAGTGTGGCAACAGTTAACTCAATGCCTTCAAAATATTACCAGAAAAAATGAAAATGAAAATGTTCTCTAAATATATTAGAGATAAAGGGGGTGATTCTAACATTGGCGGGCGGCGGAGGCCGCCCGCCAAAGTTCCCAAAACAGAATACCGCTACGCGGTCAGAAGACCGCCGCGGTTATTCTGTGTTTCCCGCTGGGCTGGCGGGCGACCGCCAGAAGGCCACCCGCCAGCCCAGCAGGAAACCCCTTCCCACGAGGAAGCCGGCTCCGAATGGAGCAGGCGGAGTGGGAAGGGTGCGACGGGTGCAGTAGCACCCGTCGCGATTTTCAGTGTCTGCATGGCAGACACTGAAAATCTTTTAGGGGCCCTCTTACGGGGGCCCCTGCAGTGCCCATGCCATTGGCATGGGCACTGCAGGGGCCCCCAGGGGCCCCCGACACCCCTCACCGCCATCCTGTTCCTGGCGGTCAAAACCGCCAGGAACAGGATGGCGGTGAGGGGGTCGGAATCCCCATCGGAGGATTCCTCAGGGCAGCGGAAAACCGGCGGGAGACCGCCGGTTTTCCGTTTCTGACCGCGGCCATACCGCCGCGGTCAGAATGCCCTTGGGAGCACCGCCAGCCTGTTGGCGGTGCTCCCGCGGTCCCCGGCCCTGGCGGTCCATGACCGCCAGGGTCAGAATGACCGCCAAAGTATTGACACTACAAAAGGACAAAGTGATATTCAAAAAGAATAATGTTGTGTATTACTGCTTGTTTGCAAAGTGAGAAAGGAGTTAGCACTGATCATATATTTCTGCATAGCAAATAAATTCCTGTAAATGCTAAAATGCTACTAAGTCTAGAGAACACAGCTAAAAAAATGAACTGTTCTCTGATGTACACTCATACAAGAAGGGAGCCCATTCGAAATATTGGCTCTCATTATGACTTTGGTGGTCTTTTACAAAGACCGCCGAAGCCGCAGGTGCCAGAAGACCAGCAGTACTGGTGGTCTTACAACTGCCATATTACTACTACTGAAGGATTTCCAGCGGTCGGTGGCGCATATGTGGTTCCACAGCCATCACCGCCATGCCAAAAGGACTCCATCCGCCGTATTACAAGCAGTAATACGGTGTGACAGTGTCCTGATTGCGGGGCGCTGCTGGTGGTGGAAGCACCGGGTCCGTTCACTGGCAGATGACCTCCTCGCCAGACAAGGTAAGTCAATCGTCCGACAGGAGAGGTGGGTGGGAGTGTGTGGGGTCTTGTGTGTGCATGTGTGAATGTAAGTGTGTACCCATGTGTGTATGCGTGTGTGAATGCGTGTGTGATTGTTGAAGTGAGTGCATGTTGGTATGTGTGTGTGAATGCGTGTGTGATTGTTGAAGTGAGTGCATGTTGGTATGTTTGTGTGAATGCGTGTCTGTGCAAGTGAATGAGTGTATGTGTGCGTGTTGGTGAATGCAGGTATGTATGTTTTGGTGAATGTGTGTATGTAAGTGTTAGTTAATGCGTGTATGTAAGTGTTGTTCAACGCATGTGTGCTTGTTGGTGAATGCGTGTTCGTGTGTGTTGGTGAATACTTGTATGTAAGTGTTGGTGAATGTGTGTATGTGTGTGTTGGTGAATGTATGTATGTACGTGTTGGCGAATGCATGTAAGTGTTGCTGAATGAGAGTATGTATGCATGTTGGTGAATGAGTGTATGCGGGGTGCATGTGGGAGTGTGTGTACCTGTATGCTGGGAGGGTGGGGGACTGGGGTGCTGTCATGGGAGGGGGTAGGAGACTGCTGTCATGGAAGGGGGGTATTGTAATTGCAGGGGGGTTGGGGGTGTCGCCTCCCGGAAGCAGGAAAGGAATTTCCTGTTGCCAGCAGCCTTTCCTCCAGGGTTTTCGTGTCAGTGCTAACTCTGCCGAAACTCTGGCGGAAAGGTGACTCATACTACCGCCCCCGTTCTTCAAAGGACCACCGGCCCGGAGGTGCTATGCTCCGGCCTGGGTGTCCTACCACCCTGGCGGTACCAGCGAAGATGTGGCGGTTTGGCAGAGGCCACACTGCCACACTCATAATGTGGCAGTGAGACCTCCACTGTGGCCCTGGCAGTCTTTGGACCACCAGGGTTGTAATGAGGGCATTATGTCTAAGCCGTTTAAAAACAGAGTACTTGACTATTTAATAAAAACTCATCCCAATTGCAAAAACCATACTGCAAAACTAAAACATAAACAATAAGTTGTTTGTGGAAAAAGCCTTTGCTGTGAGAAGAAAATATTTATTTTAACAATTAATCGTATGAAAACACTGACACATTTAATCTTACCTCATAAATTCTATAAATTAGGAAGTAAAGCATTGAGGGGCATATTTATACTCCGACTGCGCCGATTGTGCATCAAAAAATTGTACGCACAATCAGCGCAAACGTTGCCCCGTATTTTAACATTGACGCCCGAGCCCACGGACAACAAAATTCCGCATGTGCGTAATTTTTTGGATGCAGCAACCCGCCTTGCATTAATTATATGCAAGGTAGGCGTTCCCGTCCAAAAAATGGCTTAAACGGCCGTGCGTCGTATTTATGCTTTCGGGCAAAAATGACGCACGGCCGGGAGGCGGAGCCAGAAAATGACACACAGCCCGATTTGCGTCAAAAATTAACACCTGGGTCAGGGCAGGCGTTAAAATGGGGCAAACACACCTGTATTTAATCAGAACACACAGAACAAACAGCAGAGCAGCAGAGCAGCAGAGCAGCAGCAGGGAGCCATGGAGGTGATTCTAATCCAGCGTGCATGCTTACGCAGAGCCCAGCAGCAACACCAGCAGCTACAACAACACCAGCAGGGACCCCAAAGGCAGCGCAGAAGGCAGGAGAGGATATTCCACCCAAGAACAACCCTTCGGGGCCTCAGGGAACACGACATCATACAGAGGTACTGGTTGAACTGGCAGGCCATTCAGCAGCTGCTGCGAAACATTGAACAGCAGTTGGCCCCCACTTTGGTGACACCCCGCACTATCCCAACAGAAACAAAGCTGCTTGCCGTACTTCACATGCTGGCAAGTGGCTCTTTCCAAACAACTGGTGCCCTGGTTGGCGGAATATCACAACCATCATTCTCCGCCTTTTTGCCCAAAGTACTGGATGCCATCATTCGACTGACACCCCGCCACATCTGCTTCCCTAACACACTGCAGAAGCAGCAGAAAACAAAACAGGGGTTCTACGCAATCAGTGGCTTCCCACACGTCCTTGGTGCAATCGACTGCACACATGTACGCCTTGTGCCACCTGCTGCAACTGAACACCTCTACCGCAACAGGAAGCACACACATTCCATCAACGTGCAGGCCATAGTCGATCACCAGGGATTGATCACCAACATCGTGGCTAAATATCCTGGGAGTGTACATGACTCATACATCTTCCATCACTGCACCATCAATGAACACTTCCAGGATGAACAGTATGACAATGGACTACTTGTTGGTAAGTACAAAAACCTACTTATATACACACTGCACAGCAACCCTCTAGGACACACAACACATACACCACAACAGCAACATGTCAACAGGAACACACTGAGGTCCTGACATCACTAGCCATGTTTCTTAAGTCACCATTGAACCTGTCACACATCGGAAATTACTGTACAGCCTAATGTTAAGACGTCAATGAGTGTGGTTGCCTAAATGTCACCTTGCAAATTGTAAGTGTCCCAATGAGCTTTACATTAATACATTGCATAAGTTTCAAGGTATGGGATGTCCAGGGTACTTTGATATGAACGTGTTAACAACACTTTCAATTTTAACTGTGCATGGAACTATCATCTCACCCCCAGTGAAGACACACGGACACCTGTATCACAAGTCACAATGCTAGGGAGGGCACACTGTACTGCAAATCCCAAAACATACTGCTGACAAACGGTTAGCAGACAAACACTTGTTCAGCAAAGGAAACAACACAATGCAGATGGTACAGCCTACAAGCATAGGATGTCACATTAGTACACAAAAGAGTCACAGACAACACAAGACAACTACTGCCATGAAAGGTCTTTTCAATAGTGCCAGCTACATCAACATCATCCCATTCATTTTCTCTTGCAGCTGATCAGGGGTATGGCATCCAGCCATGGATTATGACACCATTTGGCAACCCAAGTACAGCTGCAGAGCGTGCCTACAACGAGGCCCATGGGAGGACACGCAGCATTGTCGAGCGGACCTTCGGCATCCTCAAGTCAAGGTTCTGCTGCCTCGACATCAATGGTGGTAGCCTCCTATACTCCCCTGAGATGGTCTGTAGGATCATCCTCACATGTGCAATATTGCACAACATTTGCATCAGAAGAAAAATTCCCCTCCTGGAACCAGAGCCACACATGCCTGAAGAGGAGGAAGAGGAGGATGCTGGCCTGCAACAGGAGGGGGAACTACAGAACACAGCTGGTGGTATACGCAGGCGGCAACAGATTGTAAATAATTTCTTCTGAATATGATCACCTTCACCACTTTAGTTAACTAATTTAAATAAACACCTATTCTAATCACCATATCATGGTCTGGCTATTCCTTTTTGCACACCTTCATCTCTACTTATCAGAATAAGAGTGTTGCCTCATGGAGCATTGCTGAGATACTGAGTAGGACACGGAACATCCCAGAGCTAATGTGATGCCTAACATACAATGGTCACATACACACACACTCTTAATGGCATATATCATGTACATATCTCCTTTGAAGGCCAATAGCAGAGGACCACAACTATTTCACACATAAATGTTGAAAGCAAGGTCCAACGCAGCATATGGGACACAACTATGACACCAACACTCAATAAGGGGAAAACAAGCCTCATACATGAGGCAGTCAATGTGCTTTGGCATCACTAACAGGAATGTCTGACAAGACCCTTGACAGCAGTTAGACCAACTGCATCAAATATTTGCAAGGAATATCTGTGACTAGAGTTCCATAGAAGCAGAACATAGACAGCACAAGTGCCACACATATGACATGCATTGCGCACATGACATTCCATGCACATGTCAGCCCATTTCCTAACTCCTGACACACCCATGCACCTGGTCACAACCCACCTGTCAGAAGAGGTCCCTGGAATACTAAGATGTGAACCCTGATAATACCTCCTCTACACACGCAGACCAACATTAGCAAACCAGTGTGCTACACCCTTTCCTAAGGTATGCCATTGTCATATAACATCTGACTGCATGGACGTCAGGTCAATTTATACACTGTCTTCTAGTTTCAAAGCCCTGTTAGCACATGTAGATTGCTTCCCCTTGCGAAAATGTCTGTTGGCCCTTAGAATGCAAGTCTCACCTACAGGACTGGTGAGAAACAGATGCAGCCCACACCTGTGATCACCTCCATGCACACCACCCATTTCAAAAAGCACTGCCCCTGATGATGCCTGGAACAGCATAGGAGTTGCCATTATGTCAAATGCACCGTCAACCATTGATACTAATTAAGCCGTGTAACACAGCCCTTGGGTTCATTTGTCACCTTCAAAAACACAGGACGTACACAGTTTGACATGTCAACTGTTTAGTTTGTCCTCCAAACAGTCTCAGTCAGACCACTGATTATGTAACTTGTCCAGTAGCTGGCTCCTGAATCACCTTGTATTCTGTCAGCCTGACTGGCAACTGTCTGTGTGTCACACTAAAGTATCCCTGTGTCTACATATGAACCACACGTGCGTAAGAAAACCTCCCATTCATCGGGGGGCATTGGGCATGGGCTTCTTCCATGCATACCCAAATACATTCTATAGCATCATCTGCCTTTTAACTGTACCATTTGAGTTACATCCTCTTGGAAATGCAAAATCCATGGCCCATCCCTTGTCTGGGTTGCATATATGCATGAATGACAAAGTGTGACAGTGTCCCAGGGTCATAGGCAGGGATTGGGAACGGGGCTTTCAGCACAACCAGCAACCTCTGATAATGTCCATGAATAATACACAAATGTCAGAACCATGACAGTTCACACACAGCATCACAGTGCGCACAACATAGTGATGGGCCGTGTGTGGTGAATAGCTGTGAGAATAAACAGCACAGAGGCTATGATGTTCCCAGATGCAGTGGGAAGTGCAGAGGCCAACCTGTGTACAAATGTTGTAATGACACCTGCCGGAACATGACACCTGAGACATTATCTCACTCAGCACACCAAGGTTGCCATGTTGACTGTCTCATCACACGTCTTTAGTGACAGGGTGGGACCATCCACATGTTGGTTCACATGTCCACATCTACTTTACTCACATTGATCAACCAAGGATACTCAGTAGTTACAGGAATAGCTGCCACTGACTCATGATGAGTCCTGGTCCGAACTGTGACAAATTACACCCCAAACAATCTACAAGATTATCATTGGACCACACACATGAACAAGACACCTATGTGCAATTGATCACTGGTAATATGTGGACACGTGCTGTCTTGTATGCTGGTCCACCACAGCCACTTGATAGTTGGGGCTTACTTCTATGGCCTCAACTGTGGTGTCATCATACATATGAGATTGACCCTTGTCTGTCTGTGTAAACAACATGGTACCCACTTCCTCAATGCATGTGTATGACTCACTGTGGGATTCATCAATTAGTGCCTAGGAAGCTCTTACCAATACTCTAGGACATGGATGTAGAAAATGTGGACCATTGACATGAACACGCATCTGCCATCCATCTGGTGCATGCTATGTCACATGTGGTGTCTACGTGACCCTAATACTTGGAAGTATACTTCACGGGTGTTGTTACATGTATGACCAACACATGCCCTTGCTCATTCCAAATTTGACTTGCATCTTAGGATTGGACACATGGACGTCACATTCATACAACCATATGTACAATCATGCTTCATGTGATATACACACACACTTGGTCAACCAACACATTAGTTGTCAAAGCACACACTTTGAGCCAAAGGCATTTAGGTATTGTACATATGTGTGTCACATTGCTATCCTCTCCTCATGACAAACATGCACAATTTGTGCCACACATATATGTAGGCCACACTTATGACCATCTATGACGTCAGCCAACTGTGAACATACTGTGAAGGGTGTAGTGGATGATGTTCCGCTGCAGTATGATGTCACACATGTGAACATACACCATCAACACCATACTGTCTTCAATTAGTCAATCTCTGATGTGTTCCAAATGTAAAATAACCAAAAAACAAGTACAAATGCCCCAAACCAGTTAATGCACTGTAATTTTGACGTCCCTAGTGGTGTGCGTCATTTTTTGTTTACCAAAACTGTATTTGCGTAATTTTTTTTGACGCACAGGAGTGAAATTTAGCCCGCATCCAGATATTTGTACAGTCCATGTATCATTATGTGGATGCGGGTTAATATTCACGTCTGTGCGTCAAAAAATTGACGCAAATACAGGTTTGTGCAACAAAAAATGACGCATAACGCGAAAAAGGCGGGACTTTTCATACAGGAAGTGATGTAATAGGATATCCTGTTTACAGATCATGTACAGTGGGTGTATTTCACTTTCACTTTGCAGTCTATGATCCTTCTAGACTGTGTGGCTGTGTAGAGAGTGTTGTCCAGAGATTTTGTGCTGTATTTGTCCTGTGTGCTATCTGTAAAGTCCTTTTGTGAATTAAATATTGTTTGTGTATACTGTACTACTGTGTTTTGTCTACATTTGTCCATTTATCTTGTGTATTTCTTGTTTGTGGGAGTCTGTTGTGGGTAGTGTTAGTTTGGGGATAGTTGGGCTCTTTTAGTGTTTAGGTTTACTTTATTTCTTTCTTTTTACCCCTACTTTCACCCTTTTCCCCTTTCTATTTCTTTTATCCCTATTCCTTATCTTCAACTATAAGTATGCCTGGTAGGCCACGTCTTGGCAGGATGGGGGAAGAGGAGTTGGGGGGGGCTTCATCTGGCTGGTGACACATTTCTTGCCGCTCATGATCCAGGCAGGGGGCAGGGTCATACAGAGGTACCCGACAGAGGCGCGCAGAATCCGGTGGGGAAAGGTGCTGCATCACCTGTAGCGTGTGTATGCCAGCCAGAGGAGTGACCACCAGCTGAAGCACCGGTGGGCTGACCTCATCACCAGGGAGAAGGATCTCTTGGACCACCTGGGAATCATGATTGGTGGCACTGTTGGTGAGTACGACAATTGTTAATGTGCACGATTACATGCTCTGTAGTGACATCAGGGGATTAGTGCAATGTCTGCCAGCTAACTTGATGACTGTGTGTAATGCTGGGGAAATATAAGGGGATCATTGATGCACTATGGCAAGGATCACAATTGCTAGCTGTCAGGTAGCACATGCTCAGCAAACTTACAGGTAACTTTACCATGAAGGAAATTGGTGTGGCCTTTTTGTCAGCACAGCTAACAAAATAGGAGCCAATCATGTCTATATAGGGTATTATTGACAGAGAAGTACAGATGTACCAACATTTAGGCCAACTATGTTGACGCAATTGCTAGACTGACTTTAGAATCACTACATGATGCTGAAAATGAGTGCTGCCTTCACGTCAATTGATAATAGCAAAGTGGCTCAAACATTGGTCTCATGTTAGTCTGGTGAGTGTGGAAGGAAAGCGTTCACAGAAGTACTATGAATGTGTGGGATTATTTGGTTTCTTGATCTTTTTGGATACATGTCAGTTCAGGATTTTAAAACATCGTGAAAAGGTGTAAGGTGCCCTCAGCTAACATCTTAAGATGTTTGTTGGAATTAGTTGAGCCACAATCCAAATATGGATGGCAGTCCAAGTGTATGCACATGGCTTCACGTCTCCATGGTTAGTGCAAATCACCATAGCTGGGCCACATCAATTGACTATACTGTAACAACAGGATGGCTTACAGGAGTCCCTGCCCCTCCCTCTGTACATTGGGCCTATGTGCAATAAATGTGTCATGGCCACAAGGCATGTTTGACTGGTAATGCAATCCTCAAGTAACCAGGCGCTGGATGTTTCTCTTGGATGCACATGATGAGACGATTACACTCCATATTTTTTAGTGCTCACCAATTATAGAGCAAGTTTGCAACCACATGATAGTTAGGGCCAATGTATGTGTGCAGATATGTGTGTAACTGTCACAGGAGACCCATGCTATGTACAAGTTGGCCGTGAAATATCAGATGCAGTACCATCATGTCTGAATGGCTGCCATGTCCTTATTCAGCCTACACATTGTAAATGATTATGAAATTGTTGCACTGTGCACAGATTTTGAGCACATTTCTTCCTTCCATACCTTACAGGTGGATCGGCACCCTACACTGTGGGAGAGGTGGCGACATTTGAGGACCCCGACCACTCCAGTAAGTGTTGATATGTCTGTTATGTGTTGTGTTTGCTGGTTATGGACTCGTGTGAGTTGGACGCATAGCAAGGTGTGATGCGCTGGGCAAGTTTTTCACTTGTTCCATGAGTGAGAATGAAGTTTTCACATGTTTTGAGTTTGCCAATGCGTATCCAATGGTATCATGTAGGGATTGTAGGACATCCCTGTAGGCCCCACTGTGAGTACAGGGGATAGTCATGTGTCTGACACTTGTATCACCAAGAGTCGCACTGGAAGTCAGCCCCTATTTAGTGAGCCTGTCAGACCCACATTCTCTAAGATTGGTGGAGCTAATAGCTTCCCAATAGACATCTGCTTCACTATTTACCTACGTAAGTTTGAAACAGTAGGTAGAACCTCCTAGCAGCATGTACTTCCACATGTAGTGCATCAAGTCTGTGGAACCTGAGTGTAATGGCCTAGGTGTGCATGCAATTCATGATCATGGGTGTTCTAGCAACTCTGTGTCTGATGTAAGTCAGGCCTCACTGGAAGTATATGTTGTGTACTAAGTTCTGCATTTCCTGACATGTCTAACCCTATGAGTGCTCTAGGGTTTGCTGACTCCAAATTGTAGATAGACCTTACCTGTGGTGTGTCTGTAGAGACAAACATGTGTGGAGTTGCCTATACACTCCTCGGTGTACATGTTGTTGGCAAATTATAGTTGTGTATCCACCGCCCCCCCTCAAACACGGCCATGGGTTTGTGAATGGGGTACCTAGTATTGATGCTACGAGTAGGTTACACATACCTGTGAATAAGTGACAGTTTGGTTGCATACTAGTATACACACTCAGGTTTGGCACTTGGTACCATACTGGCAAGTCCAGTTACAACTTGCAGACCATGTGGCTTTAGTTTTGCTTTCCTTACACTGACATTTGTAGCCCAGCTCTTGGTGGAGGATATGCAGCATGATTCTTAGATGTTAACTGGCAGAACTCAGATTGCAAGTCAAAGCCAGTTGTTACCCATCTTGTGGGTTATGGATGTGCTTTGTGTGATGTCACCTTTGTTGCCTGGCCTGCCATATACTTCCTCAGGGACATTCAATGCTCTGTATCGTGATATGAGCTGTTACAAGTACAGTAGATGTAATGTCTGATTAACTTGCTGTGCCGTTTCACACAATGCAGTTACTAATGTAGCATATCTGCATTTGTCTTCACAGCAGCTAACATGACTCCAGACCAGGTCCGTGAATTTCAGCGTCGGGCCGTGCGATACCAGCACATACTGCTGGTGGAGTCGGGGTTCCTGGAGGATGGCCCGGCGATATCGCCATGAACGTGCCTCCGGGACATGGTGAGCCTTCCCACAGGGTGGGCCTACTTTGCCCACCACAGCAACAACCACCAATCCAAGCCAGGTGGCCCCACCTACAGCTGCCACTGTAGATCCAACATCTGCTGCACTTCCTGGCCCCAGCATTGCCACCGGTGCAGGACAGCCCACACAGACCTCCTCCACCGGTACCCAGACTGCCACTGCTCCAGCTGTTGACCCTGCAGCCTTCAATAGACTTGAAGATAAGATGGACAAAGTGCTGCGCAAGGTGAGCCACCTGAGCCGGGACGTGCGGCACATTAAACGGTGGGTCAAGGATATAAAGAGGACCCTCTGGAGGGCCGACCTCTAGACAGTTGATTTGATGGACATGATACCCTACCCTCCCTCCTCTTTCCTTGTTCTTATAGTTAGTGGGCTTAGGGGGCTTAGTGTTAGGTTAGTATAGGCTGTTAGTTTAGTTAGTGTTAGTGGGTGGGGGGTCCTGCTTGTTTCTTTTTTGACTTATTACATGTGTGTTTGGCTATGTTGGGGTTCTTGTGTGTAAAAAAAAAAATATATATATATATATATATATATATATATATATATATATATATATATATATATATTTGTTTAGGATAGTATAGTATGTGTTTAGGTTAGTATGTGTTGTCCTCCATGTGTCCCATCTCATAAGGGGGGTGGGGGGTAGATGTTTAGAACGTTTCGTTACATGTGATTAGTAAGTGTAGCTTAGATTAGTTAGGGACAGTTGTGGGTAATGAGTAGTCAGGGTAGATTAGTGTAGGTAAGATTTTAACTTCAGTTTCCTCATCTATGGTTAGCTTTTAATAAATATTTGGTTACCCCTTAATAGTATGTGTTGAATGGTACTTGATCGTGGGTTTGGATTCAGTGTACATCAATTTTGTACTATAACATCTGTGTCCTATGCTACAAACAAATCCCAACTGAGCTGTACGATTGGCAGCTAGCCCAGAGCTACCTTGCAAAGTGTCTACCCTTTGTTGCAACCACCAATCACAGTTAATATGGTTCCCAATGTGTTTCTGTTGATAAGTGTGTTTTCAAAGTCACTAACAGTGCTTCCAGACATGAAATTGGGGAAACAGTTTTAGGTCTGACTGCAGTGTGATGATCATGCACACCCTTATAAGATGAGTTCTCATTGGCAATATTGTATTCTTGTCTTCATGACCCTCATACATCAATTGTGTCACAGTTCGGCATGATTAACTATTTGTATGTTAACTCAGACACCTTCATTTATGCAGTTTTTTTAGTGTTTACTTAGATTAGTGTGGCATGTTTATTGTGTTATTTTTGCATGTTGACAACATTTAGCAGGTACTATTTGATGACTTAGTTATCCCCTGAGGAAGCATTCTTTAGTCCAACACAGCATGATGGTGTATGGTTTCTGACTTCATAAGATTTGTCCCTCAGGATGGGCAGAGTATGATGCAATCATGGTCACTGTGCAGATTTCTCTAACTACATTATATCAGGACAGTTGTATTGACAAGCAACGTAATTTGACAACAGGCACATTTCAGTTATCTACTGCACAGTTGATATGTCACATTACCCAGAGACAGATTTGTTGTGTAAGTGCTATTTGTTGAAAAGTGCTGTAGTTCTATCTGTACATTGTCCATGATTGTGAGTCCATTATAGTGATACCTTCCATTGTGATCCAACACAATGGTTTACCAAAATGCTTTTGTCATGCTGGGGTTGCTGTTTCAGACAGTGCAGAGGGACAGACTTAGCCAATGAGTAGGAGAGAGACAATCACTGGGCTGGATGACACTATATACAGTGGTTAGCAGAACAGTGCTTGAGTACAGTTGTTGTAAGACTGTCATGTTTCAAAACGCAGGACTTTGGTAATAGTTGGCTATGTGGCAGGGACTAGTTCTTGTTGTTGTTGGTTGTGAAGGGGCAACACACACCTCAGTGTTAGAAGACGTGGAGTCAGACATCCCGGTCGCTGCTCCTTGTGAAGGTCTTAAGGGCAGTTCTGCTGCAAGGAGGGCCTGCTGGTTTTTGAGAATAGCAGCCACATCACGATGGTAGGCAGCCAGGTCGCCCCTGAGGGGTTCAATGTTGCATTTGTGCACGCGTTGACAGGATTGCTGTTGTAGGTGTTGGGTCAACTGTATTACAGCTGTGCTGATTTCCTTCTGGGTTTTCTGCAGCTCCTGCAAGATAGATGTTAGGGCTTGCATAGCTGCTGCCTGATCTGCAGATGACATCATGCACAAACGCACCCCCTCTAGGCTGGCTGCCATGTTTTGCATCCCCACCCGCACCTCCTTGGCCAGCTCCCGCTGTACTCCCACTACAGTTCTCTCAAAGCTGGTGCCAGTGTTGTCTGAGTCCTCAGCTGTATTGGAGCTGGCAGGTCTTACAATTGGGGTGGTGGGTGGTTCCTCTGCGATGGCTGCTTGTTCTGTGCTCCTCCTTGTGACAGAAGGTGGGGTCTGGAGGGTTTCAAGGACCTTTTGGATAGTCTCCTGGGGAATGTTTATCGGCTCGTCATCCATGTCATCAGGGAAATCTGGGACAGGCATATCGGCAGGAGATCCATCTTCCTCTGCAATGAAACAGGGTACAATTAGTGTGTCTGTGTTGTGACAATTTTGATGTGACGTGCCTGCCTTTTGAAGAATTCACTTTGTGATCTTGTTTTGTGTTAATATCTGCAGTCCTTCAGATGGGCATTGTTTCAGGCCTATGGCCCACCTGTGTGTCACATGTATGTTATTGAGTTATTAGACTTGGCAGCCTCATTGCCTCTATAATTGCCACCTTCTTTTCCTACTCGACCCTCAGTGTACATCCATTCTCATGGTGAGACCTTTCACTGGCTGTGGGTGTTCTGATGGCCCTGGCAGCACACTTAACAATCTGGACCTGCCCCAATTCCTGATCATTCACATCGACTTAAATGTAATTGACATGTGGCATATCCTATGCATGGCAATGTTATGATCCGATATGGATGTTGACATTGTTAATGGGTCCTGCTGATGTTGGGTAATGTGTGTTACATTGGATTGCCCTGATAGTCGTATCAGTGTCCTATTTCCTCCTTTGACTGTGCAGGTGTATTTCAGTGACCAGTTACATGTGTCCCCTCCTCTATGCTGTTGTCTGAGCAGTATGACATTTGGGATGTTGCCTTGTTACCCAGGCACAGGATGGACCCTGACATATGCAGCATGGGTGTGTCCTTAGTGCTGTGTCGCTCCTATTGTTGTTTACTTTGGCTGATGTTTGTGACAACTATGGGCATTGACATTTGAGTGTACTGAGGCCCTTGTCTTGTTTCTGGGGATTGTTGCAGATGTCATCCTCAACCCTCTAATTTAGGTGTGTATGATCCATGGGGATGTTACTGCCATTGGCTACTTGAGCTGCACACAGATCAGAGGTGGTAGTGGCAACTGTTGTCGCAGTTACATTGCAGTTGTCGGTTTGGCTAGAGGATTGCTAATAGGGCCCTAGTTAATGTAGGAGGTATGTTGGCTGACGAGTGCCAGGATGTAAGTTTGACGTAGTGGCCTTCCCTCCTGTCGTGGCTTTCCCTTTGTGTCAGAGTCACCAGATCCTCGGGGTCTGTGCACGTTCCCAACACTTACACCACAAGACAGCTCCAATACTATGATTAGATTTATCACAGAGTCTAAGAGAGTCCAAGTGGGGAAAAGGGGATTAGGACGGGAACAGCTGGGAAGGAGACCTGTAGGAAGCAAAAGGTTAAAACACAACATCAAAATTACATCTCATGAATTCAGTACCATGCTACAACTCTTAGCTTCGTCTTTTCCAAAAAACATGAACAACCCTAGAATAGTCCTAAAACTGACTAGGCTTTAGATGACCGAATACCTGAGGAGGAAACGGGAAAAGTTAAATAGGACTTTCAAATTAGAGTACTTTCTTTAGCATGAGAATCAGGAAACACTTTGAGCAATTTCTAAACAACCATATGAATCTCCTTTTAAGAATACATATCAGGAACACACAGCATTACATCTAGAATTCTGGTATTGTTGTGTTCATCTCAGAAAAAACATTGGGAAGTGAATTGCGCACATTGCAGATTTTTATATGAGTATGAAACACCATAAAGGATTGTGCACCATGAAATCACACAACGTAGATTCAAGGAATAAATCAAGCAACGTGTCAACTTGAAATGTCTTAGAATAGTAGCGCACAGTAATTTACATTATTTATACACGAGGAAAGAATTGCGCGTCTTGCCGATTCAAATGCCACCATACAAATATCAAGAAATGATAGCGCACAATGAACAACATGAAAAGCACTCAGGGAAAGAATCGCGCGTCTTGTCGATTCAAATGCCACCATGCAAATGCCAAGAAATGGTAGTGCACAATGAATAACATGAAAAAACACTCAAGGAAAGAATCGCACGTGTTGCCGATTCGAATGCCACCATGTAAATGCCAGAAAATGGTAGCGCACAATGAACAGCATGAATTACACACGAGAAGTGAATCGCGCGTTTCGCAGATTCGAATGCCACCATGTAAATGTCAAGAAAAGGTAGCGCGCAATGAACAACAAAGTTAAATGCTCATGAAACGAGTTGCACGTCTTGCCAACTCGTAAAACATCATGTAAATGTCAAGAAATATCAGCGCGCAATGAACAACCATGTAATAACGAAGTCAAATCTTTATGGAATAAATTGCACGTCCTCCCTATTTGCAAACCACCATACAAATGTCAAAAAATGGCAGCGCACAAGTAATCTGTTATTCATTTAAGAATTAAAATCAAGAATATGAAAATTCTCAATTACGGTGTTGGGAAATGTCCAAACACCGTCTTACCACCTGGAAACAGTGATCACCAATGAGAGATGAGTGCAGAAGACTGGAAAATCCAAGTAGGCCGCCAGGACAGGAGCTCAGGAAGAAGCTGCTGCTCTGCACCGGGACCTCTGAATAGTGAGCACTGGAAGTTAGGCTGACTCTCTTTTATAGAGTCTTGGCCCAGCCTAGAACCACGCCCAGGCATGTTGCAGGGAAAGTCTCTAGAAGGCCCTGGAAAGGGACCACACCCTAACACACTCTGAATGTCTGCAGCAATACATTGCAAATGTACAGTATTTATAAGCACCTTAAAAATGAATCTTTTGGATGGAATTCTGCAATGCAAAAGGTTAAACAATAACATATCATCACAATGCATAAATTACATTATCTTGCGAGTGTTGGGTTTTTGCATTCTAGATGCCCGTAGAGCGCGCACTGTCCTGGTGTTGACACTTTGCTCCATCGTTGGCATGACAGCATGCCCCCATGGGACTGTTGTTGGTGTAGTGTAATGGTGTGCCCCAGCTTCTGTCTGTGCAGACCATGCCCCAATGCCATGCCCCTTTACCCATGTCACTCCATGTATATGTTGACTTCCATGCATTTTGTGGTCAGTATCCCCCCCGCTTGCAGTTAACATTTGTGCATTTTAATTCCCCATGCACCTTACCCTGCATGTGCGTTGTCTCCTGGTAGTCTGCGCTGTCCTGTCCTTGAATCCCTGTGACGATCTCCTCAGGGATGACGGCTGCGACCATCTCATCCATGTGGTCCAGGGCCTCCTGGTGTGCTGGACTCCCCCCTCCAGTCTGCAGTGCTGCCTTCCTGATCCTTGCCATCTTTTCCTTGGTCCTGCGTTTGCAGTCATGCCAGCGTTTCTTGCACTCGATGACTGTTCTGCGTACTTCAGCCACACTGTTAATCTTGTCGACAATTTGTTGCCATATAGCCTCTCTCCTACTGATTGGAAACTTTGATGTGACAAACAGTTGGTGCTGGTGTTCTGTCACCTCTTTAACCAGAATTTCCTGCTCCTCTGCACTAAAGCGACACTTTCTTTTCTTCTTAAAAGTGTCCTGGTTCTTGTGTGGCTCCTCCTGGCTGGTTCCTGGTCTGCTGTCATCTTCCTGGGGTCTGTAGTGGTGTCTGGGATCCATTTTGGCTCTCCTCTTGTGAAATGGCTGTGTTCGCTGTGTTTTTTGACGCTATTGCGTCAAAATAAACGGTGCATATCCGGTTTGCGGTGTCGTAAATCGACCCACAGTCACTTCTGCCGTGTTAACGTCGTTTTCCTTTACGACTTGACGCCACGGTGTGCTTCAAAAATAATGACTCCCACCTGTTGTTTTCGCCGCCGTGCGTCAAAGTATAAATATGACACCCGCACGACGCACCAAAATGGCGTTAGCCGGCGGTAATATTTTTGACGCAAAACTGCGCCGGTGCAGTTTTGCGTCAAAAAGTATAAATATGGGCCTGAATCGGTTAAACTTCTTTAATTTATGTGGAGGCTAGTGGAGGCACATGTCCAGTACTGAACCATTCTTTCAAGAGGAATTTTATCATACATACACTATTTGGGTGCTATCTGTAAACAGTAAAGGACGTTGCTATTAACTTATGTGTGGGTCTGCCATTGGGTTAGAAAAAAGTGAAAGTGTAACAAAGCACTCAAAACAGGATTTTGATGAGAAATGCAACTAAACATCCTGTTACCAGTGGAATTGCACTTCAATATGTAACATTGAGACAAAATCCATGGAAAAACGACATAAGTTTATTACTATTAAAAAACACATTTGCAAGGTAGAATTACATTTTTGCAAACATTGGACAACTGACCATTTCAAAATATTACACGGTTACAATGCCATAGTTTAGACTGCCTTCAAGATGATAGAAGTAGTTCCACTTTTCATTACATTAACATGCTTTCAACTCATCATTCCAGTATACAAAATCTAGTATGAATTTTATATTTTGTTAAAGGACCTGCAAAATAACTCGAGCTAACAAATGCTGCTCTGGTACACTCTAATCTTGAGAAGGTCCTATCCATTACAAAGGATATACTGTATAGACAAAATTCTTTGGTGGCAAGTCTGAAGATGATGTGTGTCCAAATTTTGTACACCCAGAAAGTACAATGGACAATCCAGCTATTAACTTTAAACAATGTGAATTGGATATTTTGCAATTCCACATAACTATTTCAGAAATTTGATTTAAAATGTGCATTTGCTGTAGACGCAGACATTAAGGAAAACAAAATAAGTATATTGATTTGCTACAAAAAAATGGAAAAAAGAGACAAAGGGGGTCATTCTGACCTCGGCGGTAAAAGGCTCTTACCGCCGGTCAGAAGACCGCCATTCTACCGCCGCGGCCGCGGTATCCCGCCACGGTCATTCTGACCCACAACTGCCAAGCCGCCAAAAACCCGACATCCACGGAAGGCCGCCTCATCAGCGGGCAGCGATAAACTGGAGATGACCAAACCTCCACCGCCATGCCAACACAAACACGCCCATGCCATTACGACCCACAAATCCACGCGGCGGTCATTCAACCGCGGTATTCCATTGGCAGTACACACCGCCGTGGTCAAAATACACACCCAGCTCCAAAACACAGCCACATTGGACAATTTGAAATACACACACCTGATACACATACAAACACCACCCCCACACATCCAAGCAACTATAAAACACACACCCACAAACCCCCACTAGTTGGAAACCGGAGAGAAGGCGATAGAGAGAGAGCGAGCGAGCACAGCAATCGAAAACCCCAACACACACAGGAACCCAACATCATCAACCACACCACATCTACGCACAAAACACCACACACCACCACTCACATCACCACAAACACCACCCCACACCTCATCCACACCACCCCATGGCACCCCAAAGACACCCCAGGTTTTCGGACCAAGAACTCCGGGTCAAGGTGGAGGAAATCATAAGGGAAAAACCCCAGCTCTTCGGCACACAGGTGCAACACACCACAATAGCCAGGAAGGCGGAGCTATGGCAGAGGATCGTCGACAGGGTCAACGCTGTGGGACAGCATCCCAGAAACCGGGAAGACATCAGAAAGCGCTGGAACGACCTACGGGGGAAGGTACGGTCGATGGTCTCCAGACACAACATCGCTGTGCAGAGGACTGGCGGCGGACCACCACCCACCCCTCCCGAATTCACAGCATGGGAGCAAGAGGTCCTTAACATCCTGCATCCTGCGGGCCTCGCTGGAGAAGGCGGAGGAATGGACTCTGGTAAGTCTAGTCTCAACTACTCCACCCCCCCCAACCACCAGCATGCCAACCTACACCCCCACCCTCACCCCCAACCCCCCAGCACACATCCTCCCTGACAATGTCTCACCAGCACAACCCACCCAACCCAAAACCAAACCCTGAATGCCAACACAAACCATGGACACCCATCACCTATGCATGACCACTGCACATACCCATCCCCCCCACAAACCACCCTCACAACTCCTGCCACAAGGGAATGCCAGCACTGGGGGACAAGGGCACCCACAAATCGCACACCATGGAACACACAGAAGAAATAACCATACTCTTTCACCCCTGAAGGGCCCGAACGCCAACACACCGGCCAGGATGGTCCAGATATGTCCATCCCACCCCCAGAACAGGCCCGCAGTGAGGACAGCAGCTCTGTCGACCTGGAACCTGATGACCAGCCCGGACCATCGGGGACCTCTGGACAGTCGGTTCCCCACACACAGACACAGGCCACAGCAGACCTAACCCCCTCTGGGAATATCAGCACAGCTCCCACCCATCGGGCCCATGCCTCTGTCTCCAGGACAAGTCAATCAGCGGTGTGTCCGCCACTACAGGGCACCCAGGCTGACCCAACACCCCAACAACAACAGGGACCTGGGGGCAGTGGTAGTGGGCACACCGTCCAGGGGACAGAGGCCTGGGGAAACAGGGCAACTGGGAGGGCTGCAGTGCGACGGGGGGGAGGACAGGCCCAGGGAACCGACTCTCCAAGAGGCCCTCACCACCATCATGGGAGCATACCACCGCTCCCAGGAGACGATGGCGACGGTACTGGCCAGGTTCCAGGAGATCCAGGCACAGCAGGAGGAACGGTACATGGGGTACAGAGAGGAGCTCAGGAACATCGTCCAGGCCCTGAACCTAATAGTCACCACATTGCGGGACCATGTGGCACCCCAAAGGGCCCCTGTCACCAGCCCGGACCAGGAACAGCCTACCACCTCCGCCGGCGCTAGTGGACAGGAGGCCCCCACACAACGACGGGCCACCAGAACCCCACCTCCTGCTGAAGATCAACCACCCCGCAAGAGGAGCCTGAGATCACAAAGGAAGACAGAGTAGGATGCCAAGACCCCCGCCAGCCTAAGATCCCCCCGGATGTCATTCCACTGTCCCACATCGTCACCCTGTCCAACCTTGAACTGCCCCTGCTCCATTCTTCCACAGGCATATGGACAATGCACCTGTGCGACCGAGAACTGGACTCTGCCATGGACATCACTCCACCCCCACCCATCACCGTTTTACTATCATCGACCTGTATGTAGCACCTCAAATAAATCACTAATTGCACTTAAAACACTCAGGAGTCTGCTAGTATTCTTAACAAATGTATTACACATAACGGTTCAAAATTGTTCAGTTACATTGTGATGACAACATACCAATGTCAATGTGCTTTACTCCATGGCCGAATAAACCAGAAGTCACGCAGTGGTTCATACAGCTCTGAAAAGCCAAGGGAAAGTCACAATTCAGTTGAAAGGAACTGGGGGGAAACACAGAAAGTAGAGATGCAGGAGGCCAGAAGTAAATGTAAAATGCCGTGGGGGATTCTTACCTGGGTGCTACTGAAAATACTGTTGTATGACCGTGTCCCTGTTGTCCGTGTCGTCCCCGTCGTCTTCCTCCTCTTCACTCTCCACAGGCTCCACAGCTGCTACAACACCACCATCTGGACCATCCTCCTGCAGAAAAGGCACCTGGCGTCGCAATGCAAGATTGTGAAGCATAAAGCAGGCCATGATGATCTGGCACACCTTCTTGGGTGAGTACATTAGGGATCCCCCTGTCATATGCAGGCACCTAAACCTGGCCTTCAGGAGGCCGAAGGTCCTTTCTATGATCCTCCTAGATCGCCCATGGGCCTCATTGTACCGTTCCTCTGCCCTGGTCCGGGGATTCCTCACTGGGGTCAGTAGCCAAGGCAGGTTGGGGTAACCAGAGTCACCTATTAGCCACACACGGTGTCTCTGTAGCTGTTCCATAACATAAGGGATGATGCTATTTCGCATAACATACGCGTCATGCACTGACCCAGGGAACATGGCATTTACATGGGAGATGTACTGGTCTGCCAAACAGACCACCTGGACATTCATCGAATGGTAACTTTTCCTGTTTCTGTACACCTGCTCATCGTCTTTTGGGGGTACTAAGGCCACATGGGTCCCATCAATGGCACCAATGATGTTGGGGATATGTCCAAGGGCATAGAAGTCAGCCTTCACAGTGGCCAAATCACCCTACTCAGGGAAAATAATGTAGCTCCGCATGTATTTCGTCAGGGCAGACAACACTCTGGAGAAAATCTTACAAAACATAGGCTGAGACATCCCTGATGACATGGCCACTGTTGTCTGAAAAGACCCACTTGCCAAAAAATGGAGCACTGACAGAACCTGCACCAGAGGGGGAATTCCTGTGGGTTGGCGGATGGGGGACATCAGTGCTGGCTCCAGCTGGGCACACAGTTCATGTATAGTGGCTCGGTCAAGTCGGTTGCGAAGTATTATATGACGTTCCTCCATTGTCGACAGGTCCACCAGCGGTCGGTACACGGGAGGATTCATCCTTCTCCTCGCAAGTCCCAGCGGACGGTGCCTAGGAAGGACAACATGGAGCACAGAGTCAAGCAACCCACAGGTACGTAACTACAGCTTGCACAGTACACGATTCTCAATGCATTGAATGGCTTGTATGAGTGGCAATGCAAGGCCTAGGCCTGTGTGACGCAGTAGTTTTTAAGCCCTGTGGTCCCTTGTAATGGCGGCTGCCTGACCTGAGAAGTGTGACAGTGGGATGTGAGGTCAATGCGCTGGCGTGACACACCGTGGCGGTAGGCGGTCGAAGACCGCGGTGCAAAGCCGCATTGGTTAACATCGAACCCTATGGGTTTCACGAGCCAATGACTAGCTGCGCCGGCGGTCACGGAAGGCACCGCGGCGGTACGCGCCGCCGCGGGCGTGACCGCCATTTTCTATCTGGTTAATCACTCGAGGCCTGATCATCCACAGGAGAGGACCTATACTGCAAGTGCTGCTGTGACCTCGGTCTGGGAGATACAATGGCTGCTGCGACTGGGGAAAGGGCCCCTGCCTTCACTACAGAAGAGTTGGAGAAACTTGTGGATGGTGTCCTGCCCCAGTATGCGCTACTCTACGGTCCACCAGACCAACAGGTAAGTACACTGTGTGCACGTTGAATGGGCTATGCCTGGGTTGTGTATGGTGGATGTAAGATGGTGGGGTGGGGGGACAATGACGAGTGCAAGGCACGACAGATGAGAGCATGTGCCACATGGCAAGGTTGGGGAGGGGGGGCCAATCGCATCTCTCATGCTGAAAATTGATGATATTCCAATTTCCACCCAGTACATGTCAAATAGGTCAGCGCCCATCAGAAGATCGACATTTGGCGTGCCATCGCCAAGGAAGTCCGGACCCTGGGGGTCCACAACAGACGGGGCACCCACTGCCGCAAGAGGTGGGAGGACATCCGCTGCGGGACCAGGAAGACCGCCGAGTCACTGCTGGGGATGGCCTCCCAACCTTGGAGGGGTGCCAGTCGTACCCTGACCCCCCTGATGTCCCGGATCCTGGCGGTGGCCTACCCCGATTTGGATGGGCGCGTGACGACATCACAGCAGACACAAGGGGGTGAGTACCAGCACATTCAGCTATCTTTACGCGCAGTGGAGGTGCCTGGGTGGGGGAGGAGGGCTGTGGGTGACATTAGGCCAGGGCGCTTTCTGTATTGTATTCCTCTCCTTTAGCCATGTCCCTGTGCACCCGCCCCCCACCTCTGTACGGTGACAGGTACAGCTATCCATGGTCCTGCATCACCCATGTGCGCGTTTGTTGTCCCTAGACCTGTTGGCCCAGTCACAAGTATTCAGTAGTGTACCCCGATTGCGCGGCTTAGTGCATGAGGCTCCTGTGTCTGTCCTCTCCGCCAACGGTGTTGACAATGCATGTACTCAACCTTTTTTTATGTCTCCCCCCACCTTTTTTCTTTATCTTCTTGTGCATGTGTGCATCAGCATCATCAGGTGGAGGAGAATTGGCACCAGAGCACGAGGGAGCTGCGACTCACAAGGCCCCGGTGGGCCATGGCACAGACACCGAGGCCACCAGTGATACGGAGGGCGAGGGGAGCTTCACAACGGGGACCCGTGGTGAAACCAGCGACACGACACGTCCTCGGATGGGAGCTCCCTAGCGGTGGCGGCAACATCCGTGCCCCCCGCCTCTACAGGTACAGCCGCCACCCAGCGCACCAGCTCCGCCCTCCCAGCAGCCCCTCAGCCTACGCTCCGTGCCCGCTCGCCCAAGAAGGCGGGCATCTCCTTCGCCCCAGGCACCTCAGCCCCTGCCCCTGTTACCCCTGCTGCCCTCAGTGAGGAGGTCATTGACCTCCTGAGGACCATCATTGTTGGGCAGACTACCATTTTGAATGCCATCCAGGGGGTAGAGAGGGAGGTGCATCGTAGCAATGCATACCTGGAGGGCATTCATTCGGGTCAGTCTGCCCATCAACGATCGTTCAATTCTCTGGCCTCAGCACTGACGGCAGCCATTGTCCCTGTTTCCAGCCTCCCTCTTCTAACTGCCTCCACCCTGTCTCTGTCTCCTGTTCCTCTGCCTATCCCATCCACACCATCAGACCAGCCTGCACACACCTCAACACCCAAGGGCAGCTCATCCAGACATAAGCACCACAGATCACACAAACCTTCACCCAAGCAACACCCAGATGCAGACATGCCAACAGCCACTACCACTTCTGTGTCCCCCACCTCCTCGTCTCCCTCCTCCCTCCCTGTGACGTCTACACTCACACCTGCATGCACACCGCCAACAGCCACTACTTCCATCACCAGCACACCCTCCAGTACAGTCCGCACACGTGCAGTCACCACCCCCACTGCCATTTACATGTCCCCTGTGTCCTCTCCCACTGTGTCTGTCACCCCCTCTTCCAAGACACACAAACGCAGGCAGCCACCCACCCAACAGCCAACCACCTCACGACAGCCTGCAGCCCATGCACCTTCACCCACAGACAGCACACCTGACTCTCCTACAACCACCTCCTCTTCCTCCACTCCCATCACCACTGCACCTACCGTTTACCTTGGTCCTAAAAAGCTTTACCTCTCCAATCTTGACCTCTTTCCCTCACCTGACCCACCCCCTCCATCTGCTAAGAGTCCCAAGAGCACCTCAGCCACCACCAGCCCAGGTTCACGTGTCAGCGTCGTCCATGGATTTTGGAGTCCCCCCTTTGCCAGCAGTGAGACATCGGTCAGCAGCAAGGGGACAGCCACCCCCCCCCCAGAAAGAGGACCCGGAAAGTGAGGGCCCGCCGCGAGAGGAGTGCCACGGCTGCCCCCAAGGACCAAAGTTCGGCCACTTCACCTGCCACAACATCCAGGGGAGGCAAGGGCCAGAGAGCCAGATCGAAGGAGGGCAAGGGCAGCAGGGCGGAGAAGTCAGGCAGCAGGAGCGTGGACCAGGAGGGCCCCACAAGCCCCATCCCGGGTGTGAGGGAGGACAGCCAAGGGCCCAGGACACCGTCACCGAAGGGTCCAGCAACTGCACGGTCGGAGGGCGACTGAGCAGGGAGTCCTGCCCAGGTCTGACTCCCTGGAATTGCAGGACAAGCACCTCTGAAGAGGGCCCCGCCGTCCAGAAAGGCACCGCTGAAGAGGGCCCCGCCGTCCAGAAAGGCACCGCTGAAGAGGGCCCCGCCGTCCAGAAAGGCACCGCTGAAGAGGGCCCCGCCGTGCAGGAAGGCACCGCTGAAGAGGGCCCCGCCGTGCAGGAAGGCACCGCTGAAGAGGGCCCCGCCAAGACAGGCCCCGCTCCGCTGGGCCCTTCCTGTCAAGCACCGCTCCGCTGGGCCCCGCCGTCTCAAGCACCGCTCCGCTGGGCCCTTCCTGTCATGCACCGCTCCGCTGGGCCCTTCCTGTCAAGCACCGCTCCGCTGGGCCCTGCCGTCTCAAGCACCGCTCTGCTGGGCCCTTCCTGTCAAGCACCGCTCCGCTGGGCCCCGCCGTCTCAAGCACCGCTCCGCTGGGCCCTTCCTGTCAAGCACCGCTCCGCTGGGCCCCGCCGTCTCAAGCACCGCTCCGCTGGGCCCTTCCTGTCATGCACCGCTCCGCTGGGCCCTTCCTGTCAAGCACCGCTCCGCTGGGCCCCGCCGTCTCAAGCACCGCTCCGCTGGGCCCTTCCTGTCATGCACCGCTCCGCTGGGCCCTTCCTGTCAAGCACCGCTCCGCTGGGCCCCGCCGTCTCAAGCACCGCTCCGCTGGGCCCTTCCTGTCATGCACCGCTCCGCTGGGCCCTTCCTGTCAAGCACCGCTCCGCTGGGCCCCGCCGTCTCAAGCACCGCTCCGCTGGGCCCTTCCTGTCAAGCACCGCTCCGCTGGGCCCCGCCGTCTCAAGCACCGCTCCGCTGGGCCCTTCCTGTCAAGCACCGCTCCGCTGGGCCCCGCCGTCTCAAGCACCGCTCCGCTGGGCCCTTCCTGTCATGCACCGCTCCGCTGGGCCCCGCAGTCTCAAGCACCGCTCCGCTGGGCCCTTCCTGTCATGCACCGCTCTGCTGGGCCCTTCCTGTCTAGCACCGCTCCGCTGGGCCCCGCCGTCTCAAGCACCGCTCCGCTGGGCCCTTCCTGTCAAGCACCGCTCCGCTGGGCCCTTCCTGTCAAGCACTGCTCCGCTGGGCCCCGCCGTCTCAAGCACCGCTCCGCTGGGCCCCGCCGTCTCAAGCACCGCTCCGCTGGGCCCCGCCGTCTCAAGCACCGCTGGCCCAATGACAGTGCCGGTTCTGTGTCGTGCTAATGTTCACGCTGCACTCGGGCCACCCTGCCTCCTCCATTGCCTGTGGAGACTGTTATCCACTTGATGGACTGTGACTTTGCACTCCCCTGGATATGACAGTGGGCAAGCCACCCACTGTAGAGACTTGAGAGACTGTGGCTTTGCACTCCCCAGGATTGAACAGTGGGCATGGTGGCCCCTTCTTGGATCTGGCGTCGTGGACTCATGTGGCTGTGGTGCCCCCCCTTCCCTTCCACCTGAGGTGCCTGTAGTTTTGTCATCTGATGCCCCTGCAGTGTTCTCTCCAACGGACTCAGGTCTCCTGTGTGGGCTTTGCCCATGTGTTGCTACACTTTGGCCCACGGACATTTGCAATTTCTGTGACTGTGCGGGACTTTCTGCCTCTATTTCTCGGTTACGCAATGTTTACATTTGGAATTTTTTGCATCATTTTCCTATTTTACCATGTCTTCAATGAACCTATTTTTTACATAAATGTTGTTTCTCACTTTTATCATATCTTTTCGTTATTCCGGGGGGTTTGGGTGGGGTCACTTTGACTTGGTGCTCTGCATTGGTGTGTAGATAGTTGGGGGGTGGGTGTAATGCGTATGTGTGTGTCGTAGGTGCGGTACTCACCGTTGTCGTCTGCGCCGGAGTTCGTACTCGTGGTAGATGAGCAGGTAGACGAGAGCAGGTAGGATGTTCAATTCGGGCTCCATGCTGTCCTCCGTCCTCGTGGAGTGTATAGAGGGGAGCGTTTTCCCGTTCGTAGTCTGTTTCCGCCGTGTTTTTATCGGCGGGGCTCCCGCCCCGGAAAAGGTGGCGGATTGGTGAGTTGTGATAGGGTGGGCGTACATTGTCTGCCGCCTGCCTGTTGGCGGTGACCGCTGCGCTGTTTGTGTGTCCCGCCGTGGCGGTCGGAGTGTTAAGGTGGCGGGCTGTGTTGGCGGTTCCCGCCAGGGTCAGAATTCCATTTTTTGGACCGCCAGCCTGTTGGCGGGTTGGCCGCCGCTTTATCACCGACCGCCAGGGTCAGAATGACCCCCAAAGGCCCATATTTATACTTTTTGACGCACAACTGCGCCAACGCAGTTGTGCGTCAAAAATGTTAACGCCGGTGTTAGACCTGACAGCCTTAGGGTAGTCACCCCTAACTTTTTGCCTGCCTCCCTCCACTTTGTGGACACTGTTTTTGCTGGTTTTTAGACTCTGCGCACTTTACCACTGCTAACCAGTGCTAAAGTGCATATGCTCTCTCCCTTAAGACATGGTAACCTTGAATCATACCTGATTGGACTATTAATTTACTTATAAGTCCCTAGTAAGGTGCACTTTATGTGCATAGGGCTGGTAAATTAAATGCTACTAGTGGGCCAGCAGCACTGGTTGTGCCACCCACTTAAGTAGCCCCTTTTCCTTGTCTCAGGCCTGCCATTGCAAGGCCTGTGTGTGCAGTTTCACTGCCACCTCGACTTGGCATTTAAAAGTACTTGCCAAGCCTAGAACTCCCCTTTTTCTACATATAAGTCACCCTTAATGTGTGCCCTAGGTAACCCCTAGAGCAGGGTGCTGTGTGGGTAAAAGGCAGGACATGTACTTGTGTAGTTATATGTCCTGGTAGTGCAAAACTCCTAAATTTGTTTTTACACTACTGTGAGGCCTGCTCCCTTCATAGGCTAACATTGGGGCTGCCCTCATACACTGTTGAAGTGGCAGCTGCTGATCTGAAAGGAGCAGGAAGGTCATATTTAGTATGGCCAGAATGGTAATACAAAATCCTGCTGACTGTTGAAGTCGGATTTAATATTACTATGCTAGAAATGCCACTTTTAGAAAGTGAGCATTTCTTTGCACTTAAATCCTTCTGTGCCTTACAATCCACGTCTGGCTGGGCTTGGTTGACAGCTCCTTATGCATTCACTCAGACACACCCCAAACACAGGGTACTCATCCTCACTTGCATACATCTGCATTTTGAATGGGTCTTCCTGGGCTGGGAGGGTGGAGGGCCTGCTCTCACACAAAGGACTACCACACCCCCTACTGGGACCCTGGCAGACAGGATTGAACTGAAAGGGGACCTGGTGCACTTCTTAGCCACTCTTTGAAGTCTCCCCCACTTCAAAGGCACATTTGGATATAAAACAGGGCCTCTGCCCTACCTCATCAGACACTTGCTGGAGAAGAAACCTGAACCAGAAACTACATCCTACCAAGAAGAACTGCCTGGCTGCTCAAAGGACTCACCTGTCTGCTTTCTACAAAGGACTGCTGCCTTGCTGTTGGCCTGCTGCCTTGCTGAACTCTTGTCTGGCTGTGAAAGTGCTCTCCAAGGGCTTGGATAGAGCTTGCCTCCTGTTAGCTGAAGTCTCAGGACCAAAAAGACTTCCCTCTTTCGCCTGGACGCTCCGTGCGCCGAAAATTTCGACGCACAGCTTGTTCCGCGGCGAGAAAAACGCCGCACACCGACGCTGAACGACGCGACGCTCTTGGGGCGACCGAAAATCCGACGCACGGCTTCGCAAGGACAACGCCGCCCGACCTCTAGAGGAGAAATCGACGCGACGCCTGCCGTGAGATCGTAATTTCGACGCGCAGCCCCGCAGAACGACGCGCAGCCGGAAAACAAGCAGGAAAATCCACGCACAGACCCGGGACATCTGGTAATCCCCGCGATCCATGAAAAGAGACTGTCCGTGCGCCGGAAAACGACGCACGACTTCCTCGCGTGGAAAATAATGACGCAAGTCCGTGTGTGCTGAGGAGAAATGGAAGCACACACCCTTTTTCCACGCACCTCTTCTTTTGTGGCCCTCTGAGGAGATTTTTCCACACTAAACCCGGTACTTGTGCTTGAAAGAGACTTTGTTTATATTCTAAAGACACTTTATATCACTTTTCAGTGATATCTCTACAATTTCCCATTGCAACTTTATTCTTTTTGACCTACAATTATCCTGATAAATATTATATATTTTTCTAAACACTGTGTGGTGTATTTTTGTGGTGCTATATGGTGGTATTGTATGATTTATTGCACAAATACTTTACACATTGCCTTCTAAGTTAAGCCTGACTGCTCGTGCCAAGCTACCAGAGGGTGGGCACAGGATAATCTTGGATTGTGTGTGACTTACCCTGACTAGAGTGAGGGCTTTTGCTTGGACAGGAGGTAACCTGACTGCCAACCAAAAACCCCATTTCTAACAGCCGGCTAACGCCATTCCAAAGCGCCATGCGGGTGCCTTATTTATTGAATGACGTTAGCCGGCGCAGCTGACTGGTGTGCGTCAAAAAAAAATGACCCACACTAGGTAGCGCCGGCGTAGGGGAAAATGGAGCTTGGGCGTCAAAAAATGGGGCAAGTCAGGTCTGAGGCAAAATTTTGGCCTCAACCCGATTTGCGCCATTATTTTTGACGCCCAACCCCCATTGAAATGACTCCTGTCTTAGCAAAGACAGGAGTCATGCCCCCTTGCCCAATGGCCATGCCCAGGGGACTTATGTCCCCTGGGCTTGGTCATTGGGCATAGTGGCATGTAGGGGGGCACAAATGAGGCCCCCCTATGCCACAAAACAAATACGAAAAAAAATACTTACCAGAACTTACCTTAACTTCCCTGGGATGGGTCCCTCCATCCTTGGGTGTCCTCCTGGGGTGGGCAAGGGTGGCAGGGGGTGTCCCTGGGGGCATGGGAGGGCACCTCTGGGCTCCTTCTGAGCCCACAGGTCCCTTAACGCCTGCCCTGACCCAGGCATTAAAAAACGGCGCCCATCAGGCTGGGTGCCGTTTTTTAAGGCCTGCCCCTTCCTGTGCGTCAAAATGACGTCACAGTATAAATATGGGGCACAGGCCTTAAAGTCATTTTTTAGAAGGGAACGCCTACCTTGCATATAATTAACGCAAGGCTGGTTCCCCCTTCTAAAAAATGACGCACATAGTGGAACTTTGACGCCCGCGGGGTCGGACGTCAAAGTATAAATATGGGGCATTGTATGCGCCGAATGTGCGTCAAAAACTTTGACGCACATTCGGCGCAAACAGAGTATAAATATGCCCCAAAGTTCATTGGAGAAATTGGGCTATTTATCTTATTGTGGAAAACCCATATTTTTGTTCTGATCAAATGGTAAGTTATTTTGCCTTGGTAAACTTGCCATAACGTTATGCCTTGACGTGCAATTTGGAATAATTTGGAAATTGAATCTATACTTGTAGAATTACAACATTTGAGTTTATATGAAACTATCTTAATTCGATCTTTACAACATATTCAAAGTATTATTGAAATGCAACCTAAATCTGGGAAATTTTAGCTCAAGAATAAGTGCATGCACTAAAAGAAAAGGTTATTTTCTACCATTAGATAAAACAAAAAACATTTAAACTGTGGGAGTACAGGGCAAAATAATAGAACCTTTAGTTGTATTCGTTAATAGAGTGCCAACAAAAGATAGAATGATTTGTCAAAAATTGATGAGCATTCCCAAATTACAAGAGGCTATTTCATACTTGTTAAAAAATAGCATAGAGTACCAGAATTTGAAACTGAATTACTTTATGGATACCAATGACCTACTAGTGCCAGAAGAGACAAATGTAGGTCAGTTTCAGCACATTAGTAAATAATACTCAAAATAAATATATCAGCACTATATTATACACCTACTGCATTCAAAAGAATTCATGGGGAAGCCTTAGAACTGTATAAAATGAAACAGGCTACAGGAGATCCTGTTAGTAGTTGGGAAAAGATATAGAGGCTCAATGGTATCCAATTTTATTTTCTACAGGAAACTGTAGGCAATATGATGATCATCCCATCAGCAGATCATTGTAGAAGACAATATAGTAGGCCCATGTTTTAGACAAAACATACCATATGGCTTATGCTGTTGTGCATGTGATGTGAACTGGAAGAGGATTTAATAGCAAAACAGTTAACTATGTTTTAAATAAAGTGGAAAGGAATGACGAAAACCTGGAATATAACTTAATAAATACCATTGCACATTGCATGCCAATGAGGCAAAATTGAATGTTGGTCCCTAAGACATGGATACTAAAATGTATGTTGAAGAATTTGAGACCACTGACCTGGTTTCTTACTTTGAGTTGTGTCGAATACCTATGGGGCACTTTATACACTTTCCTATTTGAAGCTAACAATACTTTGACAGATGTGGCTGTGGAAACACCAGGGGAATTATTTTCTTTAGATCCAACAAATGTTTGCAGATATTTTAATCACAAATTTTAAACTATTCTTAAGCTTCTAACAAATGAAAATAATCCTCTAGATTGCTTTTGGAGAACAAACTACCAAGCGAGAAGTGCACTTCATATTCATATGCAATTATTGATACAAAATGCACCAAAAGTTAGATTTGACACTGATGACTCTGTTCTTCAGTTTATTGAACAATATGTTGCTTGTGACATCTCAAACAAAGAAACTAACAAAAAATTGTTGAAACAAGTTTATCACATTTCAAAGTCAGAAAGGTGAAAAATACTGATTAAGAAAATTTAGAAACAAATCAAAACAGTATACTAAATGTGTTGGATTTCCAAGACCAATTAAAAAAAAGAGTGAATAATCTTATGGCTTCTGTTGATCATGTTGTTATAAGAAAGTCCTCAGAAAACACCTACAATTAAAGAGGAGGACAAGCATCACAGTGGATCAATGACTATGACCCTTTAATACTGCATATGTGGAATGCTGATATTGATCTCCAAATTGTTACTGATAATTTAACTGCTGATGCCTAAAGCTGGGAAAACTGATATGGGAAGAAATATCTGCTGAGGAATCTTAAACACAAAGGCTGCATCAATTCAGCCTTCAATGCTATCCCATGGAGAGTTTAGCAGTTATGAGGCATGTGACCATTTAAGCTCTTCATATTTATAAACTACATTTTGAGCTACTGCATGGCTTAATTTATGATTAGCGTCCTCATGAAGAAGAGTTTTAAAACTTTTACAAGAAATTAAATATGAACATTGTAAAAAAGCAGATTTAATAGACGCATTCTACCCTAACAGGAGCCCTTTATTGGAACATTTATTACTATATGAAGTATCTCAATTTATACTTACAGAAATAATGTAATTGAGGATGTTGAAACCAGAATGTGAGGAAGCTTTCTATGACTACAAACCCAATATTACAGTACCAGAGTTCAACATTTATATAGACATGTTTGACCAAGACATTTTGGATGAAAAAAAAACAATCAGAAATATTATGCCGTACTGGAAGTATGAATAACCTTTCCAATATGTCTTGCAGACTCACTTGGAGTACCAAATATTGTTAATGAATGAACAATTGCTATGCATGAAGTTGAATTGTCTATGGTGAAATGCGTAATTACGGTGAAAAGTCTGGCTACCTCCTATCACAATTAAATAGTGATCAATGTGAAATATTTGAGGAAATTAAAAGTGTTGATCATGGACTTCAACATAAACATGCTTTATATATATGTTCTGAATTTCATGCTACATTAAAATATATATCAGACCAGGCTAGTACAGCAAAATGTTTTTTTATAAAAGTTATAACTGCTTACCATCAACTAGTACCACTACCAGTAGAACATAATATTAAACTGGAATACTTAAAATTACAGTCTGATACCTTGCAAGAACTTAATAGAGTTCTGAAAAAATTACACATTTTGTTTATAGACGAAATTAGTATGGTTTTCAACTCAATGGCTTTTATTCACTTGACAGCTAAAGAAACTCAAAACTCTTTAGTAAGTATAGGTGATATTATTTGATTATATTTGTGAGACATTGAACCTACACTAAGTATGAAACAAGCAAATGATGAAGAATATAGGTATATTTTAAAAGATATTAGGCTACAATTTGGTATAGAAAGTGAAAAAAAATGCTTCTGACAAGAAGTATATCTACTTTGTTCACACATCTGCAAACTCCAGGAGACGTTATACATTTCCTTCTTTTGAAAGCACTAGCATTTGTTTGTTTGATGCTAACACTAAAATAATGCAATTTTGTGAATGTGGTGATGTTATCAATAGAAAATGAAAAAATATATACATTTATCTTGCAAAGATTCTTTTGAAACTTATGGAGCAAACATCCCTATAACAACAACCTTATCTATCAAATCATTGAATTTGGAGAATTCTGACCCACGAACAGCTGGATTAAAAAAAGACTGAGGGGAATATTTATACTCTGCCTGCGCCGAATTTGCGTCAAAAAGTTTGAGGCAAATTCAGTGAAAACCCTACACCATATTTATACTTTGACGCCCGAGCCCGCAAATGCCAAAATTCTGCTGTTTCCGTCATTTTCGAGATACGTGAAACCACCTTGCTTTAATAACATGCAAGGTAGGTGTTCCCGTCCAAAAAATGACTTAAACACCTGTGCGCCAAATTTATCCTACCGTGCAAAAATCGCACACGGCTGGAAGACGGAGTCGGAAAATGACGCACAGCCCGATTTGCGGGGAAAAAAACGCCTGGGTCAGGGCAGGCGTTAAAATGGGGCAAACACACCACTACTTAAGGAAAACACACAGAAGCAACATCAGACATGGAGGTGCTATTCATCCAGCATGCACGAAGACGCAGAGCACAGAACCAACAGCAGCAGCTTTCACCACATCAGCAGGGACCCCAAAGGCAACGCAGAAGGTAGGAGAGGATATTCAGGACCAGGACAACCCTTCTGGGACTCAGGCAACAAGACATCATCCAGAGGTACAGACTCAACTGGCAAGCCATTCAGCAGCTGCTGCGCAACATTGAGCCACAGTTGGCACCCAGCTTGCAGATACCCCACATCATTCCACCAGAGACCCAGCTGCTAGCTGTCCTCCACATGTTGGCAAGTGGCTCGTTTCAAACCATTGGTGCCCTGGTTGCCAGGATCTCACAGCCCTCATTCTCTGCCTTCCTACCCAAGGTATTGGATGCCATCATCTCTCTCACACCCCACCAACACACAGCAGAAGCAGCAGGAGACCAAACAGGGCTTCTACCAAATCAACGGCTTCCCACACGTGCTTGGTGCCATTGACTGCACACATGTACGGATTGTGCCACCTGCTGCAACCGCGCATCTATACCGCAACAGGAGGCACACACACTCCATCAATGTGTAGGCCATTGTCGATCACTGGGGTTTGATCACCAACATCGTGTCAAAGTATCCTGGCAGTGTACATGATTCATTCATCTTCCGCCACTGCACCATCAATCAACACTTCCAGGATGGACGATATGTCAATGGCCTACTTGTTGGTAAGTACAGAAACCCAGTTATATACACACAGCACAGCAACCCTTTAGGACACACAACACATCACCACTACATTGACACGTGCCCAGGAAGACACTGAGGTTGTGACACTGCTAGGCATGTTTGATATCCTCACCCAATGGGATACACACCTATGGTCAAATGACTGATGCAAATAACAACAGATGACAGTCCACAGACACAAGGGAACAATTTAAAACCACACAGTGACAATGACATGCCCTTAACTGCCAGTACAACTTGTAAGATTAATCATACAATATCACATCAATAACACTCAATCACACACCCTTCCAAACAATATGTACTGTGTAAGGGTTATGCAATGTGTTTCGCTGCAGGTCTAACACCATGACACACATAGCATGATGATGATTACTCCAATGAATGGGACATGGAATCATTGAGGCTGTACCAACATCTCACATCACTCCTGGTCTGACATTGCCCACTACCAGTAAGCAAGTGGACTGTGATAAGAACACATATTGATGTGACAATATTGTAAAGTGCACATTCCTACACATACGGTTTGAGACAATTACACAGATACACAACAGATGTACAGGCATATGGACCTTCTGACACTTAAACCTTCAACCCCACAACCAAGTTAGCAGGCTTAACTGGACCAGGTTCAGTAGTGTTGGTACACGTTTGAACATGAGTCAATTCGGTGAGGGCAGATAAATAGGTCTGCATATAACTTGTCACACATGGGTTATTTGTGCATTGTCAATTGTCAACACGTCAGTGCTGCCAACTTATGGAGATGAGTTGTAAATTGTCACCTAGCCAAATCAAAGGGCCTCACTGATGTTTAACAAATTCTATTGCATATGTTAAATTGGATGGGATGTCCAGGCCATATAGATGCAACCGTGTTACCACCACTGTGGAATTGATTCTGTGTATGGAAGTATCATGTCACCCCCAGTTATGACACAAGGACACCTCTATCACATGAGATAATGCATGGGAGTACACAATGTACTGCAAGTCTACAAAAATACCGCTGACATCCGGTCAATCAGCCAAACACCAGTTCAGATAATGAAACATCCCAATGCTGATGTTACATCCTAGAAGCCAGGATACCACACAATAACACAAACACAGATGAGTCACAGAAAACACAAGAGGACAACTTCCATGCAAAGTGATAATCATGGTGCAAGCTCCATCAAAATTGTTTTTTTCAATCATTTTCTCTTTCAGCTGATCAGGGGTATGGGATCCAGCCATGGATCATGACCCCATTTGCAAACCCAAGCACAGCATCAGAGTGTGCCTATAATGAGGCACATCGGAGGACATGCACCATAGTCAAGAGGACCTTTGGCATCCTGATGTCAAGATTCAGGTGCCTCGACATTACCGGAGGCAGCCTCCTATACTCACCTGAAATGGTGTGCAAGATCATTTTGACCTGTGTCATCCTGCACAACATTTGTGTAAGGAGGAACATTCCCCTCTATGAACCAGACCCACAAATGCCTGAAGAGGAGGAAGAGGAGGATGTTGTCCATCAACATGAGGGAGACCATCCAAACACTGCTGCAGGATTGTGTCGGAGACAACTCATTGTACAAAACTTCTTTTAACTCTACTCACCATCACCACTGTCTTTCCATATGTCATTAAACACCTAATGTCATCACTAAATCATGGTCTGGGTAATTATTTATGCATCACATAATCCCTAGGATTCATAATCAAAGTTTAGCCTCATGGAGCATTGCGTATATACTGATTAAGATACTGAAAAAGGCACATCACATTTGATGGGTATGAATGTACACCCAACTTCACACACAGTGTAAATGACATATCCTGTCCATTTCACATTTGAAGGTCAATATCAGAGGACCACAGCTATGGCACACATCCATGTTGGCAACATGGTTCATTGCAGCATATGGCACACAACTGAGACACCATCAATCATAAGGTAAAAAACTGCTTCATACATGAGGCAGTGGATGTGCTATTGCATTGGAAACAGGAATGTATGACCAGACCCTTGACAGCAGTGAGTGTGACATCAGCTATCTTTGCAAGGAGTATGTGTGACAAGAAGTCCATGTAAGCTGCAAATGGATAGCACGAGTGCCCCAGGTATGACAAACATTGCTCACAAGACATGCCCTGAGCATGCCATCCCAGGTTATGAGTCCTGCCACTGCCATGTTTTCAGTCTCTCCCCACTCTTCTCTAGGGGACCCTGTAAAAGGACTATTTGTACCCTGATAATCTTTCATCTATACACACCCAGACTCACATTCTGATTCCAGTGTGCTTCCCTCTTTAGTATGGCATGCCATAGTCATAGTTCATCTGTCTGCATGGACTTCAGGTCCGAAAATGCACTGCCTGGTAGTCTGTAGGACCTGTAATCACCTGTCCATTGCTTCCCATGTGAAAGGTACTGTTGGCCCTTTCAACTTGATTCTCACCTACAGGACTTGTGAGAGACTGAAGCTGCACACACCTGTGAGCACTTCCATGCAGACCAGTTATTTGAACCTGCACTGCCCTTGCTGCTGCCTGGAACGGCTTAGAAGCTGCCATTTTATGTATATACTTGTTGTGCATTGCCGTATAAATCACTTGTGTAACACAGGCTTTGGGTGATTGTGTAACGTTGCAGCCCACAGCACAAATACAGTTTTCATTTTCCACAGTGTTGTTCCAGCTTTTCCCAGTCAGAGTCTGCTCACTGTGCATTTGCCTTGTTCATGTTAGTTCCTGACAGAGCCTCCATCCAGGTTAGCCTGATTGGTTCCTGTCTTTCTGTTACCATAAAGGTTCCCTGTGGCAACATTTGTCTCATAGTTGCTTTCCATGCCCTCACTTTCCTACTGGGGTATTGTGTCTAGTAGGTCTACGATGAATCCTCAAAAAGATTCTATAGCGTAATCAGTTTACTTATTGTATCATGGTCTGGAACATGTCTACAAATATCCTAAACCCGGCCCTATCCCTTGTCTAGGTTTCATGTATGCATGAGTGACAAACAGTGACAGCGTACCATGGCTGTATGCATGGATTGGGTATGGAGCCTCCAGCACAACAAACAACGTTTGCTAATGTGCATGAAGGGACAAAACATGTTTGTGCACTGACGGTCCACACACAGATTCACATTGGCTGCCACCCAATGATGGTGCTTGCGTGGTGACTAGCTGTGAGATTAATCAGCACAGGGGCACTGATGTTCCCGGATGCAGTGGGAATTATAGAGGCCACCCTGTGTGCAAATGTTGTGATTAAACCTGACGGTTTTAAATTACTGATCCATTAACTTTGTGAGCACACCAAGGTTGCCCTGTTGTCAGTCTCATAAAACTTCTGCAGTGCCATAGCTGGACTATCCCCATGTGTGTTGTCAATTCCTCTTTGGCTTTTGGTCAATTCTGCTTTGAAGGATACTCTGTTAATGCAGGGAATGGCCTCACAGACTCATGAGTAGACATGCATGTAACTGTGTCACATGGCCATACAGTTGAACTGGACACCTTTGTGAAATTAACCACTGGAAATATGTGAACACCTGCTGCTTGGTCTGCTGGTCCTCCACTGCCACAAGAGAAACATAGGCGATTTATATGACTCAAAATGTGGAGTGACATTACATTTTTGAATTGGTATTGGGACTCTGTGTCACAAACACTGTACATACATAGCATTTTCAAATGCCTGACTCATGGGTAGTATACAAACAAGTGACCAGGAAGTGGCATCCAACATTCCAGTACATGTGATGGCTTACTCTTGTAACATAGCCATTATCAACTGTCCTATATCTATCCTGTGCATAGTTTGTCGTGGGAGATGCTTTTGTCCCAAAAGCCAGGGAAGTTCACACAGCATGAGTTGCTATGTGTATGACAAACACATTTCCTGACTCATTTCCACACTGAATAGCATCTGATGGTTATCCACATTTACAACACACGCATGCAAGCACATTTATGAAAACACGTCTTGTGATGTTCACACAGAGGCCCAACTAAAATTGAAATAGCCAACTCACAGACATTGACACACAGGCAATGAGTTAATGTATTATGTTTCGTAGCCTTGCTATCATCTATTGACGCACAACCTGCTCAAACTGGGTAATACTAATTGTTTTCCAAAAGATTGGGTATCTAGTGCGTCAGTGAAGAGTGCTAATCCGGTACAACACCTAGAGGATCATGGTCCGCAGTAGTGTGATCTGCCACATGTGCCCAAACACTGGAATGCACAATGCAGGTGCAAACAGCCTATCTCTGTATAGTTACAGCTGTCATGTACTATAAAAATGTGAGAAATGACCCAAACCCAGTAAAAGACATAAGTTTTGACGCATGTGTGTCAAAAAAGACATATATGTGTCAAAAATCGCTGCATATGCATAGAAAAATGACACTCACAGTCATGATACAACCATTGGCCCGAGCGGTAATTCCTACACTGTACCCCATGAAATTGGTTACCAATGCTAAATATTTAGAATTATGGATGCAGGGTAATTTTTAAGCATTTGCATTAAAAAAAATTGACGCACAGACTGTAAGCTTCATAATATTTTGACACATCATAATAAAAATGCACCGCATTTGAGGCAGGAAGTGATGTAATAGGATATCCTGTTTACAGAATTGGTACAGTGGGTGTACTTTCATTTTCACTTTGCAGTCTGTGATTTTTCTAGATTGTGTGGCTGTGCTTAGAGTTTTGTCTGTCCCAATTGTGCTTTTGTCTCCTGTGTGCCATCCTATTTGTCATCTGTTTTATTTGTAATTGTCTCAGTTGTTCATTGTAAGTGTTTATTTGTCATATTTGGTGTCTAATTTTGTCTTTGTACTGTTGGGAGTCTGTTGTGGGTATTTTTAGTTTGGGGATAGTTGGGCTGTTTTAGGGTTACTTTTCTTTCATTTTCCTCCCTCCTTTCACTTTATTATCCTATGTACCCTTTTTTTTCATATTGGGTAGGCCATGTCTGCAGAGAATGGGTGAGGGGGAGCTGGGGGCATTTATTTGGCTGGTGTACCACTTCTTCCCCTTGATGATCGAAGCAGGTAGCAGGGTAATACAGGGGTATCACACAGAGGCGAGGAGGCTCTGGTGGTCAAAGGTGTTGTACCATCTGACTTGCATCTTCAACACACCGCGCAACGACCACCAACTAAAGCATCGCTGGGCTGACCTTGTTGCCAAAGAGCAAGACCTGCTGGACCACCTGGGTATTGTGAATGGTGGCCCTGTTGGTGAGTACAATTCAGAGTATTGTGCACATTGAAATGCTCTGTAGTGACAGTAGCAGATTTGTTGCTATGCTGCAGGCAATGTTTTTGGACATGTGGAATGCAAGTTAATCAGACAGTGGCCCTGAGTTATACAATAATTGCTACACATCACCATCAGTTGTTGACGCAACAGCTGCACTAACTTACAAAACACAACTGGATCTTGTAAATTAGTGCTGCATTCACGTCAATAGATGATGCTAATGCGGCTCAAACATATGCTTTATCCATGGTCTGTGAGTGTACCAGGAAAGAGATGTTTTTCACAAGCTAATTCCAAGAATTTATGTGTTCCCTAATTATTTAAAATACATGTCTGTACTGTATTCCGGCCCATACATACCAATTTCTTTCTAACCTCCGGTAATATCTTAGGCTGATAGTTTGACTTGGTTGTGCCACAATTAAATTAGGAATGGATACCAAAGTAATGCACACGGGTTCATATCAAAATGTTTGGTGCTACTTTTCATAGCTGTAGCATATAACATGAAGCAAATGATACAAATTGAGGGATAACAACTATCCCTGGCCCGCTGTTCATTGTACCTGTGCTTTTTAGAAATTGGTCTTGGGCGCAATAGCTAGAACAGAGCTAATGCATTTCCCATCTGTGTTACTCTACAGCCATGCACTTCTCATAAGTTATGGGGTCATCATGCGATAACTGATGTTGGGGAATGCATGGTCACAATGTATTACGTGCATGATGTCGTGCAAGTGACCCCTACCAATTCCATCATACATATAAAGTTCCCTAATACTTTGCTACTTTACGTTTGGTACACCCCTGCTGATCTAGTGCAGCATATGTACAATACTAAACTTGCCAGTATGGAGGCTATCACAGACATGGGTGTATGTTAAGATCAGAAGACCAGCATTCCTGTGACTGCTGCCATTCCAAAGGTACATACAAATTGAAACCTACATCATCATGATTGACACAGTGATACATTTGCTAAACCATATTTCAATAATGTGACAGTGTAAGTTTGCTGTATACCCGCTGATCTCCCAACTTGGCAAATGTAAGATGATGAATGTGGCTAACTGTGATTATCCAAAACCCATTATGGGTACACAGGGCAATGAGTGACACATTTCAGGTGCAATGACTACACCCGTGCCCATGCATTCTGTCATGGATGACCACAATATACACTGTCAGCATATTTTTCATTGTTGTATTAAAATATTGAAAATGGCCAATCCATGTCTTGCCTCAAATTGTCAACAAGTAACGCACAGGATCCCTGCCATTATGGTGTCATAGGGGGCATATGTGGCTCAGGGTATACTGTTAATGTAGCATATGTAACCTACACACAACACAGGCCCTACATGTAAGGGACCATAGAAAGCATAATAAATCATGACCTTCAATCAACCCACATGAGCATCACCCAGTAACTGATTGCCCCTTGATGCACAAGCCACAATACCTGAGTGACTGGTATTGCAGTGCTCCAAGAATGTGGCTTTGCATGTCTCTCATTACTACAAATGATGAGAGGAGTACTCTCCATAAATGAGTCTGCAAACAATTGATGGAGCATGTTTGTCACCACATGATAGTTAGGGCCACTGCATGGGTGCAGATGTGTGTGTATCACTCACTGGAGTGAAAGGGTCTCTACATGTTTGCAGTGCTATCTATGTTGGAGTATCATCATGCCTGAGAGGCTGGACTTTCAGATATAGGTAGTCATTACAACCCTGGCGGTTGGTGTTAAAGCGTCGGTAAAAAAAATGTTAGCACGACCGTGGCGGAAACCGACAACAAAGACAGCCACTTTAACACTCCGACCGCCACGGCGGTACAAACAAACAGCGCGGCGGTCACCGCCAACAGACAGGCGGGAGACAATGTACCGCCCACACTATTATGACAGGCCAATCCGCCACCTTTTCCGGGGCGGATTCACCGCGGATAAAAACATGGCGGAAACAGGAATCCCGAAGGAAAAACGCTCACCTCTACACACTCCACGAGGAATGAGGACACCATGAACCAGAGCTTCACATTTTCCCAGCCTTCATCTTCTTGCTCCTCTACCAGGAGCACGAACGCCGGCGGCGAAGACCACGGTGAGTACTGCACCTACGACACAGGGGATGGGGGAGGGAAAAAACAGGGACACACACACGCAACACCCCCACCCACACCCTCACCCACTACAACACACACACTAATGCATATCAATACATACCAGTTACGCCCCCCAAACCCCCCGAAAGAATGCAAAGACAATAGAAAATGAGTGTCACCATTGTAATATATTGAAAGCAAGTAGGCAGAAATAGATATATACACCATGTACATAATATATACCAATCATAGTAGTCCAGGTAGTGTTCTAAGAAAGTCCGTGGAACACCGGGACCAAACGGTATGGGCGAGGCCCACACAAGATCCCCGACCATGACAGAGAGAACACTGCAGGGGCATCAGACAGAAACTAAACAGGCACCTCATGGGGAGGGAAAGGGGGGGCACCTCAGCCGCTTGAGTGCACAACGACAAATCCACGAGGGGGCCACATGCCCACTGTTCAATCCTGGAGAGTGCAAAGCCACAGTCTCTCAAGTCTCTACAGTGGGTGGGTTGCCCACTGTTCAATCCTGGGGAGTACAAAGCCACAGTCTCTCAAGTCTCTACAGTGGGTGGGTTGCCCACTGTTCAATTCTGGGGAGTGCAAAGCCACAGTCTCTCAAGTCTCTACAGTGGGTGGGTTGCCCACTGTTCAATCCTGGGGAGTGCAAAGCCACAGTCTCTCAAGTCTCTACAGTGGGTGGGCTGCCCACTGTTCAATCCTGGGGAGTGCAAAGCCACAGTCTCTAAAGTCTCTACAGTGGGTGGGCTGCCCACTGTTCAATCCTGGGGAGTGCAAAGCCACAGTCTCTACAGTGGGTGGGATGCCCAATGTTCAGTCCTGGGGAGTGCAAAGCCACAGTCTCTCAAGTGGATGCTTTCTCCACTGGTTCTGGAGGGGGCATGGTGCCCAGAGTGCTTCATCCTGCTAAGGACAGAGGAAGTGGATGTATCTCTCCACTGGTTCTGGAGGGGGCATGGTGCCCAGAGTGCTTCATCCTGCTAAGGACAGAGGGAGTGGATGTATCTCTCCACTGGTACTGGAGGGGGCATGGTGCCCAGAGTGCATCATTCACCCCGTGACGGACTCAGTTGCGTCAGTGCCCTTGCCGCTCATGGGCCAGCGGTGCTTGAGACTGCGGTGCACTGTTCAGCGGTGCTTGGGATGGCGGTGCCCTGTTCAGCTGTGCTTGAGATGGCAGTGCCCTGTGCAGCGGTGCTTGAGACAGCGGTGCCCTGTGCAGCGGTGCTGGAGACGGCGGTGCCCTGTTCAGCGGTGCTTGAGATGGCGGTGCCCTGTAAAGCGGTGCTTGAGATGGCGGTCTCCATTTCAGGGTCTCCGCTGCTGATGGTCCTTCATGGCCCAACGGGGCTTTTGCTGGCGGTCCTTCATGGCCCAACGGGGCTTTTGCTTGCGGTCCTTCATGGCCCAACGGGGCTTTTGCTTGCGGTCCTTCATGGCCCAACAGGGCTTTTGCTGGTGGTCCTTCATGGCCCAACAGGGCTTTTGCTGGTGGTCCTTCATGGCCCAACGGGGCTTTTGCTTGCGGTCCTCCATGGCCCAACAGGGCTTTTGCTGGCGGTCCTTCATGGCCCAACGGGGCTTTTGCTGGCGGTGGCCTCCTGGGCAGCTGGGCTGGTGCTGGGGGTGGTCTCCTGGGCAGCAGGACTGGTGCTGGCGGTGGCCTCCTGGGCAGCTGGGCTGGTGCTGGCAGTGGCCTCCTGGGCAGCTGGGATGGTGCTGGCGGTGGCCTCCTGGGCAGCAGGGCTGGTACTGGCAGTGGCCTCCTGGGCAGTGGGGATGATGGCGGTCTTCTCCGCAGTGCTGCTCTTCCCAGACTTGCCAGGTTTCTTGTGGTCCTTCCCCACCTTGGAAGGTCCCGCAGCTGACTCCACACTCCCACCGGGACCCCTGGGAGCGGCTTTGGTGGCAGGAGTCTTCCCCCTCTCCCGCCGGGCACTGGCCAACTTCCGATGCTTCACAGGTGGGGGACTGTCTGTGCTGTGGCTCCGTGCCACACTGGCTGCCCTGGTGGCCGGTGTACTCCAGATTCCGGTGACTACAGGCACCACTGGTCCCGGAGATGTTGTGGCTGAGGTGCTAGTTCTGGACCTATGAGATGGACGGGGTGGGGGAGGTGTGGGAAAGAGGTCAAGGGTGGACAGGAAAAGTTTTTTGGACACACTGGGACGGGTAGCTGTAGGGGGTTTGGGAGTGGAGGAAGAGGTGGTGGTTGTAGGAGGTGTACGTTTGGTGACTTTGGGTGAAGGTGCACGCGCTGGAAGCTGTTGTGAGGTGGATGGCTGTTGGGTGGGTGTGTGCCTGCGTTTGTGTATCTTGGGAGGGGGCATCACAGACACACTGGGAGAGGACACAGGGGACGTGTGAATGGTAGTGGGGGTGGTGACTGCATGTGAGCGGGGTGTGGTGGTGTGTGTGCTGGAGAGGGATGTAGTGGCTGTAGAGGTAGTGCATGCAGGTGTGAGTGTAGACGTCACTGGGAGGGAGGAGGAAGACGAGCAGGAGGGGGACACAGTGGAGGCAGTGGATGTTGGTGTGTCTGCATGTGTGTGATGCTTGCGTGAATACCTGTGGGATGTGTGGTGCTTATTTTTGCCTGAACTACCCTTGGGTGTGGACGTGTGTGCATGTTGGTCTGTAGGTGTGCTTGGGATGTGCTGAGGTAGAGGGGATTGGGTCTGGGTGGAGGAAGTTGGAGGGGGGAGGCTAGAGACGGGGACAACGGCTGCCATCAGTGCTGAGGCCAGAGTCTGAAAAGCTCGGTGAAGGGCCGCCTGACTAGAATTAATGCCCTCCAGGAATGCATTAGTTTGTTGCAACTTCCTCTCTACACCTTGGATGGCATTCAAAATGGTAGACTGCCCAACAGTGAGGGACCTGAGGAGGTCAATGGCCTCCTCACTGAGGACAGCAGGGGTGACTGGGGCAGGACCTGAGGTGCCTGGGGCAAAGGTGATGCCCACCCTCCTGGGTGAGCGGGCACGGGGTAAAGCCTGAGGGGCTGCTGGGAGGGCGGTGCTGGTAGGGGGGGTGGCGGCTGTACCTATAGATGCGGGGGGCAAAGATGTTGCCGCCACCACAAGGGAGCTCCCATCAGAGGACGAGTCCGTGTCGCTGGTCTCAGCTCGTGTCCCCGCCATGGAGCTCCCCTCGCCCTCCCTCACACTGGTGAATTCAGACTCCGTAGTGTCGCCCTCCAGGGCCATGTGGGATGCAGCTCCCTCCTGCTCCGGTGCCACTGCTCCTCCGCCTGATGATGCTAATGCACACAAGAACAGGGAGACCACAAAAAGGGGGGGAAGACAGAAGAGAGACATGTTGAGTGCATGCAGTACCCCTACCGTTGGCGGACACAACAGACACAGAAGCCCCCTGCACTACGCCGCCATCTTGGGCTCCACTGTTCAATTCCTGGGAAATGGCCTACAAGGCTATGGACTACATCTGCACACATAGATGACACAGGGGCATGACTAGGTGTACTTGGCACTTTACAGAGGTGGGCTGGGGTGCCACATGGCCTGCCTTACGGAGGGGCCTTGCCTACGGAACTCGCCCTGGCCTAGGGAAACCCACAGCCCACCTCCCCCACCCAGACAACTCCACTGCGCGCAAAGTCAGCAGAATGAGAGTGTACTCACCCCCTTTTGTCTGCTGTGATGCCCCCAAGCGCCCATCCAACTCCGGGTACGCCACCGCCAGGATCGGGAACATCAGGGGGGTCATGGTGCGACGGGCACCCCTCCCACGTTGGGAGGCCATCCCCAGCTGAGCCTCCGCCGTCTTCTTGCTCCAGCGGCGAATGTCCTCCCATCTTTTACAGCAGTGGGTGATCCGTCTGTGGTAGACCCCCAGGGTCCATACGTCCTTGGCGATGGCACGCCAAATATCTTTTTTCTGATGGGCGCTGACCTACATGAAATGTACAGGGGAAAAAGAGTAGTTATTACCAACTGCACCATCAAAGTGATTGGCCCCCATCCCTACCCTTGCCATGATGCACATGCACTCACCGATGTTTCATGCACGCCTCAATCTCCCTCCCCCCATCTTTCATCCACCCCACTCCACACAGTCATAGCCCATAAAGCATGCTCACAGTGTATTTACCTGTTTTATCTGGAGGACCGTAAAGTAGCGTGTACTGGGGGAGGACCCCATCCACGAGCTTCTCCATCTCCTCCGATGTGAAGGCAGGGGCCCTTTCCCCAGACACTTGAGCCATTGTCTCTTCAAGACCGAGGTCACAGCAGCACTTGCAGGTCCTCTCCTGTCAAAGATCAGGTATCGAGTGATTGAACAGATAGAAAATGCCGGTCACGTCCGCGGCGGTGCGTACCGTCACCGCCGGCGCACATCGTCATTGGCTCCTGGGACCCATAGGGTCCAATGTTAACCAATGCAGCATTGCGCCACGGTCTTCGACCGCCTACCGCGACGGTGTACAACGCCAGCGCAGTTACCTCACATCCCATTGTCCCACTTTAGAGGTCAGGCAGCGCCATTTCAGGGGCCCACATGGCTTCATTTCCAACTGCGTCACACATACCTAGGCCTAGACTCAACACACATACAGGCCACCTTTTGTGTATGATTGGTGTTCTGTGTAAACTGTGGGTACGTACCTCTGAGTTGATTGACTCTGTGCTCGCTGATGTCCTTCATAGGCACCGTCCGCTGGGACATGTGAGGAGATGGTGGCATTCTCCGGTGTACCGACCGTTGGTGGACCTGTCGACAATGGAGGAGCGACATGTCATAATCACATACAGGCTTGACCGTGCCACAATCCAGGAACTGTGTACCCAGTTGGAGCCAGACCTGATGTCAGCAATCCATCATCCCACAGGAATCCCCCTTCAAGTGCAGGTGCTGTCAGTGCTCTATTTCCTAGCAAGTGTGTCATTTCAAACATCAGTGGCCATAGCATCAGGGATGTCCCAGTCTTTGCTTTCCAACGTATTGTCCAGAGTGTTGTCTGCCCTTCTGAAACACATGCGGAGCTACATCGTGTTCCCTCAGGTGGAGGATTTGCCTACAGTGAAATGTGATTTCTATGCCCTGGGACATATCCCCAACATTATAGGTGCCATTGATGGGACACATGTGGCTTTGGTCCCCCCCCCCCACAGGAGTGAACAGGTGTACAGAAACCAGAAGAGTTATCATTCTATGAATGTACAGATGGTATGTTTGGCAGACCAGCACATCTCCCATGTGAATGCCAAGTTCCCTGGCTCAGTGCATGACGCCTACATCCTGTGGAATAGCATCATCCCTTATGTGATGGGTCAACTCCAGAGGCACCGTGTGTGGCTATTAGGTGAGCACCTGGAAGCAAGACAGTGGGAATGGTTGTCTGGGGTTACCATACAGGTTAGTGTGTGTCTAATACTTGTCCCTCGCCATTTGCAGGTGACTCTGGTTACCTCAACCTGTCATGGCTACTGACCCCAGTGAGGAATCCAAGGACAAGGGCAGAGGAACGCTACAATGAGGCCCATTGGCGAACTTGGAGGGTGATCGAGCGGACCTTCGGCCTCCTGAAGGCCAGGTTCCGGTGCCTCCATATGACAGGTGGATCCCTATTCTACTCACCAAAGAAGGTGGGCCAGATCATCGTGGCCTGCTGTGTGCTTCAAAACTTGGCATTGCAACGACAGGTGCCTTTTCTGCAGGAGGATGGTCCAGATGGCGGTGTTGTTGCAGCTGTGGAGCCTGTGGATAGTGAAGACGAGGAAGCAGAGGAAGAAGACATTAACAACAGGGACTCAGTGATCCAGCAATATTTCCAGTGAGACACAGGTAAGAGTACAGACCTGCCTACTACATGTACTTAAACACTACTACCTCTCTACTGTCTGTCGTTTTCACCAGGTGTATGGTCACTGAGTTGTCACTTTCCCTTACGATTTCACAGATGTGGGTCCCAGTGTGTGACATCTGCTTTGATTCCTCATGGACTTGAGCTGTGTGATATAGGTATGTTGACATTACAATTGAAAGAGCATTTTGTCACTGTAATTGCTAATACACTATTTCGAAATAACAGACAGACTGCAGATTGTTTTGTGTTTTACGTGTATTTATTTAAGTGCTCATTATTGGAGGGGGTAGTGAAATGGTGAGGGGTGATGGCGGAGGAATGTCCATGGCAGAGTCCAGTCTATTAGTCTCACAGGTGCATTGCCCAAATGAGCATAGGAAGTGGAGGTTGGGAAGTTTAAGTATGGACAGGGTGACAAAGTGGGACAGTAGGATGACAATCAGGGTGGTCTCATTTCTTGGCGGGGGTCTTGGCATTGTGCTCTGTCTTTGTCCTGGATCTCAGGGACCATTTGCGGGGTGGTTCTCCCTCTGCAGGGGGTGGGGTGCTGGTGTGGTGGTCCTGGGCGAGGCGTCCTGTCCACTAGCGCCGGCGGAGGTGGTGGGCAGTTCATCGTCCATGCTAGTGTCAGGGGCCCCTTGTAGTGCCACAGTGTCCCTCCTGGTGTTCACGAGTTCCTTCAGCACCCCTACGATGGTGCCCAGGGTGGAGCTGATGGTTCTGAGTTCCTCCCTGAAGCCCATATACTGTTCCTCCTGCAGGCGCTGGGTCTCCTGAAACTTGGCCAGTACCGTTACCATCGTCTCCTGGGAGTGGTGGTAGGCTCCCATGATGGAGGAGAGGGCCTCGTGGAGAGTGGGTTCCCTCCCCTGGACCGTGTGCCCACTACCACTGCCCCCAGGTCCCTGTTGTTGTCGGGTGGTGGGTTATCCTGGGTTCCCTGTAGTGGTGGACACACAGCTGATTGACGTGTCCTGGGGACGGAGGTACGGGCCCGCTGGGTGGGTGCTGTGCTGGTGTTTCCAGAGGGGGGAAGGTCTGTGATGGCCTGTGCCAGTGTGAGGGGAACCGACTGTCCAGAGGTCCCCGACGGGCTGGTCATCTAGATCCAGTTGGACAGAGGTGCTGTCATTACTGTGGGCCTCCTCTGTTGGTGGTGTGGACATGTGTGGACCCTCCTGTCCGGTGACGTTGGGTACGGGTCCTGCAGGGGTATAAAAGGATGGTTATTACATCTGTATGTGTCATGGTGTGCAATGGGTGGATGAGCGTGTACCCCAGTGCTTGCATTCCTGTGTGGGAGCTTGTGTGATGGTGTTTTAGGGGGTTGTATGGGTATGTGCAGTGTGCATGCTTTAGTGATGGGTGTCCATGCTCTGTTGTTGCATGCAGGGCTTGGTGTTGGGATGGGTGGTTTGTGATGTTGGGACATATGTGAGGAGTTGGGGTGCTGGGGGTGAGGGTGGAGGTATGTGATAGCATGCAGGTAGGGTGGGGGATGTAATAGTAAAGATTTGACTTACCAGAGTCTATTCCTCCGCCTACTCCTGTGAGGCCCTCAGGATGCAGAATCGCCAAGACCTGCTCCTCCCATGTTGTTATTTGTGGGTGAGGAAGTGGGGGTCCGCTGCCAGTCCGCTGAACCGCCTGGTGGTGTCTTGAGACCACGGAACGCACCTTCCCCGTAGGTCGTTCCACCTCTTCCTGATGTCCTCCCGATTTCTTGGGTGCTGTCCCACTGCATTGACCCTGTCCACTATTCTATGCCATAGCTCCATCTTCCTTGCAATGGAGGTGTGCTGCACCTGTGATCCGAATAGCTGTGGCTCTACCCGGACGATTTCCTCCACCATGACCCTGAGCTCCTCCTCCGAGAACCTGGGGTGTCTTTGCCGTGCCATGGAGTGGTGTAGGTGATGTGTGGGGTGAATTGTGTGGTGATAAGTGTGCTGATATGTAGTGGTGTGTTGTGTGAGGTGTGTGGAAGTTCTGTGGGTGATGGTATTGTGTGCCTGTGGATGCTGTTGTTCTTGCTAGTGGTGTCTCTCTCTGACCTTCTTTCAAGATTTTTTGTTGTAGGGGTTTGTGGGTGATGTGGGTGTGTGTTTTACATTGTAATGGGTGTGTGAGAGTGGTGTGTGTATGTGTATCAGGTGTTTGTATTTGTAATTGTCCAATGTGGTTGTGTTTTGTAAAGGTGTGTGTATTTTGAGCGCGGCGGTGTGTACCGCCAATGGAATACCGCGGTTGAAAGACCGCCGCGTGGATTCGTGTGTCATGATACTGTGGGCGTATTTCTGTTGGCGTGACGGTGTCGGTTTAGTTTTCGCCAGTTTATCACTGACCTTTGGTGTGGCGGACTTGTGTGGGTGTCTGTATTTTGGCGGATTCCGAAATGTGGGTCATAATAGCTGTGCCGGTTTTCCACGGCCGCGGCGGTGTGTTGGCGGTCTTCTGCACGGTGGTAAGCGGCTTTTACCGCCAATGTTGTAATGAGGGCCATAATATCACACACAGTAATTTTATTTGAAAGTGTTGTACAGTGCACAGACATTGAGCACATTTCACCCTTCCATGATTTACATGTAGACCTGCCCCTTACATAATTGGCGAAGTGGCTCGGTTTGCGGACCCACACATATCCAGTAAGTGTTGATATTTCTTTTCTATGTTGTGCTTGCAGCTGTTGTGTGATTGACTCCTGTGTGTTAGACACATAGCAAGGTATGATGTGCTGGCACATGATCTGATTTGTAACTTGACTGGAGTTTCACTTTTTTCCCCATATTTTTAGTTGGACAATCAGTAGCGTATAGTCATATTTTGGGATTGTAGTGCAGCCCGGTATGCATGGCCATGTGAATAGGGTGACATTTGTTGTTAAATTTTTTATAAAGAAAATTTAGCAGAGGGCCATATTCGTAATTTAGTCAGGAAGTCCTCTGAATCTCACAGAATAGGGATGCCAAAGTCTTAACCACAGACTTGAGCCTCCCTGTTCACTAATGAACATGTTCGATTGTATGTTTGACTTCCTAGCAGCATGTAGCTCCACATGTTGTACTACGTGTATGTGGCACTTAAGTACAATGTAATAGGTGTGCATACAGCTCATGCCCAGATGTGTGCTTGTATCTATCTGCTTGTTGTAGGACAGATATTAGTGGTATCAAATGATGTTGACAATTGTCTGCAATTACAAACATAAATGTGGATGGGATTGTCCAAGGTTTGTGTCTATCCTAGTTGGACACCCTCCTTACCTGTGGTGGACTGCCTAAACCCATGTACAGCTGTCCAAAGCTTCCTGTGTGTCCTTGATGTTTGAAAGTATGTGTTGCTTGTCCATCCCCCCCTGAAGCACAGGCTTAGGGTTATGAAATGTGTACCTAGGTGTGATGATCCACATTTAGTACAGATACATGTAAATCTGTAAATCATTTGTCCAACCTAGGATACCCACTCTTGATTAGCAACTCCATACCATTCTGGCAATTCCATTTACAAATCACAGATCTTGTGGCCCTTGATTGTCATCCAGAAGATAGTCACTAGTTGGCCTGTCACATGTGGAGGACTTGCAGCATTTTTTACATGAATAATGGCTGAACAATGATGCTTAGATCATTTAAGTTGGTACACAACTTTTAGAGCAATGCTGTGCTGTTACATAGGACATGTGTAGGCTGCGTTGGCATGTACTTTCTCAGGACGAATCTGTGATCTGTATGGTAGGTGTTTCAGCTACATTAGATGCATTGTCTGATTCTCACCAGTAGCTATATCACAGAATGAAGTACCTAATGTTTGGCTTTATCTTTTTTAACAGCAGCCAATATGGATGCCAGCCAGATCTGTGAATTTCAGCGGCGGGCGATGCGTTACCACCACATTCTGGATGTGGAGTCTGGGTTCCGCCACATGGCACGGCATTATCGCCATGAAAGAGCCTCAGGGGTGTGGAGGGCATTTGTCCAAGGGGCCCTTCTGTGTCCACAAAAGCCGCCACCACCAGCACCACCACTACGACCCAGGTGCCACCACTGCAGGACCATTGACTTCCTCAGCTCCAGGAGCACTGACAGCAGCACCTGCACCTCCCCCTCCAAGCATGGCACCACCAACTGGACAACCCTCAACAACTGGCACTCAGACGACCCCTGCTGCAGTCATTGACACTGGTGGTTTTCGTGCTATGCAACGTGACCTGCAACGGATGTTGTGCAGACTGGACAGGCTGCAGCAGGAGGTGCCACAAATAAATAAGAGGGTGCATGCCATGAAGAAGACCCTGCGGAGAGCGAACTTGTGAATCTGATACCCTCACCCCTGACTCCCTCCCCTTCCTCCTCTTTACTGGTTCATTCAATTAGTGGGTTTAGGGGGCCTAGTGTTAGGTTAGAATAGGCTGTTAGAATAGAATAGGCTGTTAGTTTAGTTAGTAGTGGTGGGTTGGGGGTGGGGGTATGCTATTTTTACATTTTTTGTGTATTAAATGAAAAAAAAAACATTTTGTAATAAATATTTTAAAAAATAGAAAAAAATATATATTTGTTTAGTATAAGATAGTAAGTGTTTAGGTTGGTATACGTTGTCCTCCATGTGTCCCGTCATATAAGGGGTGTTTAGAGTGTTTAGTTAAATGTGATAAGTAAGTTTAGCTTAGGGTAGGTAGGGCCAGTTGTGGGTAATGTGTAGTTAGAATAGGTTAGGTTAGTTAAGGTGTTTCCCCTAGTTTTAATATCCTTTTTTGCTGTTAATAAATATTTTGGTACTCCTTTACAGTATGTGTCATATGCGTGGGGATCAGGGCCTTGGCATGGGTGAATAGTGTCAATTTAGTATTTGCATTTGTGTTCCATCCTGCATCCAAATCCCAATTGAGCTGTCACATTGGGAGCTACACCAAAGCTACTTCTCTATGCATCTGCCATACATTTCCCCCACCACTCAAGGTTACTATGGATCCCAATGTGTAGTTAAGTTTAGATGTATGTTTTCAATCTGACATACTTTGAGACCAGATTTGGTATTGAGGACACTGTGTTACATCTGCCTGCAGCTTGATGTTCATGTGAACCCTGATGGTGAGTGGTGGTATAATCTCATGTAGTATAGTATACATTACTCACAGCTATCATTTGTTTCATTGTACAGCCAGGTTATTTATTTGTACGTACAGTCATACACATCCATTCCTGATGTATAGTGTATGTGAGTAAAAATTTGAGTCAAATATCACATACGTAAAGATTGTCTGGAAGAAAAATTAAAAGACAATTTTTTCTGCTTAGACATCCCTTGAAGAAGACTTATTCTGTCCAACACAGCATTATACTGTATAGTTTCTATTTACCTCTGAATTAACCCTGAGGAAGGGCAGATGATGGTATAATCCAGACCACAGTGCATAGTTATCAGCCCACATTCTTTCAGGCCAGTTGTATTGACATTCTATGGCCATTGACATGAGGCAAACATCACGAATCTCCCTCACGTTTGATGTGTCACATTACACAGAGAGAAAGTGGTTGTGTAAGTGCTATTTATTTTAAAGTGTTGTAGTGCTATTTTACATTGTCCAGGATTGTGAGTCCATTAGTGTGACACCTTCCATTGTGATCCTACACAAGTGCAAAAGGACATGTCATCGGACATGCTTGGGTGAAGTGTAATCCAGTGCAGAGGGACATGAATTGCCAATGAGGTACTGAGAGACAATCACAGGGCATAGTGACAAGGTAAACCGTGGGCTGGAGAACAGTGCTTGTGTGCAGCTGTTGCAAGACTCGCATGTTACAAAGCACAGGACCTTGGTTATAAGTGGCAATGTGGCAGGGACTAGTGCTACCTGGTACTCTTACGGGTGAAGGGGATCTGTTCCACGTCTTCATCTTCTGATGTGTGTGTCGTCTCCTCTGCCCTTGGTGGTGGTGGGTTAGTAGGGGCAACACACACTTCAGTGTTTGAAGAGATGGAGTCACAAATCCCGGTAGCTGCCAACTGTGGGGCTATTAAGGGCAGTACTGCAGCAATGAGGAGCTGCTGGTTCTTAAGGATAGCAGCTACATCACTGTGGTAGGCAGCCAGGTCAGCCCTGAGGGGGTCAATATTGCATTTGTGCACGCATTGAAAGGTTTGTTGTTGGAGGTGTTGTGTCAACTCCCTTACTGCTGTGCTGATTTCCTTCACACTTTGTTGAAGTTCTTGCAAGATTAATGTTCGCCCTTGCATGGCTGCTGCCTGTTCTGCAGATGACATCATGCATGAACGCACCCCCTCTAGACTGGCTGGCATATTTTCCATCCCCACCCGCACCTCCTTGGCCAGCTCCCGCTGTACTCCAACTACAGTCCTCTCAAAACTGGTGCCAGTGTCGTCAGAGTCCTCAGCTGGGTTGGAGCTGGCAGGTCGTACTATTGGGGTGGTGGGTGTGTCCTCTGTGATGGCTGCTGTATCTGTGCTCCTCCTTGCGACTGGAGGTGGGGACTGGAGAGTTCCAAGGACATCTTGGAGGGTCTGCTGGACGATGTTTGTCATCTCGTTATCCATGTCATCAGGGAATTCCAGGACAACATATCCCCAGGAGAACCATTATCCTCTGCAATTAGATATTGTACAATTAGTGTGTCTGTGTTGTGGCATTTGTAATGTGATGTGCCTGACTTCCTATTGGTTGCACATTGGGATATTAGTTCCTGTTCATTGTTCCTGTCATTAATATTAGCATTCTCCCAGGTCCATGCCCCACTTGCATGACACATGTAGTGTGGGAAGTTTAGGGGAACATCAGCGTCACATCCTCTAGGTGTAGGTTCTGGCCAAGTTGTATGTTGCCATCTTCTTGTCCTACTCACCCCTCCGTCTACTTCCATTCTCATGTTGTGGCCTTGCACTGGCTGTGGGTGTTCTGATGGCACTTGCACCACACTTAGCAATGTGGTACTGCCCCAGTGTCAGATATTTCACATCCAGCTATATGTTGCTGAGACCTAGCATATTCTATGTATAGCATTGGCATGGCACACTACAGATGTCAGCATTGGTAGTGTGTAATGTTGATGTTGGGGAATGTGTGCTACATTGGATTGCATTTATGGTCCTAGCAGTGTTCAATTTCCTCTTCTGACTGTGCGAGTGTATGCCACTAGCCAATTACATATGCCCTCCCCCTCAATGCTGTTGTCTGAGCAGTATAACAGTTGGGATTGTTGCATAGTTTCATTGCAGCTATTGTGACCCAGGCACAGTATGGGTATGACATTACTGCTGAGTACCTCATAATGTTTCTGACAATGGCTGATGTTTGTAGCGACTATGGACATTCACATTTGACAGGTTTAGCACATTTTTATTGATTACAAGGGATTGATAACGTTGTCATCCTGAACCCTCTAATTTGGGTGTGTTTGATCCATGGGCACGTAGCTGCCATTAGCTACTTGACCTACACACGCAGCAGAGGTGGTAGTGGCTACTGTTGTCAATGTTAAATTCCACTTGCGGATATGGCCTGAGACTGTTAATTGAGCCCCAGTTCATGTTGCAACAATACCAGCTGTCATGTGACAGCAGGCCAGTTTTACGTTGTACCCTACCCTCCTGGACTGGCTTTCCCTTTCCATCATCCTTGGCATGGCAGCATACCCCAATGCAAATGTTGTTGGTGTAGTGTAGTACTGTGCCCCAGGTTTCCTCTGAACAGCCCATGCCCCCGTGCCATGCCCCTTTGCCCATTCCACTCCCTGAATATCATGACTTCCATGCATTGTGTAGTAGGTAGGTCCCCCCCGCTTACAGTGTACAGATGGCCATTTTAGTTCCCCATGCGACTTACCCTGCATCTGTGTTGTCTCCTGGTAGTCTGTGCTGTCCTGTCCCTGAATCCCTGTGACAATCTCCTCAGGGATGACGGCTGCCACCATCTCATCCATGTGGTCCAGGGCTTCCTGCGGTGCTGGACTCCCACCTCCAGTCTGCAGTGCTGCCTTCCTGTTCCTGGCCATCTTTTCCTTGGTCCTGCCCTTGCAGTCATGCCAGCGTTTCTTGCACTCGATGACTGTTCTCCGTACTTCAGCCACACTGTTTATCTTGTCAACAATTTGTTGCCAAATTGCCTCTCACCTACCAATTGGCAATTTGGAGGTGAAAAAAAGTTGGTGCTGGTGTTCTGTCACCTCTTTCACCAATATTTCCTGCTCCTCTGCACTTAACCGACACGTCCTTTTCTTCTTCTCCCTCTCCTGGGTCTTGTGTGGATCCTCCTGGCCGGTTCCTGGTCTGTTGTCATATTGCTGGGGTCTTTCGAAGCTTCTGGGATCCATTTTGGCTCTCCTTTGCACATTTTGCAGTGTTTGCGCTGCTTTTTGACGCAATTGCGGCAAAAAAAGGTGTGTATCCGGTTTGCGACATCGTAAACGGCTCAAAGTCATTTTCGACGCGTTAACGTCGTTTTTCTTTATGACGTGACGCATTGCTTTGAGTAAAAAAAAAGACTCACACCAGTGGTTTGCGCCGTCATGTGTCAAAGTATAAATTTGATGCTCGAGCGGCGCAAACAAATGGCGTTAGCCGGCGTTAAACGTTTTGAGGCAAAACTGCGTTTGCGCAGTTTTGCCTCAAAAAGTATAAATATGGCCTTATTTCTTTGTAGAACTTGCTGGGTTATTTTTTGATGCAACTTTTGTTCAAACCGTGGATCTTAAGTTGTCTCAACATTTTCTTTAGCTATGTTGAATAAGTATATATGTGTAATGATAGCCAGATGTGTTCCAGATAATAGAAAAATTAATACCGTAATTACAGCTTTCACTGCTTCTCAAATTTCAATATCTGGGCACATTTTTACTTGCCCTGCAATTATTTTCTATCATGGTGAAAATACAATTTCTGGTTATGAGCCATCACAGGCCTGCAGTGAATAGTCAGGTCACTCTCCCCTGCGACAATGTTTCGCCATATAAACAGCATGTCACCTCCCCTGCAAGTGGCTCTAAAATGTTGCACTCTCTGCGAACGCGGTTCACTGCAGCTCGTGAGCCAGGCGGTAGAATGGTGGGTGCGGCAGAAGTGAGAGATTGTGGTTGTACTTAGGCAGCCAGGCCAGAAATAGAAGGTATAGCAGCAGTTGGAACATCCCTCCAGCACAGGGTTCATCCTCAAGCTGGGCAAAATCCAACTCTTGCATCCTTTCTGCACGAGCCAAATGGGAGGAATACATGCAAATAAAACTTACAAAATACCTTTCAGTGTGATAAATGTATAGCAAACTCTCAAACTCATTGGATGATGTCATCAGTGATATCATCATCGATGTAATTGAGCATCTCATTTGTGATGTGATATGTGAGGTGACTATCAGTGCATCAAGGGGATGCAAGTTATAGTTAGTTCGCTAAACTGTAACTGTATGATTTCAGTGCTTTTTTTTAGCATTCGTTTTGAACCCCTTTCATCACATAACTATAACATTACTTTAAACATTGTTTAGTTTTTTCAGTGAATTTAATTTTTTTTTTAACCTTAAGCTAAGATCTTATTATCATACCTAACTATAATGTTACTTTAACCATTGTTTTTTTCAGTAGGTTTCTGTGTTTCTTTAATATTAGGGAAAATCATATTACCACACCTGCCTATGGGCCTAATTTAGAGTTCAGAAGACAGATTACTTGGGCATAAACATAATGGATATCCCGTCTGACATGTTACAAGTGTATTATATCCATTGGCACTTGTAATATGGCAGACAGAATATCTGTCACATTTATGAAGGAGTAAAATACTCACTGACCTCTAAATCAGGCCATGGACGGTCTATTTAACCTTTGTTTTTTAAGAATTTCTAGGGATTTTGCACTGTTCAGCTAACACCTCCACTGTGCACAACCTTCAGCCATTCACAACAGGGGGTTAGCACAGGCCAACCCCTGCTGCTGGCCAACACACTGCAGTCTGCCCTCGGTGATCTGCTTGTTGCACATGCCCATATTCTCCTCCTGCTTGCCCACCATTCTCCATCTGTGTGCCCCAATGTCCACTTTCTGCCCTCTGTGGCCAGCTTGCTGTTTCTGTCCCCTTCCTATCCGCCCTCTTTTCTCTGTCTTCATGCTCCAGCCTTTCCTGTCTGCCTACCTTTGTAAGCTTGCTGCCCCTACCCTCAAGGCCCACTATCCTTTCTTCACGTGCAAGCCCTTGCCTCCCCACCTTCATGAATTTATACACCTTTACTGGAATAGCATAGGCCATTTGTAACAGCCTGCCCCTGCGCCCCTCCTGATTGCCCTCCAATCTCCATTTGGGTGTACCTGCCCCCACTTCCTGCCCTCTGTGGTCAGCTTACTACACCTATTCCTCCTTCTTGTCATTGGTTTTCCATCACATGTCCTTAACCTTCCCGTTTGCCATCTGTGGTCAGCTAATTGCTGCTGCAACCCTGTCCCCTGACCTGTGCCCTTCTTTCTCCATGCGTATGACCCTGTCCTGTCTTGTATGCCTTCAGTAGCTCATTTTGATGGCTCTTTCCATGCCACCCTGCCCACCCTGTCACCACAACCTGCCTTCCATTCTCCATATGCATGCCGCTGCCTGTCCCTGCTGCCCTCCATGGTCCATTGTGCTAACACTGCCAATGCTGTCCTGCTTACCCTGGTCAGATTACTGTACCTTCCCCCCTCTGCTTGGCCTGAGTTCACTATCTTCTTGCCCCTGCCTTATCCTGCGAGCCCTCTGTGGACAGGTTACTGTCCCTATCCATGTCAGCTTGCCCTACATGCTCAATTTGCTCTCCCTGCTACTGCCAGTCTCCTTACTGTTCTTCATTCTCTGTCTGTTTGTCCTTGCCCCCCCACCCTCAATGGACAGTTGTGCTGCCCCTGCCCATGAGGACTCTGCACCATGATCAGCTTGCTGCCCGTCTCTCCCACTTCCCTGCCGTCATTGTCCAAGTCTGTGCCCTGACCCCTCCATCCTGCCTTGTGTGATCTTTTGTGATGCCACTGTTTAGCTTGCTGCCCCTACAACCCACTTCCCTGCCCTCTGTTTTCTGAGTCCATGCCCCTACAAGCTCCCTCCACTTGATTGTTGTCCCTGTCCTGGCAGCCTCCCAGTGCCTTCTGTTGTCCAAGTCCATGGCCCTTCTCACTCATTCCAGTCAGGCATAGTCCATTGTGCTACCCCTGCCCTTTCTGCCTGACATTTGTGATTAGCTTGCTGCCCCTGCCTTGTTCCCCTATGCCCTCTGTTGTCTTTGTGCGTGCCTTTGCACCCTCCCTTCTGCCCTCCATGGTCCACTGATCTGCCACTGCCTCTCTTGTCTGCCCTGCATGTCCTGTGGTGCTGCTACTGCCCCTCCAGTCTTCCCAGCAGGGTCAACTTAGTGTCTCTGTCCCTTCTTTCTCCCCCTGCCTTCCATTGTCTGAGGCCATGTCCCAATCCCCTCCCTCCAGCCCTCTATGGTCCATTGTGCTGCCCTCTCTTCTGCCCTCCATTGTTCATTGTGTTTCCATTGGCCCCCTGCCTGTCCTGCGTCATTTGTTGTGCTGTCACTGTTTCTTCTGCCTGCCATGCATTGTCAGCTTGCTGCCACTCCTGTCTCTCCCCCTTCCACTCTGTTGTCTGAGTCCAGACACTATCTGCTGCCTTCTGCCCTCCATAGTCCTTTATGCATGCCCCTTACCCTCCATCATGCACACGTTAGTATGTTGGGCTGCCACTAACTGCCCTGCCTGTACTAGGTGGTCCACTGAGCTGCCGCTACTTCTCCCACCTGCCTTACATGGTCAGCTTATCGCCTGTGCCACCTCTCTCTTTCCTTCCATTGTCTGTGTATATACCCATCACCTCCTTCATTCCCTCCATGGTGGGTTGTGCTTCCTCTGCCCCTCCCATCTGCCATGAAAGATCAATTTGCTGCTCCTGACATCCGTTGTCCATGTTTGGCCCTTGCACCCTCCCTCCTGCCTTCCGTGGCCCATTGTGCTGCACTGCCCCTCCACCTGGACTGCATGATCAGCTTGCTGCCCTTCCCTCCCTCACTTCTGCCTTCTTTTGCCCATGTGCATGCCCATACCCCCCTGCTCTCCATGGTCCTACTGCCAGTCACACAAGCCTTGTATGGTGTGTGGTGCTGGCATAGTCCCCACATGCCTTCCATGTGTGGTCAGCTTGCTTTCCCTGTCACCTCCCCCTCTGCCCTCCATTGTCCGTGTCGGTACCCATAACCCCTTTGTCCTGCTTCTCTGTGTTGTCACAGCCCCTGCCACTTTCCCTCCATGGTTGGCTGAAAGTCACTGCCCCTCCTGCTTGCCCTGTGTGGTCTGTTGAGCTGCCTCTGCCCCTCAAACCCAACCTGCATGGTCACCTGATGGCCCCTGCCACTACCCATGCCCCCCTCTCACTCACCTTCATTATCCAATTATGTGCCCGCATCCCCTCCTTCCTGTTGCCATGAACCTGCACCCTCCTTCCTGTCCTCCATTATTCATGGCCCCCTTGCCTGCCCTGTGTGGTCAGCTTGCTGCTCTTGCCTCCCTTCCCCTGACCTCTGTTGTCCATGTGCATACCCCTGCCCCCACATCTCTCCATGGTCCATTGTGCTTCCCCTGCCTCCTACCCCTGCCATCTGTTGTCCTTGTGAGTGCCCCTGCCCCCTCCCTCTTGCCCTTGATGGCTCATTGTGCTGCCACTAACCATTCCTCCTGCCCTCAATGACCTGTTGTGCTGCCACTATCATCCAGCTTGCCCTGTGTGATCAATTGTGCTGCCCTGTGTAGTAAGATTGCTTTCTCTGTCACCTACCTCCTTCCCTCCATTGTCCAAGTCTGTGCCCCCACCTGACGGCTCCTGCCCTCCACAGTCTGTTGTGCTACTACTACCCTCACTTCAACTCTACATTGTGTGATGTGCTGCTTCAGCCAGTCTTGCCTGTCCTGAATGGTTGGCTTGCTGCCCATGTCCCCATTAGCCTGCCCTCCATGGTCATTTGTTGTGCCACTGTCCCTCTGGTCTACCCTTTGTGGTCTGTTGTACTCCAGTGCCATTTCTTCACCTGCCTGACACACTCAGGCCCTCATTACGACCCTGGCGGTTTGTAACCGCCAGGGCCGCTGGACGCGGAGGCACCGCCGACAGGCCGGCGGTGCTCCGCGGGGCATTCTGACCGCGGCGGTTTAGCCGCAGTCAGAGAAGGGAAACCGGCGGTCTCCCGCCGGTTTCCCGCTGCCCCCAAGGAATCCTCCAAGGCTTGGGGATTCCGACTCCTCCTCCCGCCATCCAGTTCCTGGCGGTTCTCCCGCCGGGAACCGGATGGCGGGAGGGGGAGTCGCGGGGCCCCTGGGGGCCCCTGCAGTGCCCATGCCAACGGCATGGGCACTGCAGGGGCCCCCGTAAGAGGGCCCCAAAATGTATTTCACTGTCTGCCTTGCAGACAGTGAAATACGCGACGGGTGCAACAGCACCCGTCGCACCTTCCCACTCCGCCGGCTCTATTACGAGCCGGCATCCTCGTGGGAAGGGAGTTTTTCCCTGGGCTGGCGGGCGGTCTTTTGGAGACCGCCCGCCAGCCCAGGGAAAAACTCATAATACCCTCAGCGGTCTTCTGACCGCGGAGCGGTATTATGGAGGGCGGAATTCTGGCGGGCGGCCTCCGCCACCCGCCGGAATCGTAATGAGGGCCTCAGTGTGCTGGCTCTTCCCTATGCCCTTTGTTGTCTGAGCCCCTGCCCCTGATACCAATTTCCCCACAGTGTTCTCATCAGCAACTAGAGTGCTAACAATGTGTATTAAATACAGAAGTGTAGCACACCAAAAGTCATCTTGGTGAAATCAAAACTGCAAAACTTAAAGCACTTCATTTAGAAATGAACAAAATAAGGGGGTTCTATATCTCATATAAATTGTATTTCCATTTGTTTAGAGCTTGCTAGCCCTGACGAGGCATTGAAGTTCTTTATGCTGTGAAGCATGCTGATCCGGCACCCAAGGTTAGTGGTTAGTCCAGTGTTATTGGTTATTGTGTGCTTTTTGAATTCATATTATACTGTTAAGGAAACAACTCAATTCATTTAATTAAGTTTCTTTGTGGTAGATGAAGTTAATATGACATGGCTGTAATCGTTAGTAGGTGAGTATTTGAATTCATGCAGATGGTTGATGGGATTAGTAAGTGAGATTCAAAAGATTTAGAGGCATTACTTAGACATAGGCCCTCATTCTGACCTTGGCGGGCGGCGGAGTCCAAAGTCCCGCCGTCAGCTTACCGTTCCGCGGTCGAAAGACCGCGGCGGTAATTCTGACTTTCCCGCTGGGCTGGCGGGCGGTCGCCTTCAGGCCGCCCGCCAGCCCAGCGGGAAAGAGGCTTCCACGATGAAGCCGGCTCGGAATCGAGCCGGCGGAGTGGAAGCTGTGCGACGGGTGCAGTTGCACCCGTCGCGTATTTCACTGTCTGCGCAGCAGACAGTGAAATACATTTAGGGGCCCTCTTACGGGGGCCCCTGCAATGCCCATGCCAGTGGCATGGGCACTGCAGGGGCCCCCAGGGGCCCCGCGACCCCTCCTACCGCCATCCGGATCCCGGCGGTCGGACCGCCGGGATCTGGATGGCGGTAGGGGGGGTCGGAATCCCCTCGGCGGCGCAGCAAGCTGCGCCGCCGTGGAGGATTCAATGTGGCGGCGGTACACTGGCGGGAGCCCGCCAGTGGTGCCGGTCCGACCGCGGCTTTACCGCCGCGGTCGGAATCCCCATTGGAGCACCGCCGGCCTGTCGGCGGTGCTCCCGCGGTCCTCCGCCCTGGCGGTCTTTGACCGCCAGGGTCAGAATGACCGCCTTAGTTTGTTATAATCTTTGAAAAGACATGTGGGGAGTTGCAGAAATACAACAAAAGAGATTAAGACAAACACACATATGACAGAGTAGCCTTTGCTCAGCAAAAGAAGGAGTGCAAGTATGGAAAGTATCTGTCATAGAAGGAAAAAAGAGAGGTGACAATCAAATGTTCTGACACAAAGGTTGGTTGTCATGTAGATTTTTAGGAATATAGACAAAGCTTTTTCAGATAGCATGTAATCAGGATTCAACACTGTAGAAATATACATTATTTGCATGTATTAGATATTTTTGGCTAGCACTAGATTCAAATGAACAATGCATCCATTGCTCAAATACCTCTGCACCACTGCTCAAGCAAAGTCAGCAGCTGAAATTGTAATGACTGGCTGCATATATTGGGAAGTACCAAAAGATCTAGGCTGCGCCTAAAAAAGCAGTAACTTGATCACAGTAACCACTTCACACATGAATTTGTGCTTTCCAAAATACAAAATGTTCTGTAGTAATCATCTGAAGCACAAATCCATGCCTACATAGACATACATACTGCATGTGTGCTCTCTGAAACATAAACTCAGATCTACACGGGTATACACCATTTAAACTGTGCAATTGTGTCAACATGCACGTGCAATGACTGAACATGATCCCATGTTTGCCTGGTGAGAATGCTCACATCCAACCTGTGCATATGCCCCTCTGCTACACTCACATTGCACTCAAACAGAGACAATTCCCTAATACAATCATTCCCAATAACTTAATTTTTTTCTGAGGTACATGCTCCCTGGAGCACCCAAATGCAGAGTCAAGTAGCGCAAAAAAAAACTGTCAGCCCGGCAACAAACGCCATCCAATTCAGTCTCTCAGAGGTAACAGACACTCAGGCGGTCATTCTGACCGCGGCGGGCAGCGGTCGCCGCCCGCCATGCGGTTACCGCCGAATGACCGCCCCGCGGTCAAAAGACCGCGGCGGTCATTCCAACTTTCCAGTTGGGCCGGCGGGCGACCGCCAAAAGGCCGCCCGCCGGCCCAGCGGGAAAGCCCCTGCAACGAGGAAGCCGGCTCCTAATGGAGCCGGCGGAGTTGCAGGGGTGCGATGGGTGCAGTGGCACCCGTCGCGATTTTCACTGTCTGCTAAGCAGACAGTGAAAATCTGTATGGGGCCCTGTGAGGGGGCCCCTGCACTGCCCATGCCAGTGGCATGGGCAGTGCAGGGGCCCCCAGGGGCCCCATGACACCCGTTCCCGCCATCCTGGTTCTGGCGGTGACAACCGCCAGAAACAGGCTGGCGGGAAGGGGGTCGGAATCCCCGTGGCGGTGCTGCAAGCAGCGCCGCCATGGCGGATTCCCTGGGCCAGGGGAAAACCGGCGGGAAACCACCGGTTCCCCTTTTCTGACCTCAGAATAGCCCAGGAAGCACCGCCAGCCTGTTGGCGGTGCTTCCGCTGCCCTCCGCCATGGCGGTCATGGACCCCCAGGGTCGGAATGACCCCCTCAATGCCTTAAAATACCTACAGCTGTAGGCAGAGCACCACTCACCAACAGTGTCACAAAGTAAACAATGTTTCACCAAAGAAATACATGGCCCAGCAAGCTTCACATGGAAGTAACACATTTTTAACAAACATCTCAGCGACAGCCTGAAAACACCTTGGCAGCTGGGACACACAGTCGCAGGCTGCACATGGTAGCTCACACTGACACACCTGAAACTTGCAAACACCTCAGTAGTTTACACGAGTACTCCAGCAGCAGGTGCTTTACCCTTGGTTTCAGGATAAATGGCCCACATCCTAAGGTAGCCAGTGGTGAGGCGGGCGAAGCAGTAGCCCATCACTAAAGCACATGGGGGAGAAATTAGTCCCTTGAAATGGTTAGCCCGGTAGAGAACACTACACAAAAGTTTAAGTTACTCATTCACTCACTCACCAGTGTTTTTGCAGAAGGTGTCCCTTCTGTTGGATGATCAGTTTCTCACTCAGCAGGGGCCTCTTGTGTTAGTCAGTGTCCACAGGGCCTCCCACTAGTTGCAGGTTGGCCAGTGGGAAGACAGTACATTTTGTGAGTGTACCCCTAACCAGCAAGATAGATCAGAGAGTTAAGTGCAGTTAAGACATTGTGGGGGTCATTACAACCTGGCGGTGCTTCCTGGGGAATTACGACCGTGGCGGAAGCGCCGTGGTTGCACCGCCGGGACCGGCGGTTTCCCGACACTTTAGTCCCGGCAGTTTCCTGCCACTTTAGTCCCAGCAGTTTAAATCCCCCAGGGCAGCGCAGCCCAGGGGATTACGAGTCCCCCTCTCGCCAGCCTTTTCATGGCGGTTTGAACCGCCATGAAAAGGTCAGCGGAAAGGGGAGTTGCGGGGCCCCTGGACTGCACTGGCATGGGCAGTGCAGGGGGCCCCTGCCACGTCCCCATGCAGATTTTCACTGCATAGCAGACAGTGAAAAGCGCTATGGGTGCAACTGCACCTGTCGCACAGCCACAACACTGCCGGCTCCATTTAGAGCCGGCTCCCGTGTTGCGGCCGAGATCCCCGCTGGGCCGGCGGGCGGAAACAAGGTTTCCGCCCGCCGGCCCAGCGGGGATCTCCAAATAGGCCCCGCAGGAGTGCGGCTGCATTGGCGGCCACCCGCCGGTTTCAACTTGGAGGGCGGCGGTTGCCGCCCGCCAAGGTTGAAATGAGGGCCTGTGTTTAGTACTCTAGAGAGCTAAAATAAGGACTTATTTCCGAGTTCTTTAAATTAGTTGCTATTTTATGTTTTTGTTCAACTGATCACATGATTATTTGTTGCACGAGTAACATAAGCGTTTTTGTACACTTCTATCATTGTGCTGCATTTAGGGCTACATTTGATCTCTTTACCTTGGACAGCCAACTTGGGAAAATGTCCCTCACCTCTTCATTTATTGCAGTATGCCTGAAATGCTTTTAAAATTACAACTTTGATTCCATCAAGATGGTGTCTAGGTGTGTCACACGTTTGTCATGTCCCTGAGAGTTGTAATGGACGTAATGGCTGCAACAACATATTACTCAGGGTGTAGCCAACCAATCAGACCAATCAGAATATATGTGTACATGTCCTGTCCACATATCTCTATTTTATTTTAACTTTAATTTTTCTAATAAAGGATGAGCAGATTTACAGAAAATCACAAAAAAGAACACTTTCTGGCAAACGCTCTAGTTTTCTGCCAGATTTGATGTAATTATATTCAGCTTTTTTCCTATAGCATTGTCTAAAGTTCCCTATGGAGATTGCATAGGGAATTCACATTTCGAGATGCCCCATTACTCTTGGCCTCTGCTTGCCGGATTTCTCCAAAATCTTTCCAGGAAGGAGCACAGGTGGATGAACTTTTTTTTTCAGAAAGCTCCATGAAGATTCATCAGAAGGTGCAAAAGTGAGGGTAGGTTTACCCATTCCAAACTCTCAAGAGGTTATTGTGGCAGCTTTGGTAGTGGTGGATGTTAGTGATGTGCTGCTTTTGTGCATGTAGCCAATGCGAAATTAGGGTCTGCTGTGAGGCCTTCTTGCGTCCACTCTGGTTCTCCATTGTAGATTAGTTTTACATTTTATATTTTATGTTTGAGGATGACATACCTTTTACCAATGAAATTTACCAAATTTTATACCTGCATGATATTATTCTGAGAAGACGCTTTACATATTGCTTGTTTTCAGAAAACCTTTCTCACTATGCAATTTGTACACTCTGTTCAAGCCTTAGAACATAGAACAAGATATCCTAGTGCTTGTGTTTCCTGTTCGGGAACAGCTTCTAACATCTAGACAAATCATTGCATCTGAGCTGTACCTCTAATATAATGTGTTTTGAATATACAAATGGTGCACTGCCTTGCAAGAGTCAGAGGAGCACTCCTGCCCCTAATGTCCTAGAAATCCTGTGTTCGACATGCAGCTCTGCTGATGCTGATTGTCCATCATGCAGAGGATTGCCAACTCCACTCTAGACCAGCTCCCTGACTCAGCGAACCAGGTATTGGGATTCCAGGCTATCCTCTTACATTGGGAAGAGGCAGAGTGTACACATGCTATGCTCTCAGAGTGTAGGTAGAGATAGGTAGGAATATATACATCTAAGATTACCATGGTTGGACTGTTTATTCTTTTCACCATCTTAGTAATGCTGGTTACAATATTTTATTTCATCTGCTTAATAATTGCAGCTCATTCTCCCTATGCAAGAATATGTTTGTTTCAATGAATGTTTGAAAACCTTTATTTTTATCTTTATTGGCCATGCATTGGTAAAACAATGAAAGGGTAAGATCTGTTTCCACCACTTCCTTTGAAGTCAGAGTGTCATGTTCATGGTTGCTGAAATCATCCTTTACCCTGAGTAAGTTGGGGGTTCAGGTGAGGTACTGTGAGCTTGCTAGCAATTGGATCGACAGGTCCTGATGGTGTAGACAGACTCAGTTCTCTCGTCCTTACGTTCTGTCACCCTAATACACAGTCCTATCTTTATAGTGAGTACAGAATAACATGGCACAATAAAAATGTATAGGTCAGGTACTTATTTAACTGGTCTCATGAGTACTTCTTGTGTGTGCCCAGGGTCCCCTATTCACCTTAAAATGGAGACATCCTTGATGTTGGGGATTCATCCTCCTCAGCATTATAGAAGGTACCTATATTTGTCTGTAGATTGTTAAAACTTGAATATTTGAAAGGATACCCCACTAATATATTCCCTATTTGAATCCCATGTATTGAAAAGTGTGAATGTTATTATTATTCCGGCTAAATACAGACCTACTGTTGCAGTACACTTAACATAAAATGGGCTACCTTATGGGGGTAGAGATGTCATCTTCATGGTTAAGGCTCACAAAGCTTATAAAACGGAAGCATTTTACTCATGGGTCACCTTTTCTGCAGTAGACTCTAACACACAAACATTTCACATGTGCACTGAAGCTGCCTTACCAGGCCAATATAGACCTCATAATGATTTAGAAATAGCATTAACATATCAGGAACATCACAATTGGTTCGATGGTGCCCTCCCACATGTACTACAAAACATTAGAACTGGTCCTCTCATCAATGATGGGGCTACATGGCCAGTCCAAGCCGCTACACACTGTATCCTAATTTACAACAACTAAAGGCAGGTCATTTATGCCAAATATCCAATGACCTAGTTAGACTATACAGACATCTGACTGAGTTTGTTGTGCATATACAAAAACAATGGGCCAGCAAGAGCTCTTCAAGCTGTGCAGCCACAGTTAGCTGTGTCTGTGATTAGTCCTGTAACTATCAATGCTCTTATGGGTAAAATACGCACCAGACAGGAGGAAATTCCGTTTTGGATTGCACTAGAACAAATCAGCTTGAAGCAATGTTTCCTCACACAGGATCCTAGGATAAACATAGATTTCTCACTAATTGCTTGCCACATGGGATGGTTCCCCCATAGATGACTGTGGCACTTGGGGTACAGGCTTTGCTGCAACATATACCATAACACATGGTACACCATCACTTGCTGTTTTGCCTGAAGTGCTAAAACAGATTCAAAATTAATACGAGGCAGTCCCTGCCCTGGATTTAGAGATGATATTAATTGCCAACTTTGTCACATTATTCCAATCATTGCAATTTATATTAAAAGGAAATCAGCAGGGCTGGTACTCCTTTAATGCCTCATGCAGGTTGCTGTTGCAGCTCTGGAGCGCAAACTATCAAAAATTATTGCTGACGCCTATACTTTTATAGGTCAAGATAATTTGGGAGTCAGATCACATAAGCCACAGCTTAAAGGTAGTTCTGAAAAAGACCAGATAGGCAGCCAGGATGTTCTAAAAAATGGTAGGACAAACAAAAAAAACATAAAAACAAAATCACGTAACCATGATACATTAAAACAGCCTGATAGATATAAGTACACTGATATAGGTCCTTCTCATTCCTTTCAGGACTCATCAGACAAACAAACTTAGAGAGGGGGGGGCTTTCAGAACCTATACAAGAATATTATGTGAAACCAACAAAGTACTCACAACTCTCATCTGACATTGTCAATACTGTCCATAAAAAAATACAAAACAACCCTGGAGATTTCCAGTGCTTTTTTTTGCCAAAATATAGCAACTGAAAGTAGGAATTTAACTGCCTTCTCTGCACCAGGCTCACAATGCTGCCTTTGTCGTCTCCCTCGGTATTTTAGGAGCTGTCCTGGACTGTTTTCTGCCCAAGTAACATCAATTCTACACGATATTGAACCAGAAGCATTGTCCTATGTTGATGACATATATCTCATGAATGACTTAAACAATAGTGGTGGGCTGAGCTCACAGAGTTCTATTTTGCTGAATTCCGCAGAGTTAAGTAAAAACTCGGTGGAATCCGGTGGAGTTCTACGTGCAGGGGAGTGCCGCCTACCTTTACATCCTGGCGCTGAATGCGCCCTATCTCGGAAGCACTAAGTAGGGTTGGGCCTGGATAGCAGTACTAACCAGGCCTGACACTGCTAGTGCTTCAAAGATCGTGCCTATTCAGATCAGGGTATGTCAAAACAACAGCAAAAGCTGCCATTTCAGGCCTCTTGTTGTGACACAGCTCACCAGCCTGGAGCCTGCTGCTCTCAGCCACCCCTGCACACTTCCCTTTACCAACTTCCCTTCTTCACAAACTTGCTTCAGTGGGCCAAGCACAATCCCTGCCTTGCACCAGTTTTTCAATCACTTTGTCTGCACTTACACACAGCCTGAGACTGCCCTTTCTTACGGGCCTAGCACTAGCAGCAGCAAACCAGCTCACCACCAGCAGCCTGGTATTTTTCACAAAGTCTAGCCTTGCTTGCCACTGGATTCTAAGGCACTCCCTCAGGCCACACACATCTCTATCTGGCGGGGCTGCTGGTCTACCACTCATCAGATGATGCTTCCCTGGTCTCCAGATCTCCCTGCTGTACCCCATAACACAACTTCCTTTCCCATGGTCTGTGGGGAGACAGGTTCTTTTCAAGTGGAGACCTGACTGGAAATTTCCTTTCTTCCAAGCACTGACGCCCCCTCATATGCAAATTCTGTCCATGTTCAGTGACAGCCTCTGTGTGCACTTAGAAGAAAAAGTGAAATGAGGGTCTTACGTGGGTCCATCCAGGGTCCAAGTTGCCAGTGGCCTGGCCCTCTGACTCCCTCTGCCCCCTGCTCCCAGGCTGCTGAGAGCAGTGAATGGAGGGAGACCTGGATCTGGTGCTGGTGCAGTTGGCAGCCCCTAAGCAGCAGCTTGCAGCAGCTCCACGGCTACGCCCAGCCGCCACCGACATCTTTGGGCAGAGTGCGCACTGCCACACAGTGCAAGCGCAGACTGTCTGCTCTGTGTGTCCCATAACTGGGCTGCAGTGCGTTCGTGGTGAGCTCCACTCCACTGCCTGGGCTAGCAGAGTCTTTGGCCACATTCCCCGTTAACTTCACCAACAGAGCGGAACTCACCACCCACCCCTATTAAATACACATCTAGTCAGAGTAGATCACATTTTCTTTGGATTTGCTGAACATGACTACAAGACTACAAATGTAATTTAAAAAAAACAAAATTTGTCTTTCTCAGTGTCCTATATTTAGGATACAATTTAAAAAATGAGGACAAGAGCCTGGCACCACATTTACTAGAGAACTGTACTCTTTTACAATCATCATACACCATCAAAAAATTGCCATCCTTGTTAGGATTCTTCAATTTTTGCAGAATATACATACCAAATTATGCACAATGCATAAAACAGTTATACAATTTAATTCACCCAGACTTTTCCAGTACACATTGGGCACTAGAACCTACACAGATTTTTAGATCACTACAAAATGACATGCTTGCCTTTAAACATCAACACATACACGATTAAACAAAACAAATCTGGTAATCCGTATAATTGTGGGTTCAAAATGTTACACATTTGAGGGTGACACCGAGCCCATCGCATTTAAATAACATTTTTGTCTAATGCTGAAATGCGTTTTGCATCCACTGAAAAAATACTGACTGCAGTTCAGATGACTGACATAAAAGAAAAACCACTTGCTCAAGGGAAAACCATAATTGTTACTCCCTTTCCAGCGTTAGGGACTGTTACAAAGGCCAGTGTTCCTAATGCAAAAATCATACATCCAAGATGGATACAAATGGGCACTTCCCTGACAAGTACTGACGTAGACCATGAATTTGACTCTACTCTACAAACTCAAGAATTTCTCCAGTATGGAAAAATACCCCATGTCTACTAACATATTGCCTTCTTTTCAGAATAAACAATATCATATGTACTGATGGTTCAGCTTAGCCTGCTTCAAACACCAAACACCAATACTCAGTGGTGCGTGCCATGGTACATAGTTTCCTGATGGATGGACAATTTTATCCTAGTGCCTAAGGGATTGCACTGCACAGATGGCTGAATTGAGAGCCTTGATTCTGGCACTAGAAAATACGGATCCAGAATTCCACACACTCATAGTGTGCAATTCATAATATTGTGTCCAGTCTTTTAATGAAAATTTACATTACTGGCACCTAAATGAATTTAGAGACTCAAAAGGGAAATGACTTTGGGGAAGGGTGGCACAACTTACAGCCACTGGCTCATGCAAATCATACATTGTGTCATCCAGGTGTTGGAATGCAATTTGTTGGGAATTCACTGGCTGAGGAAGCAGCAAAATCTGCAGTCAAGGCTGCAACAGTAGCTGCAATTATTTTTTCTCACAGGAGGGTGTATGAAGATATAATGGCTGTAGTCAATTCCTCATGCAATGGCACCCCTACATAAAAAATAGCCAGCAAAATATTTATAATACTTAAGTGCTCAAAACATTCCTTTTGCTACCATCCCTGGGGTGGATGATTGTGTGATACCCAATGAGACTGCATGCCAGAACTAATATCAGCTGCTCATGAAGGTATAGCATATGCTCACGCTGGTGTGGCAACCACTGTTTCTGTACTACAGAAGTGCTGTTGGTAGAAGGATCTGTACAAACCGACAAAACCATATGTCCTTAGTTGTGACATTTGCCAACAAATTAAAAGTTCCACCATTGCACGCCCAGCACAGACACCCCTCCTAGTTTCAAACAAACCCCTTCAATACGTGTATCTAGACCATTGGGGTCCCTTAAATTCTGATGGTGCAGTTAAATTTATTCTAGTTTCTGTAGAGTCTTGGTCCAGATTCATATTGGTGAGGCCAAGCGATCGGCTGATCCTGGTACTGTTATTACAGATTTGCTAGTCCTTATCGAGGCATGTGCAGTAGGTGCATTCCACTCGGACCAGGGCCCTGCTTTTACCGCTAAGGCTTACAAGGATAATATGGGAACATTGGGTATAGCTGTGCATTATTCCTCTCCATCTCATCCTGAGGAAAATTTGATCATGGAGTGTAAGAACCGTGAACTAAAGCAATCCCTAACAGCTAGAGTATTAGGTTCAGGGCAGAGTTGGATTCGTCACTTGTATGGAGTTCAGAGATCATTACATAATCTACCAAGATGATCTTTGGGTGCCCGGACCTCCTACAAGGTCCACTTTGGCATCCAGATGTATGTTCCAGATCTCGACAGTCCTGGCACAGGGGCGGCAGATACTCCTTTTGACATAAATGAACATTTCACTAGCTTACAGGAACTACAAGACTTCCGGGATGAGCACTCTAATGAACAATTTAAATGTTCTGCTACTGAAGGAGTGAAGGAGACACCAGCACCTTCTGTCTGGATTTCAAAAGTCGGAGATCTAGTTCAAGAGAAGACTGGGGTAAAGAAGGCATTTGGCCTCTCATGCTGTGCAGTGATGCCAGTCCCTGGCATTCAGGGTTTCAGGACTGTGATTTTGCTACTGCTTGCTGGTTGTAAAGACCAAATATCTGTTTTGATTGATCAAGTAAAATTGCAGCATGTGGCCCATTCTACACAGTAGGCCATGAGGACTCCTGGATAGCTCCTTACTTCCTCTCACTACCCTACAGAAAATATCTCTATGAGAATTGAACATCACCAATATTGTTTCTCCCCGGTTGGAGAGGGCAGAGAATAAACTTTGGTTCCAGCTGCAAATGCATCAGACATAAGTCTACAGTTTTCTACTGACACTTGTTTATGATGAAACACTTTTGGAGGTGTCTACTAGTTCTCTTTTACCAACTGAGTCCCCTGTCTTCACACAGACTGCTTCTGGTTATTTTGTTAACATTGAGGACTTCTCTGCTGATTCTTCTCACATTTCACTACATAGTGCACATTAGTTTCTTCTGTGGTTGAAATTACCTTATCTGATCCCTTCAAAGTCTTGCGTGTGGATTGCATTTTGTTGCTTTTCCTGCTTTCGTAGATTGGATTTGTGACTGTTTTCTTCTTGCTTGTAAATGGACATAAACAACCAGGGAGCTCTGCTGTAGAACTGGTAGCTGAGGTGTTGAAACCTCGTTCATCTTACCAGAAAGAGCAAAGAAACGTATCTCTTGTAAACATTTCTGCTTTTCTAGTCCCTGAAGGAATTGTGTGGGATAAGGTCCCATGTGATATTTTTGGTCCTACAGAAACTCTGCAGTTATCATATGTTTTTAAAATTGCTATGGATGATGTGATAACACCAGGTCTTATTTCTGATTAATGGGATGTAAGAACAGTGACTTTAATGCTATCTGAGATTGAATATTATACTGTATTCGAAAGCGAGGGTATGTATATTCATTCTGCTAATGATGGTGAAATGTTTTGTTACCATCACTATGCCCACCACAATTTAAATAGAGCTAGTACCCTACATACAGTTTTTAACTACACACAGTCGGAACATTGCCTACTCCACCAGAGGGTAGTCCCAAAACATATTTGGAGAAATGTTCATATTTTCCTCTGATAAATACCTCAGATCTGGTTTCTTATTATTATAACCTTACCCCTACAAAAGTGAGGAAAAACATGCTGACCTAGACAAAATTAATTTATTGAAAATAATGTGTTTCTGTGCTGGCAATTAAAGGATTTGAATATTGGAAAGAAACAATACATTTAAAATAGTTTGAAGTACAAAATGTTGGCAAGTGCAGGACATAGATATTTAAAGTATGTTTGATTCCAATACAGGTGATTTTTCTAAATGACACAGTGAGCAAACTACTTGCTTGGGTCTAGCCAAAATGAAGAGTATTCCATCTATTGTACAATTCGAGAATTGGCAACACGGTGTAAATTACACTGAAGAACAACTAAATGGCATGGCGCAGAATGGTACATTCAATTCTACACTTTCAGGTTCAAATGGCTGGTTATTGTGGCCAGTGGACACAAATGGTTGTCATTCAAATGTTTTTAACTCCTCACAAGGTTTCAAAGCATGTAGACTGGTCCCTCATTATGTCCGATCCCAACATGCAGGCATTGTGACTAATTATAGCATGGGAATGTTTTGCAAGCAATGGTTGCAACAATCCACTTTGTCTGCAGTAAAAGAACACCTCTCTTTCCTCTTCAATGACATGGATTTGCATGATTCCTTGTCAGATCCTAGGCCACCACGTTCTAAAAAAAATGTATGCTATCTATAATGAAATTTGGAAGCTTTCTCACCTGGAAGCTGCTGCTCATTTAGGGCAAATTGATCAGGCTAACTTAGAAAAAGCATTGGCCATCGTCAATAATGGAATTAATATGTTGTTAACTTGTATATACACTTTGGGTAGCATTTTAACACTTACAATTATTTTATACAGAACATGGGCAGAGTCAGCTTAGATGAATTATGCAGTTGAGCTGGACACTACATGTTTTTAAATCAAACTGCATGCCCTGGAAGCATGTTGAAGCAACATAATTGTTTTTGCCTTTCAATTTAACACAAAAACAACAAATAATGGCAAAGAAAGATGCTACTTATAAAATGTTGAATATCAAAAGGTTAGAACATTGCCTTTCACAGTAGCTGAGACTGCATCAGTAGTATGGCTAATTCATGGAGTGATCTCACTGTCAATTTCAACATTTCAATTCACATAATGTTTGAAACATTTTCTGGTAGGCAAACATGAAGCTGTGGGGGAGAGTTTCATACATGAGTCATGGAATTTGCCCTTCGATTACAAATGTGTGAGTGAGGAAAATGAGGTCTTTCTCAGCGGTAACAAATGTGAAACCTTGCCAAGCCACTCTATGACTTCTAAACAGGTGACATTGCATGAGCCGTGTTATGCTTCCATGGCCAATCTAGCGTGTTACTTCAAGGAAGTACCGGTTTTCTTCATTTGTCCAGTATTTCAGTTACTTTTGAATGGAAGTTAATTCATGTTGAACAATCAAGGATCTTGTGAGATGAGACCAGGTGCCCTCTAAGTAGTTTCAGTCTCTCAATGAATCACCTACTGTAATAATGTGCTCTTTCCTCCCATGCAAGAGATTAGAGTAGTTAGCTTATGGCCTTCCATTCTGAACTTTAATGTTAATTTTGACAAGCTGAACAGACAAAAGAACGTATTGTTTCAGAAAAACGTGGCACTTACATCTACCCATAAAACATTTGAACTTCAAGTTGCAAGGTCATCCTCTGAAATACAATAGCTATTGAGCACAAATTTCCCAGACATTTTGGTGAACTTATGCATCACTTATTTAATGCCCCCAACACTAGCCCTTTGGAGTGTGCACTCAACATCTGGAGTGCATTTGGAGGAATACCATCTGTGTCAATCCCACTTGGTGGCATTCTGTTCCTATTTTTGCTGCTCTGCAATGTATGTCCCACCTTAAGGTCAAATGGTGAAGGAACTACCACACGTCCAGCTGTGTCGTGAACACATGATACAATACTTGTGCATCACATAATTAATGCTCCCAACACCATGGGTGTGGTAGACTTTTTTAAAGCAGTTGGGTCTGGCTTTGTCACCACGTTCCAGACTGTTTTTGGAGTGATACCGTCTGTTATGCAATCTTTGTTTTAGAGTGGTTTTGGAGGTGCACCACTTGTATTAATGCTAATTGGTGACACTTTGTTCCCATTTTTGCTGCTCTGCAATGTATGTTCCACTCGAGGCCAAATTGTGATGGAACACCACCAGATGTGTCCTGAATGCATGATACAATACTTTGGAGTGTTGTTGCTGGAGGAACTCAATGACAATTTGTCGCTGTCTTTTCAACCAGTGTGTTTCTATTGTGTGCAGCCTGTGTTTGCCTGTTTCTGGAGCCCTTTTGAGTGTGCACTCAACATCTGTCTTATAATGCAATTGATACACTCAATGGACATGGATCTGCAGATGTGCCCACTGAGGAATGATTTTCAGTGTTGTCCTATGAGACTGCCATTGCTTCAGGAGGCTTTCTATATGCCATTCTTTATTTTGGAAATGGATGCTGCGGCTCCCAGATGCTTTAGCACTGTCTCTTCTACTGTGGACACAGTACAGTAAGCAGCTAAGGGGATTGAACATGTTTGTTCCTTCAATTTGCTTGCCAAGGCCATGGTGGTTATGTCATCTGCGGATAAGAATTCCATCCTGGACCCCATTGACAATGATAACATCAAAGAGATCTTGGAGGCCTCCTTTGATTTTTAAATTTGGCTCTTGTTTATCACATTGTTTTAAAGTGGCACTTGTTAAAGACTTGTTTTCTTTGCTTGTTGAGGTGAATATTTTATTCCTTTTAGTGTAGTTTTAATAGGAGGCGTAGGGCCTGATTTAAATGTAGGCGGAGGGGTTACTCCATCACAACGGTGACAAATATCTCATCCACTGAAATCTAAATCCCATTATAGCCTATGGGATTTAGATTTCGGCGGATAGGATATCTGAAACTGTTGTGATGGAGTAAACCCCCCAGCTAATATCTAAATCAGGCCCTTACACTTTTCACAGCCAAGGGGAGGGTGTTGTGGACCTTCTTGGACCCACTATGGTTCCTCATTTTAACCTAGTTTCACATTTTATATTTTATATCTTTTAGGCTGATATCGCATTTAGCAATTACATTTTACACACTGTATACATAAATTATATTATTCTGAGGAGACACTATGAGAGAGCTTCTAACATCTCAGAGCTTCTAAAATCTAGACATATTAGTGCATCAGAGCTGTGCCTCTAACACAGTGTGGTTTTGATTATATAAGTGGTGCACTGCCCTACAGGGGTCAGAGGAGCACTCCAGCCACTACTGTCCTGGAACGAATTGTGTTTGACATGCAGCTCTGATGAACGTCCATCTTGTAGAGAAGGATTGACAACTTCACTCTAGACTGGCTCCCTGGCCCAGCTCTCCAGGTATGGCGTTCACAGGTAGAGGGCACAGACACTCTGATCTCAGAGTCTGGGTAGTGATAGGTAGGAAGATATAGATCTAAGATGGACATGGTTGGACTGTTTATTCTTTTCAGCATATTAGTAATGCTGGTTACAATGCTTTGTTTCATCTGCTTAATAATTGCAGCTCATTCTCATTATGCAAGAATACAATTGTTTCAATAAATGTTTGAAAACCTTTACTTGTATCTTTCTTGTGGTTACCCTAGGCATGCATGGATAAAACAATGAAATGGCAAGATCTGCTTCTGGTTCTTCCTTGGGACACATAGGTGGTCATTCTGACCTCGGCGGTAAAAGGCGCCTACCGCCGGTCAGAAATCCTCCATAATCCCGCCGAGGTCGCGGAAACCCGCCACGGTCATTCTGACCCGCAGAAGGCAAACCTCCGAAAATCCGACCGCCACAACAGACCGCCAGACCAGCGGTCGGCGGAAAGGTGGAGGTGACCAAACCTCCACCGCCACGCCAACAGAAATACGCCCATCCCATTACGACCCACGAATCCACGCGGCGGTCATTCAAACGCGGTATTCCATTGGCGGGACACACCGGCGCGGTCAGAATACACACAAACGAACAAAACTCACCCACATTGGACGATTTGAATCCCACACACCTGATACACATACACACACCACTCCCACACACACAATACAATATAAAACACCCACCCACATCACCCACAAACCCCTACGCTTAAAAATTCGTAAAGAAGACAAGAGCGAGACACCAGCATCCAAAACATAACAGCCACAGCCACTCAACACCATCACCCACACACTATCCACACACAAAACAACACACACCACCACACCCAACTCACTTAAATACACATACTCCACCCCACACATCATACACACCACCCCATGGCACCCCAAAGACAACCCCGCTTCACAGACGAAGAACTCAGGGTTATGGTGGAGGAAATCGTTCGTGTAGAGCCCCAGCTGTTCGGCACACAGATACAATACACCAGCATTGCCCGGAGGACGGAGCTATGGCAGAGGATTGTCGACAGGGTGAACGCAGTGGGACAGCACCCCAGAAATCGGGAAGACATCAGGAAGCGATGGAACGACCTACGGGGGAAGGTGCGTTCCATGGTATCCAGGCACAACATCGCCGTGCAGAAGACTGGCGGAGGACCCCCACCTCAACCCCCACAATTCACATCATGGGAGGAGGAAGTCTTGAACATCCTGCATCCTGACGGCCTCGCAGGAGTCGGCGGAGGAATGGATACTGGTAAGTTGAAGCTTCAATACTGCTTCCCCCCCACCTGCATGCCAAATCAGACCCCAACCCTCACCCCCATCCTCGAACCCCACCCTCACCCCCACCCCCATCCTCACCCCCACCCTCACCCCCACCACCATCCTCACCCCCACCACCATCCTCACCCCCACCCCCAGCACACCTATTCCCCGCCAATGTCTCACCATCACAACCCACACATCCCAAAACCTAGGCCTGCATGCGTCCACTAAGCATGGACACCCATCACCAAAGCATGCCCAATGCATATACACATCCCCCCCACAAGCCACCCTCACCAAAGCCCCCACACACGAATGCCAGCACTTGGGGACACGGGAACCCACAGATACACCCATATGCCACACATTGAAACTATAACCATACCTCTATACCCCTGCAGGACCCGACCGTCAACACACCGCGGCGGAGGGGCCAGAATTATCCACACCCCCCACCCAAGAGGCCGTCAGCGATGACAGCAGCTCTGTCGATCTGGACACCGATGACCAGCCCGGACCATCGGGGACCTCTGGACAGTCGGTTCCCCTCACACAGGCACAGGCCACTATAGACCCTAACCCCTCTGGGAACACCAGCACAGCTCCCACCCAGCGGGCCCATGCCTCTGTCTCCAGGGCGCGTCAATCTGCGGTGTGTCTACCACTACAGGGCACCCAGGATAACCCACCACCCCAACAACAACAGGGACCTGGGGGCAGTGGTAGTGGGCACACCGGCCAGGGGGCAGAGGCCCAGGGAAACAGGGCAACTCGGCGGGCAGCTGTGCGACAGGGGGGGGAGGAGAGGCCCAGGGAACCCACTCTCCACGAGGTCCTCACCACCATCATGGGAGCATACAACCGCTCCCAGGAGACGATGGCGACGGTACTGGCCCGGTTCCAGGAGATCCAGGTGCTGCAGGAGGAACACTATCGGGGGTACAGGGAGGACATCAGAGCCATCAACACCACCCTGGTTACCATGGTAGGGCTGCTGCAGGACCTCGTAAACAGCAGGGCGGACACTGAACAACACCCAAGGGCCCCTGCCACTAGCCTGGACCAAGAACAGCCATCCACCTCCGCCGGCGCTAGTGGACAGGAGGCCCCCGCACAGCAGCAGCCCACCAGACCCCCACCTCCTGCAGGAGAAGAACCACCCCGCAAGAGGGCCCTGAGATCTCGCAAGACAGAGTAGGATGTCAAGACCCCCGCCAGCAATGGATACCACCTGATGTCATCCCACTGTCCCACATTGTCACCCTGTCCATCCTCGAACTGCCCATGCTCCATCTCTCCACAGGCCTCTGGACAATGCACCTGTGTGACTGTTACTCTGGACTCTGCCATGGACATTCCTTCACCATAGCCCCCACCCACTTGAAACCACCCATCCCATTTTGAGCACTTCAATAAACACCTATTTTGCACCAAAATATCAGGAGTCTGGCTGTGATTTCAATAGATTGTAATTGACATGACAGTGCAAATATGTCCTTGTACATGGTGAAGTCAACAAACAGCTGCCACAAAGCTGTAGTCCATGGGGAAACGAAGCACAGGACTCGTAGTGGGGACCCCAGATCTGAAATAGGGAGGGAAAAGCCAAAACTCAGTCATCATACACTGGGGCAAATAGACAGGCAGCAGAGATGCTGCAGAGTAGTTAACATTTACTAAATTATCTTTGAAATGTTACCTGTGTCCTATTGGAAGTACTGTTCAATGATTCTGTCCCTGTTGTCTGTTTCAGCCCCGTCGTCTTCCTCCTCGTCACTCTCCTCAGGTTCCACCGCTGCCACAACACCACCGTCTCGACCATCCTCCTGCAGGAAAGGCACCTGGCGTCGCAAAGCCAGGTTGTGAAGCATGCAGCAGGCCACGATGATGTGACACACCTTCTTAGGTGAGTACATTAGGGATCCACCGGTCATATGCAGGCAGCGAAACCTGGCCTTTAGGAGGCCAAAGGTGCGTTCGATCACCCTCCTAGTACGCCCATGGGCCTCGTTGTACCGTTCCTCTGCCCTGGTCCGGGGATTCCTTACTGGGGTCAGTAGCCACGACAGGTTGGGGTACCCAGAGTCCCCCACTAGCCATACACGGTGTCTCTGTAGCTGTTCCATCACGTAAGGGATGCTGCTATTCCTCAGGATGTAGGCGTCATGCACTGACCCTGGGAATTTGGCATTTACATGCGAGATGTACTGGTCAGCCAAACACACCACCTGGATGTTCATTGAATGGTAACTTTTTCTGTTCCTGTACACCTGCTCCCTGTCTCTTGGGGGAACCAAAGCCACATGGGTCCCATCATTGGCACCAATTACGTTGGGAATATGTCCAAGGGCGTAGAAATCACCCTTCACTGTAGCCAATTCGCCCACCTCAGGGAAAATGATGTAGTTCCTCACGGATTTCATCAGGGCAGACAACACTCTGGATAACACCTTTGAAAACATGGGCTGAGACATCCCGGAAGCAATTCCCACGGTTGTCTGAAATGACCCACTTGCCAAGAAATGTAGTACTGACATGACCTGCACCAGAGGGGGAATCCCTGTGGGTTGGCGGATGGGGGACATCAGGTCGGGCTCCAGCCGGGCACACAGTTCATGGATAGTGGCACGGTTAAGACGGTAGGTCAGGATAATGTGGCGTTCTTCCATTGTCGACAGGTCCACCAGCGGTCGGTACACGGGAGGATTCATCCGTCTCCTCGTCCAACCCAGCGGACGGTGCCTAGGAAGGACAACATGGAGCACACAGTCAGGCAACCCACAGGTACGTACTCACAGCTAGCACAGTATACGATTCTCTATGCAGTGAATGGCGTGTCTGAGTGGCTATGCAAGGCCTAGGCCTGTGTGACGCAGTTGAAATAGAGCCATGTGGGCCCTGGAAATGGCGGCTGCCTGACCTGTGAAGTGTGACAATGGGATGTGAGGTCAATGCGCTGGCGTGGCACACCGCGGCGGGCGGCGGGCGAAGACCGCGGCGCGAAGCCGCATTGGTTAACATTGAAGCCTATGGGTTTCAGGAGCCAATGGCGAAGGGCGCCGGCGGTGGCGGGACGCACCGCCGCGGTACGCACCGCCGCGGACGTGACCGCCATTTTCTATCTACTTATCCACTTGCGACTTGAACTTTCACAGGAGAGGACATATACTGCAAGTGTTGCTGTGACCTCGGTCTGGAAGGGACAATGGCTGCTGCGACTGGGGAAAGGGCCCCTGCCTTCACTGGAGAGGAGTTGGAGAAACTTGTGGATGGGGTCCTCCCCCAGTATGCGCTACTCTACGGTCCTCCAGACCAACAAGTGAGTTTAATTCAATCTGGATTTGGGGCCACAGGCTGGCTTGGGGGCCTGGCGGGGATGGGGGGCATGTTGGGCCTGGCGGGGGGCCTGGCGGGGATGGGGGGCATGTTGGCCATGGCGGGGGGCCTGGCGGGGGGCCTGGCGGGGATGGGGGGCATGTTGGGCATGGCGGGGGGCCTGGCGGGGATGGGGGGCATGTTGGGCATGGCGGGGGGCCTGGCGGGGGGCCTGGCGGGGATGGGGGGCATGGCGGGGGCCTGGCGGGGGGCCTGGCGGGGATGGGGGGCATGTTGGGCATGGCGGGGGGCCTGGCGGGGATGGGGGGCATGTTGGGCATGGCGGGGGGCCTGGCGGGGGGCCTAGCGGGGATGGGGGGCCTGGCGGGGGGCCTGGCGGGGGGCCTGGCGGGGATGGGGGGCATGTTGGGCATGGCGGGGGGCCTGGCGGGGGGCCTGGCGGGGATGGGGGGCATGTTGGGCATGGCGGGGGGCCTGGCGGGGGGCCTGGCGGGGATGGGGGGCATGTTGGGCCTGGCGGGGGGCCTGGCGGGGGGCCTGGCGGGGATGGGGGGCGTTGGGCCACTGGAAAGGAAAATGCTGAGTAACTTGAACGTGGTATTTCTCCCTCCCTGTACGTGTCACATAGGTCCGCGCCCATGAGAAGATCGGGATTTGGCGTGCCATCGCCAAGGAAGTCCGGGCCCTGGGGGTCCACCATCGACGGGGCACCCACTGCCGCAAGAGGTGGGAGGACATCCGCCGCGGGACCAAGAAGACCGCCGAGTCTCTGCTGGGGATGGCCTCCCAACGTAGGCGGGGTGCCTGCCGTCAACTGAGCCCCCTGATGTTCCGGATCCTGGCGGTGGCCTACCCTGATTTGGATGGGCGCGTGAGGGCAGCACAGCAGACACAAGGGGGTGAGTCCAAGCATTATCTACTCTGTTGTCGCGCAGTGGAGGTGTCTGGGTGGGGGAGGAGGGCTGGGGGTCCCCCTAGGCCAGGGCGATATCTGTAGGCTGGGCACCCCCGTAAGCCCCTGTGTCCCCAGCCACCACCCTCAGTAGTTTGTCAGTACAGCCATCCCTGGGCCGTGTCATCCATGGGTGCAGTTGTCAACTCTAGGCGTGTAGGGCATGTTCCACGGAATGCGTAGCGGACCCCAAGTGCGCAACTTAGTGCAGGGGGCATCTGTGTCTGTCATGTCCGCTAACTGTACCGGAGATCCATGTACTCAATATCCCTTTATTTCTCTCTCCCCCCCCCTTTTTGTTTGTCTTTCTGTGCTTGTGTGCATCAGCATCATCAGGCGGAGGAGAAGTGGCATCGGGGCAGGAGGGAGCTGCATCTCACATGGCCCAGGAGGGCCATGCCACAGAGTCAGACTGGACCAGTGAGACGGAGGGCGAGGGGAGCTCCACGACGGGGACGACTGGAGCCTGCAGCGACACGGACACGTCCTCGGAAGGGGGCTCCCTTGCGGGGGTGGCACCATCCGTGCCCCCCGCCATTACAGGTACAGCCGCCACCCAGCGCACCATCTCCGCCCTCCCAGCAGCCCCTCCGCGTTCGCCCCGTGCCCGCTCTGCCAGGAAGCCGGGCATCTCCTTCGCCCCAGGCACCTCAGGCCCTGCCCCTGTTACCCCCGCTGCCCTCAGTGAGGAGGTCATTGACCTCCTCCGAACGCTCATTGTTGGGCAGACTACCCTTTTGAATGCCATCCAGGGGGTGGAGAGGGAGGTTCATCGCAGCAATGCGTACCTGGAGGGCATTCATTCGGGTCAGGCTGCCCATCAGCGATCGTTCCAGGCTCTGGCCTCAGCACTGACGGCAGCCATTGTCCCTGTCTCCTGCCTGCCTCTACTAACTCCCTCCTCCCAGTCTCCTGTTCCTCTGCCTGTCCCACCCACACCATCAGACCAGCCTGCACACACCTCAACACCCAAGAGAAGCTCATCCAAACATAAGCACCACAGATCACGCAGACATTCACACACGCAACATTCCGATGCAGACATGCCAACAGTCACTACCACCTCTGTGACCCCCACCTCCTCGTCTCCCTCCTCCCTCCCTGTGACGTCTACACTCACACCTCCATTCACCTCACCATCAGCCAGTGTTTCCATCACCAGCACACCCTCCACTCCAGTCCGCACACGTGCAGTCACCACCCCCACTGCCATTTACACGTCCCCTGTGTCCTCTCCCACTGTGTCTGTCACCCCCTCTTCCACACCACACAAACGCAGCCACCCACCCACCCAACAGCCATCCACCTCACGACAGCCTATCCCTCCTGCACCTGCACCCAAAGACAGCAAACGTGACTCACCTACAACCACATCCTCTCCCTCCACTCCCATTCCCACTGTACCTACCACTCTCCATTGTCCCAAGAAGCTCTTCCTCGCCACTACTAACTTCTTTCCTGACCCTGAGCCCCCCCCCTCCTTCTCGTCGGGGTAAGAAGAGCACCTCAGCCACCACCAGCCCTGCAGCCCCCTTGACAAGGGTGCAGGGGTATTGGAGCCCGCCAGCCCGCATGTCTGGATCTTCGCCCAGCAGCAAGGGGACAGCCAGCCCACCCCCTGGGAAGAGGAGCAGAAGGCGGAAGGGGCGCCGCAGGAGCCCGCCTTCTACATCCCCCCCGGACACCACCCAGAGACAGTCACCAGCCACAGCTCCAAAGGGAGGAAAGGGCCACAGGCCGACGACTAAGGAGGGCAAGGGCAGCAAGTTGGAGAGGTCAGGCAGCAGGCCTGCTGCCCAGGAGGAGCCCACAACCCCCATAGCCACTGCCCCGGGAGGAACCGGCACAGCTGCCCCGGGAGAGCCCACCAGCCCCATAGCCGCTGCCCAGGGAGGACCCAGCCCAGCTGGCCAGGAGGGCCCCACCACCCACAGCCCAGGTGGGCAGTGAAGGAGCACCATCCCCGCTGCCCAGGAGGGCACCACCAGGCATTTAGCAGTTGGCCATAGACCGTCCGCCGTCTCAAGAACCGCTGAACTGGGCCCTTCAAGGCAAGAACCGCTGAACTGGGCCCTTCAAGGCAAGAACCGCTGAACTGGGCCCCGCCGTCTCAAGAACCGCTGAACTGGGCCCCGCCGTCTCAAGAACCGCTGAACTGGGCCCTTCAAGCCAAGAACCGCTGAACTGGGCCCTTCAAGGCAAGAACCGCTGAACTGGGCCCTTCAAGGCAAGAACCGCTGAACTGGGCCCCGCCGTCTCAAGAACCGCTGAACTGGGCCCCGCCGTCTCAAGAACCGCTGAACTGGGCCCTTCAAGGCAAGAACCGCTGAACTGGGCCCCGCCGTCTCAAGAACCGCTGAACTGGGCCCCGCCGTCTCAAGAACCGCTGAACTGGGCCCTTCAAGGCAAGAACCGCTGAACTGGGCCCTTCAAGGCAAGAACCGCTGAACTGGGCCCTTCAAGGCAAGAACCGCTGAACTGGGCCCTTCAAGGCAAGAACCGCTGAACTGGGCCCTTCAAGGCAAGAACCGCTGAACTGGGCCCTTCAAGGCAAGAACCGCTGAACTGGGCCCCGCCGTCTCAAGAACCGCTGAACTGGGCCCTTCAAGGCAAGAACCGCTGAACTGGGCCCTTCAAGGCAAGAACCGCTGAACTGGGCCCTTCAAGGCAAGAACCGCTGAACTGGGCCCTTCAAGGCAAGAACCGCTGAACTGGGCCCGCCGTCTCAAGAACCGCTGAACTGGGCCCCGCCGTCTCAAGAACCGCTGAACTGGGCCCTTCAGGGCAAGAACCGCTGGCCCTTTGGCAGACGTGGCAGGGCAGGATCTATCTCGGGCAGGGCTGCAGGATGTCCTCTGGCCAACTTGCCTCCTCCAGTGGCAGTGGGGTCTGTTATGGACTGTATGGACTGTGGCTTTGCTCTCCCCAGGATGGCCCAGTGGGCAGGCCACCCACTGTATGGACTGTTTGGACTGTGGCTTTGCTCTCCCCAGGATGGCCCAGTGGGCAGGCCACCCACTGTATGGACTGTATGGACTGTGGCTTTGCTCTCCCCAGGATGGCCCAGTGGGCAGGCCACCCACTGTATGGACTGTATGGACTGTGGCTTTGCTCTCCCCAGGATGGCCCAGTGGGCAGGCCACCCACTGTATGGACTGTATGGACTGTGGCTTTGCTCTCCCCAGGATGGCCCAGTGGGCAGGCCACCCACTGTATGGACTGTTTGGACTGTGGCTTTGCTCTCCCCAGGATGGCCCAGTGGGCAGGCCACCCACTGTATGGACTGTATGGACTGTGGCTTTGCTCTCCCCAGGATGGCCCAGTGGGCAGGCCACCCACTGTATGGACTGTATGGACTGTGGCTTTGCTCTCCCCAGGATGGCCCAGTGGGCAGGCCACCCACTGTATGGACTGTTTGGACTGTGGCTTTGCTCTCCCCAGGATGGCCCAGTGGTCATGGAGTCCCCTCGTGGATCTGGCGTCGTGTACTCAAGTGGCTGAGGTGCCCCCCCTTCCCTTCCCCCTGAGGTGCCTGTCCTATTTTCTTTCTGATGCCCCTGCAGTGTTCTCTCCGTGGAGTTCTTGTCGTGGGACTGGGCCTTGCCCCTTTGCACAGGACCCCTGTGATCCACGGACAGTGGTTGGACTACATTTAGTAGCTGTATCTATTTTGTACATAGTTTATTTATTTATTGGGATTAATGGCGTATATATTTCAATATATCTGCCCGTTTATGATCTCTTCTTTTGGTCTTTGCATTATTTCGGAGGGGGGTGGTTTGTGGGTTGTGACAGTGATCTGTGGGAATGCATTGATGTGTGTGTTGTAGTGGGTGTGGGTGGGTGGGTGTGTGCCGGTAATCTTTTCCCTCCCCTGTGTCGTAGGTGCAGTACTCACCGATGTCTTCCGCGCCGCCGGGCGTGCTCCTGGTATATGAGGAGGAATAGGAGTGCGGGGATGACCTGTAACTCTGGCTCCATACTGCCGGAATCTCGCGTGGAGTGCGTAGAGGTGAGCGTTTTCCCGTTCGTAGTCTGTTTCCGCAGTGTTCTTATCGGCGGTGCTCCCGCCCCGGAAAAGGTGGCAGATTGGTGGGTCGTAATAGGGTGGGCGGTACTTTGTCTGCCGCCGGCCTGTTGGCGGGAACCGCCGCGCTGTTTGTTTGTACCGCTGTGGCGGTCGGAGTGTTAAGTTGGCGGGCTGTGTTGGCGGTTCCCGCCAGGGTCAGAATTGCATATTTTAGACCGCCGGCCTGTTGGCGGCTTGGCCGCCGCTTTATCACCGACCGCCAGGGTCAGAATGAGGGCCATAATGCCATGTTTGAGGTTGCCAAAATCATCCCTTACCCTATGAAGGTAGGGGGATCAGGTGAGGCACTGTGAGCTAGCTAGAAATTGTATCAACAGTTCCTGATGGTGTAAACGGAATCAGTCCTCTCATCTTGAAGTTCTGTCACCCTAATACGCAGTCCTGCCTTGTAGGTGGGAACCATATAACAGGTCCTTTTCATCCCTTTCAGGTTATACACCAATAAACACTACAGAAATCAATAATAGAAATAGTAAGGATGAAAGTAATGAAAAGAAAACATTAAAAAACTTGAAAAGGAAAAATAGAACTTAGTCATAGACAAAGTTAACAAATAACACTTACAAATCCCCAAAAAGGGTTAAAGTCTTAGTAGGCAGAAGGAGGAGGTGATATGTTAAAAGATTTGTTAGCAATGGACAACACACATACTGTACATGGATGACTTTGTAGTAGGATCTGAAAACCCTTATACGTTTGTAAAAGGGTCTATTGTTATGTTCTTCAAGACATTCCTCTGTGACTGAATGATGACCTGTTGAGGGTAGCAACTATTTCTGTCACATCTATATTATTGATGAATTGCATTTTCCATCAAAGGTTTAGTGCCTTATTGTTTTTTTGATTGGCTATTGTAAACATGGAGCTGACTGGCTCATGCCACTAAAACAGTGCAATCACTTTCTTTTATGCAGAGAACATGAAATAGGTTTGAATTGGGTTAACATTTCCCACAGGATAACCAATGGGTATGCAAGCAGGAGGTGTATCATTTTACCTATTAATTTTCCTCTGAGAGATAGTACCCTGGGCCTGCACAATCTCCTTATCTCATGATGATTAGCTAGCTCACTGTTCCCTTTAAGTCAACTTGCTGCTTCTCCACAAGAATTGTCAATGCTTGGTGGTGCAGGCTAAGACAGGAAACAAAAGCAGTTTAACATGCCTCAAAGTTAGACTGCTCCACGGGTAATATCTTAGTTGCACTGAATAAAGAGCAGACTTGCTTGGGTGAGGTTACATTGGATGCAAAGAGTGAAAGGACGGTCTACTCTCAGTAATCAAAGTCAAACTTCAGAGTGTGGCAAGTGATTAAACTGTTAGTACAAGAGGGTTAAGTGACATATGTCGGCTATTCTTTCCTCTGGCTGGGTTTCAGATTGACTCCAGCCTTTGTTCCTGTATGTGGTGCAGCACCCTTAACCCAAAATTAAATAAAATCCTTTTTGATTTTACTCATATTGACAAGACAACATTTTGCCATAGCCTGTAAACGAATGGAAATATGCAGTGCTTATTTTTTTAACTAATTAGTGTCCACATATTTTTGTCAGAGGCACATGGCTAGTGCTATCAAATGTCAGGGGTGCTGAATACCAGAGCCACATAATCTTGATTCCACTTCATGCCTATTTTATCCACTCACTGGCCCTTTATCTAACTCCTTCAGGTTGTTTTTTATTCTTACTTTCTTTGTCAATGTTTTACTTCTTTTTCATCCTCCTTTATTCTCCCTTTTGTATCTCTCTTTCTCTCTCTCTCTCTCTCTCTCTCTCTCTCTCTCTCTCGCTATGGGCCAAAATCTGATAAGGAAATATAATTACCAGCCCCCACAACTGAATGCTTGTGGGCCCCCACGTCAATCACCAACTCAAATTAAGCACTGGAAATAATGTTAAACACCAACAACACTGTTGTTGACATCATGAGATGCCAGCATGGGCATGTTTAAAATCAGTAACATCTGTAAAACATTAATTCAAAATAGAACAAAAGCACAACCACAAAACAGTACAACAATAAAAAACACACAAACACAATACAGGTCCAAACATAAGCACTTCAACACACCACAAAACAACATCAAAATACAACACTGCCAGAAAACCATACAAAACATTATAGGACTAAAACATCAACATTACACAATGTATTAAATAACATACCAACACAAATTAACATACACAGGTAATCACAAGTATATTGCCAAGCTTTGTTGTCTAGTAGAGTTAGGCCCTCATTCTGACCTTGGCGGGCGGCGGAGGCCGCCCGCCAAAGTCCCGCCGTCAGCTTACTGTTCCGCGGTCGAAAGACCGCGGCGGTAATTCTGACTTTCCCGCTGGGCTGGCGGGCGGTCGCCTTCAGGCCGCCCGCCAGCCCAGCGGGAAAGAGGCTTCCACGATGAAGCCGGCTCGGAATCGAGCCGGCGGAGTGGAAGCTGTGCGACGGGTGCAGTTGCACCCGTCGCGTATTTCACTGTCTGCGCAGCAGACAGTGAAATACATTTAGGGGCCCTCTTACGGGGGCCCCTGCAATGCCCATGCCAGTGGCATGGGCACTGCAGGGGCCCCCAGGGGTCCCGCGACCCCCCCTACCGCCATCCGGATCCCGGCGGTCGGGGCGGCGGTACACTTTACCGCCGCGGTCGGAATCCCCATTGGAGCACCGCCGGCCTGTCGGCGGTGCTCCCGCGGTCCTCCGCCCTGGCGGTCTTTGACCGCCAGGGTCAGAATGACCGCCTTAGTGTGTTGTTCTATTTTATCGGGAAGTTAGATTGTTGTCATGTTGGTGGGGTGTGTTGTATTAGAGTGTCATGTTTTGCCCTGATTTTGTGTAGAAGTTCTATTTTGTGGAGTATTTTATTGATATATTGTTGTGCTGTACAGTTGTGTTGTCTTGTTTTGCTGTGCTTTCTGGTTGATGTAATGTTTATTTGTTGGGTTTGTATTTTATTTGCTTAGCTGTTTTATGCTATGTTGTGTTGTGTATTGCAATTGCATTGGTGTCTTAGGGTACTGTACTGTTGTGTTTTGATACTAGTATTGTGGTGTATTATTTTCATGTGTTATGTGGTGTGTTGGTGCTTTGTTGTGTTGGTCTTATGTGTCTATGTTGTGTTGGTGTGTTTTTGTACTGGTGTGCTGTGCTCAGGCACTGATGTTTTTGTGATCATGTGTTATGGTTCGTACTGTATTCCATTGTTTTCTTCTATTGTGATTTTTGACACGTTGTTGCAGTGTTGTCTTGTTGATGTTGATGTTCTGCATTGAGATTGCTTGTTGTTTCGATGTGTTTGTAGTTGTGTCCTGCTGTGGTGTTGACTTGTTGATTACTCATATTGTTATATTGAGGATTGATTTTGTTGCAATTACATTGGGTTATTGTGCTCTGTCATTGTTTTGTATAATGCATGGTTTTATAGTTGTATGTTATTATGTTCAGTATGTGTGTTGTACTTATGTATTATTATTATTATTTTTTTTGTTATGTTGCTGTGTTGTAGTACTCTTGTATTACTGTGGTTTTGTCTTGTTGAAATGTGGTGTTGTGTTATTATGTTATGATCTTTCACTCTTGCTGTAAAACAATTGCAGTCCATCTCCGCATACACACTTTAGCACAAACCTATCACCTCAAACCCACTTTCATGACATGATGTTAATTTGTGTGTTCATTAAAAACTGCGCTATTTACGACCAACTAGTGCTGATAAAAAATACTATTCGGTGGTCCAACACCTAGTTGTGTAACAAACCACTGTTCTGGTATTCTTGATTAGTTGTAGAGAGCATGTTTTAACATAGATTAAAGGAGTATAGTACTTTTATAGGGACCTATTCATTTCAAGAAAGTCTCAGTCTATAACGCTGGTAGTACAGCTCAGTTGGTTGATGTGCTTTGCACAGCGATCAATGTGTGACTTACTAGTAATTAATTTGAATCAGCATAAACTAAATTAGAGAGTTCATGTCCCTGTTCCAGGTTGCTGGATGTAACCTGCCGGTCATAGATTTGGTATAATGGGTTTGCTGCAGAGATCCTAGTTCGACCTGCAGATCACAAGTTCCAGTCCTAGTAACATAGGTCAGTTAGTATGCATGCTAAACATCACCATGTAATCCACAAGTAATAAGAAATGAATCCTGGTGTATTTCTTTCTATGATTTATAATTATTAACGCCAATTGTCCAGCGTCAAAAACAATTCAGTTTTTGCATTGCAAGCTATGTAAGCTATGTAAATAATCAGTGATACTGTAATGTACATTGATATTTACCCAAGTTCATTTCTTGCCTAATTTGGGAAATGTCAGGGCAGGGTGCAACTTTATTTCTCTTGATAGGCTCTAGGCAAAGGTGTGGCTGTCTGCATCTAGGATCCCGATTTCACAAACACCTGCTTCCACCCAGGGCACAAGTGAACCATCAAATTACACACCAACCTTTCTTTTGAAGTGGTACAAACTGCAGACAGGTGTGGGTGGATGAGCATGGAGTTTGGAAGCTTTCATCCTCTAATCTGTTAGCCTCACTGCAGGCAACAGTTTGGCAGCACTTGTAGTGCTGTCCATATGTAATGAATGTCATCAGTCCACTGGGAATACTGAAGGACACACAGGTCACTGACAGGATGGATTCCATGAGAAAGCAACCACTATTTAAAATAGAACATACGTTTTTAAATGTGGTTTGTCAGAGCAGTTCAGACCTTATGTGATCACCAGAAAAAGAGCTTTAAAAAGCAGTTTAGACTCTGCCCACAAACTGATCTTCTCTACAAATTTTAGAAGGGCAAAAGGTGTATGCTTCTCTTGACAAAGAGTGCTTGTATTGCACCTTTTCCCTTGCTCCTTTTGCCTAGAGGGAAATGTTATGCTCATTACACTAGGCCTGTGCAGTAGAGCTGGTTATGGTGACAAGCCAATGATCTTTGTATTATGAAATGCCACAATTCAGTAACTCTTACTTATTTACTGTAGTGTGAAGAACATATGTTTAAGATAATACACTTTTAATGGTGGATTAAAGCCTGTAATGGGGTATTTTGTACACAGATTCACATAGATTATTGTAGTAGGATAAGGAGCTGGTTATAACTCCCCAACCACCCTGAAACCCCTGGGGTTGTAGATTTGCATTGTAATGATCCTTATTAGGGCATTTCTGAAGGTTTTCCGCGTTTTCCAACTGTAATTTTGTACATATTTGTAATTTTGTAACTGAGTAGAGTATAACATAGTATTCTGTATTGAAGTTTGTATATCCCATCACAAAAACATTACAAAGCGTTTAGTAATAAATAATATTCTTAGTGTGGGAGCATTCAAAATAATAACATTTATTTAAAAATGTAATTTATTCGCACATAAATACGAAGTGGGATAAAAGTTATCCTAGAAACGTTGCTTAAGTCACAGTCACAGTCTTTCCGTGGCTGATCTTCATGTTTCCTATCTAGGAAGTGCAGGGTGAAATTCCTCCAGTACATTTTTTCACAGCTTGGCTAAAGGTCCTCACGCCCATGTGATTAAAACAGGGGTGTGGCAAAACTTTTCTTTGTTGAGTTGGTCTAGGACAAGAACAACGTTAAAACTCTATAGATTCTATTTTGTATCTGCATCGTCTGCAGCAGATTTTAAAAAATTTATGTTTTCCCACTCTGCCCTCGTTTCTGCTGTTGGCAGAAGGTGAAAACGAAATCTCATACATATCTGTTTTAACTTGCTTTGAGATTTTGAAGGTAAGGCTGCTGGCAAAAAGGTATATATGTGGTAATCATGGCTTTTCCCCTATGTTGGCATAAATAGATGTTCTATTTTTGACCAGACAATAGTTTTCATTTTTCACTTGCCATTAATTCATATTAATTTCCAATTTATTCAAAATGTTGTTCAGGTTATTTAATCCATGGAGAGCTTTTAACAGATGTGTTTTTTTCATTTTACTCCAGATTACATATTTAGGAGATTCCTCTTCGGAACAGTACAATCCATAGCAATAATTTAAATATTACTGACTAAGTACATAATACATATTTATTAGCCCAAACCCTAGTCTTAGTTAACTTACCGAGGTGGAGGATGGTATCCCAAAAATAAATCTTATTGCGGAGCTTATGACTTTTTCCAAACCCTTGCTTAATTTATTCCCAAAAGTAATTTACCAATACGTCATAGCTGGAATGAGGGTTGCTAGAAACATTTGAATAATTGAGTTTTCTGTTGGACAGAACAGCTCATGGCACTGCCTACTGAGGTGATATTGTAAATTGCTGGCTTTGTGTTTGACTGCTTTGAGAAGAGTGGTTTGTGTAGCTGTTCTTTTTACCATACTACCAAATATATGTAACTGTGTCCCTAATGTTTGCCCTGTGAAAAAGTTTGTGCTAAAAAAGTAGGATTATGTCGATTAACCAATGATAAAGACTATAGGCTTCATTGGTTCATTGGCAAACATTATGCTGGCTGCTGTAAGTTTGGTTGGTAACAGCAAAGACATTAGGCTTGGCATTTATTCTGAAAATCATATTCTAAAGCTAAATGGCCTTTAAAAGTGGGTTGTTCTTATATTGTGTATACACCATGAACACTAGCATTCCAAGATTGCTGCCTACCTCCATGTTTATTTTTTGGTTATTTTTGTTGTAAATATGGGAGAGCCACATTTAGTGGCAACATGTTTTCCTACTTTTATTCTTTTATTTTATCTTGCATATGCTTATTGCATTAGTGTGTTTTATTGTTGATGGGTCAGTGGGTGAATCTGAGAAAGAGTCAGAAGGAGATTAAAGAATGCACGAATAGAAGAATGAGTGATAGAGGGAATGTACAATAATTACGGAATGCCTAAACTCACCAGTAACTGAAGAGGCACTTTCAGTAATAAGCCAGGCCTATTGATATTAGTTGTTCCTTAATGCGTTTAAGGGGAATGTTTTGCTTAAGAAGTTTTCGGTAAAATGAACAGCTCAGATTCTGTGAACTCTTTGAATCCTGGCGGAGTTTAAATAGTTACTTCATCCCAGTAGTGAGTGAGGGCAGAATATTTATCATGCAGTTATCACCTGCACCTCAGGCACACATGGAATTCAACCGGGAGCCAATACCAGACCAACTCACTCTTGATGCCAAACCTAATACCATAACCACATCATCCGGCCTGGCGCGTGCAGCTCAAACAGGATGTGAAAACAGCCACGCTTTGGGAAACAGCAGACGGAATTTCGGCGTGAAGGCTAGGCAGCACAGCAGGCCTGACAAAGAGGCAAGAAGGAGGATAAAGATGACAGCTCTGCGCCAAAAAAAAGAGCCCCCTCTTGTTTAAACAGCCGAGAGCCTCTTTCTACTCACAGCATTTCCACGCACCGCCGCTTCCTGGTATGTGGAAGGGCGAACTGACGGCAGCGAAGCGTACAAAGATGCTCCATTTTCAATGGGACTTTAAGGGTTAAGTCAATATAGCTGAGTAAACTGCTGCTCAGTCCTGGAAGTGTCGCTTTATGATGAGTACACCGCTCGCTGTGTGAAATCTCCCTGGCATTCAACCGATAAGAGGGAAGCCCCATTGAAGCGATGCTGCTTTAACTGGGTTCTGGCTGATCTTAATTGAAAGCTTTACTGCGACATTAATCCGTTCAGTCAACACTCCCGTTACAGGGCATTAGTCGACAACAAACCACAAACTGCAAATATTTGCTTCGCATAATAAAAAAAATTGACTCAAAGGACTGCTGGTGCTACGCACGTGGATGCGCATGTTAAAGCTAATCTCTCCGTAACGCCTTTGTTTACTCACTTGTAAATCGCGGTCGCAGATCCCTTCAGCCTTTTCCCAATTTTTTAATCGCTCTGCTCCTTAGCCAATGCTGCTGAGGAAAGAAGTATACTTTGTTAGAACTACAAAGAAGTCATTTTAGCTCACAGAATACGCTATATCTGTCAGCGGCCAATCGTGTACAAGCAATTAAATAGCCCTAAATGCACTTAAGAAAAGATACTCCGTATTTCTTAGGGGCTCAATGGGCTAATCTTAGCGTTGCATGTAAGAGCTGAAATGGTTTATCGTCGGTAGTGTTGTCGAGTACTCGAAACACAGCCCCAATCCAAGGCAGCTTCAATGTCATGTGTTTAATTTGTGCAGGTGGTTGCAGGTGGCGGGTCCTCCCTCCTCTGTGGGGGCCAGATTTTTTTCCATCATCACCACAGCAAGATCGAAAGTCAGAAAAAGAAGCAAAGGGAGGAAGAGAAAGAACGAAAGACAGTGTGAAAGAGAGAAAGCAGGGATGAAAAACACCCTGCAAGAGAAAGAGATGTGCAGACGATAGTTGTTGGAGGACAGAAGAAAGAGGCATGACGTGGAGTCAACACTAGGTAGCTTTGCTTTCAACAACCCAACATTCACCAGCATCAGCTGTGATCTACAAAGGAAACCGTTGGCTCCCTGTTTTGGAGCCGAACTCCAATAATCAACGGAATCCCAATATTTCATGTATCCAAATCTTTACTTTAGGAAATTCAGCTCAAGTTCTCTCATTGATCTAGTGGGAAGAGACTACATAAAAAAAAATAATCTAAATAAATCAGTTATAGATCAGAATAGAGAAAATAGATTTATTGCAGATTATTTAATAGGAACGATATAAAGCAATGCATAAGTCTGCCTTCAATGCTTAGATACAGAGAATACGCAATCACAAAGCATAAAAAAATCCATATTAATGCAAATACATTTAAAGTGATTCCAATAGTCCACCTCATGAAGAGCATTGACAGCTGTGGAAGTGTGGGAAAAGTCTCACAAATCAGATATAGGCCCTCATTACAACCCTGGCGGTCAGTGTTAAAGCGGCGGTAAAACTGCCAACAGGCCGGCGGTAAAAAAAATGGAATCACGACTGTGGCACAAACCGTCAACATAGACAGACAATTTAACACTCCGACTGCCACGGCGGTACAAACAAACAGTGTGGCGGTCACCGCCAACAGACAGGCGGAAGACAATGAACCGCCCACGGTATCATGAGAGGCCAATCCGCCACCTTTTCCGGGGTGGATTCATCGCGAACAAAAACACGGCGGAAACAGGACTTGGAAGGGAAAACGCTCACCTCTACACACCCACGAGGAACCAGGACGCCAGGGAGCCGGAACTCCAAATTCTACCTGCCATTCTCTTCCTGCTCCTCTATCAGGAGCACGAAGGCCGGCGGTGACGACCACGGTGAGTACTGCACCTACGACACAGGGGAGGGGGGAGGGAAAAGAGAGTGACACACACATGCCACACGCAAACCCCCCACCCCCACCCTGACCCACTACAACACACACACAAATACATGTTGATACATTACATTTATACCCCCTAATCCCCCTGGAAGAATGCAAGGACAAAAGGAAATTAGTTGAACGATTGTAATCAATAAAAATCCATTAGTCAAAAATATATATACACTATTAACAAATACATACACCAAAAATTCAAGTCCATGTACTGCACCTAAATAGTCTGTGGACCACTGGGCCCAAAATGCATGGGCGAGGCCCACACAACATACCCGATCAAAACGGAGAGAACACTACAGGGGCATCAGGTCGAAATAAAACAGGCACCTCAGGGGGACGGGAAGGGGAGGCACCTCAGCCGGATGAGTGCACGATGCCAGCTCCACGAGGGGGCACCATGCCCATTGATGTATCCTGGGGAGTGCAAAGCCACAGTCTCACAAGTCTCTCCAGTGGGTGGTTTGCCCACTGCTTTATCCTGGGGAGTGCAAAGCCACAGTCTCTCAAGTCTCTCCAGTGGGTGGGTTGGCCACTGCTTTATCCTGGGTAGTACAAAGCCACAGTCTCTTGTGTCTCTCCAGTGGGTGGTTTGCCCACTGCTTTATCCTGGGGAGTGCAAAGCCACAGTCTCTCAAGTCTTTACAGTGGGTGGATTGCCCAATGCTGTATCCTGGGGAGTGCAAAGCCACAGTCTCTCAAGTTTCTCCAGTGGGTGGTTTGCCCACTGCTGCATCCTGGGGAGTGCAAAGCCACAGTCTCTCAAGTCTCTCCAGTGGGTGGTTTGCCCACTTCTGCATCCTGGGGAGTGCAAAGCCACAGTATCTCAAGTGGATAACAGTTCTCCACTGGTTCTGGAGGGGGCTTTGTGCCCAGAGTGCTTCATCCTGCCAAGGACTGAGGTAGTGGATGCCTTTCTCCACTGGTTCTGGAGTGGGCTTTGTGCCCAGAGTGCTTCATCCTGCCAAGGACTGAGGTAGTGGATGTGATACTCCACTGTTTCTGGAGGGGGCTTGGTGCCCAGAGTGCTTCATCCTGCCAAGGACTGAGGTAGTGGATGTGACACTCCACTGACGGTGGGCCTACATGGAAGCTGTCCAGGCCCCTGGAAATGACCACCAGCTTCGTACGACTGACCACTGGGGATGGCGGCCATGTCTGCGGTGGTGCCACTGGCATATGATGTGGCGTGTCCGCTGGCGGTGCTTGCGGCGGCCTCAGTAGCGGCGGTGCTTGCAGCGCTCATTGGCCAGCAGTGCTGGTGGGTGGCTCAGTGAGCGTGCTGCTGGCGACGGTGTCCTGGGCAGCGGTGCTGGTGGCAGTGGTGTCCCGGGCCGCTGCTGGTGCTGGTGGCAGCGGTGTCCCAGGCAGCGGTGCTGGTGGCGGCGGTTTTCGGGCAGCAGTGCTGGTGGTGGCGATGTCCCGGGCAGCGGTGCTGGTGGCGGTGTCCCGGGTAGCGGTGCTGGTGGCGGCGGTGTCCTGAGCAACGATGCTGGTGGCGGCGGTGTCCCGGGAAGCGGTGCTGGTGGCGGCGGTGTCCCGGGAAGCGGTGCTGGGGGCGGCGGTGTCCCGGGAAGCGGTGCTGGGGGCGGCGGTGTCCTGGGAAGCGGTGCTGGTGGCGGCGGTGCATGTGGCAGTGCCGGTGGCGGTCTTGTCCGCCGTGCAGGTTGGCGGCAACTTCCCTTTCTTTCTCTGCCCCTTCTGCACCTTGGATGGTGGCGCAGCTGTCTTGCCAGTCCCAACTGTAGTCCTGGGAGAGCCCTTGGTGGCAGGTGTTTTGCCCTTCTCCCTCTGGGCTGTGGCCAACTTCTTATGTTTCTGAGGTGGGGGACTGTCCTTAGCCTGGCTTCTTGGCACACTGGCTGCCCTGCTGCTTGGCGCACTCCAGAAGCCGGTTACTGCTGGCACCACTGTTCCCAGTGATGTGGTGGCTGAGGTGCTGGGTTGGGACCTGGAAAGGCGTGCCCTAGGGGACGGAAGGGGTGGGGGAGGTGTAGGGAAGAGGTCAAGATTTAAGAGGAAAATATTTTTTTGACACACTGGGATGGGTAGATAGAGGGGTTTTGGGAGTGGATGAAGAGGCAGTGGTTGTAGGAGGTGTTCATTTGCTGACTTTGGGTGAAGGTGCATGTGCTGTAGACTGTCGTGAGGTAGAGGGCTGTTGGGTGGGTGTGTGACTGCATTTGTGTAGTTTGGGAGGTGAGCTCACAGACACAGTGGTAGAGGACACAGGGGATGTGTGAATGGTAGTGGGGTGGTGAGTGCACGTGAGTGGTGTGTGGTGATGGGCGTCCTGGTGATGGATGTAGTGGCTGAAGATGTAGTGCATGCAGGTGTGAGTGGAAACGTGACAGGGAGGGAGGAGGGAGACGAGGAGGAGGGCGACACAGTGGAGGCAGTGGATGTTGGTATGTCTGCATGGGTATGATGCTTGTGTGAGGGCCTGGTCTGATGGTGTGTTTGGGATAGGCTGAGGTACTGGGAATTGGGGCTGGGTGGAGGAAGTTGGAGTGGGGAGGCTGGACACAGGGGCAATGGCTGCCATCAGTGCTGAGGCCAGAGTTTGAAAAGCTCGCTGTTGGGCTGCCTGACCAGAATGAATGCCCTCCAGGTATGCATTCGTCTGTTGCAACTGCCTCTCTACACACTGGATGGCATTCAGAATGGTAGACTGCCCAACAGTGAGGGATCTGAGGAGGTCAATCACTTCCTCACTGAGGGCGGCAGGGCTGACAGGGGCAGGGGCTGAGGTGCCTGGGGCGAAGGAGATGCCCACCCTCCTGGGTGAGCGGCCACGGGGCACATGCTGAGGGGCTGCTGGGAGGGCGGTGCTGGTAGGGGGGGTGGCAGATATACCTGTAGATGTGGTTGGCACAGAGGGGCCTGCCGCATCAAGGGAGCTCCCATCAGAGGAGGAGTCGGTGTCGCTGGTCTCAGCTCCTGTCCCCGCCGTGGAGCTCCCCTCGCCCTCCGTCCCACTGGTGAATTTGGAGTCCGTAGTGTCGCCCTCCAGGGCCATGTGGGATGCAGCTCCCTCCTGCTCCGGTGGCACTGCTCCTCCACGTGATGATGCTAATACACACAAGAACAGGGAGACCACAAAAGGGGGGGGAAGAAAGAAGAAAGACATGCTCAGTGCATGCAATACCGCTACCGTTGGCGGACACTACAGACACAGCAGCCCTCTGCACTACGTCATGCACTTAGAGTTCCCTAATTAATCACAGGGCCATGGGATACAAGGCCTATGCCCGATTGCTGCACACATGGAAGTCACAGGAGCCTGACTAGGGGTAGATGGCTCTGAACACTGGTGGGGTGGGGTGCCACATGGCCTGCCTTACGAAGGGACCTTGCCAACAAAACTTGCCCTGGCCTAGGGGTACCCACAGTCCACCTCCCCCATCCAGACACCTCCCATGCACGTTGAATCAGATAAATGTGACTGTACTCACCCCCTTGTGGCTGCTGTGATGCCCTCAAGCGCCCATCCAACTCCGGATACGCCACCGCCAGGATCCGGAACATCAGGGGGGTCATGGTGCGACGGGCACCCCTCCCACGTTGGAAGGCCATCCCCAGCTGGGCCTCCGCCATCTTCTTGCTCCAGCGGCGAATGTCCTCCCATCTTTTCCAGCAGTGGGTGCTCCGTGTGTGGGGGACCCCCAAGGTCCGGACTCCCTTGGTGATGGCACGCCAAATATCCTTCTTCTGGTGGGCGCTGACCTACAGGAATAGTACAGGGGAAAAGAAATATAACTGTCCGGTCCGTCACAGTCATTGGCCCACGTCCCTACCCTTGCCATGACGCACATACACTCACCGTCGTTTCATGCACACCTCATTCCCCCCAATCTCCCATCCACACTACTCCAAACAGGCATACAGCATGCTCACAGTGTACTCACCTGTTTGTCTGGAGGACCGTAGAGTAGCGTGTACTGGGGGAGGACTCCATCCACTAGTTTGTCCAACTCCTCCGATGTGAAGGCAGGGGCCATTTCCCCAGACACTTGAGCCATTGGTGCTTCCAGACTGAGGTCATAGCAGCACTTGCAGTGTAGGTCCTCTCCTGTCGAAGATCAGGTATCAAGTGAGTGAACAGAGAGAAAATGGCGGTCAGGTCCACGGCGGTGCGCACCGTTACCGCTGGCGTACATCGTCATTGGCTCCTGGGACTCATAGGGTCCAATGTTAACCAATGCAGGATTGCTCCGCAGTCTTCGACCGCCTACCGCGACGGTGTACAACGCCAGCGCTGTTACCCATATCCCCTTGTCCCACCTTACAGGTCAGGCAGCCGCCATTTCAGGGGGCCACATGGCTTTAATTGTAAACGCCTCACACATATCTAGGCCTTGCATACACACTAAGACAGGCACATAGCGGATTGACAAATGTGTGGAATAAAGTTGCTTATTTCGTACCTCAGTGTTGGCTCACCCTCTGCTTGCTGTTCTCATCCATAGAGCACGTCCGCTGGGGCAGGTGAGGAGATGGTGGCATCCTCCGGTGTACAGACCGCTGGTGGACGTGTCGACACTGGAAGAGCGACATGTAATTGTCACCTACAGACTTGACCGTGCCACAATCCATGAACTGTGTGCCCAGTTGGAGCCAGACCTGATGTCAGCTATCCGCTATCCCACAGGTATCCCCCCTCTAGTGCAGGTCCCGTCAGTACTCCATTTCCTGGCAAGTGGGTCTTTTCAAACTACAGTGGACATAGCATCAGGGATGTCCCAGCCTATGTTCTCAAACGTGTTGTCCAGAGTGTTGTCTACCCTGCTGAAACACATGCGCAGCTACATCGTTTTCCCTCAGGTGGAGGATTTGCCTACAGTGAAAGGTGACTTCTATGCTTTGGGACATATCCCCAACATCATAGGTGCCATTGATGGGACACATGTGGCCTTCGTCCCCCCCGCAGGAGTGGACAGGTGTACGGAAACCGGAAGAGTTACCATTCGATGAATGTGCAGATGGTGTGTTTGGCCGACCAGTACATCTCCCATGTGAATGCCAAGTTTCCTGGCTCAGTGCATGATGCTTACATTCTGAGGAATAGCAGCATCCCTTATGTGATGGGGCAACTCCAGAGGCACCGTGTATGGCTATTAGGTGAGGACATGGACCCTATACAGTGTGAATATTTGTCTGGGTCTGGGGTTGTCCCTAATGGTTAGTGTGTGTCTAACAGTTGTCCCTCGACATTTGCAGGTGACTCTGGCTACCCCAACCTGTCATGGCTACTGACCACAGTGAGGAATCCCAGGACAAGGGCAGAGGAACGCTACAATGAGGCACATGGGTGAACTAGGAGGGTTATAGAGAGGACCTTCGGCCTCCTGAAGGCCAGGTTCCGGTGCCTCCATATGACAGGTGGTTCCCTATTCTACTCACCAAAGAAGGTGTGCCAGATCATCATGGCCTGCTGTATGCTGCACAACTTGGCTTTGCGACGACATGTGCCTTTTCTGCAGGAGGATGGTCCTGAAGGAGGTGTTGTGGCTGCTGTGGAGCCTGTGGACAGTGAAGAAGAGGAGGCAGAAGAAGAGGATATCAACAACAGAAACACCGTGATTCATCAATACTTCCAATGAGACACAGGTAAGAAGACATCACTGCCTCCTACATCTGATACACTTGATCTACCTCTCATCTGTCTGTCACTTTCACCCAGTGTATGGACCCTGATTTGTCACTTTGCCTTTCGATTTCACAGATGTGGGTCCCAGAGTGTGACCTCTGCTATGTTACCTCATGGACTAGAGCTGTGTGACATAGGTATGTTGACAATACAATGGACATTGCTATTTCCCTCAGTTATTGCAAATACACATTTGTGAAAGCACAGACTGACTCCAGATAGTTTTGTGATTTAAATGTGTTTATTTAAGTGCTAAATAGTGGAGGGGGTGTAAAATGGTCAGGGGGGATGGTGGAGGAATGTCCATGGCAGAGTCCAGTCTATTAGTCTCACAGGTGCATTGTCCAAAGGGGCATAGGAAGTGGAGCTGGGGCAGTTTAAGGATGGACAGGGTGACAAAGTGGGACAGAAGGATGACAATCAGGGTGGTCTCATTTCTTTGCGGGGGTCTTGGCATTGTTCTCTGTCTTTGTCCTGGATATCAGGGACCGTTTGCGGGGTGGTTCTCCATCTGCAGGGGGTGGGGTGCTGGTGTGGTGGTCCTGTGGCGGTGCCTCCTGTCCACTAGCGCCGGCGGAGGTGGTGGGCAGTTCATCGTCCAGGCTAGTGTCAGGGGCCCCTTGTTGTGCCACAGTGTCCCTCCTGGTGTTCACAAGTTCCTTCAGCACCCCTACAATGGTGCCCAAGGTGGTATTGATGGATTTGAGTTTATCCCTGAACCCCAAATACTGTTCCTCCTGGAGCCGCTGGGTCTCCTGAAACTTGGCCAGTACTGTTACCATCGTCTCCTAGTAATGGTGGTAGTCTCCCATGATGTTGGATAGGGCCTCGTGGAGACAGGGTTCCCTGGGCCTGTCCTCCCCCTGTCGCACAGCAGCCCTCCCAGTTCCCCTGTGTTCCTGTCCTCTGTCCCCTGAACCGTGTGCCCACTACCACTGTCCCCAGGTCCCTGCTGTTGTTGGGGTGGTGGGTTAGCCTGGGTTCCCTGTAGTGGTGGACACACTGCTGCTTGACGAGTCCTGGGGACAGAGGTATGGGCCCACTGGGTGGGTGCTGTGCTGGTGTTTCCAGAGCGGGGAGGCTCTTTTGTGGCTTGTGCCAGTGTGAGGGGAACCAACTGTCCCGAGGTCCCATATGGGCCGGGCTGGTCATCTAGATCCAGTTGGACAGAGCTGCTGTCATCACTGTGGGCCTCTTTTGTAGGTGGAGTGGACATGTCTGGAACCTCCTGTCCGGTGACGTTGGGTAGGGGTCCTGCAGGGGTGTAAAGCCATGATTATTGCATCTGTGTGTGCCATGGTGTGCAATGGGTGGGTGACCCTGTACCCAGTGCTTGCATTCCTGTGTAGGACCTTGTGTGCTAATTGTTTAGGGATCTGTGTGGGTATGTGTTGACCATGCATTGGTGATGGATGTCCATGCTTTGTTGTTGCATGCAGGGCTTGGTGTGGCGATGTGTGGTTTGTGATAGTGGGACATATGTGAGGAGTTGGAGTGATGGGGGTGAGGGCGAGGGTGGGGGTATGTGATAGCATGCAGGTAGGGTGGGGGATGTAATAGTTAAGAGTTGAATTACCAGAGTCCATTCCTCCAGCTACTCCTGCGAGGCCCTCAGGATGCATTATTGCCAAGACTTGCTCCTCCCATGTTGTTAGTTGTTGGGCTCCACCGCCGGTCCTCTGTACAGCTATCTGGTGTCTTGCAACCACGGAACGCACCTTCCCCCATAGGTTGTTCCACCTCTTCCTGATGTCATCCAGTGTTCTTGGATACTGTCCCACTGCGTTGACCCTGTCGACAATTCTGCGCCATAGCTCCATCTTCCTAGCTATGGTGGTGTGCTGCAACTGTGATCCGAATAGCTGTGGCTCTACCCGGATGATTTCCTCCACCATGACCCTGAGCTCCTCCTCTGAAAACCTGGGGTGTCTTTGCGGTGCCATGGGGTGGTGTGAGTGATGTGTGAGGTGGTGTGTGTTGTGATGTGTGGGGTGATGTTTAGAGGTGTGTGGTGTTTTGTGCTTGGATGTGTATTTGTGATGGTGTTGTGTGCCTCTGTATGCTGGTGTTGTCTTTGCTGTGCTGTCTCTCTGTCCTTCGTCTACATTTTTGGTATTAAGGGTTTGTGGGTAATGTGGGTGTGTGTTTTATATTGTATTGGGTGTGTGGGAGTGGTGTGTGTATGTGTATCAGGTGTGTGTATTTCAAATTGTCCAATGTGGTAGTGTTTTGTAAATGTGTGTGTATTTTGAGCGCGGCGGTGTGTACCGCCAATGGTTTACCATGGTTGAATGACTGCCGCATGGATTAGTGGGTCGTGATAGTGTGGGCGTATTCCTGTTGGCGTGACGGTGGAGGTTTTGTTATCGCCAGTTTATCACTGACCTTTGGTGTGGCGGACTTGTGTGAGTGTCTGGATTTTGGAGGATTCCAAGCTGTGGGTCTTAATAGCTGTGGCGAAATTCCGCAGCCGCGCCGGTGTGTTGGCGTTCTTCTGCACGGCGGTAAGCGGCATTTACCGCCAATGTTGTAATGACCCCCATAGTCTCGGAAATAAAATGGAAAGTCACCCACAACACCCATATGGCCCCCACACTCTGGCCTTTTCCTCACTGTTCTGTGTCATACCACTAAAATATCTTGACACTGCATATTACATCCTCTATGGAATTGGGCACAAGGGCAGCTTGCTGTCTCCTAGCTGTCATCGATGTGCCTCCCTAGGTGCCGACTTCTTCCACATGGTGTGGCCTGTCCTGTATTTGCACTTTATCAGGGATCTATTGAGCAAGAGCTTATTGGGGTTCTAGAGGCCCATTTTTGATTTAAGTCCCAAGGTGGGTATTCTGTGGATCCTGGATGATGTGAGGTCCACACAAGCCATAAATGCTCTAGTGGAACTGGCCACACTACTGGCTAAAAGAGACTTTGCCCACCACTAGTCAAATACACAATCAACCCCAACGTTGGAGTGGAGTAGGGCGATGGACTGGTGCACCGAGATGGAAGAGCCAATCTACAGAGCAGGCGCTGCCCTCGTAAACACACAAAGATTTGGGGGAGGCTTGGTGGAATTATTCAGGGCAGTCAGTGGATATGAGACTGTATGAGGTATGTTTTGTGGATTACGGACCATAATTGATTTTCTATGGCTTATTGTTCATTGGGATGAAACGCTAGACTCCACTGGATGGAGATGGGCGAGAGGTTCTGATGGGCTGTTTTACCATGCCAAAACTTTAATAAAGTTTGTTATGAAATAAAAATCACACTTCTAAACCAAATAATCATATTGTTTCAAGTGCATTTCCATTAATTCATTGTTTACAACTATATGCATCATTCAAATTATTAATTTGCACAGGTAAATTGTCATCCAAAAGTCCACATTGTAAAAAAACGTTAACACCTGCACTTTTTTTAAAATTTACAAACTAAGCCTTAAGCATGGCATGTAAGCAGAATTAGTCATTGAAGGTGATACAGTAAAAAGTGTGTGGGGACACTGTTCTATTCACATTGTAAAGCCTGAGCTACTGGAACACTTGCATATTACAGATTACTTTGGGGTCTGAGTCTAGTCTTACACATGAAGACGTTTTGTGAGATGCCAGAGCTGGTACATCCAAAAGTCTAACTTTACAACTTTTTGGTATTCAGAAAGGTAAGACATGAGTCCTATCATTATGTCTGCTCTCGGGGTGGAATCTCCAAACTTGGGGCGGATTCCTTGTAACTTGTGAAGGTAGACTTTTGGTCTAAACTTAGACCAAAAGTCCAACGAAACTTAGACCAAAAGTCTAACTCTACTTTTGTGAATCCATCCCCAAGTCTTTATTAAACAAACTTTGGGCCTAATTTAGAGTTTGGCGGGTAGGGTCATCCCTTCCACAGTATTATGATTCCATTATACCCTATAGGAATCATAGTATGGCGGATGGGATAGTTGTCATGTTTGTGAAGGAGTAGCCCTTCCGCCAAACTCTAATAAGGTACTTTGGGGGTCACTTCTGGAGGAAGCACCGCCAACAGGCTGGCGGTGCTTCACAGGAAATTACGACTACGGTGGAAGCGCTGCGGTTGCACCGCCGGGACCGGCGGTTTCCCGCCACAGTGGTCCCGGCGGTTTCCCGCCACAGTGGTCCCGGTGGTTTTAATCCGCCAGGGCAGCGCTGTCCCCCTACCGCCAGCCTTTTCATGGCGGTTTGAACTGCCATCAAAAGGCTGGCGGTAGGGGAGTCTCAGGCCCCTGGGGGCCTCTGCACTGCCCATGCCACTGGCCACCAGAGAGCCTAGTTGGGACAATTCATTATGGCAGGATGCTGATGCTGCTATGGGAAGAAGTAGGACCAGAAGGACTTCTATGTCCAGGGCACTGGGTTTATGGAGGGTATTGAACATTTATAACACAAAAGTGTTGTGTTGGTTATTCTTAGGCAGACCGAAACAGTGGTGCTCTGTTCCAAACAGTATTATAGCCTACTTGTTTCAGGATGCTTCCCCATTCTGTACTGTACTTACTTAAAGACGACTAGGGTAGCCAATAGGAGGTGTCTGGTCCCTACCTGGACTAACCTGCACCTGGTCCTCTGGCGAGGCCCGGCCCTTGCAGAACCCTGATCCTGTGTATTCCTAGGCTTGCTGCCTCATTCTTCTGCTGCTTCTCTCCTCTGTCACTCTCTCGCATATGCTCTCACTTTTGATCCCCCCTCTCTCTCTCTCTCTCTCTCACATCTCTTTGCCTGTTTTCTTACTTCTGTTTTGCTAATTTGATCTTGTTCTGACTATATCTTGTGCTGACCTTGCTGTTCTGCCTCTTGTGTCATTTTTTTCTTACTTTTACTCTGTTCATTTCACTCTTTTTACATGTTCATTCTTTGCTCATTTCACTCTTTCGCCATTCTTTCCTGTACTCATTCTGTTCTTTTTACACAATTTTGTTAGTGTAATTTTGCTCTTTGTTCACTCTTTTCTTTTGCTGTGCTCATTTCACTTTTTCTTCAGTGTTTTCTGTGCATATTTCACTCGTTTTCTATTCTTTTTGCCTCACACCAGTGGTCCTTAACTCTTCCCATCTCTGCTGCGCTCTTGCACCACTCTCACCCCCACCCATCCCCTCCCACCACCTTCTCCCCATTCCCAGATCTACTTACTGGCCACCACAGAGCCGACCAGCCATTAAATAGAGATAGCTGTCTAGTCGCTACCTGGACTTATAAGTGCCTAGTATTTCAACCCCAGCCTAGCCATTACAAACTCTGCTTCTGTGCGGTCTGAGGCTTCCTGCCTCCTTCTCCTGATGTTTCTCTTCACTCTCGCTCTTCCTGTCTCTCACCTTCTCACCTTCACTTCACTCTCTTTCTCACATAGGTTTTCCTTGTTTTTGTTTTGCTGATCTGCCTACTTTTCTGACTTATTTTGTGCTGAATTTGTTTTTTTTGCCTCTTCCACTATTGTGCTGTTATCACTATTTTTCCACTCATTTCCTGTGCTCATTTCACTCTTTACACTGTTTTTTGTGCTCATTTCACTCTTTCTCCACTCTTTCCCCTGCTCATTCCACTATTGTGTTTTGCTGTGCTCATTCACTTCTTCTCTATTGTTTTGTGTGCTCCTTCACTCTTTTTTCCACTCTTTTTGCTTCCCCCAGGCTCCTTGCCTCTTCCACCCTAACATTCTATCTCACCCTTTTTTTCTCACCTCCTGTTCCCCCACCCATGACTCAGCTCTCCTCCTTCCTGAATCTACTAAATGGTGGTCACAGCATGGCCACACCGCTGGAAGGAATGCCAGACTGTGCTTGTCTTCATCCCATGCATCTTCAGCACCAGGACCCCTGGTTCACTGTTCTTCCCACCCCTCCTCTGCCATCCTGCTGCACATACGCCATGCTCTGAACCTCAGACACAGTTGTCAGTGCTGCTTCCATGCCACAACTCACAACACCAAAGGGGTATCCTGCTAATTTACTTGCACCCTCCTGCACCTACCTCACACCACATCTGCATCACCAGCGCTCAACACTCCACACACTTTCAACCACATACATCTGGCACCCACCAAACCACTCTCCTCTATATCCTTCATACTCCTAAAAATCTGGTTTCTCACAAAATATGCAAGCAAAACCTGACACCTGCATCATAACCTTGCACTGGACCTGCATTTCCTGATGGAGACCCAGCTAACCCTATTTTCAACCCCTGACATCACCACAGCAACCTCACCCAGCTACATATCACACCAATTGCAACCGAGCACCACCCTCGTCTACCGCCCCTTAATACCATACACCAAATTTGACAGCACTATCACAGATTTCACTGCACCCCTGATCCCCGACTGTCCACCTCTCTGCCTCTTCCAGCATATGGAATGGCCCAAACATACCCAGGACACCTGTTGGACCCCATATTCACCAGCTTCAGTGACATTACTGTAGACAAGCCTACACTGATCACCTAGTCTGACCACTCTCTTTTTTACTTCAGCAGTTCTGTCCCACACCACCAAATAAATACAAGCTCCATACCCTCACACCCAGACTGGAACAGGACCTAGGAAGCATCCTGATGTTTGGAAAATGACAACCTCCCTGACTCTATCTCCAACTTCAATGCCTAGATTACCACCTGTGCAGACACCTTGCCGCCCCCGTCCCAACAAGTTGCAGAGAACTAGATTGCAGGCCAGATGGTACATGAAGAGCTCAGAATGACCAAGCACCACTGCAAGCAATTTGAGTGTAGATAGAGACTTAGCCAGGAACAACTTCAAAACCATCCTCAGACACTACCACCATCAGATCAGAGCCAATAGAAGCCTTGTGCACACAAACCGCATTTAAGGCAGCAACAACAGTGCAGAAGAAATCTTCAACATCTTGACATTTTTCTCCTCCCTAGCAGCCAGCTCTACTAGCACCACACCTCTCAGGATGTCTGTACTAAACTATCCTTTTTCTTCGTCAGCAAGATCAGCAGCATCTATGGCAACCTTGAACCACAACTTGATCCCTCAACTCTTGCAGCACTTCTGCCCATCTTGACCAACATCCAAGGACCCACATTAACAGCCTGGTCCATCATCACCATAGAAGAAGAAATCATAACCACCATGCAGCCCATCCATTCTGAAGCTCCCTCTTACCCCTGACCTCACCATGTTTTCAACAAAGGGTCGGACTCCATCAACACAGCACTGACCCCAATTCTGAATGCTCCCATCAACACAACCACCTTCTTGAATGCCTGGAAACACACTATAGTGCCCCCTCTCCTAAAGAAACCCTCAGCAGACCTGAAAATACAAATTTTGCTGATAGCCTACCCAGTGAAAGTTCTAAAGAAGATGATCAACAGATGTCTAGCCACTCAATCTGGATTTAGGCCCAGCCAGTGTGGAAACAGCCCTCATTGCCGCCAGAGATGACATTCAAAGGATCATGGACAGAGGAGACAACACAAACCTCATCCTTCTGGACCTCTCTGTGGCTTTTGACACATCTCCCATCCCATGCTCGTCCAAAGAGCACACAAATCTGGCATCCAAGGACCTATACTTCACTCAATATCCTCCTTCCTGACAGGCCCACCCAGTCTATCAGCTTGGCCCCTTTCTACTCAGGAAACCTCAACCTCAGTTGCAGAGTCCTCAAGGATCAACACTTAGTCCTACTCTGTTTAACACCTAACTGACCCTTCTCACCAGCCTCATCTGCACTCAGAGAATCAACATCTTATCATACACCAATGACACAAAGCTTATACACTCCCTTTCCAACAAAACCCCAAAAACCCATCCCAGATTCTCCACCTGCATGACTGAAGTCACTAGAAGGAAGAAAACCAACTCCCTCAAACTAAATACTTACAAGACAGAAGTAGTGATCTTCAGCAAACCTACCTAGCAATGGGGCTCTACCTGTTGGCCTGCAGAACTCAGACTTTCTCTCCTCCATTCAACCCATGTCAAGGACCTTGAGATAGCTATCAACCAGCAGCTCATCATGAGCAGCCAAGAAAATGCAGTGTCCGCCTCCTGCTTTCGCACACCAAAGATGATAAAGGATATCTTCAAAGGCCAACCACAGACCCATCACCCATGCCCTCATCATCAGCAAACTGGTCTATGCCGGAATCAAAACTCAACTGACTGGACAATTCCAGACCATACAGAACTCAGCAGCAAGGCTCACTCTTGACACCGCCTGCCCCACCCCATACACTTATTACTCTACATCTCAAATAGTTTCACTGGCTTTACAAGCACACACAAGCACTCTTCAATGCCTTAAACAACATTGACTTGCATACCTCAAGAACCACACCATCTTCTCCATACCTACCAGACACTCCTGCTCAGCCAGATTCCTGCTCACATACATGCACTGCATATGCAAAACCAGATACAGTGGTCGCAAGTTCTCCTTCCTTGCTCATAAAGCCTGGCACAACCTGCCTCTGCACATCAAAATCTCCTCCTCTGTGCTTGAATTCCACAGAATTCTGAAGATGTGGCTCTTCAGCTAGGCCAGGCCCAGGCTCACCCCATCTGCTCCTGCATCAGCACCAGGATACCCTCCTTGGTGGTCACATACTCTATAAGTACACTTTACATGCATAATACCATGACCATTTCATACATATGGCATCTTACAGCCTGACTCTTTTAGTCCATAGGTTCAATCATCCATTTGAAACATTATGGGCTTATGGGGCATTTTCTTCTCACAGGACCCCCTCATCAGTGATCTCTCAAGGTACAGAATTATAAATGCATAGCACAAGACACTATCATTGGTCCTGAGCTAAATTAAAATCTCCACATTATAGCATCCATATTCTTTAGTTTCAGCAATAGCAAATCAACCTTTCCTTTTCTGACCTACTTCCCATGTCTGATGATCACAGATGAGATCGTGATGGTCTTCCTCTCCATGGTAATGTAGGTGAGTCAAAAACAAGCTGCCTTTTATGACCACTGTTTTTTATGGAAAGGAATTTTGACTGTCCCACTCACGTTATTAAGAGACCCTTTGGAAGTTGGAGGCCCATGGCAACTGCCCACTTTGCCCATGCCTTAAAACATCTCCTAGTTGCTGAAGATAATTTAAGCATTCCATCCATCACTTTTTTTAATTCCTCAGTAAGACACCCTAAGAGTGGGGGGAGTGCCCAGACATGGGTCCCGTGCTCACTGTGCCACCAGAGCCAAACTGAACCTGACTAAAGAGGTCTAGTTAGGCCACAACTGTTTTTGGGTTGCTTGTATGCCAGTTCAGAGGACCAAGCTTGGCAATTCGGGTTTGGCTTTTACTATTAGAAAAGGAGCAAGGCTGATTTGTATATGACTGGATCTAATCTGAGATGGCAAGGTGGTCACAGAATCAATTGACTGTGATGCAGCCCTGAGTAATTACCAGTGGTAGACATTAATTCAAGCATTACATCCATAACTTTTTCATTTTTTTTTCTTCACATATGGGAGACTTTGGCCAGGGAGTTGAAGGAGGTAGAATGTGCTTCCCCAGTTCTCGTCCAAGTGCCACCCTCAAGACAGCTTTGAAGAGATGGTCCAGTCTGTAGTCAAGGTGGACACTAGTGGATGGACTGCCTTCCTATAGAGCTGTAGTTTTGGATAATGTATACCAGAAATATTGTTGATAAAAAGACAGACAATGCCATTAAGTGCACCTTTTATGCCTCTAATTTTGCAGTACATTCCAATACATATGCCACCCGTATTTTCCAGTAACTGTTCTGTCTTTGGCTGATGAGTTGGCCGAGAGTTGAGACTGTATAGCTCTCCATGCCACTGTGGAACAGCATGTCCATTTCTTTCCTATTTCTTTCGACTATTACTATGCAAGTGTGACAAATTCTGCCTCTGCAATGGCAGCAAGTCATCACATCTTGGATGAATTCTTGGAAGGCAAACAATGCAAAAAAGTCCTGAATGCTTCATCACTCATTTATGAGGCTAACCTTTTTGCTTACCGTAGAAGGAAATATCCAAGAAGCATACAGAGGATAGTAAACTCATGACTCCCATCCTTCATTTAGGGTGAGGGATGAGTTTAGTGTCCACTTTGTTTAAAGGGTCCACTTCCACTTTGTCTAAGGAGGCTCATTAGTCCCTTGAAGTGAGTAGTCATGGTGGGGTTGAGGACTTTTCTGAAAAAGCCTAGATCTGGCCCATCTCACTTTGGGACCCTCTTCTGAAATCATGATTATGCTCCTGATTTCTCCCCACATCCTGAGGGGCTCCATCAGCAGTTCTTTGGCCCTTAGTGCCACTGATTCCTGAAACCAAATCCAGTTCCCTGATGTTCCAGGGGGATTTCCCATCCATCCCCAGCTCCACATTGTTCCAGGAAATGACAGATTGTTCTGTAAAGAAATAAAAGCTTCATGGCAGAATATGTTGTATTTCCTGTGCCCATGGTAGACTAGAAATGCAGCTGTTAGGCATATTGTAAAGGTGGTCGTTGCTGCATTCAGTTTTTGGTACAGAAACCTTCAGATAAGTTTTGATGAGTGCCTAATTTGAGCCAGTGCTGGCCAATTGGGGGGACTAGCACTCATTTTTGGGGACCTGCACTTATTTGTCCTTATCAGACCTTTCTTACAGCAAAACAAGTATAAAGGGGAAAGAAGGACAAAGGGAACGATGGAAAAATCATCACAAAGAGAGAAATCAGGGACCAACAGAGAGTGTTTGATTGTCAATTAAAGAGGAATGAGGTGGATTCCAGGCCACCAGCCTGGCTATTCGGTTCACTGGGTTTTGCCAATGCCAGCCTTGGGCTCCTGAGCAGAACTCTAGGCACTAGGAGATGACCAGGAAAGTTTCACTATGTATTAGCCCCTTTTCTTTTGCTTTCCCTATCCTGTGTCATGCTGCCCATGTTTGAAATGACAACCAAGTGGCCAAAGATTACAACCGGGGGTAGAAGGGCCCCCAAAGTAATGCTTCCGGCTTGAGTAACTATGAATTCCAGGCAGGGGAAGTTTGGGTCAATTGAGAAGGTGTTACTCTTCTTCATCTCTTTCCGCTTCAGGCTGATCATAATTCACACCACTTTGGTCCTGTTTAACATTCCCTGGATGAACCCGTGTACTCTAGAACATACTGGTCTTCACATTTTTTCAGACTTTGCCCTTCTCAGAAGGCGTGGGGAGCAAAGCCTTTGCCATTTCCTGGCCCATTATCTTCTATTCTGTTGCACTACAGGGTTCTTTGGAGATTCTGGGAAAACGAGGCAGAGGTACTGGTGTGTCTTTCTGCTGATATCAATGCATTTAATTCCCCCTCATGTGCAGTCTATCGATCCTGCCTCATTGGATTCTTCTGATCTCTCCCTTTACATAGCTGTTCTCTCCACCTCTTAATTGTCTCTCATATCACTCAGTCTGGGAGTCAGAAGTCAGGAGTCTGATAAACTGACCCTATGGACCATTGGTTATTCCTGAGAAGGAGCCCTTTGCATCCAAAAATACAGACAAACACCCAGCTGCTGTTGAGTGCATGACATTTTAAGAATGTTGAATTCTGCTGCACCGAAAGGGTATTTTGTGCCATTTTGAGGTCGAGTGCACAAGCGTTTTGACCTGTTGTAAGTTTTGTGGGCTTTTAACACGCCCATCACTTTAAATCATTTATTATCATTGGTAAATGCTTTAGGTTTGTTCCTCATTAGGGCAGTTTTGTTACTGCCTTGCAGACTGCTCCTGTTACATGGATAATTGCAACTGTGATTGTAACTGTGTGCTAGATTATCTATGCAATAGATTGTTGTTGAGCCTGAACGTCTCCATGATGGTGAAGTGAATGAAATATCCTCCATACATTCTGAGCGCCACTCTCTAGCAGTTTGAACTACGCCCTCCTAGTACCTATGGAATTTCTCAATCAAGTTCTCGTTTTTTCTTTACCTTCATTCAACATCAAATTCTTCCAGGCTACTCCTGGGGCTCCAGAGTGCCTATTTTCATCCCCTAAACTTATGAAACTCAGATTTTGATTGCTAAAGTATCACTTTTAATTGCATTTTCTTTGGGCTCAAGACGTGGAGAGGGTAGGGCTTTGTTGTACTCAGAAGTTTCCTACCTTTTTTTCAAAACAGGTTTCTCTTAAGACTAGGTCCTACCTAAGTCCTACTCTGTGTTTTGTTTTAAACAGAATGTCCTGTTTTCTGTAACCTTTGTTTTTTCAGTAAATTTGTATGTTTTTTTTTTCATTAAGTAATATTTAATCACTTTACATTAATCTAACCCCCGCGCAAGCATGAATGTTCAAGGCAATGCTGTGTAATGCTCTGTTTCGCCTGTTAATTTTACCGTCTTGACACTGCTTGAATTACCAGAATGCTATGCTAATATGTCTATGCTGACCTCATAGCACATTGATTTGCAAGAAGCAGCTACCCTCAAGATTACCCTTTGTCCCTTTTGAATTTGAAATATTCTCTCATAGCTTATGTTCTCATCTACCATGCATAAATTTAACAAAGCAAATTTGTATTTTTACTAGACATAGGTCGAAGGATGCAATAGCAACCCTTGTCACTGACCTCTTGGTCTCATTTATTTTTTGCTTTTTTAAAAAGTTATTGTATAGAGATGGCTACAGATTTAGGTCACCAGTCCTTAAACAAAAGTGTCCTGTACTGCCTGGGTGAATTGCATGGCCCTCAGTGGCATTTTGTCATGCTCGCTGATCCGGACAAAGCAAGTCAAGCTCATTTATCTGCGACATTTATAGAACCATAGGATGCGCGACTTTAGCAAGGCTTTGTTCAGCATCTGGTTGCTGATGCTCTGTTCTTTCCCTGGACACTCAGCTGTGGAATATCTGGAAATAATAACTTTTGGATGTGTTGGGGATTTTGAAGTATTTTAATGAATTTACTTTATTGCACTGTTATACGTTGTATAAATCTGTGTGGTGTTCATACTCGTAAATCTAAATGTGCTCTTTATCAATGAAATAATTTTACATTCTGCGTAGCAGAGTGAACGTCTTTTAATTGACACAAGATTGAAGCAGACAACACCCTTCCCCCATGGGGACACCTTGATTCTAACAGGCCCAGATTTAAGAAAAGTTAGTGCTGTGTTTGTGCCATTTCTTTGATGCAAAAGTGGCGCTAACTTAACGGTAAATTTAGAACTCAACGGAAAAACAATGCACGCAAAGGACTGGTTCCAAAAAATTACGCAAAGTCCGATTAACACCTGGTCAGACCATGTGTTAAAATGAGGCCCACACACTACTACATAAGGGAAAACACAGAAGGACCATTGGAAAGCAACTGGACACCATGGAAGTGTTTCTCCTACAGCTCGGCATTCGTAGAAGACGACAGCGATGACACCAAGTGCCACCAGCACCAACAGCAAACATCACCACAGCAGCCACAAATACAGCGTAGAAGGTGGGAGAGGATCTTTCTCCAGTGTGCAAGCATCCTGGCCCTCAGGGAAGAAGAGGGGATCAGACTCTACTATCTGAGGCAGGAGTCCATTGTACGTCTGCTCCATCACATTGCGCCAGACATCACAGCAAGAATGTATAGTCACACAGCAATTCCACCCATGACCAAACTCCTGGCTGTCCTCCACTTGCTGGCATCAGGTTAATTCCAGACAACTGTGGCACAAGTGGGTGGGATCTCCCAACCATCCCCCTCTGCCTTCCTTACGAAGGTCCTTGATGCCAGCATCAGACTCACACCCAACCACATCCAGTTCTCCAGCACCCAGGAACTGCAGCAGGAGACCAAGCAAGGTTTCTACCAAATTGCTTGCTTCCTGCATGTGGACTGCATTGTGGACCACCGTGGAATTATCCAAACCTCCTTGCAAAATATCCCAGAAGCATCCATGATTCTTATATCTTCAGGCACTCAACTATAAACCAACAATTCCAGGATGGACAACATGGCAATGGCCTACTTGTAGGTAAGATACCATATAAATCATAACACACACAACACACCAAACTTGTAGTACAAACAATACCAAATATACATTGACAGAGAAACACAGATGTATAAACTACAACACATATGCCACATGCAACACTACACTGCATGCAATGCACACCACCCTCATAGACGCCCATATCTACAAGTCCCTGCCGCCACCTGACTGACACATCACTGAACGGGCAGGTGGAGCAATGTCCCCTATGAATAAAAAAGCTGGATTCAAACAACTACATGTGTTCACAGGTTCACAACAAAGCATAGATCCTTAACACATAACACTTACCAAGGAATTGCACTGCTACATGAATTGCATTGGACATTCAAACGTCACACCACTCAAATGTTGGCACTGCCTCAAATTTACTATACTGTAGAAGTATCAGGCAACACTGATATCTATTGCCACCTGAGTGGCCCCATCACCATCTACATATCAGCAAAATATTATAGGTATACTCATTGTGTACAACTTTCCCTTGTGGGGTGCATAGTGCAGAACACATTGAAAAACATCATTACCATCAATGAGTGATCATGTGGAGGAATAGACATCTCACAGCATACCAACAAACACAGCTGTGCATACCACATCTCCATACCATGATACAAGGGTACCAACAATGGACTGCGACCGATGTACCACTGACAATGTACAGGGAGAGGCCAGAAATGCACATGAGTGAGGATACATGGAACTTAGCAGGGCTGTACTCCTGATGCAAGGCAGTGCAGAAAAGCACAGCATGCTCTGTCCTGTCCCACAGCTGTCTGAAAAATCTTGCATACATCACAACACATCCCATATAACTGTCCCACACTCTCCATATGAACCTCATGCACATGTGTATGCCAGTCAGCAATTGCCAACAACAACACTTTGTGCAAGGGAGATATTTCAAGGGCAAACAGGTGGGATTCACATGCAACACACAGGGCCCTACACCTGTCACATTTCTACTACATCACTCTTCTGCAGGTCTAAAGTGAAGGCACTAAGGGCCACATGTCAGAAACGTTGGGCAGCATCTAAAGCAATGCTACTTTATTGCGCACCTTAGCTCCCCCCTACACACAACATGTGTGTGCCGTACTTAATATATGGCGCACCATGGCGCAGAGTAGGTGCAATAGTGTCAATAAGATGGATACCATCGATGGACTGGGTAGGATAAATGCCAAATATATGGTGCAAATCCTGTACAGTACATAGGGCCACACTTGAAGCAATGGTGTTCCCCATGCTTACGCCTGCTCTGTGCAGACATCAAAATTATCTGATAAAAAGTATGCATTGGAACCTCTTATATTCCTATGCACCATTGTAGCTTTTGCCCAATGGGGGAACACACCCCGTGCATACATGATGCTTTACGCAGGCATAATGTGACACAAAGGTTCACTAAGTGTTGCACTGCATGGGTAGTGCCACTTTGTAAACATAGTGCTGTGATCATTTACCTAGCTGGCCCATAATAGTGTCCACTAAAATTAGGCTTATGTTGTGCTAGGAGGTACTAGAGCTTTGTAAATTTTGTTCCCAGACTCAGATATAGAGAACGCCACACACATTTGGCATGGGTGAAATGTCTGACAAAAATTCAATTTACAATCATCATGTACCTAACCCACAACCCATGATCGGAAAGTGCACCACCAAAGACCAATCCAACCATCCACCCACACAGGAACACACCCAATACAGATTGAAGTCTTAAAGTGAATGGCACCTAGCAATTAACTAACGTGCATGATTGACACATGTTCTCACATTCCCTTGCAGCTGACCAAGCAAGCCCATGGTCATGACGCCTTTTGGAAATCCAACAACGGATGCAGAGCGTGCATACAATGAAGCCCACATAAGGACCAGAAATATAGTGTATGCAGACATTTGGCCTCCTTAAATCAAGGTTCAGGTGCCTACATCTCACAGGAGGAGGCCAGTTATATGCACCACCCATTGACTTCAAAAAAATCCTTCTGTGTGCCATTTTGCACAGCAGTTGACTATGCACACATGTCCCCTGTGATGAACAAGAAGATGTCCCCAATGAGGAGGATGACAACAATGGTGTACTACTGGAGGAGGGGGGACAACAAAACACTGCTGCATGAGTATGCAGAAGAGAACTAATAGTGCAAAACCTTTTCACATAGAACTGTACTCCAAAAATCACCATGTAAATAAATCAATAAAATCACGTAAACTCAGAATGTACATGGCATACTCTTTTACACCATCACATACCAATTAATTATAATTTGCCCATATCTCTGAGAGCATGACTACACCACAACAGTTGTAAACAACTTTGGAAAATTGGCCCTGATTTAAGAGGGCCTAGTGCATCATTGTTCCACATTAGTGTCAAATATCTTACGGTAATAGGGCCCAACTAGGTAAATATCCAAGCAGCAGAAACTCATAGTGGCACAAGTCAGGCATTGGGCCACTTTGTAACACTTTGTGCCACACAATGCCTGAGACAGACATCAAGTATGCAAGGGGGGTGTACAGCCGGTAGGGGGGAACCAAAATAGTGCATTGGAATCTAACTAAAACAATTGTGCCATATAGTGGTGCTACTTTTAACACATTCTTATAGCAGCTTTGTAAAGGGGGCACACCATTGGTACAAATCAGACTCTGAGTACTGTTCAGGGTAAGGGCCAAAATTTTAGCTCTCACCTTGAACAGTATGTGAATTGCATCAAATACCTTACACGCTATTTCCCATACCTTTCCTATGGTGTGCAGTCTGTAAACTATGGCGCACACATGGTGGCGGAAGCGGGATGCCACAGGGGATGGCAAAGGGGGAAGAAAAGTCGCCCTGCACTGGTTGCTGCGCCACTTCACTTTAATCTGCCCCATAGTCAGGAAGAACATCTTTAAAATAATTCACTTCCATATAAATGTGTTGGTGGAATGTAGGCATTGTCTGTAGCTAATACATTTTACATTGTCACACACATATCACACAAGTGTGTTGGCTTGACATATGCATGTAGCAATCTAGGAAATATACGTGAAGACTGCTGTACAAGATGTATGGGCTAGGTAGGAAAAGGCTAGCAAGTACATACAATGGTATGTTTGTGTCTGGTAGGTAACAGATACGTTTCAATGACAATATCAGACGCGAGTACTGATAATATACTTCTCAGTGCCACTCACATGTATTAGCAAGATAGTGACATACAGGGACCAATATACACATAAATGTCTCGTTGTTTCACACCTAATCAACTTGGAATGTGCATGTAAGCTAAGCAATGTATTAACAAGTCACAGACCATTGCAAATTGTATGTGTGATGAATTACATAGAAAGCTTGATTGTGTCATTCCCTTTACTCATAGATGACATGAGTCATCACGGTACCAAAATACACTCATTGGGAATGTTACATAGGTTGTGGAATGCAAATGTGAACATGTGGCCATGTATGACAAATGATGTGAAGACACAGTAGAACAGTTGTGAGAGAAGCTGGAAGATTTAGAGGGCTGGCCCTGTAGAAATACTGTATGGATACAAGTGGTGCCTCCAAATACCAACGGTCCGGCCATGGACCTGTTTGTGTACAATCTCACCCTGAGACTGCTGCAAATACGTGGACTTCCGAAAATCTGTTAGGTAGAGGGAGTCCACTGCATCCCAGTTGCACTATGAAAGCCTGGAGCACACCCTTGTCCCACCATAGCAAGACTCATAAATGTCCGATACTGGGGCGTGATTCTCCAATCAGCTCGTAGTGCCCCCCATTTCATATAGGTAAACCTCAGGTTACATTCATCCCAATTTCAGTCTTTGAGTCCAGAGGCTCCGTCACAGTTACCTCTAGGTAAAGAGGCTTTGAGGGAATGAGACCACAAAGACTTATCCGGTGCAGCTATGATTAGTTGCAACATGCAAAACACACTTTTTATCAAGCCCAGAAGTTGGTTGTGATTGGCTGGATTGATTGTCAGGTGGCAGGAGGGTACAGCCACTGTGATCACCCTGAGAGGGGCCTGGGTGGTGCCATGGCAAAGGAGAATAGTGAAAACATGAAGTGGAAGTGGGGGTAAAAACAATTTACACCTAGCTTGGGGCATCGTCCTGATCACACGAATGGATCTTGGGATGCACCCAGAGTGTCATGTGGGTGGGCTGGGAGCAGCCCGCGATGGACCTAAATCAGTGATTGGGGCAAGATTGTGACAGAGTATATGAGACTCCAACTTGGTAAAGACATTCCAGTAAGGGGCCGGGTGGGGGTCAGAAGGTGGTAGTGACGCTTACTAGTTAGCATTATGTTTGGTTGGGGGAACAGGTGCTATGCGCAGTTGGAGAGATGGGCAGTTTGGATTCTGCAGTGCAGTTTAGCAGGCAGGGGGGAGTGATTAATGAAGAGGGGTAATTGGATAGTTGTTGTAGTTACTGTTCATGCAATAAACATACGGACAGTCAACATAGCTGAAACACACAGGATATTCACTCTCACAGTTTTAAGCCCAACCAGCTTTGGGCCGGTCCCCTCCCCGTGTGTGGTCCATTAACCATACAATGGGATGTCCAAAGTTAGTATCACAGCCTTAAGTATAGTATCTGGGAATGTCAATGCCCTAGGCAACAAAGTCAAATGAGGAGTGATGCTTCAGGACATCAAACCAGACTCCCCTGATATGGTTTTCCTGCAAGAGACTCACCTCCAAGGTAATAGGTTGCATGCCCTTGACCCACGGGGAAATTAAAAGGCTGCTAATGTGGGCTATACCACCTCCTCTAGAGGAGTAGTAGCTCCTGCCCCAGCTCATTTGGCAAATATGGCCTGATCAACAGGGTCCCTATGTGGTACTCTCTGCAACCTGGGAGGGGGGAAATCTTAAACATACCTTCAGTAGATATCACAATATGACTTCACGACTTGGTACTACCAGTTCTGACTACTCTGGTACAGATGGGGAAGTGATCATGTGAGGGGGCCTCAATGCAATGCTGAGTGACAGCATTCACTGACATCCCCCCAGGCCCACGGAATCAGTCAGATGACCATTAGCAGACTACCTCACTGCCCAGGGACTGGCAGATGTATGGTGTACCTTTAACCCAGCAATCCAGCGCTTCATCCTTTTACTTTGCGGGGCATAATAGTCTCTCCTGAATTGATCACTATCTCATGCCCACTCCCTAGCTGTCAAAATTAAGTGAGGCCACAAACTTAACCAGGGGTATTTATAACTATTCTCCCTTGTGGATGGTGTATGGTCAGGCAAAGATGCCAAACACTACCCGCATCCTATTGAGCCCTTAGTAGCTTAAAGAGCCATAAATTAGAGAATGGATGTTAGCCAGAAAAGACCATTATATTCAGGTAAACAGCACTTCAGTCAAGTCTCCACTCACATTGTGGGTGGCCTATGAGACAGTATTCAAGGGGGAGGGCCTCACCATGATGGCACAAGGGAAAAAACTAAAAAGTGCCAAATTGAAGGATCTTGAACGTGAGTTAATGTCCCATGAGGCCAGCTTACCTGATGAGGAGGGATCTGAGGGAGCCCATATCCTAGCTCTGAAGTAAAATGGATACTGAGACGTGGCCCAGGAAGCTGCAAATATGCACCATAGGGCAACAAAGCACCACATCAATGTAATGTGGGACAAGACAGGAAAAATGATTGGCCTTGCAAGACAGGTAGGAGGCAGCGTAAAGATAGGTTCCTGGGATCAAGAAGCAGTCAGGAACTTGCTAGTAGAAGACAAACCATAGCCCAAATGTTTAACCAGTACTGTGGGAAATTTGATTATGCAAAATATTTCGCCAAAAAATGCAAAGCAGGTGAACGCCTGGGTGACATCCCCCACCCAAGCCTCACTACAGAGGATAGGGAAGCCTTAGAAGACGCACTTTCCCTGGATGAAATAGTATTAGCAATCAGGAATGTCAAGGCATGCAAAACATCAGGGCCCAACCAGGTAACAATGGAACCCTATAAGTTGGCAGCTACTTAGCTTGCCTCACATCTGAAGCAGATGTATGAGAAGAGCCAGAAGGGGTGAGTACTCATGTTAGACCAACGCCAGTCTTCCATACCGCAAAGGCAACAACATATACTTGTCCATGGGATCACAAATGTGCAGATGTATGTCTGCAGGGCACTGTGCATCACAGAGCTGATGATCCATCATGAGGATGGCAGATCACCACCCAACGGCCACTCAAACTCCTGAGTAGGCTACATTGACCCTTGACACAGTCAGGGTCCTGCTGTGTGTGCACAGTAAACTGAGCTCAGGTGACCACAATTAACCAGTGTTCATACATGCAAACATGGTCCTGTATGGCTATTCAAATGGAGCAAGGATGACTAGGGTGCCATCACAGCATGAGAGCACCCTGCCATACAGATTGAATACAATTTCATCTATCTGCCAATAACATCAAAATTTGCGAACATTGAAAATGTATGTTCTTCACACATAATACCTAAATTTTTATACACATGTCCCAGCTAGGTGGACCAGACTTGGTGCTGTCAATTTGCGAATGGACAAATGAGAACAATTGACATGATAATATGTGTCACATGAAAATTTACAACTTATCATGACCAGAACAAATGTCCCCCCATTGTGAAACATGTTCTACACAGATCTGAGTACACAGCTTTGGAACAATGGCATACATATATGATAGCTGGAAAAGAGATGTTGTATGTGTCAAATCCCTAAACACACCACTGTATGATGCAGCACTTAATCGACATGATACACATATTTCCACAAAAGAAACATGTCACATACATACCAACAATAACATGTCAGCACACCATCTCTAACATTTTGCATGCATGGGGAACCATATGGTGCATGTGTTTCTGTGCATCATTAATTCTGCTCCTCACAACACACCAGAGTGTGCACATACCTGCACTCACATCGAAATGGCTTACAGGATCTTATCCCGGCCTTAGTCAACAGCATCCTTTGCTAAAGATTTGTTAAGGGTATGCTAGGCCTGAACATGTATAGCACATGGCCCTTCCCATCTTATGTTGTGTATAATGACGTAAAGTCAGAATTCGGACATGACAATGGGGTAGACCCACAACATAAGTAGCACCACACATGTACACTCAGTACACATGTGTAAACATGTATGTGGAAAAGTTCACACACAGGCACATATGCAAACAGTATCAGTCCTTGCATGCATCACACACACATAAAAACATGTGGTAACACATTCCTATGTCACCTGTACACAATTATATGCACATGCACACACATGTAGCTAAACCATACAGCTGCATATCCCCTAAAACCCTGAATGTGAATGTGGGTGCACTGTCAGCCTTTCCACCAAAATCCACGCATGGTTGTCATGCGTCAATTTTTTTTAACGCATATGGTACATCTCCATACATTGCAAATCACTAAAATGACACCAGGCACCATGCGGGTCTGAACTGTCTTGTGGTCTCAGCCTTCCCTCCAAAATCCACACATGCCCGGTAACATTTTTGACACATAACATTGTCCTACAAAGATCGCTCATGCAAAAAGTGACGCCTGGCCCCTGCTCGTCAATTGCAAGTTGAAAGGCCTTGTCAGCCTTCATGGAAAAAATCCATGCATGGCCATCATGCGTCAAAAAAATTACGCATATCGGAAAATGTGACGCATTGGCCCAGGAAGTGAGGTAATAGGACTTCCTTGCTACACACGTGGTAAAGTGAAATTACTTTCACTTTTACTTTACAGTTTTATTGACTGTGGGTGAGAGTGGTTGTGTGGAGCTGGAGCTGGTTGAGGAGTGGTGGTTGCTGAGAGTTTTGTTGTTTGTCCTGTTGCTGTTCACTCCAATTTGCTGTATTTGTAAGTCTTGTGTAGTGTTATTGTCCTGTCATTGCATTTGTATTGTAGGGTGTTTATTCTATACTTTTTTGTGTGTTATTGGTTGCTGTGGAGGGAGACAGCAGGATGTCTGGCAAGAGAAGGGCACAGCGCATGAGTCCTGATGAACTGGGGGATTCATATGGTTAGTGTGCCACTACCTCTCCAATATGGTGAAAATGGGTGGCTGTGTAATCATGGGCTACCCCAGGCCAGGAAGCTGCGCTGGGGGAAGGTGCTTTTCCAGCTGCGCAGGATCTTCAAGGTGGAGCGCACAGACCACCAGATCAAGCAACAGTAGGCAGACCTCATTGCCAAGGAAGCAGATCTCCTGGATCATCTGGTGGTTCGGGTTGGTGGACATGTTGTTAATTAAACCAGAAACATAGCAACATCATCCTTTGCCTGTGCATGACAGTAGGGCATAGGGATAACTTTAGCATGTCATGAAAAAGTTGAGGACATCAAGGTGTAGATTTAAGGAAAGTGGTCCTGCACCTAGTGCATCACCACTTTCCTAGCATCCCCTAGGATCCCCCTACCACTGCCATGTGTGTGTCATATATGATATAAGGCACACCATGGCGCTGGGTATGTGCCAATTGTGGTTAACATCTTGATGGAAATGATGTCCAATTCATGGTTAGAGCAAGAGAATCTAATGCTAACCCTGGATTGTACATAGGGGCCCATTGTGACCAATGGTGTGCCCCTATTTAATTCCAGCTCTGAGCTGGCAACAAAAGTTGCAAAAACAAAATGAGTCAGCTGAATCTCTTAGATTGCAGTAAGTCATTTTGGCAGTCACCCTACCGGGCCACCCTTGTGTACATCATGCCTGGCACAGGCTTAATGTGGCGCATGGGGCAACAAAGTGTCACAATGCAGGTATTGCACCACTTTGTTGATATTCTGCCTACCATTTGGCCTTGTTGTGCCTTATTAGTGTCACATTGATTATGACACTAATGTTGTGCAAGGAGGCCCTAGACCCTCTCACATCGTGGTCCTAGTGTGCAACTTTGGAGAGCCATTATCCTTGCGACAGGTACAAAACACTGTAGATGCTTGCTAGGCAGATTTGTATGGACTTGGTTCTTGCCCTTGTTGTTGGCTTACTGGTTGACAACATGTGTCACCAGAAATTGCTGTTTACAATGCATGCTTGTTCTTCCTCTACCCAACGCAGTTACTGATGACATGTTTTCCTCATGTTTTAGCTGCCACAATGACTCCAGCCCAGAAACAGAAATTCGCAAAATGTGTTGAATGTTACAGGAATATGGCAAGGAGGTACAGAGCAGAAAAGTTGTTTGGGTCGTGAAAGCCCTTCCCTAATGGTGGGCCAGCTCAACAACCTGCACCACCTCAACTAAAGGAGTATACTCAGCACTTGGAATCCGTGGTGCTCCATCAGGTTCAGCACCCTCAACATCTGCAGCACATCTGATGGCACCAGCACCTCAACAGCCACCACCATCTGCCACTGGGTCCAGCTTTGAGGCAGAAATGCATAAAGACCTAGCCGAGGTCAAGGCTAGGTTGGCCACACTTGATGCAGACAATGCCAGAAATTACAAAATATTAAAGTACATCAATAGGAAGCTGAAGAAGTTGTAGGTGTGGCCACTCACCACTTCCCTGGACCAGTCTGCATTGTTTAAAGTTTTAGTGGGTTTTAGGGAGTTAGACTTAGTTTAGGTAGGCTAGAGTAGGTTAGTTGTAGGTTATAGTTAGTGTAGTTTAGGGGTGGGATTTAGGCATTGTTTTCGTTTGGGGTGGTTGGTTGGGTATTATGTTTAGGGGTATATGTAAAAAAAAAAAAACCAAAAAAATGTAAACATTATAAAAAATATTTTTTTTTTATGACATAGGATTAGTTAGTATATGTGTAGCTTTAGTTCATGTTGTCCTACACGTCTATTGTCTCATAAGGGAGGTGGAGGGACAGTGTTTATTGAGTGGCGTTATATGTATAAGTTAAGTTTAGATTAGAGTAGATAGCTGTAGCCTTAAGTTAAGATAAGTTAGTATAGGTTAGCTTAGTGTAGGTTAGTGAGTAGGTCAGGTTTTTAATTGTTTGTGTTTTTAGGTACCAATAAATCCTGCTATTTCTTCACAATTAGGTATCCATGATGATTGACCATCTGGGTGTTCTCATGTCCGCACTGGCCAAGTTGGGGAAATGCCTTCGGGCAGTGATTCCCAACCTGTGGTTTGGGGAAGTGTTGGGGGTCTACGAAGACTCAGGAGGTCTGCGATTGCTTAGAAAATTAAATAAAATTAATTAGGTCCCCAGCATTTAGTAATGACTCACTGGTGGGGGTCCCCGGATACCAATAATGATTTAGTGGGGGTTCCCGGATTCCAATAATGATAAAGTGGGGGGGCCACAGAAGTCAAAAGGTTGGAATCCATTGCCTTAAGGTATGCATTCAGTATTGATTTACATGTATGACTTTGTGTATCCCCGGTGACCAAGGAGGTGTATGATTGGCAGTGCTATGACATCAGCTACTCAAGACAGTTTTCAGTGCAGTTCCTGACACTGGTATGGATACAATATCTTGGACAGGGAATGATGCAACATCAATTGTTATTGCTAAGGTCTGTAACAATAATTTTCAGAAATGTTATGCATATTAAACTACACCTTATTTGGGGTCTGGATAGTGGCACACTGACAGCTGCCTGTCACAGTCTTAAATATGCTCTTCAGTTCCTGGCATATTTGTTGTATTGGTAAATTAGTCAGGGAAATTCTCTGACTGTTGAGTTCTGAACCATTCATGCCATATGTCAACTTGCATGTATATATGCACAATACATGCTTGGGAGTCTCAGTAGGTTGTTTGTAATCCACAATACTATTGGTCACCTTTATCATGTTTGAGTCCTAGTGTGTGCCTCTGTGTCTGACAGTAAGCCACATGTAATTTGGTTCTGTTCTCATTGACATTGCTTCACACAATGCAGATATATATATGAGTTGATTAAACACTGAAAAAAGAGCATGATACATGTGATTATGGTGTTTTATTTACACATGCAAGTTTAGTTTCCAATGCAGTACAATGTCCAATTCACTGACCCCATGAGAGATCCTCAGCCATCTGATGTAGATTCTGAGTCTAAGGGTGAGGGACATGTCATGAGATGTGTAGGAGAAGTGTACATTAGTGAGGAGGTGTCCAAATTGGCAATAGGTAGGAATAGAGACAATGACAGTTCATAGAAGATAAGTCAACAGCGGTTTAGTGGAGGGCAAATTGCCAGCTGTCACAACACTGGCATGATCTTAAGCACAGAACTAAGAAGATACTGTCCATGTGGCACAAACGGGTGCTACTAGATGGTTTTACCTGTCTATGTTGTTCCTTCCACATCTTCATTCTCTGATGTGTGTGGGGCCTCCTGTGCCATGGGTGGTGCTGTTGTTGAAGTTGAGGGGGCCACACACACATCAGGGGATAGAGATGTGGAATCAAAGGTCCCGGCAGCTGCTCTTTGTGAGAACACATGTGGCATCAGTGCAGGAAGGAGGAACTGCTGATTTCTCAACATCGCAGCTACATCACGGTGGTAGGCAGCCATATTTTCCCTGAGGGAGGCCAATACCCACTGTATGGACTCCAGGGCGGTTTGTATAGCCCCTAGCCTGTTATCTATAATCCTGCTGCCACTTTGGAAGGGCAATTGTTCAAACCTCTGCCTCATGAAAGCAGCTATGTTGGCCAGGGACTGCTGGAGTCCATGTAGCGGGGAGAGGGTGCCTCTAATGGCAGCAAGTTGTCCTTATTTGGACTGAGGCACCTCTGGACTCCCTCTAGGCTGCCTGCTATGGTCTCCATCCCTACCTGCACCCACTGTTCCAGCTCCTGCTGGACTCCTACTGCTATCCTCTGAAAGGTGATGTCTGGTTCCTCAGGGTCCAAGGCTGTGGCAGGACTGGTTGGTGCTGTGTATTGGTTATTGGGTAGTTCAGGTGGAAACCCTGCAACACTGTGTCCTCCCTGCGACTGGAGGTGGTGTCTGGAAGAAACCTAGGACATTCTGGAAAGCCTCTTCTTTGATGGTCGGAAGCTAGTCATCCATGTCATCTGTAAAATCCAGGACAGGCAGGTCCACTGGAGGTAAGGCATTATTCTCTGCAATGGGATGCTGAAAGATCAATCTTTGACTGTAGTGGCTGTTGACATGGCTCATCATTTACATGCTACTGGTGATTCAGTGGCATGTTACAGACCCCAGGCTGCAGTTGTTTATTATGTGTTGCATTGTGCAGCACACATAGGGCAACCTTTCAAGATATTTGGTGTATTGATCCCACACCACCCTATTCCTTGCAGGCCCCTTGCCCCAGCCACTGACACCATGGTGGCACATCATTTACATTCCTGTTCACCATGGTGGGCATTCCCACAGTAGTCTAATGAGTTTTGTCACAATTTTGGTTCTTTGCTGCATTGGCTCCATACATGATGGCACTAGTGCAGTAAAGCATAGGGAGGCCCATTGCTTACAATGCTTGTGTCACTTTGTCATCTGCCTTTAGCAGGCCTTACACATGTGGTACTTAGATGACACAGTGCAACCTTTATGGATTGTCAGCTCCATTAGTTCTTCGCTTCCTGCATGATGGACCTTTCCTTGCATACATCATATCTGTCACTTTCAATACAGTTGGATGCACCATTTTAAAGTGTATATGGTGCAGCCCTGTGTTGGCCCCTGCATCAGTGCAATTTTTGCTGCTGAGTGCCAACGCACACAACCTTGCGCCACAGTGCAAGGATGGCTGCGCTGCAGGGCAGATGGATTTTTGGCAGGAAAAGACACCTTCCTGCTGCAAATGCAATCTTTTATGGGTATTTGCACTTTGTATGTGTGCTGCAAGGTTCAGCACACATAAGAAGGGCAATGACATGAGGAGGAAGGAAAGCATTTCACTTCATTCTGCCATCCTAACACCACCCGGGGCTGGTGTTGCATTTAGTTGCCACCTCAGGTTTATCTGTAGTCTTAAATCTGGGACAACAACAATATGCAGTGGGTGTTGTTTTGGCACAGCCACACTGATTGAACGCACCTTCCAGGCAAAGTGCTGCATGTGTAGTGGCCATATTTCCAAGGTGGTATTAAGTCACAATAAGTGGCTTACCACCACATTGTGTATAAGGCGAAGTGCATAGCACCACCAGAGCATCACTAAAAATGAGGCCTCGGTGGAGATGGGGCCTTTTGATCCTGTCACTATGAGGCAACCCTTTTGTATACATTCAGTGTGTCCTATGTGCCTCCTCCTTCTGCCATTTGTAAAATTACAGATAGTCCCCCCTGCAACTTACCGTGCATTTGTGGTGGGTCTTGGTAACCTCCGCTGTCCTGCGATTCCAGTGACCAGCTCCTCCAGGGTGACCACTGCCACCATCTCCTCCAGGTCATCCAGGTCATCCAGGTCCTCCTGGGGCGCCAGACTTCTAGCTCCAGTCTGCAGTGCTGCCTTTTGGTTCCTGGTCTGTTTCTCTTTCATTCTGCGCTTATAATAGTGTCAATGCTTATTACAAACAGTGACAGTCCTCTTCTTCACTGCCATGCTGTTAACTTTATCTACTATTGCCTGTCATATAGCCTCTCTCCTACCTACTGGCAATTTGAAGGTGACAAAGAGTTGGTGTTGGCGTTCCGTCACCTCTCTGACCAACATGTCATTTTCCTCTTCACTAAAGCAACACTTCCCTTCTTCTTCTCCTCCTGGGGTTTTGCAGGTCCATCCTGGCTCATACTGGGCTCATTGGGATCTCCCTAGGGTCTCTTCTGGCCTGCATTCTCCACAACAAACGTGCCTCAAAACGTTCTAATGCCACTTTTACAGCATTAACGTAATTTTCCTTTCCGGCATGTCGCAATGGTTAGCGTAATTTATTTTTACACTAACCTTTCCTTAGCGCCATGGTGCGTCATTTTTTAAATATGCTGCACGGATGGCGCTAAGGAATGGTGTATGCTGGCAGTAATTTTTTTGACACACAACTGTGCTGGCGCAGTTGTGTGTTATTTTTCTTAAATCAGAGCCTTAATCCTTTCCCAGTGGGTGTCAGCCCATAGAATGCACGCTCTTTGCTTCATATCACATTTTGGGCCAGATTTACAAGGCCTTAGCACTTCTTAGTGCCACACTAATGTAATTTTTTTAACGCTAATGTGGCATTATGGAGGCCATTCCCTTTCGCCATATTTACAAAGTGCTGCAATGCATGCATTGCGCCACTTTGTAGCCCCTTGCATCACATTATACCTGCACCAGACATAGGGGGTGATTTTAACCTTGGCGGACGGCGGAGGCCGTCCGCCAAGGTACCGCCGTGAAATGACCGCACCGCAGTCAAAACACCGCGGCGGCCATTTAAACATTTCCGCTGGGCCGGCGGGCGCTCTCCGAAAGAGCGCCCACCGGCCCAGCAGAAATGCCCCTGCAACGAGGACGCCGGCTCAGAATTGAGCCGGCGTAGTTGCAGGGGTGCGACGGGTGCAGTTGCACCCGTCGCGTATTTCAGTGTCTGCAAAGCAGACACTGAAATACTTTGCGGGGCCCTCTTACGGGGGCCCCTGCGGCACCCCCTACCGCCATCCTGTTCATGGCGGGTTTCCCGCCATGAACAGGATGGCGGTAGGGGGTGTCTGAATCCCCATGGCGGCGGAGCGCGCTCCGCCGCCATGGAGGATTCAATGGGGTAGCGGTAAACCGGCGGGAGACCGCCGGTTTACCCTTTCTGACCGCGGCTGAACCGCCGCGGTCAGAATGCCCTCGGGAGCACCGCCAGCCTGTTGGCGGTGCTCCCGTGGTCGGTGACCCTGGCGGTCACCGGCCGCCAGGGTCAGAATGACCCCCATAATGTTTGCAAGGGGGGGTGTTACCTTGCAGGGAGGCTGCAAGAAATGGCGCAGTGAAGATTTCACAGCAAAATTTTTACTGTAATTTTAAACACCTGCTCAGGGCAGGCGTTAAAGGGATGGGCCCATAGTAGCCTATGGGCCTCCCTAGTGCTTTGCTGCACCAGCGCCATAATTTATTTCGCTAATCCAACAAAGCGCCACAATAGCATCATAAATGATGATACTATTGTGGAAATGAGCACCATGGTGCGCTGTATTGTAAATATGGCGTAAACATGGTGTCATTAGGGAGGTGCAGGGGGACTCAAGTTGAGTGGTGCATCAAAGCTGATGCACCACTTTCTTGTAAACCTGGCCCTTGATCTCTTGTTCATGGAAATTAATGCTGCTTAATCAACCAACTTCAAAAGAGTTGAATGCCAGATTTCCATTGCAGTGATTTAATCTCTGACGGCATGTGCGTTGAGTGTTCATTTCTATGAGCAATCCTGCACCCTAAAACCCAAACCGTCCACCGGCAGTGCCTGGCCTCAGCTCGTTCTCATATCAAGGGTCAGTAAGGTAGGTGCCTCTCCCTGGCCAACCTTACCTGACTCAATGTGCTCCGTGGTGCCCACCTCACACGTGGCAGGCAAGGGTTTTTGTTTTCTTCGCCTATCCCTTTATACCTGTACAGTCTATCTTCAACAGCCAAAAGGAGGAATCACTGGGAAGTCGAACCCGGGGAGGCGGTGTTCATGCTTTGTCCTAACTCTCTTTGAGCTATTTAATTTCTCTAATTTGCCTTGTGTTATGGGCCCAGAGGCCGCAGATATGTTGATTAGGCCGCAATCATCCTGCTTCTTTACCTGCATCAAACGTGGTCTGTGGCCTGCAGTCTAAGGCCTCATCCTGCAACCCATCGGAATTGAACCACGGTACAGTTTTCCCCAGATTGTGGCAGGCGGTATTAAGATTAAATTATTGAATGTGGGGAATGCTCAATCGATATGATCGTTGCAAAGAATTTCAGCACCACCATCCATACCTAATCTAAACCGACCAAAAAGCACTGCATTAGGATTGCACTTCTGCCCCTCTTAGGGACTGTACTGCACCCCTGTTCCCTGTTCACCTGGTAACCAGCCCCAAGACATGATGCCTTTTGCCCTCTGCCCTTGAAACAAAGAAGATGAATCCATCTCTGCAGAATGGGCAGCTGGTTGGGCCCAGCAGGGCGAGAAAACAGCTTTCAGTATTCACAAGAGCTTACATTACTGGGGTATTCTGCTACCTGGAAGTCATGGACAAAGAACAGCAACCTGGTGTCCTGCAAGGCTGGAGCCCTGACGCACCCACGTTGCATGAGTAGAAACCAGTTCTACCAGGGGATAGCACTAGCAGCTGGCAGAACTGCCCATCATCAATGCAGACTCTAGCAGACTAAAGAAAGGTGGGTGACACCCGGCTAAGGAGAGGCACCTTCCTACTGCAGCAGCACTACCCGCAGGGGGTCAGGGAGATAGAATTTACAAAGGCAAATCAATCTGTGTAATATAAAACCTGTGACGTGTTACGGGCCCGTTCATACTGATCTCGGGTTGTTATGTAGAGCGGCTTCAGCTATCCCTGCACTCAAGCCCGATTGGTGGGTGTGAAAGGATGCTGGATGGCAAGACTACTGCTAAGCCATTTAATAAGCAAATGCATTCTTTTATTGTAGCTCTATGCTAGAGCTGCTTTAGCCCACCTCATGTATCCACAACTCAACACGAAAGACATACTTCACCGAATGATGGGGAACACTAAGAGGCTGTCCACTCTTTTGTCATCCTATGGGTGACGTGGCCAGCTGCTTCAGAGAGCAGGGCTCCTGTGTCATTACCAGAGGGTTTGATTATGTGTGTCCAGGGCTGAATTTGCTCCCTGTTCCTGGCCCAGCTAGGGGCCAAGGTTTAAACAAGCGTGGGAGACCAATCTTGTTGTTTAAAGAAAAAATTTGCACAGATTCACGGATCCTCCGCTATTATCACAGCAAAAATTATTTTATTTTTACTTTTTTGTTTGGAACTCGGCTGAGTCCGAGTCCGAGTCCTAAAATGGTTGCCAACACTTCCTGGTAGAAGTGTTGTCAGCCAATCAGATCTCATCATGAGACTTGTCGGATCTGCGGATCCTCCGCAACCCTAGAGATACAATTTTGTTTTTCCTTTCCCAAACGGATTACACCAAATCACAAAAAAGGGCTCTTTCTGGATCAAGAGCCAGCTTTTTTTCAAATTTGGTGTAATTCCATCCAGCGTTCAGGCTATAGTCATGTCTAAAACCTCTTTGGGAAATTGCTTGGGTAAATCTAGTTTTACGAACCCCCCTTTTTCTTGGCCCACTTGACGAATCATCCCAAAACTAACCAAACCACAGAAGTGAGTGGCAAATACAGGAAGTGTGGAAAGTGAGGAGAGAGTACGCCGAAACGTTTGTTTTCAGTAAATTAATGTTTTTCCCTACGAGTTCAGACGGTTTGTGTTTTGGAGTTTTGGTGATATATATATATAGATATGTATATATCTCCAAAACTTGTAAGGGACAATATGCCTTGTTGAAGTGATGACAGCCAATCAGATCTCAGCATGAGATCGTGAGGGTTCGCGAAGCCTTCACATCCCTATATATACAAATTTGGATTTTCTTTAATTTCCCTAAAACAACTGAATGGATATGCACCAAATAACAAGCATTTGCAATGCAATAGTTCTTGCACTGGCTTGAGTTAGAGCTATTGGCGTTTTAAATGCATAACAGGACTTTTCTTGCCACATAAATTGGTCAACCCTGCCACATAATTTGGTCCTCTCTGCCACATAATTCCAGTGGCCCTGCATATAACTAAAGTACTTCCATTTACCTTGTTCTTCCATCATCAGCAAAAATGAAAATATTGCCATTATTTATTATATTTATTTATATTATTCTTTTGGGGGTCCCCCCAACCAAGTGTGGGAACCCAGAGATGACCTAGACCGAAAGAGCGTGTTGTGCCCTTTGCCATTTTGATGGTGGTCCCATTGTCCTAAGACCACCACAAGCTGAGTTGTGGATAAAATGTTCAGTAAAAGGAATGCCCCACAAAGCATTATGGGGCAAGTTTCCGAGTGCAGCAAATCTTGTAGTATCTTGACTGTAATGCTCAGAACAGCCCCTAGGGGCCAACTTTAGCAACACAAAAGGATGATGGACGGAGTGCTCAAACTTTTGAACCACTCACCCCCAGGCACAGATCTGGGTTTAATCCATCATTCTTCTGCTCACCATGTCATCCCAGTTTGGACCCAGCTATATGCAAATCAGTCTTGACCCTGTTCCCCATGGGAACAGTTCAGCCCGAACTGCCAGGTCCTCCCTGGACCGGAAACAAGCACACACACCCACACACATATTCTCTAGTGGGTGTTGCCACTAGGTAGTTATAGTTAGGACCTAGATTCTATAGAAAAAGCTGTTTTTTTACTTGCATATATCGTTAGTGCCTCTTGACGAATATTCACAACATTTTCCCAAAAAATTCATCAGTCAGGTCAGATGCTCTCTGGAAAGTTTCGGTGTGATCCTTCAAGTGGGGGCTGAGATAAAAGGGGGTGAAAAAAGGACCATTTCCAATGGTAATTCCCATAGGAAACTTTGAACAGTGATAGCACTTGAACCACTGGAAGGAATTACACCAAATTTTGCAGAAATGTAGCTTTTGGTACAGAAAGAGCCCTCTTTGTTGTTTAGTGTAAATCCATTCAGTAGTTTTTGAGAAATTGAGGAAAATCCAAATTTGTATATCTAGGGACACGAAGGATTTGCGACCTCTCCAGATCATGTGCAGAGCTCTGATTGGCTGCCAACACTTCAACAAGGAGGAACTTGCATCCCCCACCATCCACTGCTGTTTACTCCACAAGTTACGGCACTCATGACATCTTTGATAACATCATTGATAATATCAATGCAATATTTGTAGTAAAGTTTTCGACAAAACAACTGTGCATGGCAGGAGTGCGAGTTATAGTTACCTTAGGGCACGACTTATAGTTACTTGAGATAACTCTAAGTATAACAGATTAATTTTTATGGTTTTTGTATGTTTAAAATGTGAGCCTAACTATAACATCCATGTAACCTTTGTTTTTTTTAAGTAAATATATATATATATATATACACACACACACACACATTACCTAGTGGGGGTCGCCACTTGGTAGTTATAGTTATAGTTGCAGTCAGACCCTAACACACACATATTTATATATATATATATATATATATATATATATATATATATACATATATATATTCCAAAAATACTCAGTCTTGAAAACGACGCATACATCTGCTGGTGCTAGCGTAGGGTAACGACCAAAACCCTCATATGTAAACCAGAAAAGAAGCTGCACTCCCGGAAGCTGCATAAGACATTTCCTTTATTGGCAAAGTCAGATTTCCTTCAGACTCCACAACGTACCTTGCGTCAATGAGATGCAAGGTAGGAGTTCCCATCCAGAAATGGACGATGTGGCCTTTGCACCATATTTATCCCCCCATGCTAAAATTCAGCACGGGGGATGGGGCCTTAAATAATGGCACTGAGCTTGCTCGCCATTATTTAACGCCTGGGTCTGGGCAGGCGTAAGGGGACCTGTAGGCATATTTCCATGGTCAGAGACCATGGAAATTGCCCACAGGTGCCCTTCCCTGGCCCCAGGGGCACCCACACCAGGAGGACACCTAAGGATGGGGGACCCATCCCATGTAAGTCTGGGTGAGTATTTTGTTTTTACCCCAACACTGCTAGGAGGCCCTGACTTAGGACCCCTGCATGGCTCTGGCCCCAATGGCCATGCCCAGGGCACACTTGTCCCCTGGGCATGGTTATTGGGGTGGTGGGCATGGCTCCTGTCTTTACGAAGACAGGAGCCATGTCCATAGGGGTTGTGTGCCAGAAAAAGGCGCTACACTGCTTAGAGGCGCACAAGCCCCGGTTCCCCCTACGCCTCCCCAGCCCTGGTAACGTCATTTCCAAGGACGCTAACAGGGCATTAGCGCAGGCGCTATACTTTTTGACGCAAACCTGCGTTAGCAATATTACTATACTTCAGTGGACAAGCTGGCACTGGCAAAGGATGTCTAATTAAAGTTCTCAGCGTCTATCTACAAAAGGCTACTGATTCAAATTTGTGATGTGTAGTAATAGCATCAACAGGATTATCTGCACATAACATTAAAGGAGTTACTCTACATAGACTACTAACACTACCTGTTTAACATGACAATAAACTGTAATATCAGAAATTATCTGGTGATGCTTGCCAGTAGGTATCAAAAGTTTTGAGAAAACTGAAGCTTCTAGTAATTGATGAAGTCAGCATGGAATTGAACATAATGCTTGCCTTCATACACTTAAGGATGTAGCATATTTAAAGAACAAACTATGGTGTACTTTTTGGAGAATAACATTTACTTGTGTTTGGGGACATACTCTAACTTAACTCTCTAAAAGGAAATCCTGTTTTCAAAACACTTTTGCATAATGAAACAAGAAATTCCCTTGGAAGTATTGGCACCGTGAATATTTGTTTAAACTTTGAATAGAAATAATTAGTGAAAAAACAGCACCAAGCATCTGATTCGGAATTTAGAGATATACTGAAAGACATTAGAGTGGGAGTGCTCACAAAATAGGGGAAATGTACTTTCAACGTTGCATCATCAAAAGTGCATTCCCTTCTAACATTACACCACCAGAACTAATGTTGAAATTCATCAAAGAAGAGAAATCTATAGTTTGTTTCATGCTAACACTTCAAGAGTGCTTCAGCTACAGTAAAAAAGTTCTACAATTAGAGAAAGATAGATTTTGGCAATTACAGCTATTGATAAAATGGAACATCAGGGAGTTACAATACTAATCAGATAAACTACAATCAGAATTAGATTCTTTAGAGAAATAGTTATCCAGGACAGCAGGATTAGTAAAGTGTTTATGTGTCTGTAAAAATTGTCAAATTATTTTGCGATGTAATTTAATTGTTGAGGAAGGCTTAGTAAATGGTGCAAGGGGTAAAGTTATTTATTTCATTAATTTTCCAAATAGAAATAAGGTAGAATATTTGGCTATAAAATTTGATCAGATAGATGATGTAAAAAAGATTGGCAAACGGATAGTATGTTTTTTGCTTGTAAAAGACTCATATATCCGGTGGCATCAATTCCCACTCTCTCTAGCATATGATATAACCATCCATAAATCCCAAGGTTTCAGTGTATATGAAGATTTAGTTAATGTTGGAAGTTCTGTATTCAAAGAAGCAATGTCATATGTAGCCTTAATGCAAATTAGAACATTGTCCGTTTTTTTTTTTAATTACTTTGATGAGAAGAAAGCTAGTGCTGATGCAAGCTGTGTAAGAGAGTACAATCGGTTAAGACATCTATACACGCTGCATTTAGTCAGCACCCTGTCTATGAGAAATGGATAATCTGTCCAAAGCGGAAGACTACAAAACAAATTGAACAAAATTCAGATAAAAGAATGTGTTCTGCAGTATATAATTTGTTGCAAAGTTTAATGGGTGACAGAGGTGTAATACATTCTGCTTCAGGAATCTGGCATCTTTTGGATACATGTACTGAATCAATAACATTTACTGTTAACACTCAACAAGATGCACAAGAATTTATTATGGTCATACTTGGAGTCATAGAACAAGAAGTTAATGTTGATTTATTTGGGGTCAGTTACATCGGAGGTTCCTCTATAGGAGCGGAGGAGCGTCACCGCCCCACACTGCTGCAGAAGTAGTGGAAAATAAAATGGTAGTAAATTACTTTATTACCATTTTATTTTGTACTCTCTGTCGAATGGAATGTGGGACAGGGCCAGTGCATCATTGCTGCTGATCGCGTAGCAATGAGGAGTGGCCACTTTGGTTTGAAGTGCACATGTACGTTTGGCCAGCTATCTTATTACGGCCAGCCTGATGTGCACAATTCAAACCTCTCCAACCCAGGTGTCTTAAGCAGCTGGGTTGGAGAGCAGGCACAGGTCTCCAGTGCATTTCGGAGTGCTGAGGCAGCCTGCTCTAGCCAATCCAGACATTTCCCTCATGCTGCTTCACAGCATGAGAGCAGAGTCTGGATTGGATAAGGTAGTTTGCTCTGTGATGTCACTATAGGAAGCTGACTCTCTATATAGTGTGCAAAGCTGGGCACATTATGCGGAGAGTCCGGGCAACCACACATTGCTTTACAGAGGTAAAAACTAGACCACCTAATGCTCTAATTTTTATGGTAGCTTGGTCGAGCAGTTAGGCTAATCTTGCAGAAGTGCAAAGCATTTGTTGTACACACGGTATCAATTAATGAGACCGCACACTCAAAAGAATAACTCAAGACCAATTTACAAAAATACTTCAGATTTTTATATTTTTTTAAGACCAAGATCTTCAAAATTGGGTACATTCTTTTTAAGTTATGAATTTTTAAAGTTTAGAAGACGTCTCAGTTCTGTGCGTAATTACAGACCTTAGGAATCAACGGAGACATACTTTAAAAATGCATATAAAATCAGGCAATGCGTTTACCAATGTCTCCTTTTGCAGATAGGTTGAGGTCATCGGTGGGCTCTGTGGGCCAGCTGAAGAAGTTCAGGCGGCTTCCGGTTTCTGCAGGAACAGCTGCAGAAAGTCATTGGAGCTGGTTCAGGGCTACTGCAGGGAACCACTTGGATAAGCACTGTACAGGTGGTCTTCAAGGTGAGTCCAGTGGGTCCCCATGGAGTGGCGCAGTCAAAAGGGGTGGGGGACCCTTAGAACACAGCAGGATCTTTGGTGCAGGGCACAGGGCAGCCAGGTGTAGAGCAGATCGGTGAGCCAGGAGCTATGCGCAAAGGTGCCCTTGGAAGCCAGAGTTAGTTCACTTTGAGGGTTGCTTGCAGGCCAGCAGGGACACTCTGGTAGGGGGTCCTGGTGTTTTCTGAAGTCTGTTGACTGGGGCTTCCTCCTAGTCCTTTTTCAGTCCGGAGTGGACAGTCCTTCTCGGTGTCTGATGTTGAGTGACCAGTACTTGTGGTTATTGCATGGTTGCAGTGCCATCAAACTTGGCACACTGTATGTTTTGTCCTCACAGTCTGTTGGGTGAAATTGGGTCCAGCTGCGGTGTGCATTACCTTGGTCAGCAGCCGGTCAGTGAACTGTACTTCACGGGCCTTTTGGTCTTTGTTGTAGGAGAGTGATGCCTTCACTCTGGAGGGAGAGCTTCAGCAATTTTTAGAAGAATGGAGGTCATCTGAGGGTTTGTAGAGTCTGTCTCATGTCTGAGCCACCCCTCAGTGGTGATTGTTGGGTCCTGGGTGCAGGAGTCAGGGTTTGGCGCCTTTTTCTTGGTGCAGCAGTTCTCAATCCTTGGGTCTTCTTTATTGCTGGTCTTCTTTTGTCCTTCAAATCTGAATCTCTGGCCTAGGGGTGCCCACTAAATACCAATGGATCATCTACCTTAGGATGGCTACACTCACTAAGTGACCACTTCTTGTGGGCAGAGGTCACTTCCCTAAACCTGATTGGCTATTTTCCTTCCATGCAAGAGGAGGGGAAATAAAATGGAGGGGTCACCTTGCATGTGACACCTTAGGAGTGGTGCATGCTGGGGCTGACCACTCCTCCGGTCCTTTGTCTGTTTTCCAGCTGTTGCTAATGCCAAAAGTAGGGATTTGCAATGAAGGCGGCCACTTGCTGGTAGCAGCAGGCTTGGGAGTAGAGTTTGAAAGGTGGTAAGCCCTTTGAAGCTTGCTAGCAGGACAATGGACATTCCTGAGGAGAGAGGTGTGACACCTCCACCCAGGAATCTTTGTTCTGGGATCCAGAGAGCAGGAGCTCTCACCCCAAGGTTGCAGGATCTTGTCTGATGGTGGCAGGCTGGTTGTCATCCACTAGCAACCATGCCAGGGTAGTAAGCTTTTGCAGGGGGTACCTCTAAGGTGACCCCTGGGTACATTTTGGAATAAATCCAGTATTGGCACCAGTTTGAATTTATCATTCTGATTTGTTTGATACTAAACAACCCATGGTTCAGAGTAGCCATCACGTAGCTGTGAAACTCGTACTGGCCAGGTAAAATGGCTGCTCTGTTCACTTACTATGTCCCAGGTTTGGCAAGGACACAGTAGGGGAATATTGCTCATGCATCTATGCCCACACATACAGTATAGTCCACCCTGCATTAGGGCTGGAAGGTCTGCCAGAGGGGTGACTCACCTATATTGCATGCAGTGCATAGTGGACAGGGCACACAGGCTGTGTGCCATGTTGATTTTGCATTTTAGGATTGCACCATGACACTCAGCCTGCAATGGCAGTGCTGGGTGCTTCTGGATTTTGTGGCCCTAGCGAGTGGCACAATCTGTGCTGCGGCCCTCAGGGGCCTACCCTTAGTACCCCATGCTCTGGATACCCAAGTACCATTTATTGGGGGCTTAAAGTGGCAGCTAAAGGTGTTGCCAATTGTACCAATGCATCACAGCAGTTTTTGGAAAGAGATCTGGCACCGGGAACCTGCTTGTCAGGGGCTCTGGGCACTGACAATTTTAAGACCACATCAAATGCGAGGCAAAAAGCGGGGGCTAACCATGACAAAAGAGGCTTTTCCCACAGTCACCTCAAGGTGAGTAACTTTCTTTTTTTCTTTCTTGGATGTATATTTTGTGTTTCAAATGGATAGTTATTTTATGCATTTCTGTTTTCAATGGATTCACTGCCCCACCATATTTATATATCACCAACCACCACTGGTCAGATATAAATGGAACCATGATTGCGGAGACTGCTCTTTCACTTCTAGCACTGTAATTAATTCTGAATTATTTCTCTACTTAACATTACCAGATTCTACAACTGTGCCTTTTGTCAAAATGTACAGAAATGCTAACCAAATATGACAAGCCAAAACTGCAGATCAGACGTGTTTTTAAAGACTGAATGGTACACCATATTATAGTAATCTTTTATATGTGACTAAAAGTTTAGATGACGACTGCACAATGCCAGGCCAGGCCCTGCCTTCAACTCCTCTGCTCCCCCAACATCTATTGCACACTGCATTTTACATAATGTTAAAAAAATAGTCACTCACCTAACCATTCACTCATGCACTCAGTTAATCCTCTACACGCCACTCATACAGTCACTCAGTAAACCATACACCACTCGTGCACTGAGTCACTTACCCATACATGCACTCATACACTCAGTCAATCGCCCACACACCACTCATACACTCAGTCACTCACCAATACATGCACTCATACAGTCAATCACCCATACAGACCTCACACACTCACTCACTAACCAATACACCACTCATGTACTCAGTCAGTCACACATACACCACTCATGCACTCACTCACACACCCATACACACACTGATACACTCAGTCAATCACCCATACACCACTCATGCACTCAGTCACTCACCCACACATGCTGTAATGTACCCACACACTCACCGATACAGCCATTCATGCACCCACTCACTCACCAATACATGCACTCACCCATACATACACTCATACACCCAGTCAATCGCCCATACACCACTTGTGCACTCACTCACCCATCCATGAACTCAGTCAATCACCCCTACACCACTCACACACTTACTTGGAGCCCCAAACATCACTCATGTACTCAGTCAATTACCCCTACATGCACTCAGGCACTCACCCATTCAACACTTATGCACTTACTCACTTACTCACTCACCCATACATGCACTCATACACCCACTCAAGCAAACATTTGCCACTCATGCACTCACTTCCTACAATCCAATCGCCCATACACTCAGTCAATTACCCATACATGCACTCATGGACTCACTCACCAATACATGCACTCATAGTCTTTCAGTCACCCAAGCACCACTCACCCACTCACTCACCCATACAGACACTGATGTACCCACTCAAACACCCATAGGGCCATTCATACACCCACTCACTCATCCATTCATGCACTCATGAACTCATTTACTCACATATACATGTAGTCATACACTCACTCAATCACCCATACACCACTCATGCACACACATACTCACTCATACGTGCGCTCATGTACTCAATCAGTCACCCACACACCACTCACACACTCACTCACTGACCCATGCACTGCTCATGTACTCGGTGAATTATCCCTACATGCACTCATACACCCAGTCACTCACCCATAGAGCACTCATGCACTCACTCACTTGCCCATACATGCACTAATGCACTGCACTCAGTCAATTACCCATACTGTACTCATGCACTCGCTTACTCACACATATATGCACTCATACACTCAATTACCCATACATGCACTCATGCACTCATCCAATCATTCAAACACTACTCATGCACTCACTCACACATAAATACACTCTTGCACTCACTCACCCATACATGCACTCATGCACTCACTCATTTACCCATACAGCCATTCATGCAGCCACTCACTCACCCATGCATGCACTCTTTCACCAATGCATGCACTCATAAACTCAGTCAATGAGCCATACACCATTCATGCACTGTCACTCACCCATACATGCACTCATGCACTCAGTCAATCAACCATACACCACTCACACACTCACTCACTGAGCCATAAACCACTCAAGTACTCAGTCAATCACTCATACACCACTCATACACTCACTCAGTCACTCACCCATACACCACACATGCACTCAGTAATTCACCCATACATGCACTAATGCACTCAGTCAATTAGCCATACAGCGCTTGTGCACTCATTCACTCACCCATAGATGGATTCATATACGCCGTCAGTCACCCATATACCCCTCACACACTCACTCACTGACCTATACACCACTCGTGTAGTCAATCAATCACTCATACATCACTCATACACTCGCTCACACAACCATGCACACACTGATGCACTCAGTCGCCCATGAACTACTAACACACTCACTCACTCACCCATACATTCACTTGTACCCACTCACTCGCCCATACAGCCATTCATGCACCGACTCACTCACAGATACATGCACTCATTCACTCACCCACTGGCTCATACATGCACTCATAAACTCAACCACCCATACACCACTCATGCACTCACTCACTCACCCATACATGCACTCAATCATCCATACACCACTCACACACTCACTCGCTGACCCATACAACCTTATGTGCTCAGTCAATGACTCACTCATGCACTCAGTCACTCACCCATACAGCACTCATGCACGTGCTCACTCACCCATAAATGCACTCATACACTCACTCAACCACCATGCACTAACTTATTCACATATACATGCACTCATACACTCAGTCAATTATCCTTTAATGCACTCAAGGCCTCACTCACCCATAAATGCACTCATAGACTTTCAGTCTCCCATGCACCACTCACGCACTCACTAACTCACCCATACTGTATCTGTGTGTGAGTGAGTGTCTGAGTGCCTGTATAGTTCTGTGAGTGGGTGTGTGAATGCCTGTATGGGTGTATAAATAGGTATATGAGTAGCTGTGTGGGTGAGTGAGTGGTTGTTTGAGTGACTTTATTGATGAGTGACTGGGTGAGTGTGAGAAAGGACCTCTTTTGACATGGTAGCCGCCCCCCCCTTTGCCTGGAAAATGATGCGGTTTAAAACTGTAAGTGCTCTGGACACCTGCTAAACAGGTTCCCAGGGCCAGATCTCTTTCCCCCAAGCTGTACTATGTTTGGCACAACAGCCACCTTTGTAAGACCCTAGTAAATGGTACCCCTGGTACCTAGGGCATGGGTACTGAAGAGGACTCCTAAGCGCTACAGCACTAATTGTGCCACTCTGAGAGGCCCCACACCACCATCATGCAGAATGCCATTGCAAGTGGATGACAAGGTGAATCCAAAGTTACAAACTCGACATGGCACTTACCAAGAGTGCCATGCCCACTAACACTACGTTCAATATAGGTAAGTCACCCATCTGGCAGGCCTTACATCCCTAAGGCAGGGTGCTCTTTAATGCATGTGAGGGGATATTTGTGCATGAGCAAACATGTCCCTACTGTGTCTTTGCTAATTCTTAAGAACTAGTAAGTGTGCAGGGAAGCAATAGCAAATGCATGTGCTGGACCCTGGTCATTATGAGTTCCCCAGCTACATGATGGCCTCTCTGAACCCTGGGCTGTTTGGTATCAAACAACTCAGAACAATAAACCCACACAGATGCCAGTGTTGGATTTATTATAAAATGTACCCAGAGGGCAACTGAGAGGTGCCCCTTGCAAAACCTAACTGCCCTAACATGGTTTCTGAATGGTCCTAACCAGCCTGCCACCACTAGACATGATTCCGGACTCCTTGGGTGAGAGCCTGTTGCTCGCAGGAACCAGAACACAAAGCCTTTCCTGGGTGGAAGTGTTACACCTCCTCCCCCAGGCAGGCACCCTGCACCAGTGGTCATCTTCAAAGGCTTTATAGCCTTTGAAATCTGACCTCCGTCTCTGCTGCTAGCAGCAGATGGCCACCCAATGATTTTGCTACCCGTTAGATGGGAAAACAGGGGGGAAACTCAGCAAGGATAGGAAGCGTGCCATCCTCAGCCTGCACCACCCCTCAGGTGTGGCAGGCAAGGTGAACACTCCATTTCATTTTCCTCCATCTTGGGTCGCAGGAAAATATCCAGGGTTAGGGATGTTACCCCCTTCCCACAAGAAGTGGTCACTTAGTAGGTGTAGCCACCTTAAGGTAGGTGGCCCATTGGCCACTACCAGGTACTTCCCCTATTGCCCCCTAAATGCAGTATTTAGAGGGCATCCCTAGACCAAGAGATTAGATTCAACAGACACAAGAAGACCAGGAACAAATAAGACACAAAGTATGAGATCTGAAGTCCTGCTGCACAAAGAAAAAGGTGCCAAACCCTGCCTGCTGTTCCAGCGACTTGACAAGCGTTGCTGAGGTGTTGCCTGGAAACCTGAAGGACTCTACAAAATTCCAGAGCACCTCCAGCCTTCTAAGAAGCATCAAGAAATCCTGTTTTAGGTTAGGCATCACTTCCTGCACCCTGCAGGCAAGAAACTTGTGAAGTCCAGTAAAGTGGCCAGTGGCTGACCAATGACTGGGACCCAGCACCTCATCCAAATTCAGTACAACAGCCCTAAGGGACAAGGCCTGCCACCGTGCCAAGGTTGGAAGCACTGTAGCTCTCCAGGGCTGTGACATATCACTACCTGGGGTACCGGACCACCAATGTCAGACACCCAGACGCAAAGTCCACTCCAGACACCTTAAAGCCCACAAGCACGCACCAGTCAAGGGACTTCAGGATACCCAAGACCCCCCTCTCCCAGAGTGGCCCTGTTGACCTGTAATCCACCCTCAAGTTTGCCTGCTCCTGACTCCAAGAACCCTAGGATGCATGACTCCTGGCTGACCTACCTGCACTGCACCCAACCTCCCCAGCCCCTTCATCGACCAACCAGCTGTGTTCTAGGGGTCCCTAACCCATTGAAACCTCTACCCTCCAAAGGAACCCAGCAGAATTACCTTTAAGTCTAACCTTGCAGTGTGTTTCCAAGTGGTCCACTTCTCCTTTGGACACCAGTTCCAAGGCATTCAGCTGCTGCTCCCGCTTGAACCAGGAACCACCTAATGTTTTTCGGCTGGCCCATTGGACACATCAATGACCTTGACCAAAAAGTAGAAGGTGACACTTATAAGTGCACTGCCTGATTTTATATGCATTTTTTAAAATGTTCCCATTGATTCCTATGGTGCATAATTACACACAAAAACTGAATATTTTCTAAACTTTAAAAATTCCGAACTAAAGAAGTAATTACCATTTATTGATGATCTTGGTCTTCAAAAATGTTATAAAAATCTGTAGTATTTTTGTAAATTGGTCTTGAGTTATTCTTCCGAGTGTTTGTCCATATTTATTGATACTATGAGTACAACAAATGCTTAGCACATCTCTGTGATTAGCCTAACTCCTCACCCACACTACCACAAAAACAAATCATTAGGTAGTCTGCTTTTTACGTCTGGGTACCAAAGTGGGGTTGGTTGGACTGTATGCGCAGTTCACATAATTTTCGTACACCATAAAGAGAGCCAGCCTCCTACAGTGAGTCAGTGACTGTATGGATAATTGAGTGGGTGCTCGAGCGACTGTATGCATAAGTGAGTGGCTGTGTCAGTGACTGTACAGGAGAGTGAGTGAATGGGTGAGTAGCTGCATCAGTGAGCGAGTGGGTGTGTGAGTGGTTGCATGGGTAAATGTGTGAGTGTGTGAGTTAGTGTCTGTCAGTGACTCGATGTGTGAGTCAGTGGGTGTGTGAGTGGTTGTATGGCTTTGTGAGTTGCTGCATTGGTGAGTGAGTGGGTGTGTCTGCTGCTGTATGTTTAAGTGAGCAGCTTTCTCAATTACCATATGGCTGAGTGCGTAGGTGTGTGAGTGGTTGCATGGGTGAGTGAATAGGTGTGTCAGTGGCTGTGTGGGTCTGTAAGTGGGTATGTAAGTGGTTGCCTAGGTGTATGTGTGGGTGTGTGGGTATGTGAGTGACTGTATGGGTCTGTAAGTGGGTGTGTGAGTAGTTGTATGGGTCTCTGAATAGATGAGTGAGTGCTGCATGGGTGAGTGAGTGGTTGTGTCAGTGGTTGTGTGATTGAGACGGTGTGTGCCAGTATTTTTACGAGTGTGTGAATGGGTATGTGAGTATTTGTGTGATGTCAGTGATATCATCAGTGATGTCACTGACCATGTCACAAGTGATGTAATATGTGAGGTCATACGCAGTGCATTATGGGGACGCAAGATATAGCTAGATCAGGTAACTATAAATGCTTAATTTCACTGATTTTGTATGAGCTAAATGTGAGCCTAACTATAATGTCTCTGTAACCTTGATTTTTTTCAATGACTATCTAAGTTTGTTTTTACTTTAATGTCCCTGTAACCCTGTAACCTTTTTTTCTATATTCACTGAAAAAACAAAGGTTAAAATAACATTATTGTTAGGCGAACATGTCTGACAACATTAATGTTTTGAACAAAACTCAGAAATTCAGCAGTTATAGTTATGAGAGCTTACTATCATTTGCACCCCTGCCAGGAACTGCTCATGACCTTACATATTATATCACTTATGACATGTTGTATGACATCATTGATCACATCTGAAGGTCGTGTGTGGTGCAATGTTTTGTGTGCCTATGGGATGTTGGCTGCCGGGCCTGGGTGCAGGCCAGGCTCTGCAACCAACCCCTGCTGCACACGGCCAAAGGCCGTGCATGGCGACGATTGGATTAACAAAAGGTAACTAAATATTACTTAATTTTAAAATGTAATTAAATATTACTTAACATAAGAAATTCACTGAAAAATCCAAGGGTTGTAGGGACGATATACCTAGAAAATAGAATTTAAAAACCCCTCAGAAATTCACAAATAAACCAAAGGTTAGAGGGGCGTTATAGTTAGGTTCAGAATTTACACACAAAAACAATAGAATTTCAGTAGTTATAGTTAGAGTTATTTGAAGTAACTATAACTCGTGCCCTAAGCTCAAGTCCTTGCCATACACTTCTATTTACCCCACATATTACATCAGTAGTAGCATCTTCTATAACATATTTTATAATATGACTGCAACATTTTCAAAACAATTATTGATGACAAAATGATGCAGGGTGAGGGCACGAATATAGTTACCATAGGGCACGAGATCCAGTCGGCCTACTTCTCCAGTTAGCTTGACCCTCCCACCGCCCCATATTCCTGTTCCTGATCTACTCCAGGGCCCCACACCGCCATTACCTTTTAATTTTGGGCTCTCTTCTACATTCATTGTTCTTTAAATTTGGGCTTTGGTCCAACAGCCCCTGGAAATTCTGCCTACTCCCAAGGCCTTGGGGAGAGGCTACCATTAAGGACAGGGACCCCTGCATGTGCCAACTGCTTGGCTTTCAGACTTCCAACTAGGCGTAACCCCACTAACCTGATCCTAAGGACTGGACTGTATTGTGGCATCTACTTTCAGTCCTGACATCCGGAGTCAATGTTGTTGCTCAAAGCAATCACCTGCAAGGAAATCGAAAGAAACACAAATTACTTGCACAGTAAGGTGAATTACTGCGTGCTTGTGCTAGCCAGGAAAAAGAGAGCAACAACTGAAAAAGAGGCTTGTTGGGCAATGGTATGCTGTAGGAAGCTGGCTCTGTATATACTATCTCAAAGTGAGAGATAGTGTGCACAGAGTCCCAGGGTTCCCCTAGAGGTTGATAGTGGCAAAATTAGATAATACTAATGCTCTATTTTGTGGTAGTGTGGCCGAGCAGTAGGCTTATCAGAGGGTAGAGTTAAGAATTTGTTGTACACACATAGGCAATAAATGAGGAACACACACTCAAAGACGTAACTCCAGGCCAATAGTTTTCATATAGAAAATATATTTTCTTAATTTATTTTAGAACCACAAGATTCAAGATTTGAGGTAAGTACATAAAATGCAAGGTACTTCACACAGGTAAGTATATAACTTTGATTCAAAGCAGTAGTACACATAGTTTTAGTTAAAATGGCAATAAGCTATTTTAAAAGTGGACACTGCAAAAATCAACAGTCCCTGGGGGAGATAAGTTTGGTTAGGTTTCTCAGGTAAGTAAAGCACTTACACAGTCAGTCTCCTGTGCATAGGCAGCTCACAGTTGGGGGTTCAAGGCAACCCCAAAGTCACTGCACCAGCAACACAGGGCCGGTCAGGTGCAAAGGTCAAAGGAGGACCCAAAACACATAGGCGCCTATGAAGAACAGGGGTGCTCCGGTCCCAGTCTGCTAGCAGGTAAGTACCTGCGTCCTCGGGGAGCAGACCAGGGGGGTTTTGTAGAGCACTGGGGGGGGACACAAACAGGCACACAAAACAAATTCTCAGCGGCACAGGGACGGCCGGATGCAGTGTGCAAAGTAGGCGTTGGGTTTGCTTTTGAAAGCAATGGAGGGACCCGGGGGTCACTTAGGCGATGCAGGCAGGGCACGGGAGGCTTCTCTGGCCAGCCACTTACTGGGCTAGGAAGAGGGCCGCCTGCTGGTCACTACTGCACTGGAAGGTGCTTCCTCTCGGTCCTGAGGGCTGCAGGTGCAGTGCTTGGTCCAGGCGTCGGGTTTCTTGTTACCAAGCAGTCGCGGCCAGGGGGAGCCTCTGGATCCTCTCTGCAAGCGTCACTGTGGGGTGCCGGGGGGTGTCACTCAGTTTACCCACGTTGTCGTAGTCACCTGGGAGTCCTCTCTGCGGTGTTAGTTCTCTGGAGCTCGAGCCGGGGGCGTTGGGTGCAGAGTGTGAAGTCTCACGCTTCAGGCGGGAAGAGAGAGTTCTTTGAAAGTTGCTTTAAAGTTGCAAAGTTGTTGCAGTTTTTGAACAGTGCCACTGTTCTCGGGAGTTTGTTGGTCCTTCGAGTTCAGGGCAGTCCTCTGAGTCCTAAGAGGTCACTGGTCCCTGTCGGATGCGTCGCTGTGCAGGTTCTTTGAGTATGGAGACAGGCCGGTTGGGCTGGCGCCAAGTCAGTTGTCGTCTCCGTCGTCTCTGCGGGGCTTTCAGGTCAGCAGTCCTTCTTGTTGTTGTAGGTTGCTGGAATCTGATTTCCTGTGTTCAGGGTCACCCCTAAATACTAAATTTAGGGGGGCGTTTAGGTCTGGGGGCAGTAGCCAATGGCTACTGTCCTGGAGGGTGGCTACATCCTCTTTATGCCTCCTCCCAGAGGGGAGGGGGGGCACATCCTTATTCCTATTGGAGGAATCCTCCAAACTCAAGATGGAAGATTTCTAAAGGCAGGGGTCACCTAAGCTCAGGCCACCTTAGGGGATGTCCTGACTGGTGGGTGACTCCTCCTTCTTTTTCTCTTTATCTCCTCCAGCCGTGCTGCCAAAAGTGGGAGCAGTGACCAGAGGGGCGGGCATCTCCACTAGCTGGAATGCCCTGGGGTGCTGTATCAAAAGGCATGAGCCTTTGAGGCTCACGGCCAGGTGTTACAGTTCCTGCAGGGGGAGAAGCACCTCCACCCTGTACAGGCTTTGTTCCTGGCCACAGAGTGACAAAGGCACTCACCCCATGTGGCCAGAAACTTGTCTGGTTGTGGCAGGCTGGCAGAAAATGGTCAGCCTATCTCTAGGAGTCGGACTGGTATTCAGGGGGCATCTCTAAGATGCCCTCTGGGTGTATTTTACAATAAATCTCACACTGGCATCAGTGTGCATTTATTGTGCTGAGAAGTTTGATACCAAACTTCCCAGATTTCAGTGTAGCCATTATGGAACTGTGGAGTTCGTGTTTGACAAACTCCCAGACCATATACTGTTTATGGCTACCCTGCACTTACAATGTCTAAGGTTTTGCTTAGACACTGTAAGGGCATAGTGCTCATACACTTATGCCCTCACCTGTGGTATAGTGCACCCTGCCTTAGGGCTGTAAGGCCTGCTAGAGGGGTGACTTACCTATGCCACAGGCAGTGAAAGGTGGGCATGGCACTTTGAGGGGAGTGCCATGTCGACTTAGTCATTTTCTCCCCACCAGACCACACAAGCTGTGAGGCAGTGTGCATGTGCTGAGTGAGGGGTCCCCAGGGTGGCATAAGACATGCTGCAGTCCTTAGAGACCTTCCCTGGTAACAGGGCCCATGGTACCAGGGGTACTATTTACAAGGGACTTATCTGTGTGCCAGGGTTGTGCCAATTGTGGGAACAAAGGTACAGTTTAGGGAAATAACACTGGTGCTGGTGCCTGGCTAGCAGGGTCCCAGTACAATTTCAATCATAACTGGCATCAACAAAAGGCAAAAAGTCAGGGGGTAACGATACCAAGGAAGGCATTTCCTTACACCCCCCCCCCCCCAAGCGAAAGAAGATGAGACTAACCTTTCCCAAGAGAGTCTTCATTTTCTAAGTGGAAGAACCTGTAAAGGCCATCAGCACTGACATGGGCAGTCCCATGTCTGTGTTCCACTACAAAGTCCATTCCCTGTAGGGATATGGACCACCTCAACAGTTTAGGGTTTTCTCCTTTCATTTGCATCAGCCATCTGAGAGGTCTGTGGTCAGTTTGAACTGTGAAGTGAGTACCAAAAAGGTATGGTCTCAACTTCTTCAGGGACCAAACCACAGCAAAGGCCTCCCTCTCAATGGCACTCCAACGCTGCTCCCTGTAGAGTAACCTCCTGTTAATAAAAGCAACAGGCTGGTCAAGGCCATCATCATTTGTTTGGGACAGGACTGCTCCTATCCCATGCTCAGAGGCATCAGTCTGCACTATGAGCTGCTTAGAATAATCTGGCGCTTTCAAAACTGGTGCTGTACACATAGCTTGCTTCAGGGTGTCAAAGGCCTTTTGACAGTCCACAGTCCATTTAACTTTCTTGGGCATTTTCTTAGAGGTCAGTTCTGTGAGGGTTGTCACTATTGATCCATATCCCTTCACAAACCTCATATAGTACCCAGTCAAGCCAAGGAATGCCCTGACCTAAGTCTGGGTTTTTAGAGCTACCCAGTCCAGAATAGTCTGGATCTTGGGTTGGAGTGGCTGAACTTGGCATCCACCCACAAGGTGTCCCAAGTAAACCAAAGTACCCTGCCCTATCTGACATTTAGATGCCTTGATAGATAGAGAGGCCTGCTGCTTGCAGGGCCTGCAAAACTTTCTTTAGGTGGACCAGGTGATCCTTCCAGTTAGAGCTAAAGACAGCAATATCATCAAGATAAGCTGCACTAAAGGACTCCAATTCAGCAAGGACTTGATTCACCAACCTTTGGAAGGTGGCAGGGGCATTCTTTAAGCCAAAGAGCATCACAGTAAACTGGTAGTGCCCATAAGGTATAGAGAATGCTGTTTTCTCTTTTGCTCCACGTGCCATTTTTATTTGCCAGTACCCTGCTGTCAAGTCAAAGGTATTTAAGTATTTGGCTGCACCTAATTTGTCTCTGAGCTCAGCTGTCCTTGGGATGAGGTGAGCATCTGTCTTGGTGACAGAGTTGAGCCCTCTGTAGTCCACACGAAACCTCATCTCTTTCTTGCCATCTTTGGTGTGAGGTTTGGGGACCAAGACCACTGGGCTAGCCGAGGGACTGTCAGAGTGCTCAATCACTCCCAACTCCAGCATCCACTTTGATGCTTTCTTTGACTTGGTCAGACTGTCGGAATACTTTATTCTTGACAGGCATACTGTCTTCTGTGTCCACATCATGGGTACACAGGTGTGTCTAACCAGGGGTTAAGGAAAAAAGCTCAGCAAACTGCTGGAGGACTTGCCTGCAGTCAGCCTGCTGTTGGCCAGAGAGGGTGTCTGAATAGATCACTCCATCTACTGAGTCATCTTTAGGGTCAGTGGAGAGGAGATCAGGGAGAGGTTCACTCTCTGCTTCCTGGTCCTCTTCTCTAACCATTAACATATTTACATCTGCCCTGTCATGAAAGAGTTTGAGGCGGTTAACATGGATCACCCTCTTAGGGGTCCTGCTAGTGCCCAGGTCAACCAGGTAGGTGACCTGACTCTTTTTCTCTAGAACTGGGTAAGGGCCACTCCATTTGTCCTGAAGTGCCCTGGAAGCCACTGGCTACAGAACCCAGGCTTTCTGCCCTGGCTGAAACTCAACCCTAGCAGCCTTTTGGTTATACCACAACTTCTGGAGTTGTTGGCTGGCCTCAGGGTTTTTGCTTGCCTTTTCCATGTACTCTGCCATCCTTGAATGTAGGCCTAGTACATAGTCCACCACATCTTGTTTAGGCTCATGGTTAGGTCTCTCCCAGCCTTCTTTTACAAGTGCCAGTGGTCCCCTAACAGGATGGCCAAACAGAAACTCAATGAGGGAAAACCCTGCTCCCTTCTGTGGCACCTCTCTGTAGGCGAAAAGTGGGTATGGCAAGAGGCCATCCCATCTCCTTTTGAGTTTTTCAGGGAGCCCCATGATCATGCCCTTCAATGTCTTGTTAAATCTCTCCACAAAACTATTGGTTTGTGGATGGTATGGTGTGATGAATTTATAAGTCACCCCACACTCATTCCACATGTGCTTTAGATAAGCTGACATGAAGTTGGTACCTCTGTCAGAAACCACCTCCTTAGTAAATCCCACTCTGGTAAAAATACCAATGAGTGCTTTTGCTACTGCAGGAGCAGTAGTGGACCTAAGGGGAATTGCCTCAGGGTACCTGGTAGCATGATCCACTACTACCAGGATATACTGGTTCCCTGATGCTGTGGAAGGTCTCAAAGGGGACCCCTACCACAGGAAAGTGGAATGAGGGGGGCTTTTGGATGGCCACCTGTCTTACCACTGGCTTGAGAGGTGACACAGGAGGTGCAAAACTCCTTCACCCTCTGGGACAAATTGGGCCAGTAGAAATGGTCGACTAATCTCTCCCAAGTCTTGGTTTGTCCCAAATGCCCAGCAAGGGGAATGTCATGGGCTAAGGTCAGAAAGAACTCCCTAAACTCCTGAGGCACTACCACTCTCCTAGGGTACCAGGTTTTGGATCTCTTGCCTCAGTGTAAAGGACCCATCTTCCCAATAGACCCTGTGGGTTCCACTGACAGATCCTTTTTCTTGCTCTGCTGCTTGCTGTCTTAGGCCTTCAATAGAGGGACAAGTTTCTTGCCCCTTACACAGTTGTTCCCTTGGCAAGGCTCCAGCTCCATGGACCCAGTTCCCTCAGGGGATAGAACATCTTCCTGGGAAGAGAGATTCTGTTTCTTTTGCTGTGCTGAAGCTGGTTCCCCAGTCTTCCTTCCTTTTCTATTGGAAGGGTGGGCTATTATTCCAGACTCCAACACTTCTTTTTCACCCTGAGCCCTGCTCTGTGAACTTGTCTTGACACATACCAGTTCAGGGATACCCAGGATGGCTGCATGGGTCTTGAGCTCTACCTCAGCCCATACTGAGGACTCCAGAAAATTCGCTAGCAGACATTCCACTGGAATTTCAGAGGAGACTACCTGTTTCAGGCCAGTGACCCCTACCCTTTCTAAAGTTACCATTGCTATGAGATGGACGTCAGTTTGATTGTCAGCATTAGTGACTGGATATGTCTGTCCAGCCAGGTACTGTCCTGGGGAAACCAGTTTGTCTGTCACCATTGTGACACTGGGACCTGTATCCCTCAGGGCTTCTACTCTGTGCCAATTGTGGAAACAAAGGTACAGTTTAGGGAAAGAACACATGTGCTGGGGCCTGGTTAGCAGGGCCCCAGCACACTTTCAATCATAACTGGTATCAACAAAAGGCAAAAAGTTAGGGGGTAACCATGCCAAGGAAGGCATTTCCTTACATGTGCTGAGGTATTTTTTAGGTTGTTAGGTTAGAGCAGCAGCGAAAGACATTCACGACGAAAAGGCATAGCAATCAAGCCAGAAGAGAAGAACTAAAAGGAGCCTGACGGCAAGGTGCCCCTCTGAAATTTAAGAAATGGCAAGACACAGTGAAGAGCCCACCAAAGAGGTAACTGATTAAAAAGGAACACACACTTGTATGATTTTCTGTAACTAGACTTGATGCTAACTCACTCAATGTGTCTTTAGGGAAAAACAAAACCAGAGACCCTCATTTGGAAGGAAGATACATGTTTATCAGCCAGGCTACTTACTGACACACCGTCATAGAAGAAGTCATTAGGAGTCCCACCACTCTATCCCTCTTGGATATAAGGTACACAACTGGGAAGTGGGGATCGGGTGGAACCTTGTGGGACAGCACAATGGTTAGGGAGTATGACCTTTCCTTTACTTCCTTTTGACAGAACAGATCCCTAGCTCCACTAAAGTTGTGACCTTGGAGAACGGTGACCAAGGAAGTCAGAAGACACCCACCAAATTCATAGAAGCTGGATGACACTCTTTTGCTTCTCTTTCCGAGCCCCTTTCCTCCAGGGGCTGCTCCTTATGTAAAGTTGTCAGTGCAGTGTGCATGGTGCCAGCATTCAAGGGGATTTGTGGTCTCGGCTTTGATCTTGCAGACTCATGCAGCAATTCAGGTTAGTGTGTTCTTGCTCCTAGCATTCATGGCCCTGGCCCCAGTAAAATGCACCTGCTACACTAATGACTCTTTATAAAAAAAAGAGCCCCAGTAAATCCCCATCTTCCCCAAGGCATCTCTCTGAGGAAGCTCTGTCTGTCATTTGTAAACTAAAAAATTACCCTATTTTGTGCCTTTTTGCATTGGACCATCCTTTTAATGATATTCAAGGAGCTCACCACTTTCTTTCCTAGCCCATTACTCTGAGGCCCAAGGGCGCCGGATGATCATGATCAGAGCACTGTGTGTGAACACGAGTTTGCTTGCCTGCTCCCAGTTACCTACTTGATTCACCTTTTAGCATATAAACAGTGTTCGTTGTGGACAGGATCTACGGAGATCTACATCCCCATGCTTTTTAATTTTACAAAGGAAGTTCCCATAATTTTTGTTAACACAAAACACAACCATCCCTAAACAATTAATGTGGCCCTTGAGGTGCAACAGCTACCATTAGTGAGAGTGAAGGGAGGGTGTTCTAGGGTGGTGAAAGGAGAGGATTTCATTTGCATAGAGGCCCAGGGAGGGACAGAGAGTTTAGGAAGAAGAAACAGGACTTCTCACTGGGGTGCCTGCTACCTGAAAGAAATGTAAATGAGTGCAATTGGTTAATCATCAAGCGTAAAGGCTGCATGGAATCCAGTATAGTTGTTAGTTCATGGAATCAATTGAAGCTTCTTTTTTTCTTTTTTTTTGGAAAAGAAAGAGAGATAATTACATTCATACATCATTTGCCTATAAACATACAGTTCACAAAAAAAACAAAAAAAGGGAAAAATATGATTACATATTCCCTTTAGCCTGGAAAGGAGCACATTTCCCATTTATCATCAAGATAAAACCTTAGATTGAGCCTTCGTTAATTGGCCGAAAGCCAATTCTGAAATTGTCCCCAAATTACTTTCCCTTTTTTCCTAGCAAATCTCCCCTTCCATTCGTACAGTGCAATTTCCAAATGACACACATAAAATAGTCGGCCCAGCCACTGCTGCCATGACGGTGGTTGCAGGGTCAGCCATGCAGAGGAGATACATAATCGATAAACCGTCATGGCAAGAAAAATAAACGCTCTCTGTCGTCCCCTTATTTGCTCAGCAACCCCTAAGACCATGATCTCAGGGGTAAGGACCGCATCATAACCCAATATTTTTTTATCACGAGTTGCATGCCATCTCTCAGTGCCGTTAGTTCCTCGCATGTGGCAAACATATGAACTATATCTGTTCAGTGGACCCCACACCTTGGACAGTTTGTTCCTCATGAGCCCCCCCACTTAACAAGGTGTGCCGGTGTATAGTACAGATCGAACATGGTCTTATAATGTTGTGCTTGCAGAGACGAAGAAAGTAGCATAGTGTGTCCTAATTCAAGTGATTTGAGAAAATTAGCACTTCCATCAACCAATTTGCCCTTCCACCTTTTGCTATGCTTCCCCAAACCATCGGCTTGTTCTGCCATCAGTGAGGAATAAATTCATTTGATAGTCATATTAGATTCCCCCAGGATACCTTTTAACAGCAGGTTACTTTTAAATCCCTGTGACCCCCCTGATTTCTTGCCCAAGAAGTCTTGTATCTGTAAATATTTGAAAAAATCCCTTTGTTCTAGACCGTACTGTTCTTGAAGACTTTTAAACACCTTCATTCCAAGGTCATCGAAGAAGTCTCCTAACCTCACTATGCCTTGAGAGGCCCATTTTACCATATAGCTATCCTTAAATATTTCGGGAAGCGACGGGTTGTTCTTAATTATAGTATAAGTTAAATCTTCCGAGCCCGTTCTTTATACGCCATGGCCGCCAGCATTTATAGGCTGCCTCTAATACCTTGTATCGAGCTTTCTTATAGTACCCAGGTTCGTGGAAGCTTAACAAACACCCATTAGCTGCTGGTCCCACGAGCAAATCATAAATATTTGGACCGTCCTCAACCTCATTCTCCCCTGCTCTTCCCCCCCATAATGGGCACATATATTGAAATGCTGTTGCCGTTTGATATAACTTCATATTTGGCAGGGCCCACCCCCCTTTTCCCGAGGTAGAGACATAAATGTGCCCGCTCTTCTACACTTGCCATATGCCCAAATAAATCTCATGACAACCCGCTCCATATTTTCAAACCAAGAATTAGTAAAGTTCAAGGGTATGTCCCGGAATATACACAATAGTTTTGGGAGGAGAATCATTTTGACCATATTACACCTCCCCATTATAGTCATATGCAAATTGTTCCATCTGTGCATATCGTTTTTAGCTTTCACAAGTATTGGATCTAAGTTCAGATTGATGATTTCTCCTACTCTTGGTGTAATATCGATGCCCAAGTAAACTGCATGATCCACCCTCCGATTGTCCTGAGAGTTCGTATATTGGTTAGCCAACAACTGTGTTTTAGTTCTATTTAACAAATACCCAGAGAACATTCCAAACTTGCTTGTCACCTCTTCGACTTCTTTCAGCGCTGAATCCGGGTTAGCGGTAATAATGGCTATATCATCCGCATACGCTAGAACTTTTGTATCCCATCCATGCCTACACTCCGACAAAATCTTCCTATTCCCTTCAAGCTGTCTGAGCAGGGGATCCATGTATAAAGCAAACAGCAACGGGGAACATGGGCATCCCTGCCTAGTGCCTCGTCCTACTTGGATACATTTGGTCTGCCCTCCCATTAGTTGTATTCTCACTCCCGGAGACTTATAGATAGCTTTTATTGCCAAAATGAACTTTTCCCGAAAGCCATAGTTCTCCATAACCTGCGAGAGATATTTCCAATTAACTCGAGCAAATGCTTTCTCTGCATCTAGCAATGCAACAGCCATGGGCTCCTCCGTGACTTCTGTTGCATCGAAAAGCGAAGCGTGATAACTCTCCGAACATGTCCTACCGTGTCTCTACCAGGGACAAATCCATGTTGTCTAGGTGTTACCAATTTCTTGATCACCAAAGATAATCGAGCAGCGAATATTTTCGAATAGATTTTAGCATCGCTATTGATTAATGTTATCGCCCGGTATGAAGCGGGGTTTCGGAGTATTTCCTTTCTTTAAAAAGATGACTATGTTGGCCATTCCCCATGATTGGCGGGATTTCTCCACCATTCTGTACCTGAATAAATAGCTCCATGAGCAATGTTTTGAAAATTTTGTAGAACTCTAGTGGGATCGCATCAGGGCCGGAAGCTTTCCCAGTGGCGAGTTCACTTAATGCCTTGTCTATTTCTAAACTTTCGATCTGTCCCTCCAATTGCAAATAATTCTCCTCTAATACTTTGTTAAACTTGATGGAGCTTAAAAATTCCTGCATCTCTGTAGCTGAAAATCCAGATGTATTGTTATAAAGCTCAGAATAGTATCTCTGGAACACCTTCCTAATTCCATCTGCGTCTAACACTATTTGTCCCTGTTGGTCTCGAATCTCTCTGATGACCCCAACTGCTGCTTTATGACTTGCCCTTACCGCCAGCAGGTGCCCGGTTCTTTCTCGAAATTCATAGCTTTCAGAGCATTGCGCAAGATATTTTTCAACTATTCTTTGTGCGGTGACCTCATTTATTGATGCCCTTGCTATAGCAATCCGCTCCTGGATAACAGTTGTGTCTTCCTCCCTTTCTATGGCTGCAATCAGCTGTCTTTCTAAGTCTCTGAGTTTTGAATGCGAGTCCCTTACTTTACTTTGAGTGCTTTTTTGTTTCTTCAGGCTGGAGCTCAAGGTTTCCCCCCGTACTCCTGCTTTCAAGGCATCCCAGACTATCTCTATAAGAGCAGACCCCAAATTAATCTCTAAGAATTCAGCTATCCAGTTCCTCATGTAATCACAATATCCAGAGTCCCTAAGGAGCCCTCTTTCAAAGGTCCACCTCCTGATTTTCTACTCTAGACCATCTAACTCCAGGTCAAATACCAATGGGTTATAATCTGACATAATCCGTGGATACAATTCCACACTAGCTTCTGTTAACAATTCAGGAGATGTCAAGAAAAAATCTAGTTGGGCCAATTTCGCATGAGGGGCAGAGAAGTAAGTGTACCCAGGATCTAACTCACACAGCTTAACCCAGGCATCCACCAATCCTAACTCCTTCTGCAAACCAACCATTGCCTTAAATACAGGAGGCTTCCGTCCCTGATATTTCTTAACTACGGGCACTAGAAGATCCTGTAATCCATCCCAAGAGCCATTAAAATTGAAATCCCCACATAGAATATACAGGGGCAGCCAGCCAGTTAGTTCTGCAGCCATGGTGTCCATTACAACCGGGTCATCGGTTACCGCCCCATATACCGAACATAACGTAAAACATCCTTTACCACAGGAACATTCTACACTTGCTCATCTCCCATTCCTGTCAGCTTTCTGTCTAGCAAATTTTACTCTATTATTCCGGTCCAATATCGCCACCCCTTTGGTTTTCACATCTTGTTTTGAGCACACTATCATTCTCATACCAAGTGAGCCTAAAATTCCACGGTTCTTATATTCTACATGTGTTTCTTGTAAGCAGTAAATATTCACCCTAAAGGTTTTCAGATCTTCCATAACTTTTCTTCTTTTTCGGGGATCGTTTAATCCGCAAATATTGATAGAAGCTATTCGAAGTCTAGTCATTTCTATCCCCTTTTTCTTTTTCCCTCCTCCCCCTTTTCCACCCTTTTCTCCCTCCCAATCTTTTTTGTTTGATTTCCATCCCGGCTGTGTGAAATCTCAAGTACCTTAAACATACCTCCCTTCGTCTTTCCCTCTCTTGTCCTTATATTCCTCTCAGTTCTCTTTATCCCTTCCTTTCCTATTTTTTCCCCCTTTCCCCTTCCCCCTCTACCACCCCTCCCAACCCTCCCTCTCCCCACACCACTCCCATCCGCCCCCTCCCTCCCCACAAGGGCTGGTTGGGATCCCCCTCTCCCAGCCAACCTCCACTTCCTGTTAAGCAATCAGACCACCCTTGGCCCGAATGTTGGCGTTGCGTTGATATGGGGTGCCCGCCCACCACCGGATTCACTTGCCATCTTAACCCACATCATTTTAGCCCCATCAAATATTCCTTTGCTTGGATCTCTGACGTATGCCATCTCACTTTCCCATTCATAACCGTTTTTAGGCGAGCGGGGGCTATCAGATAGGCTTCCCCTCCCTTGTCCAAAAACAGTTTAATCAACTGTCGGAGCCACCATCTGCGCTCCACAGTTGTATGACAAAAATCCAGTCAAGTGAAAAAGGTGTCCCCTTTCATACTACGTCGGGCATTATTGCGAGATTTGTCAAAAATAGCCTGCCGCAGTAAATAATTACCAAAAAACACCAAAATAGCTCTAGGGTATTTTGAGTCTGCTGAGTGTGCTCTCTCCCTCCGAGTTGGAGGAAATCTGTGGACATGCTGAATCTCGTTATCCCAGTCCCAATGACTCAATTCGGGAAAAGCCCCCCGTAGTAGTTTAATCATGTAAGCCCGAATGTCACTCCCTTCCAACCCTTCATCTATGCCCAAAAAGCGCTGATTATTTCTTCTTTGTCGGTTCTCGAAATCTTCCAGCTTCCACATTATGTCAGTCAGTTGGCCCTCCTGCGTAGCGTTCTGTTGCTTCAGGATATCGACGTCCTCTTCAACTACTGCTCTCCTCTCATCCATTGAGCCTAATTTGGCTTCAATCTCTGTACATGACTTTGCTACTTTACGAACTGCTCCTTGCAACCGCTTTGTGGCTACCCTGGCTCAGCGACTTTCAATACGAGTTTCTGTTTGAAGTTCTTTAATTGAATTGTATATTGATTGTAGCATCCCAGAATCAGTGATCACCATGCATGCATCACTTATCATACCCCCATTACTTCCTTCCATGTTATTGTCCACCAGCTGTTGACCACCCATGGCAGATATATCTGTTGTACCCGTTGTATCCGTTAGTCTAATGCCGGAGTAGTCCCATTTTAAAGTCTTACTACCACTTGATGCAGAAAATTGCGAGCCAGGCCTCGTTTTTGTGCACTTACGCTGCCACCGCAACTGCCGTACTGTGGGTTCGTTACTTGATGATATATTTCCCCTCTCAGAGGATATACTGCTACCGGATTCGCTGAGGCTATGCTCACCACTGCTGAAATCAGATTCCTCTGTCAGAGAATAAAATTTGTCCCGCTGTCTTTTGCCCAGTCCAAAGTTTTCATCTCTTTTTCGTTTTCCTTGTCACGCCTTCCTGGTTTTAGCGATATGTTTTGCACAGCTTCGATACCCAGTGTAGGATTTATATTACTTACATCCTCTGCTTGCATTAAGTTCACAGGCTGCTGCGCTAGCAGCCGCTCCTGACTAGTGGGGGAATCCTTTTCCTTCCTTCTTACCACCACGCAGCTGTCTAGGCCCACTAATCCCCCTTCACCGGATTGTGCTGCTGTTATAGGGGGTTCCTTAATTTCCGTAAGAGTCTTTTCGCTGAGGGCACCCAAGGGTACACTTTCTGTTACAGACTGACTATCTCCAGGGGGGGGGGGTTGTATGCATAATACAACTTTCTTGCGTCCCTCCTGCAAGAAAAGACGTGATAGTGGGCTGGGTTTTACTTTTCCCCCTAATCTTCAAGAATGGGGTAATGTTATTGTCGATCTTAACGTCTTTTCCTCGACTAGTTATGTGTCTCCCAGTTTGTCAGCCCGTTGTCGATATGGGCCATCTGTTTGCCCCCCCGGCTGGGTCCCCTTTATCTTTTCCTAGCCATGAGATTTAGGCACCGTCTGTCTTATCTCCAGCGTTCCGAGCCATTCTAGGTGCCATACTTATTTTCAAAGAGTGAGGAAGTGGCCTCACAAATCCAGCTAGACCTACTATTACTGCTATCACGTCGTGTATCACTCTTTTAATAACACCCCTTGCAGGCTGATAGGGGGTGCAAGAGAGATCAGTGGTGCTGACCTGGGTAATCAAAAGCATTTGGAGTCGCCCAGCACTTGTTAAAGGTATAGCCTGTAGAACTATTAATCTTCAACTTTCATAGTCTCAGTGTTAATGAATTATATTTTGCTCCCAATACTGGTATTTTCGCTTGTTGTAGTTCACATGCTCAAAAATTCAGTAGGGTGAGTGTCCTATATTTATATTTAAATCCGTTAGGGTATTGTGAAACAGAGAAGAAAACAATCCTGCTAGTGTCTTTTTAAAATCTAGAACTAGCCGATCCAGTCATTTCCAGCCACTATCCCCCCTTTTCTTACTTGGGATTTGCAGATTCAGGAAAGAAGAAAGAAGAGCAAGTCAGGCGGGGAGTATTTCTCCATCCAATACTCCCTCTTCTCGTGGTTTTCCGAGTTTTCCAAAAATTAGAGGGCAGCGTGTGCTCGACCCCCATGGCATCGCTGTCATCGATCAGAGCGTTCTGCTCAAGAAATAAAAAAGCAGCTCTCCTGCGCCACTCTTATGCCCATGGAGTCGCTCCCGATGCCTCCGTCCTTGCCGCCTTGAGCCGCAGCTTGAAAGAGCTGAAACAAACCAGCCAGTGATCCGTGACAGGAGAGAGCAGCTTGTCTCCGGCCTCTCTGCGTCCGTGCCATAGTGCGAGCTGGCTTGCGGTATCCGGAGTGGGCGGGGCCGGCGAGCCTTCCCCTCTCTACGCAACAACCATCTTGCTCACCAATCAATTGAAGCTTCATGGTGACAACGTAATGTCAGGTTGTTATAAGCTGAGTTCTAGAGAGTGTACTTTTTATAAACACATAAACATATTTGAAATAGGTATAGTTTACCTATTACTAAAATATATACTTTAAATGTACTTGGTTTATCTAAAAAAAAGTAAATCATTTTGCAGCAGCGTACATTGTGTAATACAATTTAAAAATAATGACTTACATATTCAGAGCGCTTTCTGTTCCAGGCTGGGATCTCATAGCACTATAGATACCCAAGTCACTGTTCCCTTTATTTACAATAATCACATTAACCAAATGAAATTTCATAGCATGAAAGGATGTATCGCCAACCATTAGCTAAACTTGCATTTATTTTTAAGGTCCCTGTATTATTTTATATGCAGTTAACTGAAAGTGAAAAACTAGACACTTTCAGGATATGTGTTAACTGCATGTAACATACAGCAGAAATCTTAAATGACAAATAAGTGCAAGCCAAGCTAATCATTAGGAATTTTCCTTTTTTTTATGTAAGCATTTCAAGGGCTGCATTTAAATGAAAACAGCCTGGAAACATGTCAAATAAACAAAGTTGTGCTTCCAAGTCATCTTCGTTCTTGAGGCATTTGCAGCCCCTGGGAATACAGCCATGGCCCACAGGGGGCGGTGGGTGTGCGCCACACAGGTTGAAGACCTCTCAGACAGAGATGTCTAGAGTTGAATATGCACCTGTAGGTGTGATCATCGTGACCTGCAAAAGTTCTTAAGGATGACATGCTTGCATAACAATTAGGTTACTTTTGTCTGAGAAACAAATAAAAATGAAAATTGCAATTGGATAAAGGTGTTTCAGTTTACCTCAAAATTTTAATGTCACTGTGTAAATGTTTTATAAAGTTAGTCGATTTTAACAAATACATGTGTGCTTTAATATGACCTCTATTAAACAATGTAAGACCATGCAAACATATGCATAACTGCATACAAAACATTTCAGACGCTGCATTATAGTTGATAATACTCAATACAAACATGCCCCAATGAAGACTATGGCCCTCATTACAACATTGGCGGTAAATGCCGCCTACCGCCATGCTGATGGCCGCCAACATACCATGACCGCGGGGGGTACACCGTTATGGGTATTATGACCCACACAGAGAAATCCGCCACTTACAGACACCCACACAAGTCCGCCAGCCCAAAGGTCAGTGATAAACTGGCGGTACCAAAACCCACAGCGTTATGCCAACAGAAATACACCCACAGCATCATGACCCAAGAATCACAGCGGCAGTCATTCAACCACGATAAACCATTGGTTGTAAACACCGCCACGCTCAAAATACACACACACTAATAAAACTACACCACATTGGACAATTCAAACTACACACTCCTGAAACACATACACACACCACACACACCACACCCACACACCCAATCCAATATAAAACACACACCCACAATACCCACAATCCCTTACAACGAAAAAAAATATTGCCAACTGAGAGAGAGACAAGTCAGGAGCACCCACTGAATCTGAGCCACATAACACCATCACCCATACACCATCCACGCACCTCACAGCACACACCCGAACACATCACCCCACACACCCTCACACATATCACTCACACTACACCCATGGTACCACAACGACACCCCAGTTCTCAGAGGAGGAGCTAAAGGTCATGGTGGAGGAAATCATCCGGGTAGAGCCACAGCTATTCGGATCACAGGTGCAGCAGACATCCATTACTAGGAAGATGGAGCTATGGCGGAGAGTCGTGGACAGGGTCAAAGCCGTGGGACAGCACCCCAGAACAAGGGATTACATCAGGAAGAGGTGGGACGACCTACGGGGAAGGTGCGTTCCGTGGTAGCAAGGCACCAGATAGCAGTACAGAGGACTGGCGGTGGACCCCCACCTCCTCCCCCACAACTAACAACATGGGAGGAGCAAGTCTTGGCAGTCATGCATCCTGAGGGCCTGGCAGGAGTAGCAGGAGGACTGGACTCTAGTAAGTCAAATCTTTACTACTATATCCCCCACCCTACCTGCATGCCATCACAAACTCCTACCCCTCCCCTCACTTCATCACGCCACCACCTCACATCTACCCCATCGTCACAACCCGCCCAGCCCAATACCAAGCCCTGCATGCAACACCAATGCATGGTCACCCATCACAGACCTGCATGGACACCCATCACCACAGCATGCACACTAGTGACAATCACTTAGCCAAACCAAGCACAACTCACACAAGCCAAAGCTGCCTTGCTAATAACAACCATAGAGGGAAACATATCCATGCACAAGATGGCACACTCAGATACAATAACACTGCATTTATATCCCCACAGGACCCCCACTCAACATCACCGGAGAGGAGGTGCCAGCCACATCCAGTCCCCCCACAGAAGAGGCCCACAGTGATGACAGCAGCTCTGCACGGCTGGATCACGATGATAACCTGGCCCATCAGGGACCTCTGGACAGTCGGTGACCCTGCCACAGTCCCAAACCACCACAGAGCCTCCCCCCTCAGGAAACACCAGCACAGCAGCCACCCAGTGGGCTCATACCTCTGTCCCAAGGACATGTCAATCAGCAGTGTGTCCACCACTACAGGGACCCCAGGCAACCCCACAAACACAGAGCGATCGGGGACCTGGGGTCAGTGGCAGTGGGCACACGGTTCAGGGGCAGAGGCACAGGACAACAGGGAAGCTGGGAGGACTGTTGTGCGACAGGGGGAGGACAGGCCCAAGGAACCCGCTCCCCACGAGGCACTTGCAGGGATCCTGGGAGCATACCACCATTCCCAGGAGACCATGGACCAGATACTGTACAAGTTGCAGGAGACCCAGCGGCTGCAGGAGGGACAGTACCTGGGGGTCAGGGAGGACCTGAAAGACATCCACACCACTCGGTCACCATTGCAGGGGTGCTGGCAGACATGGCCAACACCATGAGGAAGGCAGTGGCACACCAACGGGCCCCTGATACTAGCCACACCAAAGAACAGCCCTCCACCTCCGCCGGTGCTAGTGGACAGGAGGCCTGCCACAGGACCAACAAGCCACCAGGACCCTACCTTCTGCAGAAGGAGAACCACCCTGCAAATGGTCCCTACAATACAGGGAGAAGCCAGAGAACATTGCCAAGACCCCCACCAGGAAATAAGACTCTCCTGAATGTCACCCTTGTGTCCCACTCTGTCACCCTGTCCACCTTGAACTGCCATTGCTCCCCTTCCTATGCCCCCTTGGACAATGTACCTGTGATACAAATAGACCAGACTCTACCCTCGACTTTCCTCCATCAACAACCCAGCCCATTGCAATACCCCCTCCGCTTATTAGCACCAAAATAAACACCCTTTGAACAAATTCAAATATGGAGTCTGTGGATTATATGACAAATGTATTAGTTTCACAAACTGTAAACATTGTATTTCTATTCTACTGTAATATTAACATAGGTGTAGCCTGTAGTTGGCAGCAGAAAACACACCAGGAGCCAGAGTGGGGCACAGAGATATGAAAATAGAGATGCCAAAGGGTACAGTAAGTGGCCATAGACATAGGGAAATCAGGCTGCCATGTTCAATGTCAAACACAAAACTTCAATGAAAGGTGAAGTTACAATGTCTTGCCTGTGTGTCACTGGAAGAACTGTTGAATGAGTGTACTTCTGTTGTCCACATCTTCTTCCACTGCCTCCTCTTCGTCACTGTCCACAGGCTCCACCGCTGCCACACGACCATCTCCAGGCTCATCATCCTGCAGAAAAGGAAGCTGGTGTCTCAAGGCCAGGTTGTGCAACATGCAACATGCAACGATGATCTGGCACACCTTCTTGGGTGAGTAGTACAGGAATCCACCTGTCAGATGGAATCACCGGAATCTGGCCTTCAAAAGGCCAAAGGTTCTCTCAATTATCCTCCTTGTTCACCCATGTGCCTCATTGTAACATTCCTCTGCCGTTGTCCTGGCATTCCTCACTGGGGTCAGTAGCCATGAGAGGTTGGGGTAACCAGAGTCACCTGTAAATATTGAGGGATACCTGTTAGTCACACACTCACCCTTGGGGCCAAGCCCACACCCATATACCTACATCAACTCGGAGGGGACCATGGGCTCACCTATTAGCCACACCCGGTGCCTCTGGAGTTGAGACATCACAATTTGGAATTCTGCTATTCCTCAAGATAAAGGCATCATGCACAGAGCCAGGATACTTGGCATTCACATGGGAGATGTATTGGTACGCCAAACACACCATCTGCACATTCAGAGAGTGAAAGCTTTTTCTATTCCTGAACACTTGTTCATTTCTGCGGGGGGTACAAATGCAATATGTGTACCATCAATGGCACCAATGATGTTGGGGATATGTCCCAGGGCATAAAAGTCAACCTTCACTGTGGCCAAATCCACCACCTGGGGGAATATGATGTAGCTGCGCATATGTTTCAGCAGGGCAGACAACACTCTGGTCAGAACGTTGGAGAACATTGGCTGAAACATCCCTGATGCCATGGCCACTTTCGCTTGAAAGGAACCACTTGCCAGGAAATGGAGCACTGACAGAACCTGCACTAGAGGGGGGATACCTGTGGGGTGGCGGATAGCTGAAATCAGGTCTGGCTCCAATTGGGCACACAGTTCTTGGATTGTGGCCCTATCAAGTCTGTAGGTCAGGATAATGTGCCTGTCCTCCATAGTCGCCAGGTCCACCAGGGGTCTGTACACGGGGGGTGTCTCCATCTCCTATTCATCGTCAGCGGTTGAACTCTAGGGTGAAAAATGGTGAGCAGAGGGTCATATTCACACATATGTAAAAATAAAAATGCATTTCTTCCTTTACAGAAACAGTATGTGAATTCGAGAGTCAGTTGATGTGCCAATGTCTGCTGTGACGCAGTTAGGTGCCATGGCCTGTGCCCCCCTGAAATGACAGCTGCCTGACCTGTGAGAAGAGACAAGTGGAAATGAGGTAATTCCACTGGTGTTGTGCGCCCTTGCGGTCGGCGGTCCATGACCGCAGTGCAACTTTGCATCAATCAATCAATCAATCACGTAATTTATAAAGCGCTCTACTCACCCGTCAGGGTCTCAAGGCGCTGGGGGGGGGGGGAGCTACTGGTCGAATAGCTATGTCTTGAGACATTTCCTGAAAGTCAGGAGGTCCTGGGTCTGGCGTAGGTGGAGCAGAAGGGAGTTCCAGGTCTTGGTGGGTAGGTGAGAGAAGGATCTTCCTCCGGCGGTTGTGCGGCGAATGCGGGGGACAGAGGCGAGGGCGAGGCTGGCAGAGCGGAGCTGGCGGACGGGAGTGTGGAAGGTGAGTCTGTCGTTGAGGTAGGCCGGACCTGTGTGGTGGAGGGCTTTGTGTGAGTGGGTGAGTAGTTTAAAGATAATCCTCTTCGATATGGGTAGCCCGTGCAGGTCTCTGAGGTGGGCAGAGATGTGGTAGTGGTGTGGGACGTTGAGGATGAGTCGGGCGAAGGCGTTCTGGATACGTTGCATTTTCGTTTGTAGTTTGCCCGTGGTTCCTGCATAGAGTGCGTTGCCGTAGTCCAGTTGGCTGCTGACCAGGGCGTGGGTGACTGTCTTTCTGGTTTCGACGGGAATCCACTTAAAAATCTTGCGGAGCCTGCGAAGGGTGCTGTAGCAGGAAGAGGAGACTGCGTTGACCTGCTGAGTCATGCTGAGTGCTGAGTCCAAGATGATTCCCAGGTTTCGTACTTGGGTGGTGGGTGCGGCTCCTAGGGAGGCAGGCCACCAGGAGTCATTCCAAGCGGAGGAGTTGCTGCCGAAGAGGAGGATCTTTGTTTTGTCTGTGTTTAACTTGAGGCGGCTTGATTCCATCCAGTTGCCGATGGAGTGAAGTCCATTGTGGAGGTTGTTTCTTGCGGTTGTAGGGTCTTTCGTGAGGGAGATGATCAGCTGGGTGTCGTCTGTGTAGGATACTATGTTGTTGTGGTGGGATCGTGCGATGTTGGCGAGAGGAGCCATGTAAATGTTGAAAAGTGTTGGGCTGAGGGAGGATCCCTGGGGGACACCACAGATGGTTTTGGAGGATTCGGACAGGTAAGGCGGAAGGCGGACTCTCTGGGTTCTGCCGGAGAATAATGAAGAGATCCTGTCGAGGGCCTTGCCATGGATCTTGGCATTGTGGAGGCGTGTTCGAAGTGTATGGTGACAAACGGTGTCGAAGGCTGCGGAGAGGTCCAGGAGGATGAGCGCTGCGGTTTCGCCTTCGTCGAGCATGGTCCTGATGTAATCTGTGGCAGCAGTGAGTGCGGTCTCAGTGCTGTGGTTCTTGCGAAATCCGGATTGGGAGGTATTGAGCGCTTTGCTGTCTTCCAGGAAGCAGGATAGTTGGCTGTTCATGATTTTCTCAATGACCTTCGCTGGGAACGGGAGGAGGGAGATGGGACGGTAGTTTTTGGGGTCATCTGGGTCCGCCTTGGGTTTCTTCAACAGGGCGTTGACATCGGCGTGTTTCCAGCTCTCCGGGAAGGTGGCTGTCTCAAAGGAGCTGTTGATGATGGCGCAGAGGTGGGGGCGATGATGTCACTGGCTTTGTTGAAAATCTGGTGTGGGCAGGGGTCCGAGGGGGAGCCAGAGTGGATGGAGGCCATGGTGTTGATGGTGTCTTCATTGTTGACGTGGGTCCAGGCGCATAGAGGGTTGATGTTGCTTGGTGCGTTGGGTTCGTGGCTGTCTGTGGTTGGCTGGTGGGTGTGGGGTTTGAGGCTGTTGTGGATGTCTTCGATCTTTCGACGGAAGTAAGTGGCGAGGGAGTTGCAGAGCTCCTGTGATGACGGGGGTTCGTAGGAGCAGGGCCTGGGGTTGGAGAGTTCTTTGATGATGCCGAAGAGCTCTCTGTTGTTGTGAGCGTTGGTGTCTACGCAGCTTTTGTAGTAGGTTCTTTTGGTGGTGCGGATCAGCTGTTGAGTTTGCAGATGGCAGTCTTGAGGGCGATGTGGTTGGATTCAGTAGGTACAAGGTGCCAGGTCTTCTCCATTCTTCGGCATTCCCTTTTGGAGGCCTATAGGTCAGGAGTGAACCAGTTGGCCTTGGATCTGTGGTGGATGTCCGAGGGTTGTTTGAGTGGTGCAAGGGTGTTGGCTCAGTCGTCTTTTCATTGATGCAGGTTGGTGGCGGCTGTGTTGGGGTCCCGGGTTCTAGGAGGAGGTGCCTGGGCGAGGGTGGAGATCAGCTGTTCTATTGAGATTCTGTTCCAATAGCGGCTGGGGGGTTGAGTGGTGAGGTGGTGAGTGACCGGCTTCTGGAAGGAGAAATGGATGCAGCGATGGTCGGTCCAGTGGAGTTCGGTGATGTGGCTGAAGGAGACATGGTTGCTGGCTGAGAAGATGGGGTCTGGTGTGTGTCCTGCGGTGTGGGTGGGCGACGTGACGAGTTGCTTCAGGCCGAGGTTGGCGAGGTTGTCGAGTAGGTTGGTGGTGTTATATCGTTGTTGTTTTCTAGGTGGAAGTTCAGGTCACCGAGGAGGATGTAGTCAGTTGAGGCGAGGGCTTGGGCGCTGATGATGTCGGCGATGTTGTCGGACGGTATGACTAATCCCTTTTTCTATGCATATTTTCCTGCAGGTCAGCGCCCATCAGAAAATGGGCATTTGGCGTGCCATCGCCAAGGAGGTTCGGAACCTGGGGGTCTTTGACAGGCGGAGCACCCACTGCCGCAAATGGTCGGAGGACCTGCGCCGCTGGCCAAGGAAGACGGCGGAGGCCCAGCTGAGGCTGGCCTCCCAACCAGGAAGGGTTGCCCGTCGTACCCTAACCCGCCTGATGTTCCGCATCCTGGCGGTGGCCTATTCGGAGTTGGATGGGCGCTTGAAGGCATCACAGCAGCCACAAGGGGGTGAGTACAGATTCAGAATCATGACTTTGCGCGCGTTAAGGTTTTACCTGGGTGGGGGATGTGGATTGTGGGTGCCCCTAGGCCAGGACGAACATGGCAGGGTAGGTCTGTTGTTGGGCAGGCTCTGAAGCACTCCAACCCCAATAGTGTTAGTGGGCTTCTACTACTGGGCAGGGTCCTGTGGGTTTCAGGTGTGCAGCTAATGGCATTAGGCAATGTACCCCATGGGCTGGTGACTATCTTTGTAACTGGTAGTGCATGGCCTAGTGCATAGGGCTGATCCCTGTGTGTTGTGTACGCCAACGGTAGTGTTGTTGCTGGCATTGACCAAGTGTATCCTCTGTCTCCCCCCTTCTTGTTTTGTCACCCTGCCCTTGTGTGCATTAGCATTATCTGGCAGAGGAGCAGATGCACCAACGACGGAGGGAGCTGCCTCCCACATGGGCCTGGAGGGCGAATCCACCAACGATGAGGGCACCAGTGGAACGGAGGGTGAGGGGAGCACCACGACGGAGCCTGGAGGGGACACTACCTACAGCGACTCATCCTCCGATGGAAGCTCCCTAGCAGTGGCGGACACCTCTGTGCCCACCCCAACAACAGGTACAGCCGCCACCCCGTACCAGCACTGCCCTTCCAGCAGCTCATCAGCGTGTTTTCTGTGCCCGCTCACCCAGGAGGGTGGGCATCTTCTTCGCCCCAGGCCCTAAGTGAGGAGGCTATTGACCTCCTGAGATCCCTCTCTGTTGGGCAGTCAACCATACTGAATGCCATCCAGGGTTTCAAAAGGCATTTGCAACAAACAAATGCATACCTAGAGGGCATTCACTCTGGCGTGGCGGCCCAACAGAGAGCATTCCAGGCTCTGGCCTCTGCACTGATGGCAGCCATTGCCCCTGTCTCCAGCCTCCCCCCTCCAACTTCATCTACCCAGTCCCAATCCCCTCAACCCCAACCTATCCCAAGCACACCTTCAGACCAGCAATCACCCAAATCAACACATAGATGTGGCTCAGGAAACACAAGCACCACACTTCACCTCACAGGCACTCACACAAGCACCATTCCCATGCAGACCCACCAACATCCACTGCCTCCACTGTGTCCCCCTCCTCCTCCTTGTCCACCCCCTCCCAGTAGCGTCTCCACTCACACCTGCATGCACTACATCCTCATCCACTACCTCCATCACCAGCACGCCTATCACTACACGCCCCTCATTGGCAGTCTCCAACCCCACACCCATGCATACGTCCCCTGTGTCCTCTTCCACTCTGTCTGTAACCCCTCCTCCCAAAGTACACAAACGCAAGCACACACACACCCAACAGCCATCCACCTCACAACAGCATCCAGCTCATGCACCTGCACCCAAACACAGCAGAATGACACCTCCTACAACCAAACCCTCTTCCTCCACTCCCAAACCTTCACCCTCTTCCCGCCCCACTATCCCTAAGAAGCTTTTCCTCACCAACATTGACCTCTTCCCTCCCCCGTCCTTCACCTTGGGCCAGGGTGGCCAGAACCCAGCCCAGCACCTCAGCCACCCAGTCCACGGCCGCTGTGGTTTCTGCAGCTGTGAGAGGCTCCAAGGAGGCACCTGTCAGCCCAGCAAGTATGCAACCAACACCTGCCAAGGCCAAGAAGGGTCCGCCACCTGGCAAGGGCAAGAAGGGGACAGCTTCCAGCAAGGGGAGGGAGGCACAACCAGCCAGCAAAGCCAATTAAAAGACTCCAGCTGGCAGAAGCAAGGAGGCTTCACCATCTGCCAAGGGCAGGAAGGGGCACAGAACATCAGCCATGGCACTTCAGTCGTCCGCGGCTGCAGGTGAAGGCCTGGAGGCTACCACCACAACCGCCAGTATCACCACCGGCACCGCGGCCAGCACCGCCACCTGCACCATGGCCAGCACCACCACCTGCACCACCGCAAGCAGCACCACTGCCAACAGCAGCAGCCCCAGTGGGCAGCCATCCGAGGCTGCAGGTGAAGGCCTGGAGACTACAACCACAACCGCCAGTATCGCCACCTGCGCCGCGGCCAGCACCACCACCTGCACCGCCGTAAGCAGCACCACTGCCAGCAGCAGCCCCAGTGGGCAGCCGTCTGAGGCTGCAGGTGAAGGCCTGGAGGCTACCACCACCACTGCCAGCACTGCCACCTGGAGTGCAACTGCGATTTACTGAGGAGCCATCATCGCCGGAGAGCAGTGTGTAGTGGTGACTACATGGGCTGCAGTGCGTCCTGGCCACTGCAAAAGCTGTTGTTGTGACACCCAGGTGAGAGATTGTGACCTTGCACTCCAAAACATCTGCATCGCAGGGCGCAATGCCCCCTCCAGAACCAGTGGAAGAAGGCATCCACTCAGCCCCTCCTTGCCAGGATGAAGCACACTGGGCACAATGCCCCCTCCAGAACCAGTGGAAGAAGGCATCCACTCACCCCCTCCTTACCAGGAGGAAGCACACTGGGCACAAGGCCCCCTCCACAACCAGTGGAAGAAGGCATCCACTCAGCCCCTCCTTGCCAGGATGAAGCACACTGGGCACAAGGCCCCCTCCAGAACCAGTGGAAGAAGGCATCCTCTCAGCCCCTCCTTGTCAGGATGAAGCACACTGGGCACAATGCCCTCTCCAGAACCAGTGGAAGAAGGCATCCACTAACCCCCTCCTTGCCAGGATGAAGCACACTGGGCACAAGGCCCCCTCCAGAACCAGTGGAAGAAGGCATCCACTCAGCCCTTCCTTGCCAGGATGAAGCACACTGGGCACAAGGCCCCCTCCAGAACCAGTGGAAGAAGGCATCCACTAGAGAGACTGTGGCTTTGCACTTCCCAGGCCCAAGCAGTGGGCAAACCACCCACTTGAGAGACTGTGGCTTTGCACTCCCCAGGACCAAGCAGTGGGCAAACCACCCACTTGAGAGACTGTGCCCTTTCTCTCCCCAGGACCAAGCAGTGGGCATGGAGCCCCCTCCAGGAGCAGTGGCGTTGTCCCAGCTTCCGGCTGAGGTGCTCCCCCATTCCTCGTCCCCCTGAGGTGCCTGTGTGTTTTTGACCTGATGCCCCTGCAGTGTTCTCTCGGTATAGAGACAGGAGTCAAGTGTGGACTTGGCCTATGTGTTTTGTCCCAGTGGGCCCCGGACATTTTTTGAGTGGCCATTGTACCACCTTTTGTATATATTGTACATACTGTTTTATCTTTATGAACGTATTTCTAAGTATTACTAATATTACACTCATTTTACTCCATTCCTTTTGTCCTTGCGTTATTTCAGAGGGTTACGGGGTGTATATGTAATGTTGTTGCATGTGTTTGTGTGTATGGTGTTGGGGGTGGAGGTGTTGCGTGTGTGTGTCACTCTCTTTTACCTCCCCCATCCCTTGTGTGCTAGGTGCAGTACTCACTGTGGTCGTCATCGCGGCTTTCATGTTCCTGGTGTATGAGAAGATACACCAGCATGGGGAACACCTGCAGCTCGGGCATCATGGCGTCCTGGTTCTTCCTTGAGTGTTGAGAGGTGAGTCTTTTCCCTTCGGAGTACTGTTTCTGCCGTGCTTTTGATGGCGTTGGTACCGCCCTGGAAAAGCTGGTGGATGGGCGGGTTGTAATGGAGTGGGATGTACATTGTCTTCCGCCTGGCTGTTGGCGGTTACCGCTGCGGTGTTTGTTGCTACCGCCGTGGCGGTCGAGTGTTAAAGTGGCTGTATGTGTTGGTGGTTTCCGCCGTGGTCATGATTCCATTTTTTTAACCGCCGGCCTGTTGGCGGTGTTACCGCCGCTTTAACACCGACCGCCAGGGTTGTAATAAGTGCCTGTGTCATTCAATCACTCACATTCACACATCACACACCTACATAACAACAATCATTAAAACACTCCACTCCACAATACGGCACACGACTCAAGTGAACTACACATATCAGATTCACCTTTCACTTACCTTTCATCTCGTATAATCTTTATTAATTTTTTCATGTAACCTGTGCAAAATTTGTCAATACAAACTCAAGCTCCAGTCTTTACAGCACTCCACTCCACAGTACTCCACACCACTCAACTGAAGTTCACATATCAGATTCACCTTTCACTTACCTTTCATCACTTTATAATCTTTATTTATATCTTTCTGTAAGCCACAAAATTTGTTAATATAAACACAAATTCTTTATTATTTGAAATATGTGGGTAGGTAGTACAAGAACCTTTTTTTCTTTTCTTGATTTTTTATTTTTTTCTGTAATTGTTTATTTTTTCAATGTCAGGTCAACAAAACCATCAGAAGCAAAATGTAGAGAACAGGACACCGGAACCAAAGGAAAGGAGGGGAAAGAAACTAAGGAACAGATTTAAGAGCCACTTGTGCTACTTTAGCACTGCCTTAGTGTAATTTTTTTGATGATTAGTCGACGCTAAGGTGGTCTTTTCCCTGCGCCATATTTACAATGTGGTGCAATACATGCATTGTGCTACCTTGTAACCCTTTGAACCACATTATGCCTGCGCCAGGCATAATGTATGTAAGGGGGCTTTCCCCCGTTATGAGGCCTGAAAAAATGGTGCACTGAAATTTAAAAGATTTCACTGCACCATTTTTTCTCTCATTTTTAACACTTGCTCAGAGCAGGAGTCAAAATGAGGCACCCATTTAAATCAATGGGCAGCCTTGCACTTTGCTACACTAGTGTCAACAATTTTGACGCTATTGTTCTAACTACTGCTAGGGTCCACCATATCTTAAATATGGCGCACACATGGTTGCAATAGGGGGAAGCACAAGAAAAGTGGCAGTGCATTGGATGCAGCGCCACTTTTCTTAAATTCGGCCCTAGGGTTTTGTGGAGAACATTAATGTGCCATCACAAGGGCGTGGCTTGGAGTGCCAAGACCTCAGTCGCACCTTAAGGGTGAGCTGGAAACCTCCGTCATCCGCTGCCATCCGTGAGCCATCAAGAACCCTGATTTACCGCAACAAAGCTGAATAATGCTCCCTGGACCTGTCCTGGGTGTTGCCTGAGTGCGACTGCTGTTCATGCCCTGCATGCCTGCCTGGCCATGAAGATCCCCTCGTCCCCTAACATAACAGTGCACAGGTGGCTGGACTGGAATGCTGCTGATCCCTGAAGCATGGTGAGCCTTGGGACAGCTCCGCAGCAGCCCACCTGGGCCATTGACTGAAGATCGATGCCGATCCTTGCCCACTGGACACTCCAAGAACCATCCTGTCTACCCTGTGCTCTTGCCCACAGCTGGTACTTGCTGGGAGAAGGAGGTTGCAGCCCCAGAAGGCTGAGAACGGTGAGTGCGAGACTGATGGGTGAGGGTCGAATTCTATTGTAGGCCTAAGTGAACTCAGGAGCCCCCCGGCTGGCTGGATGATCTTTGGAGAGCAACTGGGGCTCAATGCGTGGGGAGCGCAATCCTACTGGGCCCTCCATGGGGAGGTCTGACTGGGCCTTGGGCTTGTGAGGGCCTCTGTTGGGACTTCCGATGCTGGTTTACCTTACTGCAGTGCTTTGGCCAAGTGGCACGCACCTCCCAGCTGGTCTTACAAGTAAGTGCTAATCTTTTTGGACACCACCCCTGAGGCTGTGAGTTCGCCCCCTGTACTGCGGGCCGGTCCGGGCATGTGATGGACCCCACCGCTGGCATGGCTCTCAGGCCAATGGGGCCTTAAGGGGGTTTCCTACTGACCTCCCTTCAGACCGGTCCTTTCAGACTTGCTAGCCACGTGTGCAGGTTCCCCAGATAAGCACCTTAATGGCCTGAAACTGCTTTCCATGCCAGTGGGACCAGCCCTGCAAAACCTGCCTCTGGTGTCTGGGACACATGCTGCTCATCTGCTCAGGTTAAAGCTTGGTGCCTAGATTTGCACCACTGCTGATTCAGATGCTCATTCCTCGTCCACTCACCCCAATGATCGTGGCTCTTAGGATTGAGCCTTGGGACGTGTTGGGGGGTGCGGGTGGGAGAGGTCTTGTGGAAGGGCCTTGGGCCCCACTGAAGTGGACTGCCCTAACCTAGAGTTTCTTACTATCCAGCTTGATAACCAGTAGGAGATACCCAGCGACAAACTAATATTAGTGACAACTGTGACGCCTCACATTGCAGTGTACATCAGAGTTGCCATCCCCTGACAAGCCCTGCTTTTCTCTTACGTTCAAGCACCCGCTGACTGTGTCTGGGCTGCTGGGGTACACTCCTCATGGGGGCCTGGGTGCTCGTGCTGCCTCAGCTTTGGCCATCTGGGCCCCCTTGCGTGCACTTGCTGTGCTGCCAATGCCCCCGCCAGCATGAGGAAGGATAGACCTGTCTACCCAGCAACCTCCTAGACCTGCATGGACCAATATACAGTAAGCCACAGATAGGCCGAGGGTGACAACCCTGAGAAGCAACTATCCTCCGGGGGTGACATGGCCACAATCCTCCAAGCCGTCCAGTCCTCCCAAACTACTGTGGAAACCAAGGGCCTTATTTATACTTTTGGTGCAAAACTGCACTAATGCAGTTTTGCACCGGCTTGCATCATTTTTTAGCACCAGTTGGGCACCATATTTATGGAATGGTGCAAGCCGGTGCAAAGGGTAGGCTAGCATAAAAAAAAAAAAATGCAATCTTACCTGGGGCCTGAGGAGGGCACCTGTGGGCTTATTCCACAGGTCCCCTAACGCCTGCCCTGACCCAGGCTTTAACAAATGGGGCAAAGCAAGCTTTGCACCATTTTTTGACCCCTCCTCCCTCCCCTGCACCATTTTTGCATGGGAGTATAAATATGGTGTTAAGGCCATAGAGTCATTTTTTGCACGTGAACGCCTACCTTACATCTCCTCAAGGCAAGGTGGGTCTCCACTTCCCAAAAATGACTTTAACTCCATAAATTTGGTGCTAGACGGGTCTAGCACCAAAGTATAAATATGGAGTTCGTTTTGCACCGAATTAGAGTAAAAAAAAAGACGCTAATTTGGTGCTAACAGAGTATAAATATGCCCCCAAGATCGGAGAGGAGCGTGTAGGTGTTGCTCTTTTGCAGCAAGATCTGCTCAATGTTATGGCCGGGCTCACTGAAGTAAAAAACTACCTATCCACGGTGTAAGATGATGTCTCCACCTTGAAATCTCAGGTTTCCTGCCTCATCATGCGCACAGCAGAACTCCATTGCCGCACAGAATATTCTGAAAACTGATCGTAGCATAATCATTTGTGCTTCCTGGGGATCCCAGAATGCACTGAGCCCCCGCAGGTCGCAGACTTCCTTGAAATCTGGATCAAGTTCTTGATAGAGCAAGCACACTGGGCCTTGACTCCTAGGCGCCCCCGTACAAGTCTCTGACAGCCCGAATCTTCACCTTTAAAGACAGAGATGCAGTTTTGCAGGAGGCCCACTGTCGCACAGACCTCTGGTGCAGTGACTCGAAGGTGCTCATCTTTGCCAACTATATCAAGGAAGATCAACAGCAGCATCAATTGTACATGGCAGTAAAGCAAAAACTCCTGGTACTTGGCCTCTTATATAGACTCCTCTTCTTGGCCTGACTTTGAATTGTCCATGCAAATAAGTCCTACTTCCTCAAAACTCCTGAGAGTGCCTCGACGTGGCTTACTGAAGAGCACCCGTTTCAAGGGCCACAAGGATCCCCCCTCAAGTAACTGGGTCCACTGAGCTGGTCTAGTCAGTCTGGCCCCCAAGCCAAAGATAAACCGCACTCACTCACGAGGAGGACACAGCAGCAAAAGATCCAAATCACGCTATCTGTCCCCTTACCAGTGGGGCCTACAGGTAGTACAGTCCTCCATATCCACCACTGAAATGGATCCATGACTGACCCAAGATGTCCTCCTTGTTGAGACCTTTTCTTTTCCAGTGGGGCAGATGGAGGACACCGACTTATTGCAGAATCCTAGGATATAGCTCTCCAGTTCCCAGGATCTGTGATGCCATACAGTGCTGTTTACTGTTAGTTGCTGAAAGTGTCATTCTGGATTGCCGTAGCTGATCCTGTACTATGAAGAGGCCCACCACTCCATTCCCAGTTCAGTTTGTGTTGTGTATTCATTTCTGATTTATGGACAACAGCTGCTTCTAGGGTGGAAGTATGGAGTGGAGGTATTGTTGGGGGTTGTCACTCAGTAACGTTATGTTTTTGAGAGAGTTTTGATTTGTTTGTGTACTACTTTGTTTTTCTCCACACTCTTCATACATGATGGACATACACCCTGGTTGACATTTCGCATAGGGCAGGGCATCTCTCACACCCCTTGTCTCAACACACTCTCCTTAGCCAGGGTGACCCTGCAAGCCTTGTCCTGAAACGTTAATGGGTTACTGAACCATGTGAACTGCACAGCTGTTCTGAAGTCTACTCCTCAATTCCTCCCCGATGTCCTGATGCTCAGGAAACCAACCTAATGGGTAATTGCTGTCCCTTCCTGGCACATCACAGCTATGACAGGGTCTTCTACTTCGGCTTTGTTCAAGGTTACCGAGCAGTGCCGATTCTGCTGCACCACTCCTTCTCTGTGGCTCTCATCCATGAAACGAGAGGCCCACAGGGTCGATATATCACTCTTACTGGAATGATCGCGGGGCAAACCATTAACCTCTTGTGTATATATGCACCTCCCATGGCTCTGGCTACCCTCCTTCAGGATCTCTTCAAGATCCTGGTGAGTGGTCCTCAGGGGATGATGGTGGTTGGAGGCGACTTCAACACGGTCCCCACCCCTGACATGGATGCCACTGACCCCCGCTCTTCTTTGAATCGAGCCAGTGCCTGACACCTTTCTGATTGGACTGCTGCTCTTGGTCTTTGTAATGTGGGTAGGGTATGTAACCCTCAACAATATCAATACACTCATACTTTGGCAGAACACCATACCCAATCCACCATCAATCTTATCTACATGCCGGCTCTGGATTGCTGGATAGTGTCACACATCCAAATCCATCCTTGAGGCATGCCTGACCATGCTCCTCTTCTCCACCACCTTTTCTCCTCCAGAGAAGAGTTGCTTCCTATGTGGCACCTTAATTCATGGTATCTCCGGGATGAGTCTTACACCCTAGCCCTTGGAGATGCACTGAAAGCTTATTTCCAACTTAACAAGAGTTCGGTTCACTCGGATGGCACCCTCTGGGCAGTCAGTAAAGCGACTATTAGAGGCTAAGCCACAGGCGGAATTTGAAAGTTGGAATGAGCTCGCTCACAGCATATCATCTGCCTAGAGGCTTGGGCCCTCCGTTTGGGGAACAACCTTGGACCTTATTGCTGACCCCTAGGGTGAGGTGCCCAGGCAATTGAACCTCATACATGAGGAGATTCTTCTCCAGTCTTTAGAGACTGAGAAACACTTCTGGTGTGCCTCAACTGCCATGGCTTATGGTTGGGGAGACAAGAACGGGAAACTACTGTACTGGCTGGCCTCCCACCCACAGGTGAAAAGGATAGTGCCCAAAGTCATGGGCGACCTTGGCCACGTCCACCGTACCTTTTGTGGCATAGCACAAACGTTCACCAAATATTATGGGCGTCTATACGCAGCATCCTGTCAAGTGGATCCCGAACCTGACCTCCACTTTCTTGATGAAGTACCTCTGCCTCGATTGTCCCACTCTGAAGCCCAGATGGGTAAGCCTTTGTTGGCTGAATAAATTGGGGTAGCTATCTCAGCAGTGGCCACAGGAAAGACCACCAGTGCCAATGGATTCCACGTGGAGTATTACATGGGCGCCTATACGCTGCATCCCGTCAAGTGGACCCCGAGCCTGACCCCACTTTCTTGATGAAGTGCCGCTGCCAGATTCCACCCAGAGTAATACATGGCCTTCTGGGAGACCCTGACTGCCTGGCTACTTACTCTCTGTAATGAAGTTTTACAGAAAGGTGACTTTCCAACCGAGATTAATGCTGCTACCATCATGGTAATCCCGAAAACTCAACCCCCTTCAACCTCCCATGCTGACTGCCACCTGATCTCGCTCATTAATGGAGAGGTTAAGATTTATGCCACATTCCTAGTCACCCATCTCAAACGGGTCCTCCACACACTCGTACATTCTGATCAGTGTGGCTTTACGCCTGCCCACAGTATGCGGCACTGCCTCAGGGACTTCACATTGCCTTTGCCTATCATCACCTGCTCCCCTGTAGTCTGCCCTTGCTTCTCATCAACTCTAAGAAGGCTTTTGAAACAGTGGACTGGATATACTTGGAGTAGGTATTACTGAGAGCTGGTTTTGGGCCCCACTTTTGTCGACTCGTCCACACACTGTACAACAACCCTACTGCGTGGGTCCAGGTGAACGGTGTTATCTCCAATGCCTTCCTTATCCAACGAGGGACTCAGCAAGGGTGTCTCCTATCTCCTGTCCTCTTCGTCTTGGTGATAGAACCTCTGGCACTCCTTCATCGCTGCGATTTACAGGTGCGTGTATGGAGATGGGATGATGGACATGAGGACCACATTGAACTTTATGCAGATTACATTCTCTTTTACCTGGCCGATCCAGTGAAGATTGGGCCTTACTGTCACTGAGTCTCTCAGCTTTTTGCAGAAGCCTCGGTCTCCACATCATTCCAGCGAAATTGGTATTGGTGCCCCTGACTCCTGCCGTAGATTGCCTTGGTTGGCAAACTGAAATCTCTGTGCGCTGTCTCAGCTTCCGCTATCTGGGCATCTTGGTGGCACTCCACCCAGAGATCATTTGGTCCCTCAATCTTGAGCCCCTTGTGAGGAAAGCCAAGATGGAGCTCCACAAATGGCAATCCCTTCCATTAAATGTGATGGCAGAATCGGTCTGTATTCAATGATGATTCCACCGCTGTTCCTATATGCCTTTCAGAATTTCCTGATACTCCTACCTCGGCGCAGGTTCCGAGCCTTAGATAGAGCAGCATCCTCATTCCTTTGGCACAACTCCAGGCCCGGCCTGGCTCTTGCCCACTGTCAACATGCCCCATATGACGGAGGCCTGGGAGGCCTGGGAATGACTAACCCATAACTTTACTATCTTTCAAATTTACTGTATCCCAATTATTAATGCTTTAGATTATCTCAGGGTACATTGGGAGGGATGGCTGGGTCCCCTCAAAGATGACGACTAGCGGGATGCAATGATGACCCCAAGGGCAATTATGATCTCTTCCAGGCTGCATCTGATCCAGACCTGTTATCGTTACTGTGCCTAGCTCACACCAGCCAGGCTACATCGTGCAGGCTTCCTTTCTGAACCCTCTTGTCCCCACTGCAGATATGCCCAGCCGACTTCTACCACATGGTGTGGCTGTGCCCAAGGATCCAGGTGTTCTGGGGCGCTATGGTGGGAAGGTTGATGGAAGTGCCAGATGAGATGTAACTCTTTCACCTCTGATGCTGTTGTTTGGGGTCTGGGTTCTGGGGGCTCAAGGGTGGACCAGTGATTTTTGGGTACAGCCGACATGGTGGCCAAATGAGATATAGCAACCAAATGGAGAGACCCCTCCACCCCCCCTCTGTCGCAATGGAGACGAGGTGTAGACTGATGTGCACAGCAAGAGAGTCCTGTGTAGAAGGCCCTGGATGTCCCATAAAACATAGTTGCATATGAGGGAAATGGCTGGTATAGTTCAACTGAGCTTCATACTCCTTTGTTTTTATGTTTGTGACACCTCTTCAATTAGTCATCCTGTATTATCTTACTTGCTCATACTGTGGTTAATTGTAATGTACACAACTGTGCTATCTGAGTGCAATATTGTGCAAAACTCAATAAAATTGTTTTTCAAAATGCGCCATCACCATTACCAGTGAGTGTTCAAATCACTCTCTTCAGCCACTATAATCATGTGGCACAGTGGGCAGTGGCATACTGCTTTAGTGATTGCAGATCAGCCGCTGTCTGAGGAGGTGAACAGGGGCATGAGAACCATGAGCAGGTAATGTTGCTGCAGTCAATGAGGCGGGTGGAGGTGCAGTTGTGGGTAGATACTGCCAAAGTTGAAGGGGCTGCAGACTGGGAACCTCTGGCTGCTGACAATGTTCCTGCAGTGGACCCCTCCAATTTTCATTGCTGTCTCTTTTCGGTGCACACCAACCTTCTCCCAGGGATGGACTGCAGGTATATGCACATCCAAGATGTTTCAAAGGAATATTGTTTGTGCGTTCCCCTAGAAAGGACCTTTTTGCAGAGGTTGCAAGCAACCAGGGGAGCATTCACTTTCATTTGGCCTCTTGCCCTAACAGCTTCTTCTCCTCTTCTTTCTCCTGCTGTACATGTTTCAACCTTCCGCAGCTGCCATTGCAGTGAAAATATCAGCTTCCAAGTTGTAACCCTCAGGAGAAAAGATGTACAACCTTCTCCTTCAACTTCTCAACAAACATGGCCTTAGGGGGGTGTAAACTTCCTGTTTAATGTAACTGACAGTGTTCTCTGCCAATCAAATTTTGTTTAACAAATCAAAAGTACTGCAGTACTATTGCATTAGTACCTAGGAGGTATGGTGGTACCTGCAATATTACCAGACAAAACCTCTCCTTTACAACAATATGTAATTACAACTATATTACAATCCAGCACAAGCTATTTTAATACATAAACACTTCTTTATTTAGCATTTGAAAAACTAAAGCATTCTTACATTTGGTCTCTGTAGGCGGCAGCCCAAATACAGCCCAATGTGATGAGAGTGTAGCCCAAAACTTCATCCAGTGACTGTGTTTTCTAAACATTTTTGAGTGTTAAGCATATATACCAAGGTACTACAAAAGTTAAAATAGTATACTTTCTGTACTAATGAGTGATACTGTTTCTAAGATATATTATGTGAGTGGCTGTGTGACTGTGTGGAGGTGTGTGTGAGTGAGTGTCTGAGTGCTTGTATGGGTGTGTGAGTGACTGTAGGGGTATTTAAGTAGGTATGTGAGTAGTTGTGTGGGTGAGTGAGTGGCTGTGTGAGTGACTATATTGATGAGTGACTGGGTGAGTCAGTGACTGTATGAGTGAGTGATTGGTTGTATGAGTAACTGTATGCATAAGTGAGTGGCTGTGTCAGTGACTATATGGGAGAGTGAGTAAATATCTGAGTAGCTATATAGGTGAGTGAGTGGGTATGGGAGTGGCTACATGGGTGAGTGTGAGGGTGTGAGTGGCTGTATGTGTGAGTTAGTGTTTATGTCAGCGACTGTATGTGTGTGTCAGTGGGTTTTTGAGTGGTTTTACGGCTGTGTGAGTGGGTGTGAGAGTGCTGTATGGGTGAATATGTGTGTGTGTCAGTTGCTGTATGTGTGAGTGAGTAGCTTTGTCAGTAACTGTATGGCTGAGCGTATGGGTGTGTGAGTGGTTGTATGGGTGTATGAGTGGGTGTGTGAGTGGCTGTATGGGTCTGTAAGTGGGTGTGTGACCTGTATGGGTCTCTGAATAGATGAGTGAGTGCTGTATGGGTCAGTGAGTGGTTGTGTTGGTGGCTGTGTGAGTGATGGAGTGGGTGTGTGTCAGAACTTTTTTTAGTGTGTGAATGGGTATGTGAGTATTTGTGTGTGAAGGTATGAATGTCAGCTTGGATGGGGATGGGAGTGGGTGTGTGAGTGGTTGTGGAGAAGATATCATCAGTGATGTCATTTGAGATGTCATCAGTGATATCATCAGTGATGTTACCAAACCTGTCACGAGAGGTCATTAACCCCTTCTGTGCCCAGGACGTAATGGTTACGTCCTGAGGCACAGTGCTGCTGTGCCCAGGACGTAACCATTACGTCCTGTGCACAGAGCCCAGAGGGAGCGCTCTCGCTCCCTCTGTGGGGTTCCCCCTCACCCCCCCAAGTCAGGGATGGAAGGGGAAGCCCTTCCCCTCCCACCCCGACCCCCCCAACCCCCCCTGTGACGTCAGCGCGCGAGCGCGCGCTGATTAGTCACAGGGTCTCCCCCATCGCGCTGGAAGCAGAGCTTCCAGCGCGATTGAAAAATAAATGCTTTTGCATTTCTTTTTCAATCCCATGGGGGAGGCCCCGAGAGGCTTCAAAGGGAAGGAAATGTATTTCCTTCCCTTTGAAGTCTCTCACAGGTTTCAAAAGCCGGATTGCTTGCAATCCGGCTTTTGAAACCCCACTAGACACCAGGGATTTTTTTTTTTCTTCTTGAAATTGGCAAAAGGGAGCGACCCCTTGGGCAAGGGTCGCTCCCAGGGGGGCATTTTTTTAGGAAGGCCTTTTCTGCCCCCCCTGGGGGCAGATTGGCCTATTATTAGGCCGATCTGCCCCCAGGGGGGGCAGAAACCTCTAGGCACCAGGGACCATTTTTTTTGTTTTTTTTGTTTTTGTGATGAATTCTTTTTTTTTTTAGGTGGGGCGCGATCCCTTAGGCAAGGGTCGCTCCCCTACGGGGCAATATATATTTAGGCCATTTCTGCCCCCCTTGGATAAGGCCAATCTGCCCCCAAGGGGGGCAGAAACCATTAGACACCAGGGAGTTTGTTTTTGCGCGCGAATGTCACGCAACAAAGCGACCCCTTTGGCAAGGGTCGCTCCCAGGGGGGGCAATTTTTTGGGAAGGCCTTTTCTGCCCCTCCTGGGGGCAGATCGGCCTATTATTAGGCCGATCTGCCCCCAGGGGGGGAAGAAACCTCTAGGCGCCAGGGCAAATTTTTTTTTTGTGATTTTTTTTTGTTCTTTTTTTTTTTTAGAGATGGGGAGCGACCCATCAGGCAAGGGTCGCTCCCCTGGGGGGCAAATTGTATTTAGACCATTTCTGCCCCCCTGGGGGCAGATTGGACGATTTTAGGTCAATCTGCCCCCAAGGGGGCAGAAACCACTAGGCACCGGGGATTTGTTTTTTGGCGCCAATGTCACGCAGGGGGAGCGACCCCGTAGGCAAGGGTCGCTCCCGGGGGTGGGGGGGTGGTGGTTGGGGGGGCAAATTTATTTTAGGCCATTTCTGCCCCCCCGGGGGACAGATCGGCCTATTATTAGGCCGAACTGCCCCCGGGGGGGGGGGGGGTAGAACACTCTAGGCGCCAGGGCTATTTTTTTTTGTGTTTTTTTTTTTTTGTTGTTTCTTTTTTTAGAGATGGGGAGCGACCCATCAGGCAAGGGTCGCTCCCCTGGGGGGGCAAATTGTATTTAGACCATTTCTGCCCCCCTGGGGGCAGATTGGCCAATTTTAGGTCAATCTGCCCCCAAGGGGGCAGAAACCACTAGGCACCGGGGATTTGTTTTTTGGCGCCAATGTCACGCAGGGGGAGCGACCCCGTAGGCAAGGGTCGCTCCCGGGGGGGGTGGGGGTTAAATTTATTTTAGGCCATTTCTGCCCCCCCGGGGGACAGATCGGCCTATTATTAGGCCGAACTGCCCCCGGGGGGGGCAGAACACTCTAGGCGCCAGGGCAATTTTTTTTTGTGTTTTTTTTTTTGTTGTTTCTTTTTTTAGAGATGGGGAGCGACCCATCAGGCAAGGGTCGCTCCCCTGGGGGGGCAACTTGTATTTAGACCATTTCTGCCCCCCTGGGGGCAGATTGGCCAATTTTAGGTCAATCTGCCCCCAAGGGGGCAGAAACCACTAGGCACTGGGGATTTGTTTTTTGGCACCAATGTCAAGCAGGGGGAGCGACTCCGTAGGCAAGGGTCGCTCCCGGGGGGGGGGGGGTGGGGGTTGGGGGGGCAAATTTATTTTAGGCCATTTCTGCCCCCCCCCCCCCTGGGGCCGGCTGAGCTACAGGCCAAACACCACAGGTAGGCACCTTGCAAAAAACACCTCTGTTTTCTGTGAAAAAATATGTTGTGTCCACGTTGTGTTTTGGGCCATTTCCTTTTGTGGGCGCTAGGCCTACCCACAGAAGTGATGTACCATTTTTATCGAGAGACTTAGGGGAACGCTGGGTGGAAGGAAATTTGTGGCTCCTCTCAGATTCCAGAACTTTCTGTCACCGAAATGAGAGGAAAAAGTGTTTTTTGGGCCAAATTTTGATGTTTGCAAAGGATTCTGGGTAACATAACCTGGTCAGAGCCCCGCAAGTCACCCCATCTTGGATTCCCCTGGGTTTCTAGTTTTCAAAAATGCACTGGTTTGCTAGGTTTCCTCAGGTGTCGGCTGAGCTACAGGCCAAAATCCACAGGTAGGCACTGCTTTTTATAAAAAAATGTGATGTGTCCACGTTGTGTTTTGGGCCCTTTCCTTTCGTGGGCGCTAGTCCTACCCACACAAGTGAGGTATCATTTTTATCGGGAGACTTGGGGGAATGCTGGGTAGAAGGAAATTTGTGGCTCCTCTCAGATTCCAGAACTTTCTGCCACAGAAATGTGAGTAACATGTGTATTTTTAGCCAAATTTTGAGGTTTGCAAAGGATTCTGGGTAACAGAACCTGGTCCGAGCCCCGCAAGTCACCCCTCCTTGGATTCCCCTATGTCTCTAGTTTTCAGAAATGCACAGGTTTGGTAGGTTTCCCTAGGTGCCGGCTGAGCTAGAGGCCAAAATCTACAGGTAGGCACTTCGCAAAAAACACCTCAGTTTTTTTCCAAAATTTAGGATGTGTCCACGTTGCGCTTTGGGGTGTTTCCTGTCGCCGGCGCTAGGCCTACCCATGCAAGTGAGGTATCATTTTTATCGGGAGACTTGGGGGAACGCTGGGTGGAAGGAAATTTGTAGCTCCTCTCAGATTCCAGAACTTTCTGCCACAGAAATGTGAGGGACATGTGTTTTTTTAGCCAAATTTTGAGGTTTGCAAAGGATTCTGGGTAACAGAACCTGGTCCGAGCCCCGCAAGTCACCCCTCCTTGGATTCCCCTAGGTCTCTAGTTTTCAGAAATGCACAGGTTTGGTAGGTTTCCCTAGGTGCCGGCTGAGCTAGAGGCCAAAATCTACAGGTAGGCACTTCGCAAAAAACACCTCTGTTTTTTTCCAAAATTTAGGATGTGTCCACGTTGCGCTTTGGGGTGTTTCCTGTCGCCAGCGCTAGGCCTACCCACGCAAGTGAGGTATCATTTTTATCGGGAGACTTGGGGGAACGCTGGGTGGAAGGAAATTTGTAGCTCCTCTCAGATTCCAGAACTTTCTGCCACAGAAATGTGAGGGACATGTGTTTTTTTAGCCAAATTTTGAGGTTTGCAAAGGATTCTGGGTAACAGAACCTGGTCCGAGCCACACAAGTCACCCCTCCTTGGATTCCCCTAGGTCTCTAGTTTTCAGAAATGTACAGGTTTGGTAGGTTTCCCTATGTGGCGGCTGAGCTAGAGGCCAAAATCTCCAGGTAGTCACTTTGCTAAAAACAGCTCTGTTTTCTGTGATGTGTCCACGTTGTGTTTTGGGGCATATCCTGTTGCGGGCGCTAGGCCTACCCACACAAGTGAGGTATAATTTTTATCGGGAGACGTGGGGGAACGCTGGGTGGAAGGAAATTTGTGGCTCCTCTCAGATTCCAGAACTTTCTGCCACAGAAATGTGAGGAACATGTGTTTTTTTAGCCAAATTTTGAGGTTTGCAAAGGATTCTGGGTAACAGAACCTGGTCCGAGCCCCACAAGTCACCCCTCCTTGGATTCCCCTAGGTCTCTAGTTTTCAGAAATGCACAGGTTTGGTAGGTTTCCCTAGGTGCCGGCTGAGCTAGAGGCCAAAATCTACAGGTAGGCACTTCGCAAAAAACACCTCTGTTTTTTTCCAAAATTTAGGATGTGTCCACGTTGCGCTTTGGGGTGTTTCCTGTCGCCGGCGCTAGGCCTACCCACGCAAGTGAGGTATCATTTTTATCGGGAGACTTGGGGGAACGCTGGGTGGAAGGAAATTTGTAGCTCCTCTCAGATTCCAGAACTTTCTGCCACAGAAATGTGAGGGACATGTGTTTTTTTAGCCAAATTTTGAGGTTTGCAAAGGATTCTGGGTAACAGAACCTGGTCCGAGCCACACAAGTCACCCCTCCTTGGATTCCCCTAGGTCTCTAGTTTTCAGAAATGTACAGGTTTGGTAGGTTTCCCTAGGTGGCGGCTGAGCTAGAGGCCAAAATCTACAGGTAGTCACTTTGCTAAAAACAGCTCTGTTTTCTGTGATGTGTCCACGTTGTGTTTTGGGGCATATCCTGTCGCGGGCGCTAGGCCTACCCACACAAGTGAGGTATCATTTTGATCGGGAGACGTGGGGGAACGCTGGGTGGAAGGAAATTTGTGGCTCCTCTCAGATTCCAGAACTTTCTGCCACAGAAATGTGAGGAACATGTGTTTTTTTAGCCAAATTTTGAGGTTTGCAAAGGATTCTGGGTAACAGAACCTGGTCCGAGCCACACAAGTCACCCCTCCTTGGATTCCCCTAGGTCTCTAGTTTTCAGAAATGCACAGGTTTGGTAGGTTTCCCTAGGTGGCGGCTGAGCTAGAGGCCAAAATCTCCAGGTAGTCACTTTGCTAAAAACAGCTCTGTTTTCTGTGATGTGTCCACGTTGTGTTTTGGGGCATATCCTGTCGCGGGCGCTAGGCCTACCCACACAAGTGAGGTATAATTTTTATCGGGAGACGTGGGGGAACGCTGGGTGGAAGGAAATTTGTGGCTCCTCTCAGATTCCAGAACTTTCTGCCACAGAAATGTGAGGAACATGTGTTTTTTTAGCCAAATTTTGAGGTTTGCAAAGGATTCTGGGTAACAGAACCTGGTCCGAGCCCCACAAGTCACCCCTCCTTGGATTCCCCTAGGTCTCTAGTTTTCAGAAATGCACAGGTTTGGTAGGTTTCCCTAGGTGCCGGCTGAGCTAGAGGCCAAAATCTACAGGTAGGCACTTCGCAAAAAACACCTCTGTTTTTTTCCAAAATTTAGGATGTGTCCACGTTGCGCTTTGGGGTGTTTCCTGTCGCCGGCGCTAGGCCTACCCACGCAAGTGAGGTATCATTTTTATCGGGAGACTTGGGGGAACGCTGGGTGGAAGGAAATTTGTAGCTCCTCTCAGATTCCAGAACTTTCTGCCACAGAAATGTGAGGGACATGTGTTTTTTTAGCCAAATTTTGAGGTTTGCAAAGGATTCTGGGTAACAGAACCTGGTCCGAGCCACACAAGTCACCCCTCCTTGGATTCCCCTAGGTCTCTAGTTTTCAGAAATGTACAGGTTTGGTAGGTTTCCCTAGGTGGCGGCTGAGCTAGAGGCCAAAATCTACAGGTAGTCACTTTGCTAAAAACAGCTCTGTTTTCTGTGATGTGTCCACGTTGTGTTTTGGGGCATATCCTGTCGCGGGCGCTAGGCCTACCCACACAAGTGAGGTATCATTTTGATCGGGAGACGTGGGGGAACGCTGGGTGGAAGGAAATTTGTGGCTCCTCTCAGATTCCAGAACTTTCTGCCACAGAAATGTGAGGAACATGTGTTTTTTTAGCCAAATTTTGAGGTTTGCAAAGGATTCTGGGTAACAGAACCTGGTCCGAGCCACACAAGTCACCCCTCCTTGGATTCCCCTAGGTCTCTAGTTTTCAGAAATGCACAGGTTTGGTAGGTTTCCCTAGGTGCCGGCTGAGCTAGAGGCCAAAATCTACAGGTAGTCACTTTGCTAAAAACAGCTCTGTTTTCAGTGATATGTCCACGTTGTGTTTTGGGGCATATCCTGTCGCGGGCGCTAGGCCTACCCACACAAGTGAGGTATCATTTTTATCGGGAGACGTGGGGGAACGCTGGGTGGAAGGAAATTTGTGGCTCCTCTCAGATTCCAGAACTTTCTACCACAGAAATGTGAGGAACATGTGTTTTTTTAGCCAAATTTTGAGGTTTGCAAAGGATTCTGGGTAACAGAACCTGGTCCGAGCCCCGCAAGTCACCCCTCCTTGGATTCCCCTAGGTCTCTAGTTTTCAGAAATGCACAGGTTTGGTAGGTTTCCCTAGGTGGCGGCTGAGCTAGAGGCCAAAATCTACAGGTAGTCACTTTGCTAAAAACAGCTCTGTTTTCTGTGATATGTCCACGTTGTGTTTTGGGGCATATCCTGTCGCGGGCGCTAGGCCTACCCACACAAGTGAGGTATCATTTTTATCGGGAGACGTGGGGGAACGCTGGGTGGAAGGAAATTTGTGGCTCCTCTCAGATTCCAGAACTTTCTGCCACAGAAATGTGAGGAACATGTGTTTTTTTAGCCAAATTTTGAGGTTTGCAAAGGATTCTGGGTAACAGAACCTGGTCCGAGCCCCGCAAGTCACCCCTCCTTGGATTCCCCCAGGTCTCTAGTTTTCAGAAATGCACAGGTTTGGTAGGTTTCCCTAGGTGGCGGCTGAGCTAGAGGCCAAAATCTACAGGTAGTCACTTTGCTAAAAACAGCTCTGTTTTCTGTGATATGTCCACGTTGTGTTTTGGGGCATATCCTGTCGCGGGCGCTAGGCCTACCCACACAAGTGAGGTATCATTTTTATCGGGAGACGTGGGGGAACGCTGGGTGGAAGGAAATTTGTGGCTCCTCTCAGATTCCAGAACTTTCTGCCACAGAAATGTGAGGAACATGTGTTTTTTTAGCCAAATTTTGAGATTTGCAAAGGATTCTGGGTAACAGAACCTGGTCCGAGCCCCGCAAGTTACCCCTCCTTGGATTCCGCTAGGTCTCTAGTTTTCAGAAATGCACAGGTTTGGTAGGTTTCCCTAGGTGGCGGCTGAGCTAGAGGCCAAAATCTACAGGTAGTCACTTTGCTAAAAACAGCTCTGTTTTCTGTGATGTGTCCACGTTGTGTTTTGGGGCATATCCTGTCGCGGGTGCTAGGCCTACCCACACAAGTGAGGTACCATTTTTATCGGGAGACTTGGGGGAACATAGATTAGCAAAACAAGTACTATTGCCCCTTGTCTTTCTCTACATTTTTTCCTTCCAAATATAGGAGTGTGTGTAAAAAAGACATCTATTTGAGAAATTCCCTGTAATTCACGTGCTACTATGGTCACCCCGGAATTCAGAGATGTGCAAATAACCACTGCTCCTCAACACCTTATCTTGTGCCCTTTTTGGAAATGCAAAGGTTTTCTTGATAGCAATTTTTTACTCCTTATATTTCAGCAAATGAATTGCTGTATACCCGGTATAGAATGAAAACGCACTGCAGGGTGCAGCTCATTTATTGGCTCTGGGTTCCTCGGGTTCTTGATGAACCTACAAACCCTATATATCCCCGCAACCAGAGGAGTCCAGCAGACGTAACGGTATATTGCTTTCGATAATCTGACATTGCAGGGAAAAGTTACAGAGTAAAACGTAGAGAAAAATTGATGGTTTTTTCACCTCAATTTCAATATTTTTCTTTTTCAGCTGTTATTTTCTGTAGGAAACCCTTGTAGGATCTACACAAATGACCCCTTGCTGAATTCAGAATTTTGTCTACTTTTCAGAAATGTTTAGGTTTCTGGGATCCAGCATTGGTTTCATGACCATTCCTGTCACTGACTGGAAGGAGGCTGAAAGCACAAAAAATTGCACAAATGGGGAATGCCCCAGTAAAATGCCAAAATTGTGTTGAAAAATTGGGTTTTCTGATTCAAGTCTGCCTGTTCCTGAAAGCTGGGAAGCTGCTGAGTTTAGCACCGCAAACCCTTTGTTGATGCCATTTTCAGGGGAAAAACCACAAGCCTTCTTCTGCAGCCACTTTTTCCAATTTTTTTGAAAAAAACGAAATTTTCACTGTATTTTGGCCAATTTCTTGGCCTCCTTCAAGGGAACCCACAAAGTCTGGGTACCTCTAGAATCCCTAGGATGTTGGAAAAAAAGGACGCAAATTTGGCTTGGTTAGCTTATGTGGACAAAAAGTTATGAGGGCCTAAGCGCGAACTGCCCCAAATAGGCAAAAAAAGGCCCGGCACAGGAGGGGGAAAAGGCCTGGCAGCGAAGGGGTTAACAGTGCGTTACAGGGACTCAAGTAATAGTTAGCTCAGGTAACTATAACTGCGGAACGTCCCTGTAACCTTTGCTTTTTTCAGTGGCTTCCTAAGGTTTTTTAATTCTATTTCTCAACTATTAAGTCCCTGTGAATGCTTGTATAGGTTGGTAAGTGGGTGTTTCAGTAGGTATATGGGTCTGTCAGTGAGTGTGTGAGATGTTTTGTGGGTCCTTGAATGGGTGCATACATCTCTAAGTATGTTGGTGAATGAGTGAATGAGTCTGTCATTGGGTCTGTGAGTGGGTGCATGAGTCTGCCTTGCTGTGTATGTGGGTGCATGAGTCTCTGAGTGGGTCTGTGAGGGGGTGCATCAGTGTCTCAGGGACTATGTGAGTGGGTGCATCAGTGTATGAGTGGGTCTGTGGGTAGGTGCGTGAGGATCTGAGAGGGTCTGTAAGTGGGTGCATGAGGGTCTGAGTGGGTCTGTGAGTGAGTGCATCAGTGTCTGAGTGGGTCTGTGAATGGGTGGGTCAGTGTCTGAGTGGGTCTTTGAATGGGTGCGTGAGGGTTGGAGTGGGTCTGTGAGTGGGTGCGTAAGTATCTGAGTGGGTCTGTGAGTTGGTGCTTGAGTGTCTGAGTGCATCTGTGAGTGGGTGCTTCAGTGTCTGAAAGGGTATGTGAGTGGGTGCATAAGTGTCTGAGTGGGTCTATGAGTAGGTGCATGAGTCTCTTAGTGGGTGTGTGAATGAGTGTATGAGTGTTTTACTGGCTGAGTGAGTGAGTTTGTGATTGGGTGTTTGTATGAGTGTGGATGCTGTAGCATTGCTCTACTGCATAACTTGAGTAATGGACTTTTTGACTTTGTTGAAGGTATGAAGCATGTTCCATATAACACCCTTATATAAGTTTTTATTGTGCCATTCTCCTCGATCACATGGGTTACGTTTATAAGTATGGGAACAGCCGGGGGGGGTAAGTAGGTATTGGGTGCACAGAGGTCTAGTTGCATATTAGCAAAACAATGTTTTAAATATAAAAACCATATTTGCTACGTTGCCATTGTTTGCGCCATCTCCTTTGTTTGCGACGACGATGGGCATTGGGATACGTAGTTCTGGTGATGCGCTTAATCATGACTGTAGCATGTTTTTTTAAAGCATGATACACATATGTAAATATATTTTAATTAGTACTTGACATCAGTAGTTTTTTAATATACTGTGGAAATTCAAATGTCTGCAACAAATTTTATTATAAAACACTCTCAATGTATATTTCCATTTTCCAATGACATCGGTGTTCACAGTGACGTCAGCGTTTGCGATGATCATGTGACCTGGAAACAAACAGATGTGATTGCAGGAGTCACTTTTCATTCACCTTCGAAGGAAGTTCACACATGTTTCTTCCTTCTTGTAGATTCCACTTGCTGTTAGGATCATTCCTTGCGCTCTCCTGTACTTTAAAGTGAAGATCTGTGCTGGTTTCTTTTTGTTATTTAAAAAACAAAATGGCATCAGGGAGAAGTGAAGAGAAGGAGAAAGTCCATCATGACGCTAAGGAGCAGGAATTACCAGCCGGAGCAGAAGGCTCTCCTGATGATGAACTACTGGCTAAAAAACATAGCATCGCATGGACTTTTTTCATCGTACCATTAGGTGAATCAAAAACAGTGGTAATATTGGTGAAGTGCACATTGTGCAATAAAACTCTGTCAAGGGGCAGTGGTAAGAAATATTCATGTGAAACAACTTCTATGCTCTACCACTTGAAAACATATTCTGAAAGTCATTTTAGAAGGGCACAGAAATATAGAGCTGGAGACCAAACATCAACCTTCAGGGCTGCACCACCTGTGGCTGGAGAGAGAGTGCTTAGGGAAGTGAAGAAGCAGAGGCCAGTAATTTCACCGGAGTTAAGGAGAGTTGGTATTTATTGCCTTGACTGTAACACCACCCTCGCAGCTGGTGAGCAGTGTGTAGATGTTATTTTGGATGCTGCAAGGTTACACACCTGTTAATTTTTCCTAAAATTTCATCCAGATTTTCTTCTGTTTTTCTTTTTGATGTTAGTTTTTATATCCCTTGTTGACATTTTATTTCATAAAAAATAAAAATAAATGCATAAAGTTAAAAACAAAAAAAATCAAAACACAGTTCTAGGATAAAATAAAAACAAGGGTTCTTCTCAGAACCGCCTTTCATGGTTAAAAAACAGATACACTGTATTTTTGTGTATATGTGAGAAAGACTGCATTTATAGGTGACTAAATAAGTGCATGAGTGTATACGGGTGAGTGACTAAGTGCATGAGTGAATGTATGGGTAATTGACTGAGTGTATGAACGTATGTGTGAGTAAGTGAATGCATGAGTGGTGTATGGGTGATTGAGTGTATGAGGGCATGTATGGGTGAGCGACTAAGTGCATGAGTGGTGTATGGGTGACTGATTGACTGTATGAGTAGAGTGTGGGAGGTTAACTGAGTGCATGAGTGTATGATTAGATGAGTGAGTGTCCCTTTTCTAACTATAACGTCTCTGTAACCTTCGTTTTTTCAGTGAATTACTAAGTGTTTTAACATTTTGTAAAATGCAGTGTGAAATAGATGTTGGGGGAGCAGAAGGGTTGAAGGCAGGGCCCGGCGTGGCACTGTGCAGTCCTCATCTAAGCTTTTAGGCACATAATAAAGATTACTGTAATATGGTATACTGTTCGGTCTTTAAAAACTAGGTCCAGGGATATCTCTAAACAATATGTGTGTGGTTCAAGAAGTGTTTTGAGACATCTAACAAAGTTGATCTGCAGCCACTATTGAAAAAGAAAAAGAAGTTAAAGACATGTTAGTATTTAAACTTCAAAGTTACCCAAACATAACAATACACATTGCTTATACTCTAAGACCATATTACAATGTAGTAAAAATATAATTTTCACTTTTTTACTGTTCTCAGCATCTATATTTCTTCACCGTAAACAATGGTTTGTATAAAGTATCATCTTCGAGCAGTGGGGAAAAAACAATCAATAGATTGTAAAAAGGAAACCCAAACCTGTACAGTAGATCCGTACCAACAAGTGATACTATGGGCCTGATTATGAGTTCGGTGGACGGTCTACACCGTTCGCCGAACTTCAGACGGGGAGGTTGCCATCACTCTTGCTACTTTTCCGCCAGGCCCATTAAGAGTTTCCTGCTAGGTTAGTGGGCGGAGCCTAGCAGGAAACAGCATACAGCATTGTCTCCGGCTCATAATTGAGCCAACGGCAATGCCATAGGCTGCAGGGTGCTGGCCAGGGGGGCTCCTGCACTGCCCATGCCCATGCCAACTGCTTGGGCAGTGCAAGGGCCCTCCCTTGGCCTCCCTTCACCCCTTCTTTGCCAGCCTTTTCATGGCGGTGCTACCCCTTGTGGAGAACGAGGTGCCCTGGTGGATTAGGATCGCCTCCTACCGCAAGACCACCGGGATCCCTGATCCTGGCGGAGCTGGCAGTCCCCCGGGGGCCTGACCGCCAGGGTTGAAATATGACACTCGGAACACCTCATTGGTGGTGGTCCCACCGCCATTCAGGACTCTGGTGGTCCAGTGACCGCCTGGCTAGTAATGAGGGCCTATGTGTTTCACTCACTACAATTCATTTAGTGTTTTTTTCTAGACATACTGCGCTAATCTAAAGAACTATATCTTAAAACTATTATTTATATTATTATATCTGGTACAATAGCACAAATAAATATGAATCAGTCTTCAATTTTAGAGATCCTTTTAAAAACATAGACCATGGTAGGCCAAATGTTTTCTAAACTGGTAATGATCTATGTACAGAAAATCCCATGCAGTACTTTTTTCCACAATTAGGACATTGAAGTTTGATTGGAGAAACAAAAGAGGACAATTTCGAAGTCTTGAAATAAGTTTTTGGTTCCAACTGCTGTAATTGAAGTATGTCTGTTCAGTTTCAGACTTTAATTAGAGAGTGTTGTATTGCGCTGTTATATCAACTCCTTTCTGGAACATAAAATGACTCTTGATTTTTGAAGATCTTTTTTAAAAACATTACCCATAATAGGCCGAATAATGCCTAAAAAAGAGGTGAACCACACAGACGAAAAACTGTATGCCCCTTCTTTAACCAGAATACTTCCTTAGAACATAGATGAGGAAAGAAAGATATGAGTTTGGTACCTTGAATGGAAGTTTTGGTTTGTATTTTAGGTTGATGTCATTGCGTTCTGTCAATCCATTTTTACTCTTTAAGTAGACAGTGTAGTGCCAGGGGGTTGCACTAACTCCGACATGAAAGATGATAGCCAAAGTAGTAAAAGTTATTTCTAAAAGTTATATTTGTCCAGATTTGAAGTTTGTAATCTGAGTTTCCAATTTGGAACCATCTGCTCTGCATTGTTGTAGCAGTTGTTTGTAGAAACAATCTAGACACAATGTCTGATCTGCAGATTGGGCATGCCATAATTTGGTTGGCAATCCGGTAATGTTAAGTAGAGAAATCGTTCAGAATTGATTGCAATCGTACATGTGAAAAAGCAGTCCTTCCCATCATGGTTCCATATGTAACTAACCCCAAATAAATCATCAACATTTACTCCTTCTTTTTCTAAGACTCCAAGATTGACCATAATAAATTCTTGTGCATCCTTTTGAGTGTTGAGAGTAAATGTTATTGATCTGGTACGTATATCTAAAAGATGTTGGATTCCTGAAGCAGAATGTATTACTCTTCTGTCACACATTAAACGTTGCAACAAATTATATAGTGTAGAACACATTCTCCTATCTGAATTTTGTTCAATTTGATTTACTACATGTGGTAAATGGAACAGTACATTGAGAACAACATTTGCATAGCAGTTGACTCCTGAACTGTTTTCCAAGTAGTAATCTACAATTTCAATGTCATTTTCCAATTTTCTCTTTTTAGTACCGTTTGTGTTTTCCTTCAGCGCTTTCTTTTCTTGATAGTCTGTAAACTGTTTTGTAATCTTCCGCTTTGGATAGATTATCCATTTCTCATAAACAGGGCACTGACTAAATGCAGCGTGTATAGATGTCTTAACGTACTCTTTTAAACAGCTTGCATCAGCACTAACTTTTTTCTCATCAAAGTCAATAAAAAAGAAACTGGACAATGTTTTCATTTGTGACAATGCTACATCTGACATTCCTCTTTGAATACAGAACTTTCAACATTAACTAAAGCTGCATCTACATTTAAACTTGGGATTTATGGAAGGTTACAGCATATGCTAGAAGAGAATGGAAACTGTTGCTGTCAGATATATGTGTCTTTTACAAGCAAAAACTGTAAAATACATTGCCAAATGTTTTACATCATCTATTTGATCAAATTTTATAGCCAAATATTATACCTCACCTCTTTTTGGAAAATTAATAAAATCAGTAACTTTACCCACTGAACTACTCACTAAACCTTCCTCAACATTTTAATTATGTCGCAAAACAATGTTACAATTTTTACAGGCATGTAAAGGCTTTTCTAATCCTGCTGTCTTGGATACTGATTTCTCTAAAGAATCCAATTTTGATTGCATTGACTATGTCAGTAGTATTGTCACTCCCTGATGTTCCATTTTATCAATAGCTGTAATTCCCAGAATCTCTATTTCGTCCAGTTGTAGTAATATTCATTAAAGTTGGAGCATTCTTGAAGTCTTGGTGTTAATCAAACTATAGATTTCTCTTCTTGAATGAAATTGAACAGTAGTTCTGGTGGCGTAATGTTAGATGGGGATACACTTTTGATGAGGTGACTTTGTAAAGCACATTTTCCTCTTTTGTGAGCACCCACACCCTCTAATGTCTTTCAGTGTAGCTCCATATTCCAGATCAGATGCTTGGCACATATTTTTCACTAATACTTTGTATTTAAAGTTTAACCAAATGTTCACGTTGCCAATACTTCCAAGGGAATTTCTTGTCTCATTATGCAAAAGTGTTTTGAAAACAGAATGTCCTTTTACAGGGGTAAGTTGGAGTAGGTCACCAAACACAATTAAATGTTTTCCTCCAAAAAGCACATCATAGTTTGTTGCTAAAATCTGTTGCATCCTTAAATGTATGAAAAAAAGCATTATGTTCGATACCATGCTGACTTCATACAGTCTCCAACCTTTTTTTTGTAGTAAAAGCTACCTATGTTCAATGAAAATCATTCAGAGCTATGAATAAGATTAGAATTGTAATACTGACCACATCAGACAAGTTTACATGTTTGTTTTAAATATACACTTTTCAGTTTTTGTAGGCTGGGTTGCATACAGGAGAGCTACTTATAGGTAGCTCACGAGCTACTCGTTTGAGACACCTGTATTAGAAGCTTACGTTTTTTCAATACTCTTAACACCTCATGGCAAACGTCACCAGATAATTTCTGATATTTTAATTTATTGTCATGTTCAACAGGCAGCATTAGTAGTGATGTAGAGTAATTCTTTTATCGTTATGTGCAGATAATCCTGTTGGTGCTGTTACTAAAATGACAAATTTGAATTTGTAGCCTTCTGTAAATAACCAGTGAGAACTTTAATTAGAAAGCTATTGTCAGTACCGACTTGTCCACTGATATATAGTAATATTGGTTTGTATGAAAAACAATCACATTGCTTCTTCTCAGTGAGAAATCCATGCTCTATTTTATCTTTTACTTAATCGTAAATTTCTCTCTGTTCATTGTTCAGCTGTCCAGCTAACTGTTTGAAATACACAGTTTCCTCTCTTGCCTGTTGCATTGCAATCTCCACTTCATTAATAGCTATAGCTGTTCATTTTGAATTACTGGTTCTCCAAGAGGATCTTGACTTCCTGGTACAGAACTTTGGCTGCTCTGTGAACTCTCCCTGGCTATCTCAGCAGTGATGGGTTCTTCCTGTTCAATCTCATCTTTCAACATATGCTAGTATGCTGGGAACACAGAGCAATGGATATTGTCTTTCGCAGCATTGAATGAATCTTCATGACCATCATAGTGTCCAAGTAAATCTGATTCAGTACACCATGGCTTGAACACATGCAAAAGTGGAAAGTAGAAAAACTCTCTTCTCTCTGCAGTTTGGTGAGCAAGCTTTCTGAGGTTAATTAGATTTCCTTTGTTGTGTCTCACCAAACAACCATCACATCCAATGACTGCAAACCTTCCTTCTTCTATGTTTTCAGTTGCATTAGTTCTACATGTATAAAGCTGAAGTACTTCATAGAGACACATGCTTTCAAGATGGATACTCCTACTTGGGTAGTATCCATCCAGCAAATTAGTCTTTAGAATGTCTGTGCTCTCAGGATCAAATTCTGCAAGGTACTGTATTTCTGGAAAATACTTTAATACTCTATTATGAGAGCTTACAAGACCTAGGCCTATGAGAACAAACTTGCAGAGCTCAACCTACTTGCACATTTATACCATCCAGTTTCCCTATGGGAAAGCATTTTCAAACCAAAACTGTACAATTTCTTGGTAAGAGTTTATTCTGTAGAAGTTTCCTCCCACACCTCTTTCATCTCTGTCTTCTCTGACTTTGTGATATAAGAAGTCACACAGCAAGCAACAGCAATTAAGTATTTTGCAACAAATTGTACATCCATGTTTGCATTCCAAGTGTTCGGAATAACAGAGCTGCAGTCATTTATATATTTAGATGCTTCAGTTCTTTTGTGTTTTTATGCAGTTTTATGGTGATTTTATGTTTTAGGATGTGTCTCACTGCTGGCAAAAAGCTGTTGACTGTTCTCTGTGAGATGACAGATTGTGGGAATCCACAATGAAATCTTGCGTAAAACTTTGCTTTTGATCTATATTTTTGATGACAGTATTTACCACACTGATGATTTTGAAATCATAGAACTTGTTATCTCAGACCCTTGTCAGCAGTTTCTTTTGGAATGGCACATGTCACATACTATTCTCTAAAAGACACGACAGACTGATTAGTGTCTGTTCCAAAATTTGAGGCATCTTTTACCCATAACAGCCTGTAAACATGTGGAACACCTCTAGCTTGGTACTCATTGTGCCAAAAGAAATCATTAATTTCACTAGGAGGAGAATTTGTTTTATTGCCGATGAAGTCCATCTTTGCTTGAAATATGTGGTTAAAATATCTGCTAACATTAGCTGGCTCAAATGAGCTGGTTCTCCTAGAGTCCTTAAATTGATGTTGTTTATGTATGAATTTGCTTCTTGTAAGAAGTCAAGGAGGTCATTCCACGCATACTCAGCACAACTGAGCATCAGAAACCAGGTAGGTGTTCATATGTTGCTTACCATGCATTTTAGCTCACCATGATGATGATACCAATATTTGTTGGTACTATGTTGACATGCCATCAAATTAATCAAGTTGTATTCCAGGTATTCGTTTTTTCCCTTGAATTTTTTCAACAAATTTCTTGGTAATAAATTCTGCAATTTAACCTCTTGATGGAAGTGTGTAATCCTCCATATGTGTAATATCTTGAATATCACCCACATTTTTATAGTAAATATTATTTTGTACCAGATACAATTTTCCTTTTTTAACTTTACTAACATCTACTAACTCTTGCCAAATCTTTTTGCTCTTGGTAGGGACATCATTGAGTAGAATTACAAGCCCTTCTTCCAATTCTGTCTGCACCGGATAGGTTCAATATTTTGCTTCACGTCTAATGGCAAGTACACAACTCTACCTTTCAGACCTTTCTGGAGCTCAGTTGGAGATAATTTTCCAGTCTTTGGCTCCATATGGACTACAGCTTGAAATGGATGTACACATTGTATAAGTATAGAGTCATAAATACTCAAATCTTGAAGCTCATGTGGAATTGAAACCAGTTCAAACTTGTTATACACTGCTCTAGCATTTTATTGTCCTCCAACTTATTATAACATTACTTACATTTTTTTTAACATGTGAAACAATCAAAGCGTTCATCTAAAAATAAATAAGCTGTAAATTCTTGCCAGTAATCTCTATTCTCTTTTTCAGTTTTGGAAGACACAATAACATAATGAGTTTGACTTTTGTAGTGAGTGCATCGAGAACACATACAAACACAGTCCGGTTTCTCTGAACAGACTGTTTTAAACTTTCTAATCTCTTCATTAAAGTTAGCAATGGTAATACCAGTCTCTTGTTCTGCTATACCTGCAGATATCAATTCTTTATTTTCCATACATTCCTCTTCTGGACCAAAGAAAAAAAATTGTACATCATCACAAACCTTTTCTACCTCTAAATCTATACTATACAAAAGAGCTCTATTCATTAGTTCTAAACATAGTGCAGGAGTCTTCACATGGTAAAGCTGCCTAACTAAAGTTCACATTTGAGAGTGGTGTACTGCTAACATTCTAAAATGATGAAAGGTGCTTTGGCACACTTTCTTTGCTAGACATGCTAGTGAATATCCCTGTAGGTTTGTAGATGTCCTTACTTTGCAAGGATGTAATTCTTGCAAAATTGACATTTTCTGCATAAGATTTTTACATGACATGATATGTAGAACATTTCTCAATAGGTCAATTGATTGCTGCCGAACACTGCAAATACTGCTACAGTTCCACTTATATGCAGGGACCTGTGCTCACCTTTCCTGTACCTCTTCAGCTACGACTTCCTCTACATTTCTTGGTAACACTACCTCTTTTTCAATAGGAGAACCATCTTTCTTTTCATAACATCATCCAGATTCATCAACTGCATGCACTAATGTATTTTCTTGCAAGTAGCTCTGAAAGTAAGGCTCAGTACTAGAAGTATGTCTCCATTCACCACTGAAAAGTTTGCAAAAGTTAATTCTATTGACCAGTCTTTTCTGTCTTTTTCTCCTCATACTCATCAATATAGTATCTAGTGTTTGCATTCTGTTTACAATCAGAATAAATATCTTCCTTTTTTGAGTAAAGGCCTTATCAGCCACACCCTCAACACATTCCTTTTGAATGACAGTTTCTCTCTTATCTTTATACTTCTTCATGTGCTTTATTAGGTTCTGAATTACTCGGCTATGAAACATTCTAACTGATTTCCTTGAACCGGCACTGCCTTTTGGTTAAACTCTGTCCTTTGTAGGATTGTATCTTTCTTGTATCACATTCTTTCGTGCCTTTCTTATTTGATCTTACACATTGTTTCTTATTTACTTCATTTTGCTGTCTTTTAAGTTGACCACATTCTATTTTAAGAAATGTCTTTGCTCTCTTACCAGCAGGTTTTTTCTCCTTTAGTAATGTGTCTGCATTTTGCCTAGTTTGTTTTTCAGTTGTGAGGAGATAATATTGTTTCCTCTCTTTCTTTCTTAGCTCACTTTTTGGCAGCATTGTAAGTCTGTATAGTTAAGTAGAAGGTTATATCTTCATTTTGCTGTCTTTTAAGTTGACCGCATGCTATTTTAAGAAATGTCTTTGCTCTCTTACCAGCAGGTTTTTTCTCCTTTAGTAATTTTTCTGCATTTTTCCCCTTTTGTTTCTCAGTTGTGAGAAGATAATATTGTTGCCTCTCTTTCTTTCTTAGCTCACTTTTTGACAGCATTGTAAGTCTGTATAGTTAAGTAGAAGGTTATATCTGCAAAGTAACAAGAAAGGTACTTTTCTGTTTTAATGATATAGTTTCACATTAAATATTCTAATTAGTTACATAGTTATTTTTACTAAAGTGTGGGCTCAAGAGTAGTCAAACAGACTTTAGAAACCAACTTAAGTGGACAGTGAGAGTTCACACACAGGGTTTGCAGTAGTAGGTCTTGCCCATGATTAAAGCAGTATTTGTCTTCATACGTGACAAGATTATGACAGTACTTTACCATATTTCTAACTAAATGTAGGAGAACATCTACAGAAGTGCAATGAGATGTTACAGTCAATGTGCTGGTATTCTGTTTTAGTATCTATGTGGCTTTCCAAATGGGTATGCAAGTGGCTGAACAAAGATCCTAGTATCCGTGTTAGGGAAAAGATGGGTATATGGGTATATCTTGAACTGCCTTTGATACTGCTTCATACATAAGTAGTTTCAGAGTATATGAGTGAATGTTGAAGTCTGCGTGTCGCTTTGTGACTGGGTGAGACAGAATCACTACGCATTGGAAAATATGTCAGTTCCTTTATGAGTGGCATACTCTATGTAGTGCTTGGCTTAGGGGTCTGCAAGTGCATGAGTAAGTTTCCAAAACTGAAAAGGACACTTCTCAATCACCTAAGCACAAAGCACCATGCTTTATGACATACCTGCAACATGTCTCAGAGGTAAGTTATTTCCTCTAAAATATGAGTTTAATACTTGACAAAGGGCTTTTAGAGGCCAACTTCAGTGGTAAGTGGGAGTGCACACGTAAATGTGCTGGTATGTGACTGTCTGTTTTAGTCTCACTACGCCTCTCTAAATGTGTATGTAAGTGTATGAATGAATACCTCAGTGCCTGTGTTAAGGCATAGAGGGGTATGTGGGTGTGTCTGAAATTGCATTTGGTACTGCTGGATACAAAAGTACGTGAGTGAATGTAGAACTCTCTGTGTCGTCCAGTGGCTGGGCAAGACAGAATATTTATGCTTTGGAAACATGTATGTCAGTTCCTTTATGAGTGGTGTACTCTATGAAGTGCTTTGCTTAGGGGTCTGCAAGTGCACAAGTAAGTTCCTAAAACAGAAAAGGAGATTTTCCATTACTCAAGCACAAAACACCACGCTTGATGCCAGTTCTACAGCACATCTTAGAAATTAGTTATTTCTATTAAAACATGGGTTTAAGACTTGACAAAGGACTTTTAGAGGCCCATTTCCATGGGCAGTGACAGTGCACACACAGGCTCTGCACTAGTAGGCCTCACCCATGATTAAAGCAGCATATACCTGGATACATGACAAGATTGTGTCACTATTTTGCTAAATATCTGAGTGAATGTAGGAGTCCACCTATAGCAGTGCCATGAGATGTTTTAGAAAATGTGGTGGTATGTCACTGTCTGTTTTAGTACCTGTCTGACTCTCTAAATGTATATGTAAGTGGCTAAACGAATACCGCAGTCTCTGTGTTAGAAAATGGAGACATATGTGGGTGTGTCTTGAACTGCCTTTGATGCTACTGCATACATAAGTACTCTATGAGTATGAGAGTGAATATAGAAGTCTCTGTGTCGCTCTGTGACTAGGTGAGACAGAGAATCTATGCCTTGGAAACAAGCATGTCTGTTTCTTTATGAGTGGTATACTCTATGTAGTGCTTGACTTAGGGGTCTGCAACTGCATAAGTAAGTTTGTAAAACTGAAAAGCACATTTACAAATTACTTAAGCACAAAGCACCAGGCTTCATGACATACCTAGAATATATCTCAGAGGTGACTTATTTGTACTAAGACATTGGTTTAACAATTGACAAAGGGGTTTTAGACACCAACTTGAGTGAGCAGTAGGAGTGCACAGACAGGCTCTGCACTAGTAGGCCTCACCCATGATTAAAGCGGTATTTCTCTGCATACATATCATGATTATGTCACTACTTCCCTATATTTCTCACTTAATGTAGGAGAGCACCTACAGAAGTGCTATGAGATGTTACAGTAATTCTGCCTGTATGTGACTATCTGTTTTAGTACTTTCCTGGCTTTCTAAATGGGTATGCAAGTGAATGAACAAATACCCTAATGCCTCTGTCACTAGGAGTGATAGAGGCTCTATGCTTTTGTGAATATGTCGGTCACTTGCCTTATGGGTAGTGTACTGTCTGTGGTACTTGGTGCAGGGGCCTGTGAGTGCATGAGTTAATTATTCCTTCATGGGTGCTACAATCTATATAGTACCTGGCATAGGGGCCTGCAAGTGCATGACTAGCGTCTTCATCTCAAAACCAAATCTCTCCTGTTTTAAACACAAAGCACCACAGTTTATGACAGACCAACAGCATATTTCAGAGATGAGTAACCTAGTACATGCCATGAGAACCTGCTTGTGTGAAACCATACACAGGTTCTGCACTACGAGGGCTGACCCATATTTAAACACTTCATGTTTAAGTATGCTTACCAGTCTTGTGCTACACATCTGACTCTGTATTAGTTTAATGACAACTCTTAGCATCTAAGCACATACAAACCTGCCTTATAATTTACCAACACCTACCCTAACAAGTATTTAATACATTGTTCTCAACTTCATCAAATTCAAGGTTAATATACACCAACAGTGCATGTTTTTCCCTTTTAATTTTTAGTCTTGCAATTTTCTTTTAAAATGCAATAATTAGGAACACAAGTCCCAGAAATTTAAAGAAAAGCATTCTTTCTGAACAGCACATCATGTATAGACATGTACAAAAGTTTGCATCTAGTAATACATTGTTAAGTATAACTTCAACCTTTAGTGTGCAATTATTTTCTACCAATTACACCATGCACTAACGCTGCACACACATAATGTGCAGTTCCAGGCAACATATTGTGAACTAACCTCTCAAACACCTAGGGGGTCATTCTGACCCTGGCGGTAAAAACCGCCAGGGCCAACGACCGCGGGAGCACCGCCAACAGGCTGGCGGTGCTCCCATGGGCATTCTGACCGCGGCGGTACAGCCGCGGTCAGAAACGAAAAACCGGCGGTGCACTGCCGGTTTACCGCTGCCCTGGGGAATCCTCCATGGTGGCGCAGCTTGCTGCGCCGCCATGGGGATTCCGAGCCCCATACCGCCATCCTGTTCCTGCCGGTTTTGGCCGCCAGGAAGAGGATGGCGGTATGGGGTGTCGTGGGGCCCCTGGGGGCCCCTACAGTGCCCATGCCAATTGCATGGGCACTGCAGGGGCCCCCGTAACAGGGCCTCACAAAGATTTTCAGTGTCTGCCATGCAGACACTGAAAATCGCGACGGGTGCAACTGCACCCGTCGCACCCCTTCCACTCCGCCGGCTCCATTCGGAGCCGGCATCCTCATGGAAGGGTGTTTCCCGCTGGGCTGGCGGGCGGCCTTCTGGCGGTCGCCCGCCATCCCAGCGGGAAACTCAGAATAACCGCGGCGGTCTTTTGACCGCGCAGCGGTATTCTGCCGGCGGGACTTTGCCGGGCGGCCTCCGCCGCCCGCCAAGGTCAGAATGAGGGCCCTAGTCTGCACCTCAGAGAAATTGCATCTCAGTCACCTATTAATAAATATATAAAAACACTCACATTACCACTCATAGATCATCTCAGCTACTTTGAAAAATGTTCTATATATTTTGCACTCTCTTTTGACAATCTCAAGTAGGCATATGCATTTTTAATCATTTTTCTCAGAATTAAATGTAATTCACATAACTGAAGATCGAGTTTGTTGGTGAAACAGTTTTGTGTCCTCTTAATATATAGATTAAACAGTCTCAGGAACTGTGAAAACTAAACAAAAGAATGACACACCACTCTCATGCAAAGGAACCATGAATGGAAACCTTTTCAACTTTGCACTGCCTGATACTGTGGAAGTCAGCAAATACGAACACACCTTTCATATTTTACTTTTGAAAGTCCAGTTCTGAATGGTTAGTATGTGTTAACCCTTTTGAGTACTTTCCAGAGAAGCCCAACATGGTGCATTTTGTGTTGTTATTTACATCTTGATTGCGATTATCGTGGGGCATATACGCGAAAAAAAAGGGTGTCTAAAACCTTGATATTTTCATGACTTTACCTCTACAGTACAATTTATTAGCAAACCCTCACTAGGAAATTAAACTCTTTTTTCATCAATAATGAGTACAAACATCTTTATTTTTTTTAAAGAGAGAACTATCTCTTTAACACCCTTCTCCCAATATACTCTTAGCAATGTCTGAATAGAAACGCATTAGAACCAATAGATTAGGTCACAAGTTTGCAGACTATTCTAGAAGGGGCATACTAGTTACAAAATGAGGTGCAGCAGGTGTGGTTAACTGTAGAGATTGAAAAGCATATCCAGGACTGTATTTTTGTATTTTTACCTGACCCAATCACAGACCAACTTACTAATCACACTACCTAATTCTATTCACTAGCACATTCACAGCACCCAATCAAATATGTTTTTCTTCTAAACCTAAAGCACATCTCAACTTTAACTGCCTTCCATTTTCAAAACTGCCTAATTCAGCCCCAGTCTGCTATTGCTGCTTCACTTCAAAATGGTAAGGGTGTGGATTGTGGGCCACAGCTATGTCTTTTGGGCTAGGGAGGCTGCTAGAAAGAGTAGTATTGATAGAGACTTGGGTTTGGTTAATGTGGACATTAATTAAATTAGCCAGAGAGGGTTAAAGTGGCATCAATTGCTACCTTTGATTCAAAGCATTAGGATTGCCAACCCCCTAACCTCATCACTGTGCACTGTGTTGGAAATGATCTAGGCACACTGACTGGGGCAGGACTGGAATTCCTAATGAAGGGTACCTTTTCAAAATGTATGTCACTTTTTCCTAATACTGTCTTGGTGTACCTCAACATATGCCAAAGGCAGAAATGGAAGTGGTCAAATCAGTTCTGGCCACAGATTGGCAAAGCCAGGAAACATGTAAATACAACTGTTTCTGCATTCCTCAGAGACCATCACATGGGCTGTATGTAGAACAACAACCTGCGCTTTGACATGGATGGTATTTATAGAAGTGACGGTGTGCAGACGAAGGCAACAGGATGCCTCTTTAAAACCTGAAACTATGCATCTGGTCTTACATGTAAATGTTGCATACTCACAATGAACACAAAGTTTCTTCTCAGTCCAGATCAAAACAGGATACGCTGTTCTTTCCAGTTAGTTCCTTCCATTTGCAAAGTCTTTCTTGATCACTATGTAATTCTTTTAATTCTTGTAATTCTTTTCTGCAGCATTGAAGGTTCTGGGGAAAAAGCAAATGGGTATCCCACCGCAGTCTTAGTGTGTCTTTGTGATAATACTGCTCCGGTGGCTTGGCTGACACTTCTTTTCCACCAAAAACTACAGACTTGTACCTCTGTATTGTAAAATAGAGACAGAATAAAGGAAATCTTTAAATAACAAAAGTCTGCATCATGCACATTACCCCATGCTAAAGGATAATCCTTCTAAGTGAATTTCATGATTGGTTTATTGATATCATATAAATTTGGAGTGAAATGACTAGAAATATGTGTGAATCCAGAGGACTCCTCTATCGCTTTCCCTTTCTCTTTTGCTGGATCCATGTTTATATCATTCCTGGAAATGACAAACCTGAAAAAGGCGACATCAGTGGACTCAAGGGTATATTTCTCATCTTGGTCAATAAACGGTTCTTCCTCCGTCATCAGAGTACTTCTACGAGATAATGTTGAGGTTGCTCTTTATTGTCTTAAAACACCAGGATGTCATCTAGGTAAATGATGATGTATGAATCCATTATATCAAGAATGTAACTGAGCAGATCGCCAGGATACTGGGTATGGCAAAAGACATAACTAAAAACTCAATAGGACCATACAAGGTGTTAAAGGCAGTCTTGCACTCATCCCCATCCACAACTAGGTGATAGGTTTCTCAGTGTAAATGCTTCCTTGTGTAAATGTATTTTAATTTGATTTAAAAAAAATAGAGATCAAGGGGGAGGTATCTCAATTTAATATTGTTATTTCTGCTTTTTTTTAGATTCCCTCCCAGGCTTTGAGAAAGCACTGTCTGACAGAATAAGTAAACAGGAAACATACTGTTATTACACTTACCAAAGTCTTGATAAGTAGAGCGTTATGACCTCAGCACCAGGCTGGGAGACCTAAAAAGAAGCACTAGGGTTGTGCTTACTGAGCTGTCCAATACCTGTAGTGGCACACCACCAAAGCTGCCAGGTAGTGGCTCAGAACAACTCCAGAGGTCTCCACGAGGGACAAGACTCCGATGGAGACCAAAAAGACAGTTAAATCTGCTAAGATTGTCTTGGGTGACCCAGAGGCTGAACCATTGTCGGGCCTCAGTGATGATCAGTGTAGGAGGCTGGCCTGGCTTGTAGTGGGTACCAAGGGGTACTTACACTCTGTACCAGGTCCAGTTATCCCTTATTAGTGTAGAAGAGGTGTTTCTAGCAGCTTAGGCTGATAGAAGGTAGCTATAGCAGAGCAGCTTAGGCTGAACTAGGAGACATGCAAAGCTCCTACTATACCACTGGTGTCATATGCACAATATCATAAGAAAACACAATACACAGATATACTAAAAATAAAGGTACTTTATTTTTATGACAATATGCCAAAAGTATCTCAGTGAGTACCCTCAGTATGAGGATGCCAAATATACACAAGATATACGTAAACAATACCAAACATATGCAGTAATAGCAAAAGGAAGTAATGCAAGCAATGTAAAGTTACAGTAGATTGCAATAGGAGCACATAGTAATAGGGGCAACACAAACCATATACTCCAAAAGTGGAATGCGAACCACAAAGGGACCCCAAACCTATGTGAGCTTGTAGAGGGTCGCTGGGACTGTAAGAAAACAGTGAGGGTTAGAAAAATAGCCCACCCCAAGACCCTGAAAAGTAGGTGTAAAGTGCACCTATATTCCCCAGAGAGCACAGAAGTCGTGATAGGGGAATTCTGCAAAGAAGACCAACACCAGCAATGCAACCAAAGTGGATTTCCGGACCTGAGTACCTGTGAAACAAGGGGACCAAGTCCAAGAGTCGCAACAATGTCGAGAGAGGGCAGATGCCCAGGAAATGCCAGCTGAGGGTGCAAAGAAGCTGCCACCGGATGGTAGAAGCTGTGGATTCTGAAAGAACGAAGAGGACTAGGAACTTCCCCTTTGGAGGATGGATGTCCCACGTTGTGAAGAAGCTTGCAGAGGTATTCCCACACAGAAAGACCGCAAACAAGCCTTGCTAGCTGCAAGGGTTGTGGTTAGTTTTTTTGGATGCTACGCTGGCCCAGGAGAGACCAGGATGTTGCCACTTGGATGAGGAGACAGAGGGGGCGACCAGCAAGTCAGGGAGCCCTCACAGAAGCAGGCAGCACCCGCAGAAGTACTGGAACAGGCACTTAGAAGAGGAGTGAACCGGAGTCCATGCGAAGTCACAAAAGGGAGTCCCACGACGCCGGAGGACAACTCAGAAGGTTGTGCACTGCAGGTAAGAGTGTCGGGGAACCAGGCTTGGATGTGCATGAAGGAAATCCTGGAAGAGTGCACAGGAGCCGGAGCAGCTGCAAATCACGCAGTACCCAGCAATGCAGTCTAGCGTGGGGAGGCAAGGACTTACCTCCACCAAACTTGGACTGAAGAGTCACTGGACTGTGGGAGTCACTTGGACAGAGTTGCTGAGTTCCAGGGATCACACTCGTCATGCTGAGAGGGGACCCAGAGGACCGGTGATGCAGTCTTTTGTTGCCTGCGGTTGCAGGGGGAGGATTCCGTCGTCCCACGGGAGATTTCTTCAGAGCTCCTGGTGCAGAGAGGAGGCAGGCTACCCCCAGAGCATGCACCACCAGGAAACAGTCGATAAGGCGGCAGGAGAAGCGATACAAGGTTGCAGTAGTCGTCTTTGCTACTTTGTTGCGGTTTTGCAGGCGTCCTGAGCAGTCAGCGGTTGATCCTTTGGCAGAAGGTGAAGAGAGAGATGCAGAGGAACTCGGATGAGCACTTGCATTCGTTATCTCAAGAAGTTCCCAAAGCAGAGACCCTAAATAGCCAGAAAAGGAGGTTTGGCTACCTAGGAAGGAGGATAGGCTAGCAACACAGGTAAGAGCCTATCAGAAAGATTCTCTGATGTCACCTGCTGGCCCTTGCCACTCAGAGCAGTCCAGTGTGCCAGCAGCACCTCTGTTTCCAAGATGGCAGAGGTCTGGAGCACACTGGAGGAGCTCTGGGCACCTCCCCTGGGAGGTGCAGGTCAGGGGAGTGGTCACTCCCCTTTCCTTTGTCCAGTTTCGCGCCAGAGCAGGGCTGGGGGATCCCCGAACCGGTGTAGACTGGCTTATGCAGAGATGGGCACCATCTGTGCCCATCAAAGCATTTCCAGAGACTGGGGGAGGCTACTCCTCCCCAGCCCTGACACCTTTTTCCAAAGGGAGAGGGTGTAACACCCTCTCTCTGAGGAAGTCCTTTGTTCTGCCTTCCTGGGCCAGGCCTGGCTGGACCCCAGGAGGGCAGAAACCTGTCTGAGGGGTTGGCAGCAGCAGCAGCTGCAGTGAAACCCCGGGAAAGGTAGTTTGGCAGTACCCGGGTCTGTGCTAGAGACTCGGGGATCATGGAATTGTCTCCCCAATGCCATAATGGCATTGGGGTGACAATTCCATGATCCTAGACATGTTACATGGCCATGTTCGGAGTTAGCATTGTGACGCTGTACATAGGTAGTGACCTATGTCCAGTGCACGCGTGTAATGGTGTCCCCGCACTCACAAAGTCCGGGGAATTTGCCCTGAACGATGTGGGGGCACCTTGGCTAGTGCCAGGGTGCCCACACACTAAGTAACTTTGCACCCAACCTTCACCAGGTGAAGGTTAGACATATAGGTGACTTATAAGTTACTTAAGTGCAGTGGTAAATGGCTGTGAAATAACATGGACATTATTTCACTCAGACTGCACTGGCAGGCCTGTGTAAGAATTGTCAGATCTCCCTATGGGTGGCAAAAGAAATGCTGCAGCCCATAGGGATCTCTTGGAACCCCAATACCCTGGGTACCTCAGTACCATATACTAGGGAATTATAAGGGTGTTCCAGTATGCCAATGTGAATTGGTGAAATTGGTCACTAGCCTGTTAGTGACAATTTAGAAAGCAGAGAGAGCATAACCACTGGGGTTCTGGTTAGCAGAGCCTCAGTGAGACAGTTAGTCATCACACAGGGAACACATCCAGGGCACACTTATGAGCACTGGGACCATGGCTGGCAGGGTCCCAGTGACACATACACTAAAACAACATATATACAGTGAAATATGGGGGTAACATGCCAGGCAAGACGGTACTTTCCTACAATCAGGGACAGCCAACAACATCTAAATGAGCTCCACCCTCAATGCAAGCCACTCCCATGAACAGTTACAATGCTGCTGCCTTCCTGAAACTGCCACCACCTTTCAATACTACCAAAAAGCAAAATATTGGTGATAGATGGACTGCTTGCATAGATACATTTGAAGATTTTATTGAGGCATTTGAAGGGACTGATAAAAAGATTATAAAGTATCTCAGAAATCTTGCTGGTGATAGTGTGAAAGAAGTCACAAAAGAAAATGCCTAGAACTGATGAAGAAGTCACTTACAGTCAGCTTAAAAATGCTTTGAATCTCAAGTTCGATCCAATAACAAATATTGATTACGAACGGTATGTTTTCAGTCAAGAACGTCAAGGAGTTGGTGAAACTATCAATGAGTTTGTGGAAAGACTTGGTGTACTCATCAAACATTGTAGGTTCAATTAATTTAATGATGAAGAAGCTATGCGTCTTAGAATTAATTATGGATGCTTGTCTGATTCATTCAGATGATGAATGCTGAGAGAAAACATGTTTTGAGTGAGTGCTGATGCCTGTCAGAGCTGAGGAACATGCTGAGAGACAAGCTGCTAACATAGAGGCCAGAGGTGCCAGAGCGAATAAGTCATGAGTATGAAAAGTAAGCTGAAGCTAAAGACTAAAGAACACAAAGTGATGTCCACATGTAAAAAGAAGTTGTGTTTTTTTGTTTCCACATGAAGGAAAGTGTCCCACCATTGGACAGATTTGTAACGGCTGTGCGAAAGAGAACCATTTTGTGATGATGTGTAAAGTAAAGGAAAAAGTAAGTGAGTCATGGCATGAAGACAAAATGGCTGCCAGAAAATTCCAGAAGCAACGTTCGACGCACACCCACAAGGCTGAGCGGCGATATCAGTTGAGGCAAATTGATACTAAACTAAGTCAATCATCTAAATCATCATCAAACAGTTCATCTACCTCGATAATAAGTGAACGTGAAGAAAGTCATTGTGCCATGTCACTGTTTACTTCAGAGAAAGGTGGGCACATGTTGGATTGGATGCATGTGAAGAAAGCTGTCAGTTAATGAAAGGTCGACATACCAAAGCAGCAAAATCAGACAAACACTGTCCAAAGATTACATTGAAAATACATGGTTGTTCGATTCCTTTCAATAATGATGGTGAATATCAAAAATACAAATATGTCCAAAATTAATTCTCCTAACTCAGGAAGGAGTTATGCTGCAAGGGTCAAGAATCCTGATTCCAGAGAGTATGTGACAGAAAGTAATTGAAGTGGCTCACGAATGACACTGTGATATCATTGCCACAAAAAGAGCTCTCTGACACCGAGTTTGGTTTCCATATTCTAGATGAAAAAGTATAAAAGAATTCAAGGCCTGTGATATATGCAACTGCTTTTGGCCATTGTTACACACCATACTTTGAATATGTCAGAACTCCCTTGACATGCAGACATGGGAGAGAATAACCATCAGCTTCTTTGGTTCCCTTGATAATGTACATCATATAATAGTGATTGTAGATGAATACTCATGTTTACAGTTGCCTGATGATTTCTCATCCATGACTCATAAACAAGTCACAGAAAAACTAGATGGCATATTTGCAACATGGGGCATCACAGCCATTGTGTAGTCTGATAATGGCCTGCCCTTTAACAGTAAAGAATTCCAAGAGTTCCTAGAGCATCTGAACATAAAGCATCAAATGACCACAGCTTTATGACCTCAGGCCAATGGACTTGTTGATCGTTTTATGAGCATACTAAAGAAGGCAGTACATTGTGCAACTCTTGAGAAGCTCAGTTTGAAAACAGTACTAAATTCTATTATAAAAGCTTATCGTTCAATACCCGACTCGGCTACAAGTGAGAGTCCTGCTACTTTGGTATTTGGGAGAGCAATGACAACCAAGGCCCTGATTTATATCTTTTGGTGCAAAACTGCACTCATGCAGTTTTGCACCAAAATGTTTAGCACCGGCTTCCACCATTTCTGTGCACCAGCCAGGCACCATATTTATGGAATGGTGCAAGCCGGTGTAAAGGGTGGGCTAGCGTAAAAAAAATGATGTTAGTCGGGAGGGGCTGAAGCTATGGAAGAAGGTGGTTTTGCACCAAAAAATGACTTTACGCAGGTTAGAGTAAAAAAAAATGACTCTAACCTGCCTAGAGTCATTTTCTGCCACAAAACCATCCATACCACATGACTCCTGTCTTAGAAAAGACAGGAATAATGCCCACCACCCCACTGGCCAGCACAGGGGACCATGGTTCCCTGGGCATTGCCATTGCATCCAGTGCCATGTAGGGGGGGCCCATTTCAGGGCCCCTTTTGGCACTTTAAAAAATAAAATGCAATACTTACCTGTATTTACCTGGGATTGGGTCCCCCATCCTCCGCAGTCCCTCTGGTGTGGGTGGGGGTGCTCCTGGGGCCTAGGGAGGGCACCTGTGGGTCATTTTCTGACGCAAAACCATTGATACCATGACTCTTGTGTTGGAAAAGACAGGTGTCATGCCCACCACCCCAATGGCCAGCACAGAGGACCAGGGTCCCCTGGGCATGGCCATTCCACCCTGTGCCATGTAGGGGGCCATTTCTGGGCCCCCAATGGCATTTAAAAAACAAAAATACTTACCTGTACTTACTTATACTTACCTGGGAAGGGGTCCCCCATCCTCCACTGTCCCTCTGGTGTGGGTGGGGGTGTCCCTGAGGACTGGGGAGGGCAACTGTGGGCTTATTCCATGGTGTTCCACCATGGAAGTAGGCCCACAGGTGCCCTAATGCCTGACCTGGCCCAGGCGTCTAAAAATGGTGCAAAGCAAGCTTTGCACCATTTTTTGACCCCCTCCCGTGTGTGATTTTAGCACGAGGGATAAATATCGCACTAAGGCCATAGAGTCATTTTTTTTCCCGGGAGCACCTACTTTGCGTCGCATCAATTTGCCGCTAGACGGTCTAGCGCCAAAGTATAAATATGGATTTCTTTTTGCAGCTAATTTGCGTAAAAAAATTATGCAAATTCGGTGCAAAACAAGTATAAATATGCCCCATAATTTGTACAATGGACTTGGTTAACAAGCAGAAAATGAAAGCTTATGCAGACAAGAGACGATATGCAAAGACATCTCATTTAGAAAAGGAGAGTTGGTTATGCCCGACAGATCACAAAACAAAATCTGATACTCCCTATGATGTTGAACCTTTTCAAGTGGTGTCTACCAAGGGACACATGGTGACGGCCCAGTGCTCTGGGAAGTCTGTTACCAGAGACTCTTCTTACTTTATGCCTGTGATTCATGGGTCTTCAATTCAAACCTGTGAAAGACTGACCTTGAAAACTCAGTGGATGCGGCTATTACGTTACCATCTTTAGCAATCGCTTACACTGAAGATGGCAGCTTCAAGTTTCTAGTAACCAGATCGGATTGTATGATCAAAGAACCAAGAAGATTGATTGAAGAGATATAGTTGTACATGTTTCTATATATATGTATATCTACAGATTTTTTTAAACTTGTAATTTTTTTATTTAACAGAGGGAGAGATTTGGGGGCATGTTTATACTCTGTTTGCGCCGAATGTGCGTCAAACATTTTGATGCACATTCAGCGCAAACCTTGCCCCATATTTATACTTTGACGCCCGACCCCGCGGACGTTAAAATTCCTCCGTGTGCATAATTTTTTGGGTGCGGGAAAATTACCTTGCATCAATGGCATGCAAGATAGACGTTAACGCCCAAAAAATGACTTTAAGGCCTTTGCGCCTTATTTATACTCCCACATCATTTTGACGTACATGAGGAGGCGGGCCTTAAAAAACGGCACCCAGCCTGATGTGCGCAGTTTTTTAACGCCTGGGTGAGGGCAGGCGTTAAGGGACCTGTGGGCTCACTTCCATGGTCTCTGACCATGGTAGCAGACCACAGGTGCCCTTCCCTGCCCCCAGGGACACCCCCTGCCACCCTCGCCCACTCCTGGAGGACACCCAGGGATGGGGGGACCCATCCCAGGTAAGTACAGGTAAGTTCAGGTAAGTATTATTATTTTTTTTAAAGTGGCATAGGGGGGCCTAATTTGGGCCCCCCTACATCCCACTGTGCCCAATGGCCATGCCCAGGGGACAGAAGTTCTCTGGGCGTGGCCATTGGGCAAGGGGGCATGACTCCTGTCTTTGCTAAGACAGGGGTTGTGCGCCAAATAATTATGTGATGACAGCTTCATTGGGCCGATTCACAAAGCAGGCTGACAACATTCAGAAATCTACTCCTGTAGATTAAATCGTTTGATGGGAGTAGATTTCCAACTTTTTAGATATTTGCAAGAAATCACAGGAGTCTTTTGCAAATCTAAAACAACAAAATGTAGTCTTCAACTAAATATACTCGCTCAACTTTACCACTGGGTGAAAACAGTTATGAGTAAGTTATGCATGTATATGTATGTATATGGTTTTACTATAGTGATAGTTATATGGAAATATGCTTTTGCACATAATGTTCTTATTTTCTCTGTGGAAAAATATATTTTTCCTTTGGAGCCTTCCATTTTTCTACACCCCTGTCAATTATGCAGTGTTTTTATACATTTGCTTCTTGTACACTTATATTACCCTTAGGCTAATAAAACATTTGTGAATTTGGCCTAAAGTCATTAAAAGCTGAAAATCTTTTTTTTTTTTTTACTAAACATGAGTCATTGCTGGCAACTCTTAACCAAATGAAGTTCTTTGTAGAATGTAATGGCTTACTATATATGTGCAGTAACACTTAATCCTACTGCACATTTTGACCTCATGTTACTACAAGTACTATTAATGTGGTCGCAAAAAGCGGTCGCAAATTACTTATCAACTTTTTGAGATACTAAGTTATTTGGTGAACCTACCGATGTTCCAATAGGTTGGGTATAGAAAGTAAAGAATTGCAGTGGGTCAAAATCCTACTTACATCATGAATACTAACGAGTTGGCTGACAAATTGTGACTCAGTGACTGGAAGCCATTACAGGGATCACTTTTTTTTAGATGGAGCCCATTTTCCGTAAACCAAAAAGGTCTCTGTTTAAAAAAAAAAAGTTTTTTTGTGTTTGTTTGAGAGTTGGCAGGGGTTTCTTTGACCCCTGTCTGATCTTCAACAAACTGTTGTTAAGATTCGCAAAGATAAGGAATACCAAGAGGACCCTTTCTATTTTGTGAATTGGTTACCACCTCCTTTGAAGTGTCAGTAACTTTTCAATTGTTTTGCAACAGGATCTCAGAAGCAAAATATTGTAACATAGCATACCGAATTGGTATTAATTTGCCAACATATTTAGCAATTCAGAAACACTTTTCTGAATCACTAAATGTGTTCAGTACATAGGAAAAGGTTTTTAGGGCCAGATGTACATAGGTTTTATTAGGTAGCAAATGGCCCAATTTGCAGAATTAGGCCGTTTGTGACTTCAAAAAAGCCTTTTTGAATGTGCAAAACCCTATTTTCTGATTTGGTAACCTATTACCGTATTAAGGCCATCCCTTCTTAATAGCAACTCGCAGTCATATGTGTGAATATTTTGTGACTATAGTGCAGTTGCAAAACATTCACATTTTATAGACTCCTTGAAGAAGATGGTAACCCATTTGCAAATGGGAAGGGGCTCCGCGGGGAACCCTTCTCCTTTGTAAATGTGGGTGAAAACGTTTTTTAAGAGCAGACAGTGGTCACATGGCCCACTGCATGTTCTTACAAAATAAAAAGAGAACTTTTCAGTTTTCTTTTTAAAATCCATCCCATTTTCCTTCAAGGAAAACGGGCTGCATTTGAAAAAATATTTTTATTTAAAAAGAAATCACAGACATGGTGGTCTGCTGAACCTAGCAGGCCACCATCCCTGTGATATTTGGCCATTCTCGATGAGTCACAAATTGAGCAACTGAATATTAATGAGGTACGTCTATTTGGAACCCTCTAGGAATCGCTAAATGTGTTTCAGATTCACTTGTATGTCGCGGTTTGCGATTTCCTAATTGCGAATCACAAAAATCCGCAATTAGAAAATTGCAAAGACAATTGTTTCGCACATCTGGCCCTTTGTGTTTGCAAACCCTCTAATTTACTAATTCGGAGGATTTCCAAACGTTAAAACCCTTTGTACTTGAGGCTCTTAGTGACCATCCAGAAAGTCTGATTAAGAAGACAGAGGTATACATGGTAGTGAAAATCTGTCTTCTCGTGAGGTTTATGCTCCCTTCTGAAATGCACCATTTGCCATTATTCTGTTGTAGAAGGGGAGGGAACTTGTCGCAGTTCAGAATGCCTGGAAGGTAGGGAACTTTAAGGGTTAGCTGCCTGACTATACACAGTTATGCTGCTTTTTCTCATTCCATCGTACTTATTTTTACATTTCAGCACATTAAGTTGTGACAAAGGTTCCTTTCTCTCCAGTGCTGTACAGTCTGAGGTCATGCCATGCTCCTCAGACATGGTTTCATGTAACATGTGGTTTTACCAACTAATGTTTTCAGAGACGTGGAAAATGGATCCTGTAATTTATTTTAGCAGTTGAAATATAGTATTTCAACTGCTGATCCGACTGGAAGAACACAATTTTTATTTAAAACAGGCAACAGCACATGCTTAAAATGCTATACTAAACGCAAAACTTCTCTTTAAAAGTTTCGCGCTGCTATATGCACTTTCATCATACACGTTATTAGTTAAAAAACTGTTATAATAAGACCTTGCAAAAAAAACAAAGCAAAATCTGTATAACTGGAAATGTTGAGGAAAAAGCAAAAACAAAAAAACTGGCGTCCTTTGCTTTACTCATGGTATAATCATTTGTCAAGTGGACTTTACAATTGTCATACTTCACAAAGACTTTGCTGTGACTTAGTCCTGAAGAGCTTCTCATTTTCTTTTGAATTTAACGATAAAGCCTGCCTTACTCCTGGACTTCAGCAGTAAAGAAAGGGTGGGCCCACAATGCTTGGAAGACAAAATATGTCTCGATAGACCCGCATTTTTCTCCTTCAAAGTTCATTCCCAGGAGCCCCATCATAAATGTGTGCGTTTCCGAGTTGCAGATCTGTGCGCTTTTTTAAGACACTTACGGGCATATTTATAAGGAACTGACACAGCATAGCGCTGCCCCAAAATTGGCAGCACCGCGCTGCGTCAGCTCTGAAACACAGGGAGGCACTGTATTAACGAAAAAAAGGGCACCCCTGTGTTTTCCTAGCGCTGGCACTAAATTTAGCTGTTAGCGCCAACGCCTGCATCCTTACACCATAGTGCAAGGGTGTCTGCGTTGAAGGAAATGATTGTTTATGTGCAGGAAGGTGCCCCTTCCTGCACATAAACAACCTATAATGGTGATTTGGCACTTTTATGTGTGCTGCAGAATGCAGCACAAATAGAACTAGCAAATCGTCACTATTGAAAAAGTGACGCTCCGGTAGTGCTAGGGGGTTGTAAATATGCCCCTTAAAGCCACATTTACCTTCATGCCACGGAACTCAGCGTAGCAGCCAAAAATACTGTGCTGCATTGTGTGACAGAGAGAGCAAGAGGGTGTCATATATGAAGAGCTTTGGCTTTTTCCTTCCTCTCTCTGTAGTGCAGGAGCATAATTTTGCCGCAAAGCTCCACAAACACACCTTTGCAGCACAGTGCAAAGGTCTGTGCGTGAATCTAGCATAGGTTTTGTACTGGAAGGCTACCCTGCTATGCCTAGACTTCATTTGAAACTTTTCCTACTTTGTATTCTGTACAGTGTAGCAAACATGCAAAGTCGGAACAAAAAGGAGAAATGAAAACATTCCTCTTTTTAATGCCTGATTTCGAATAGTGTTATATTTTTTATGCAAAACCATGTCCTATATTTTTGGTTGATAGGGTTTTGCATCAAAAAGTATGGGTGGCTGCATAGGAACGCCCATGGAATGTCCCCTTAGCGCTAAGTTATGCAAACCAGTTCTAGGCACTGCTTTGCATTACTTTTAGGCAACTTTCCAGTACAAAACAAGTTTTGTACTAGAAAGTAAATAACAAAAAACATTTTGAGCTGACTTGCATCACTTTCGTGATGCAAACCCAGTGCAAATGGTAGTGAAACACCCCAATATTCTTTGAGTTAGTGCAGTTTGGAAAGAGAGGCCAGTAGTTCTCTCTGCCTTTCTCTATATACCTTGAAGCATCTTTAAGCTTAGCTTTAATGACTGATAAAAAATTCTCTGTAGGATCTGTTCTCAGATGCCCTGCATTGATTTAGTGTTAAACATGAGGGTTGCACCATAAGGCCTTTAAGAAAACTCTAGATATTGCACTCAAATGTTTTAAAAGAAGCTCTGCAATATTTATTCTTTTTTATTTCTGTGCAGTCTATGACCATTCATTCTATTCTCAGTGGCAAGAATAGTCCCACTATGCACAGCTGTATTTTTTGATTGCCACATCTGGCCATTGGTGACTAAACATACTGTATCAGAAACTCAATTCAGCATTCAATTTCAAGTGATTGAATGATGAGTTCAAGTCAAATGCATTTCTTCAAGTTGTTTCATTTTTATTATAGAACACCTTCTTTCATTCATCTCATTCCAACGTTGTTTTTTGTAAAAAAATAAAACACATGTGAAGTAGGCCCTGGTCGAATTATAATTGTGCTTGGGGAATTGGTGGAATTTGGTAACTCCGCGTTACTCTTGTAAGTTCCTGATAAATTCCACCAATAAGCATGTGGTGGAATTGTTCTCCAGTTCGAGCAGCGCAGTGTTCACGGAAAGGCTCCATCAAGCACACTTGTGAGTGCAATTTGCTGGTCCTCTGCACAGGTTCCAGTTGCCAGGGAGCCTTCCATCGCCATTCTATCACACCAGTGATCACAAACAGGGCTGCTTCTCAAGTAGATTTTCTAATGGAGAAGCAGCTAAATCAACTCGAAAATACCTTTTCAAGTGAATATTTTACCGAAATGTAAGTTTCAGGTAATTTTTTTTAAATGCAAAGTGCTCTTTTTTAATATTCCTTTTTTACATGAAGGAAGTGCCAAAGAGACTTCAACTTCCTCTTACTGCCCAGAATGTTTCTCCCAGTTTTTTGTCCATCTCCTGAACAATTTTCATTTGGATTTCGAGGTGAGAGGATAACTCTCTTTGCCTGCAATTCCTGCTGCATATACATTGGGTTTTAGGAACTTTGGCCCAGATTTATTCTCAGTTTGCGCTGAATTAGTGTAATTTTTTTTTACACTAATTCAGCGCAAACCTATCTCCATATTTATACTTTGGCGCTAGACATGTCTAGCATCAAAGTTATGGAGTTAACGTTGTTTTCTGGACTTAAGAACCTACCTTGCGTCTATGAGATGCAAAGGAGGCATTCCCATCCAGAAAAGGATGATGTGGCCTTTGTGCCATATTTATCCCCCCATGCTAAAATCCAGCATGCAGGGATGGGGGCCTTAAATAATGGCCCTAGTATTATTTAACGCCTGCGTATGGGCAGGCGTTAGGGGACCTGTAGGCATATTTCATGGTCAGAGACCACAGGAAGTACCCACAGGTGCCCTTCCCTGGCCCAGGGACACCCCACCCACACCAGAGGGACACCACCGGATGGAGACCCATCCCAGGTAAATCCCAGTAAGTATTTCTTATTTTTTTATTTTTTCACACTTGGGGGCCCTGACTTGGGGCCCCCTGCATGGCGCTGGCCCCAATGGTGGCCATGCCCAGGGGACATTCATTCCCTGGGCATGACCATTGGGGTGGTGGGCATGGATCCTGTCTTTATTGAGACAGGAGCCATGTCCATGGGGTTGTGCGCCAGAAAATGGCGCTACACTGCATAGAGGTATTTTTTTGGCTCTAAACAGTGTAGCGCCATAATTCGGCGCACAAGCTACAGTTTTCCCTATGCCTCCCCCGCCCTGTTAGCGTCCTTCACAAGGACGCTAACAGGACATTGGCGCTATACTTTTTCACACAAAACTGTGCTAACAGTTTTGCGTGAAAAAGTATAAACATGGGCCTTTGTTTTTGTGACATCACAATGAAGTAAGTTGAAACACTTTTGGATGAAATGTTGTTTGAAAGAGGTCATGCACCAGTATATAGTTGTTCATTTTTAGCTTTTAACAGTTTTTGTGGTAACATTTCTGACTTGGGGGTGGCATTGGATTAAATGCAAAATGTGGCCAGTGTGTGTGTGTTTGCCATTGACCACCATTTTGTCTTTCTTTTCCATGCTATGTGGCCGTTGCCATGTTTGCCATTGGCCACCATTTTTGTCTTTTTTTTCCATGCCATCTGACCACAGCCATTTTGTGTAGTCAGTGTCCATATAGGCCTGCATGTGTTCTTTCTTTGATGTCATTGCTTCTTGCTTGTTGTTTGAAGTTTGACCATTTGGCCGGTGGCCATTTTGTGTAGTGGTCAGTGTGCTTTTGCCATAGGCTTGCATGTGTTCTTTGTTGTCCATTCCTTCTTGCGTGTTGTTGTTTGATCATGTGGCTGGCAGACATTTTGTATAGCGAGCCATTGTGCTTTTGCCATCGGCCTGCATGTTCTTCATTGTCCATGTCCCCATATTTGCTGTTATTTGAACACATGGCCGGAAGCCAATTTGTGTAGTCAGCCACTGTGCTTTTGACATAGACTGCATGTGTTCTTTGTTGTCGGTTCTTTCTTGCTTGTTTTTGTTTGAACATTTGGCTACTGGCTATTTTGTGCAGTCAGCCAGTTAAATTAATTCTTTCCAGTGTTCAAAGCCATTTTTTAGGGACATTGATAGAAGATCTTTCCCTGATATTAGTTTAATGTGCTTGAGTATGATTGTAGTGTGTATGAACAGTGTTTATATGCATTTTTATTTATATTTTCCTTTGCACCCCCTGCCTGCCATAACATTCATGTTTCTAAGGATTATTACATTATACACTTCACCCCCTGCCTGCCATAGGTGCATATCATCATTACTTTTTTAGGGATCATTCTATTTTTCTCTGTACCCCCTGCTTGCCATAGGCACACACCATCATTTATTTTTTAGGGATTATATTTTCAATTTTCCTATGTACCCTCTGCCTGCCAGTGGTTCCTCATAGCCCTTAGAGACACATAAAGTAAACTTTTAAATCTGTATGCTATTGAAATATTATGTTATGATTTGGATTGGAATGTATACACTATTGCCAATTATTTGGGACAACCTCACTACATTTTATTGTCTATATGTATATTCAAACTGCAAATACCACATTTCACTGAATGTTTTTCTTGCTTGGGTGCTTTTAGGTGCACAAGAAACTTCACTCACAGTACTGACAGCCAGAAGGCTGGCACTAAGTGACACCACCCAAGACCTCTTCTGCTTCTATTTGTGCAGCTGAGTGCCAACTTCCAGAGCTAAAAATTTGAAGAGGCCCGAATGAAAGGTGTTTGTGCCAAGAAAGTGGCCAGTGGGGAGAAGAAGAAGGAGATTGTCACTACTTGCATGCCACCTCCACCTTTTTTCAGAAATGAGGTGTGCCTGCTGCCCCCTCCCCCAGGCAGCAAAAAACTGTGAACAGCACTCCCACATCAACTGCACCACCCCAACCTAAGCCTATGGCTCTCAGTGAGGCAGCCACTGCAGTCATGGCAATGAGCAGTAAGTCTGAAATGGATTTGTCTCAGCCGCAAAGTACCCAATTGTCACAGGACACAGAGCAAAGCAGACAACAGGAGCATCAGCTAGCAATAGTTCTTCCTGAAGTAGGAGCAGAACAGGAAGTTGAGCTTCTTGCTGAACAAAATGTAGCTCTTGAAACCATGGCTTCATGATATCCAGCAAGAAAAAGAAAGGTTACTCCACCATCTTCTCCAAGCCACCCTTCTGATGATCTGGACATGGACTGGACCCCAGCGGAGTCTGAGACCCACTATGAAAGACAAGGGAAAAGGAAAGACCCCGAAAGCATTAGAATTATGCAAATTGACAGTGATGAGGACAAGACAGTGATTGTGAGTATGGAGGGTGGCTCAGCGGACACTGAGACCGAAATAACCCCTTCTATTGAACCTTTTCAGAGAGATGTGGTACTGGTTCCACCACCGCCAGCTGCCATATTTGTCAGGCACTCCTAAGACCTGTATCCACCACTGCCTCAGTTGAAGTACCCACTGCTGAAAGGCAAGCAAACCCACCTACCTCTAGCTCTTCAGGCATTGGCAGTGGCACACTAAACAGTACTCCTCCCCAGTTTGAGACTTCTTTATGATTAGCAAACAGGAGGATAACATTGCAATATGTTTCATTTGCCACACAAGTGTTCATCAAGGTAAGCCAGGTTCACACTATTTTACTGGAGGCCAAATGTCCCACATGTGTTTGGTAGATTGTATCAACCTGATTGTTCAGGACTTTCTAAAAAAAGAAGAAATGGTTAGCAACATATTGGCCACCAGCAGAAGAATCTGCACTCGGTTCAGTCATTCTTTTAAATCCCAGAAGCAGCTGAGGATCATTCAGCGTGCTAAAAGAGTACCGATTAAAGCCCTCATACAGGAGGTGCCAACATGTAGAAACTCAACCTACTACTTGTCTGTTTGAGAAGTACACACCAATCACCAATTATGTCCTTCAAATAGGAGGGAATGGAACTGGGAAACACATGACGATGGAGCTCAACAAATAGGAGCTAGTCAAATGCCTGACACAAATGGTACTTCCTTTTGAGGTTTTCAAATGGGAATTCAGCAAGGAGGACAGTATGATGAGCCAAGCAATCCCACTGTTGCATCTGCTACAGGACCAGTTTAAAAAGGTGCCGCAAAGGTTTTCCGTGCGAACGAAGAAGCATATGAGTTGGTTCGGAGCCTAATCCTTTGCTTGGCTGTCAATAAAAGGCAACAAAAAGAGATTGTGCCCTCCAAATAGTACATCAGTGCCACAATCCCTGATCCATAAGGCAACAAAATACTGGTCACTTTCAATCCTTTTTCAGAAGGGGATGTTTCACAATATATGACCAAGGACGAGATCTGGAAGAAGAATGGCTAGAAGTTGAAGGCCTTGGCAGACATTCTGCCATGTAGCCTTCCACCAGCAGAGATGGCAGTGCTGCTGCATCACAGCTGCCAACACCAGCAACAACACCAGCAATAGAAAAAACTGATCTAACCTCTGCAATGACTTGATTTCAATTGTCAGGGCTGAAGTCAGATGCAGAGGTGAAGTCAACAGAGGTCAAGCAAGTGGTAGTTTCAATGACCATTCAGAGGATGGTCCAAGACTATCTAGATGATCCAAAAGAGTTCTACCTGGTTCAAAACCCATACATTTGTTGGTATGGGAAGATGCACCAACTGCCAGAGCTCAGCAGGCTGGCAATAAAGTATCTAACTTGTGCTGCAGCTAGTGTTTCTTCTGAGCATACGTTCAGTGCAGCTGGTGCAGTTACCACAGTAAGATGGACCAGCATCTTGTTTCAAACTGTGAAGAGAATAACTGTGATTAAAATGAGCTAACACTTCATGTCACAAGAATACAAGTGTGTTAGCTGACCAATTCCTCAGCGAATCTCCTGATCCACAATAGACCTTTCACATTGTCATCAAACTGCTTTGCCAAAATAATGGATATAGATAGATAGAGGAAAATATATATTTTGTGTCTGGCTTATGCAGCCCCACTATTTATTCACATATGTGGACTGGATTGGGTTTGGATCAGTGAAAAAGCATCCCAATTTTCTTAAAGGACGTAAAGACGATGCCTCCCATGTCTATTCTTTTTTTTTTTTATTCACTAGCTGGACTGCCCCAGTAAAAATCATTAATTTAAGATTGCCATTGTCTATTGCTTCCATGGTTAAAGAGGAGATACTATGGGCAATTGTGTACCACCATGCTTGGAAAAGGTAACTACTGCACCACTGATTAATATATTGAGTGAGTGTGAGTGATAATGATTTGTGTGGGGGCAGACAGTGAGGGTGTGGTTCAACTAATTTATAAACTTGATTTTGGTTTCCATTGTTTGGGTCCTGATGAGTGATTCTGCCTGAAAATGATGTAATTGGCCCTTACACACTTTGCTAGAATTCCTTGCATGGTCCACTACTTTTTTGGGGAGTCTTCAGAGACCAGACAAGTGAGTTTAGTTAACAAAACTACACACAATGCTAAACTTATTTTGCCATTCCTGTTCATCAATAGGTCAACAGATGTATCCCTCTCAATCTCATTTGGGTCAGAGTCAGGAATCAGAACGGAACTTCCTCAACAGCCCGAAGAAGGAATTTATGAACAATGACAATCTACTTCAAAGGGAAAGCAAACCAACGAGACTCAAAGAGGCCTTTGTGGACTGGAGAAAGGTGCATTGATTTGAGAAATGTTGAGTGGTGTGCAGGCTCAAACATAAAACTCCTCTAATTATGTGGTTGTGGTCAGGGTCGGGGCTGTAACTGGAGACAAGTCACATGATTGATGCACTCAGCTAAATGTTATGGCAGTTGACAGTTATGAGATTGATCAGCCTGGTACAGACACCTACTTGTCTAGGACTGGTTGTAAAACTGTTCTCACTTCTCAGTTAATCACATATGACTGCATGAGCCTATGCTCTGCCTCTCTTTGTCCTCATCCACCATGAAGCTTACCATCTCCTTGACTCTACAATATCAACATTTACTGTTTTGCAATCCACAGGCCTTCTTTTCTTATGCAAAAAAGCTCATTAATGCTCCTGCTTACTGGATCATTTCAGTCATACACCCAAGACAGACATTCCGTGAAGAACAATGCAGATGGATAGCCCATTTTGTCATTTATATATATACAGTGTCATTTTCCTTTTCCTAACAAACACAATTTTCAGAATTGTGTGGGTCCTGTGTAGGTCCTCCCTAATTTGCATTTTTCAAACCTAGATGACAGAACAATTAGGTAATAACTTAAGACTCTGGGGTGAAAGGACTGTTTGTAATTGATTGTAATGCATTTATTAACTGAACTGTGTCATTCCTTTATTTCCTCCCACATCTGATTTGCTGATGATGTGCTGCTGATCGACCAGATGAATATTATTATTGTGTTTGTCTTTGTCACACCTTGCTCCAACTCCCTGTTCCCATCAATTCATCAGACCTCTAACCCTCTTTCCCCGGATTGTGAGATATATTGAGGTGTGACTTTCAAATTTACACCATAAATGAAGCATACACTTCCTTGGGCGGGTGTGGTGAAAGAAACACCAACTCACTGTGGGATCTTCTTACTTGAACAATAGCCCAAGCCAGTCCCACTCACTCACCCACACATGAAAGAGAAAACAGCATCATCATGGTACAGAGTATCAGTTGAACAATGTCTGTCACACAATAGGTAGTTCTAGTGTGCACTATGTGGCCTGAACAATGTCTGTCACACAATAGGTAGTTCTAGTGTGCACTATGTGGCCTGATTCACAAAGGTAAAGTTATACGCTTTGTGTAAGTTCATTCTTGCAGTAACACTGAAGTACCAGTAACTTTACGAGTAGTAAGTAACATTAGGAGTAGTAACTAACTAATAGTAATGCTAACTCCTTTTAAAGTGATAGGGGTTACATACTACTTGCAAAGTTACTACTCGTTATTGATGGAAAAGGTACTAGTTGTAAGCTTACACCAAAGGTGTAACATACTTTAATTCAGGCCTTTTGTTGCTTAAAATGCTTAACCTTCTCCTGCGTCCTGACTCCTGATTTGAGTATTTTATAAGTTTAGTTTTAATTTTTTAAATAAATTAAATACTGCCTCATAGGGTTGTTTAGAAGTTACTACTGCTAGTTTTTGAAATATGGGATTTTTATCATGTTAGTGGTCTGGTCTGGTTTGAAAAGTTATGATAACCCACAAACTCCTGTAATTGGAGTTCACCTCATTCTGAAGAGGTGGGAGTGGGACTTGTTTGTGTTGTCTTCCCTGTGAGCACTTGTTCTCTTATACCACCACCATTAAGAAGGCCCTTCAGGAAATCCTGCAATTAGGTTTTGGAAGATTGAGAGAGTTAGCAGCCATTGCTTCATCTCAGGTAAGAAATTCAGAACTAAGAAGTGAACTAGTTAAGACCGTATTACTGAAGTTGTTTTCTACAAGCAGAGGTAGTGAAGTAAGATTAAGATTTGTGTGTATGTTGTAAGCATAACGCTCTAATGATCAATAGTAATAGAGGGTAGCAGCACAAGGGTATTAACTAAGTAGTATACACTTTGATAAGTGGCTGGATGCTGCAAAAGTGGCAAAACCTCATCAAGGAATAGGTAAATCAAACCTAGTCTGTTCCCACTGTGGTAGCAGGGTATACTGGACTGCAGGAAGTGGTAAGCAAAGTAAACTATTGAAGAAATACATGGCAAGCAACTTCAGGCAGAGAAAGTCTAGGGGTGAAAAAGTTGATGTATAGTATGTAACTATTTCAGAGGAGAGCATTTTGGCAATACAAAAACTACAATTGCTAATCTAAAAAGCAGTGCAAGGATAAAAGACAGATAGTGAGTGATATACATTGTGAAGAAAAAAACAATTTTTATTACAAAGGAAACCAATCCTCTTTACCCATAACAGGCCCACTCCATTCCCCCTAAAATAACATACAAATATCCAGACATGTTCTGCCCTTTACCCAACTTCCTTTCTCAATTCCTATCCTCCCTGCCCGCAACACAGCCCTCCTACCAAAAAAAGATAATTTATAAAGAGGCTTAGAGGGATCCATATGGGTATATAGGCAGGCCACTTCCTGACCCAGGTTCTGCTGGTCTCTCCAAAGCAGCACCAGCTTGTGTAGGAGACAGCAGAGGAGGCAGTTTGTTGATGGTGTTGTCAATAAGATGGGAGTGGTGTTCCACTTGACAGCAGTTTCGCCTGGCTGCAGGTGGCACTGGTGTTGGTGTGGCAGAGATGGAGGCAGGCCAGGCTGGCGGTACCAGGAACTGAAGGCATGTGCCTCCTCCACCTCCAAGACCACCAGCTGGCATTATTCGACCACAATGAACTCCATCCTCTAGCATTGTAGCTGGGTGGATATCTCCTGCCTGGATCGGTGACCTCCAGCAGCAGAAGTAGCTATATCAAGAAAAAAAAATGAAAACCACAAATTGTAATGCTTAGTGCAAACACTTGTTTACACTATAGTGACACAGTAGCAGAACATTGCAGGCCACTAGGGCATTGGAATTTGTGATGTTATTAGTCACAAGGCCATGGTTTCCCCACATATGCATCACATAATGCAATAGCACTGACTGAAAGGAATTAAGCCAAAATACCACTATCATAAAAAAGTGATTTTTGTTTAAAGGATTTCATAGTGAAACTAAACAGACACTTTGAGCTTCATTATGAGCTTGGCGGTGTAATGAAATTAAGTATGTTTGACCACTGACTTTGTGTTTCACCACTGTGCATATTAGTTGTTCAATGTTCACCAGTTGCAGATTACATTTTGTACTCAGTTTAGCTGCCTATTGGCGTTAGACATGGTAAACAACCTTTATGCCGAATTTTTTATAACGAAGTCCTGGTTAACGAAAGCGGAACAACGCTTTCTTTAACCACGACTTTGTTATTTTGTGCCTTAACCACGCATGTCCTGAACAACGAACATGCATGGTTAAGGTACAAACAAGGGAGTCGGCTGAGGAGGACGATGCAGATGACAAGGTGACGAATCAGGTAAGTGGGGGGTTTTAGGTTTTGGGGTGGGGTTGGGGGGGTGGGGCGTTTTTGGTTTTGGGGTGGGGGTGGGGGGTCGGGGGTTTTAGGTTTTGGGGTGGGGTTGGGGGGGTGGGGCGTTTTTGGTTTTGGGGAGGGGGTGGGGGGTCGGGGTTTTAGGTTTTAGGGTGGGGTTGGGGGGGTGGGGCGTTTTTGGTTTTGGGGAGTGGGTGGGGGGTCAGGGGGTTTTAGGTTTTAGGGTGGGGTTGGGGGGGTGGGGTGTTTTTGGTTTTGGGGAGTGGGTGGGGGGGTCAGGGGGTTTTAGGTTTTGGGGTGGGGTTGGGGGGTGGGGCGTTTTTGGTTTTGGGGAGTGGGTGGGGGGTCAGGGGGTTTTAGGTTTTAGGGTGGGGTTGGGGGGTGGGGCGTTTTTGGTTTTGGGGAGTGGGTGGGGGGTCAGGGGGTTTTAGGTTTTGGGGTGGGGTTGGGGGGGTGGGGTGAGGGATGTAGGGTGAATGGTGCCTATTGCTTATGATTTTATCAGGAATGCCTTTACAACGAAATATCGTTGTTAAAGCATTCGTGGTAAAATCATTAGTAGTAAAGACGAGGTCGGTGTTCCGACCTCGTTGTTAAGGTAAGTAGTAGTTTAAGATTCGGTGTTCCGTCATATAACCGTTAGACATTGCATTTTGTATTCAGCTTAGCTGCCTATTGGCTTTATCGTGGTGTTAGACATTGCAGATGAGCTGTGTTTTTCCACATGGTAAACTAAGCTTGTGTTTTTCGTATTTTCTCTTACTGAACACGATAGCATGATAAGGAAACGCATATTTTGTGTTTTTCTCTAGTGCAGGGAAGAACTCGTCCTTGGGAGAGACAGCCTTGAAAACTTGGCCAACTTTCGACGTTGTTTCTTCCAACTCTGACCTACAGTAGCCAGCATGTTTTGAAAATTAGAGGGAAGGGCCTTTCAGAAGGCTTTTTCATTATTTAATCTATAAAAGGTGTCCCTGAGCAGCAGCAAGGGGGACTTTCCGAGACTTCAGTCAGGAGTGGACGTCAACAGCCTGACCTGTCCCGTGAGGGTGGAAAATCTCTTTCTCGCAGTTCAACAAGGGTCATCAACTTGCTGGCATGAGAAGGATAAAGAGCAGTGATAGGCCCTACGGTGATGAATTTTATCTTTATTCTTTGCTTGGCAGTTATGCTATAATATAATCACATATATTTGCTCTGTACATTGCAGTTGAGAATCACTTTGATATATTTTCCTTTCATTGCCGTGACTATTTTTTAATGTGTGCCTCCAACCTACTAATCTCCTCTCTCAGGAACCTCGTGGTGAAGTAATAATAAATGTTTTCTTTAAACTAAGAAGTGCATTTCAGAGATTTTTGTCAGCTCGGTCATTAGTGAAAGCAAAACAGGTGGTCAAAGGACTGCCATGTTGGCGGTGGCGGTCAGACTGCCAACAGGCTGGAGGAGAGGAACACCAAATTATGAGTTTGGCGTTGATGCCAACAGAATACAGCCAAAGCACCACCGTCACTGCCAGTGCAGTCAGACCGAAGCAGATGATTGGAGCCTCCAACAGTCCAGCAGAGACCATGTTTCCATCAGACTCATTACGATGTTGCACACTACCAACATTTCTGCCACTGCCACACTTAGAAACCCAGGTGGAAATGAACTCGATAAAAGGAGACACTCGCCTCCAGGAAGCCATACTCGTCTGGAGCCGCCATGGAACCACAACTATACATTATCCCACTGCTCCTGCTCGCTGAAAGACAATGGAGTCATCGCCGATGAGGACGACAGCAACCGTAAGTACACACACTCACCTGTTACATTTGTATAGTGTCAAATTTATTTAGACACATGACATATCAGGAGTGTGAGGGCTATACTCACATATAACAGTACAGTGACATGCACACTCATACAGCAACAAACATACCCACACACACACACAGCACGTGCACTCCAGCCAGCACACACACACACCACACGTCAAGAATACACAGTTACACACGGCAACACAGCACAGGCCTACTTTCACACAATCCATACAACAGATCAACACGTCACAACTACACCACAACTGCACAATCATAAACACATCATCAAGCAATCACAACCAACACAGGCCAGTGACTCATCACACATACAATACAATGTACAGCCAACTGGGAATGAACACAAACAAATACACCCTCATGCAACGTAGCAATCGACACACACATCACTCATTCCCAGCACATTGTACCTATCATAACATGCACAATACACGCACACTCACACAGTCAAAACACACAAGGCTGCACACTACAAAAACAAACACATGTCAACAAAAACATGACACAACACCATGACAACAACATGTCAGCAACATACACATGCCCATCACACAACACGCACCCTATCCCTGGGGGACAAAAGCACTGCACACGCCCTCACATATTGCTCAAACAACAAAGAAAGCACAAGCACCGCACACACACAAACACTGGGACACAACCAATGTCAGCCAGGAACAACTCAAACCTAGGAAAGGAAATGCACAACAAAGATGTGACCAAAAAATGGTTAGTCAAAATATGTTTCTCTTTTTTTTCAAACAGATAAAAGCACAAAGCCATTGGCCAGTCCATATAAACAAATATCTATTGTACCAAAGGCACAAAGTGGTGTCCCAACTTGACTCCTGACTGCCATGTAACCTCCATAGGTTTGGGCATCAAGGGGGCAGGCATGCACCTCAGGGACTTTTGGGGGGTGGTTGGGGAGAGGGGGTTTGGGCTTAGACAGGGGGTTTGGGCTTAGGCTTGGGAGGGGGTTGGTTTTGGCTGGGGGAGGGTTGGGTCTTATTGGGAGGGGTCAACTTCTTGGTAGGGAGAGAGGTATGGGTACTGGCGGGGAGGTACGGGAGGCTTGAGAGGTGGAAGGGATGTCCTTGGGGAGGGAAAAGGATAATTTAAGGGTGTTGCGGGGAGAACAGTAGGGAAAAGGTTAAACTCCAATAGCAAACCTTTCTTAGACACATGGGGATGGTCATAACAAAAGGGCTTGGGTCTAAAGTTAAGTTGTAAGAAGTGTTGGTGTGGTTGTCTAGGGTGTGTGTTTGTCAGAGGTATGCTTGTGGGTGGTGGGTGTATGTTGGGATGGAGATGCTAGGGGATGCCATGGTAGGTAGGTGGCTGTCTGTTGGGGTGGTGACTCTAGGTATGGTGGATGTGCTGCATGTAGGTGTGTCTGTGGTTGTGGTGTCTGCGGGTGTGGTGACTGGGGTGGATGTCTGAGGGTCTGCTGTGGTGGTGCCTATGGGTAGGATAGGTGTGGTGGCTGTAGCACTGAATGTTGGTGTGGTGTCTGCAGGTGTGTCAGGTGTTGTGTCTGTGATGCTGGGGCTGGTGTGGGTGTCAGGGCAGGTAGTGACTGTTGCTGTGTATGCAGGTGGATGTTGCTTGTGTGTATGCCAGCGGTGTGTCTTGTGGTGCTTATGTTTGTCTGCGCTGCCCTTGGATGTTGAGGTGGATACATGCCTGTCTGTTTGTGTGATTTGGCTAGGTCAGGGAAGGGGGGAATCGGATCGGGAAGAGGAAGGTGGAGGGGGGACGGTAGACAAAGGGTGACTGGCTGCCATCAGTGTGGAGGCCAGGGCCTGAAAATATCTCTGTTGTATCTGAGTTGCCATTCCCTGGATGGCATTCACAATGGCAAACTGACCCACAGAGATTGACCTCAGGAGGTCAATATTCTCCTCACTGAGGGCAGCGGGGCTAACAGGGGCTGGGGCAGAGGTGCCTGTGGCAAAGGAGACACCCACCCCCTTGGATGGGTGGGCACTGCCAACTGGGTGGGGAACTACAGGAAGGGTGGTGATAGAAAGGGGGGTGGTGGACAGAGATGGTGCTAGGGTGGTCCAGATGGGTCTGCCACCACCAGGGGGAGGCAACTGGAGGAGGATTCTGAGAATGATGCACAGGAACTGGTCTCCCTGTGGCACTCCCCATGCCCTCCGGGCCACTGGTCCCTCGGTGTCGATGTTCTCATGACTGGAGGTCTCATGGCCAGAAACATCGCCAATCAGCTGTGCCCCGTCTCCTTCGCCTGCTGATGCTGCAAAGCAGAAAGTGAGGGATGGTCATCGCATTCTCTACATATCACTTCTATCATACTTTACACATCAGTAACATTACATCCAGTTGACCAACACCCCCAGGCAGTACCAGTTATGTGCCAACATCATGTCACAGCAAGATACAATGTATGTCCCTCAATAAAAACATGTTTAAACACTGGCTAAGCTACCTAGCTCAATACCTACCTACAATACCATGATATCAGTAGACCTATCACACTGACCATTCCATGTCAAGGTGTCTTTGCCACATGATACATGGTCCCTATCCACAGCAACATAGTCAAACAACAATCAAGCTATAGTTCAGAAACGTGACATTGCTTTCCACAATGCACAAACTCAACACATACTAACAAATAAGCCTAATGTCATGTACCAGGCAATGAAACATATTGTCTAGTATACTCAAGACAGCATGGTGTACACAAGCCACAACCACTTCATGTCACATAGTTAACAACATGCACAATGGATATTTGTAATCATGCAACTCCTCTAATTGACATACTCTAAATCTTTTTAAATGGAAGAGTCTAAACACGTCACCTACACATGTACCAGTAGTGATGTTTGAAGGACTGTAAATACATTGTGGACCAAGACATCTAAGTCATTGTCTTCCTCAAAACAAAGTATATTGGTCATATAAGGGCCTACTAAGCTCAGACCTTTTACCCACCAACAACAACAGGAAGTATATCTTCTGTTTCTAGCCAATGGACTACTGTCAAGTGCACAAAGGTGACATTCAGAATTACCTAATCATGCAATTATTCAGTCAACAGCCCAATGACTGACTGGGTGGCAACATCACTATCCACCCATCAGACATGATTACCCTTCCATCTGTCTGTGACAAATATCTGAGACAACCACATCTGATGCTACCATGACATCCAGACGAGAATAGAATGTCATGCCCACATACACCATACCAAAACAAGCAGGGTGAAAAACAAGTTAGTGCACATAGCCATACACAGACTGTCTTCAACATCCCCTTCAATGATAGATGAACATATGCAGTCAGGCCATGTGTGATGTTGGAACAGGCATACAACATGCATATCCAGCAACAGATGTCAGCTTGTTACATATGACCAGACCATATGCATATCTGTAAAGATGGTATTCCTGGCAAAGTTTGTCATAGCACCTTCAGTGATCATGTATTATAGTCAGTCGGTGGGTCAGGGATCATACATCACATACTCTCTACTATGTCTAAGTACTCATAATCAAAACACATATGCACAGGCCCTTCTACCTACATATATCACCACAACCCTTCATTCTTTCACATTTCCTGGACACCATCATAAACTTTACCCATCATCCAGTGCTTGTCATAACAAAAGATAGATGGGGAACTATACAAATGTGCACATGATGCAATTACCTATTCCTCTGGTGCACCATAGAGCTGTCCATACAGGAGTAGGACTTCCTCCACCAGCTTATGAAGCTCCTAATGGGAGAAGACAGGGGCCCTATCACCTGTAGGAAGTGGCATGATTGCTTCCAGGGACAGTACACAGCAGCTGAGGTCGTGGAGGCCTTGCTGGAAGCAGTGTCAGGAGTCAAGTGGGATATGAAGCATGAGATGGCACTCACGTCTGCCATGTAAGACACCGTCATCGCCAGCGGATATCGCCATTGGCACAAGACTGCCAAAGGCAGCAATGTGTTCAAATGGCAATGTTCACAGCGGTTGTATCCGCCTACCATCATGACAACTTCCGCCAGTGGAATTAGGTCATTTCCTAATGTCCAGTACAGTAGGTTAGGCAGGTGCCATTTAAAGGCTCATAGCTGATCGGTAAAGTTAGATCAAAGTTGCGTCACAAGCTGAGACATATTGACAACCTTGTGTTCAGTGCTGGCTTTGAGCAAACGTAGGAAAATTCAGGATTTATGTACAAATTATAAACTTGATGAGTTATGACTAACGGAACTTTAGTGGCATAGTGAGCACACCAATGGCAATCTGAAATAAATCATTTGTGTCTTATTAATGTGAAACATGGTAAGAATGTCATTATCACAGAGACTTTTAGTGACATCCTTCTCCATTTCTAAATCAGGATTGAGGAAAGGAAATATGAGTGCAGTAAGAAGCCATTATGTGTCTAGGTATGTACTGTGTGCAGTGTTTCTAACATTTCATGTGGCATGCCCAAGCATTATGTGTGACATAGGTATTTTAACACTTACAATGGACAGAATGAGTGAAACATATACATCATGTTTTTATCACTCCTAGTTACCCTGGCATGAGAACATTGAGAGAACCTCCAGTGTACGCCCCACTAGCAGACCTGCAGACCATGGAGAATCGACATATCATCCAAATCTACCGCCTGGATAGTTGTACAATCAAGTTCCTCTGTTGTCAGTTGGAGCCAGATCTCATGTCTGTCATTCGTAATCCCTATAGTATACCACCCATTGTACAAGTCATGTCAGTGCTGCACTTCCTGGCCACAGACTCCTTTTAAAATACAGTGGCCCTAACTGGTCTTGAAGGCTGTACTGTCTGCATTGTTGAAACACCTGGACAGCTACATCAGATTTCCACAACGTGTACATTTGGCCCTTGTGAAGGCAGATTTTAATGCTTTGACACACATCCCACATGTGGTGGGTGCCATTGATGGCACCCATGTAGCCTTGGTTCCCCCAAAGGCCAATGAAAGGTGTATAGGAACAGGCAAAACGTCCACTCCATTAATGTTCAAGTAGTTTTTTTGGCTGACCTCTACATTTCACAAGTTTGTGCAAGGTACCCAGGGTCAGTCCATTTTGCCTTCATCATGCGGAACAGCAATATCCTACTGTTGATGACACAACAGTACACAGAGAGGACCTGGCTGATTGGTAAATCATATATTTCATGTGTGTTTGCAACTTTTATCTGCTACCAAATGTGTGGATGCCCAAGATTTAAGTTTGCCTCTTTGCAACTATTCTTTACAGGGGACTCTTGCTGTGCAAACTGTCCTTGGTTGTAGACACCTGTGAGGTACCCAACCATGCCAGCGGAAGTCTACTTCATTGAGGCCCATGGAAGGACAAGGAGTGTCATGGAGCGGACTTTTGGATTCCTGAAGGCAATATTCTGTAGCATTGATAGGTCTGGTGGAGCCTTCCTTTACTCACCCACCAAAGTATGTCAAATTATTGGTGCCTGTTGCATGCTCCACAACCTCGCCCTGAGATGTCAAATCCCATTTATTCCAGATGAGGGGGAGACAGCAGTTCCAGTGAGTGAGAATGCAGATGTGCCAAGAGAGGATGACTATGATGAGGATGAAGCTGGAGACATCCAGGCAGATCTCATCAATTAGTACTTTACCTGACTGTAGGTATGTCATGTCCTATAATTTTACTAACTCAGTGGGGCATTAGGGGGTTAGGGATGCTTGATAAGGGTCTTAGTATGACCATCAGACAGGTCATAATAGATTAAAAGCACATTACTCAGATGTGTATGCAGAATACTACATTGAGTAGTATGCAGCTTTTTGATCGCCATGGTCTAAGTTTGTCACAATGCACAGAGTTACCATTGTTTATAGGACATGGCTGGATGATGTTTTACAATCAATTCCTGCCTATACCTTGTGTATTAAATTTTTTATTTTGCAGGTAACTTCACAAGGTCATCCTCATTTGGCAATATCTGACAGTGTCACAGGCAGGTGGTGATTTGTAGACTGATATGTGAAGTGAAAATGGATTGAACTAGGTACTGTAAGGCATGAGATTTGTGGTGTCTGAGTTCTATGCCCAGGCTGTCAGGACAGTGGTATGGTAGTGTCCTTTTCCACACTTTAGACCTGTTTGCCACAGTAGGTAGGCCCAATGGTGTCATGTGTGTGATCTTGCTTCTCTGACACAAGTCATACTGTGCAATCCATACCCTCAACCATCTTAATGGCTTGAATTTAGTAATACCTTATTTGTTTGTGGCTGTCACTGTGTTTCCACATTTCAGGCCACTGTGCATGTGTTTCAAGAATGACATAGGTGAGTAGCATGCCTACTGATACCTGTCCACGGTAAGTGGAAGGTTCCAGGACTGGGGGTATTTGTACAGACGTCTGTCTGTATTATGGGGTATGGTAATTGAGGAGGTATGGTATGGGTATTTGATAAGGCTTTAGCTGATGATACAGTGAACCAATCAGTTTGTCCATTCGGATAGTGAAAGACTGACATGTCTCTAACTTCTGTGGTATGTGGGGTGCTTGTTATTCACACCTATGCTGAGTCATTAAAATGAGCACCAGTACTTTACTGTGTGAAGATTTGCATTTTCCCAACCTGTATGTAGGAAACTGCAATGAAAGTGATAAAAAGTTTGCCCATCAGTATCATCAAATGCAAAATGTACCCCGATTAAACAGTACATGTGTGAACGGACTTTAAAAAGTTGGTACATTTGTGCAAATCTTTTATGTGCAAGAGGTATTACAGTTAACAGTTACATATAGCTGAAATATGACTCTCACACATGATCAGTGGTTTCGTAGTGTTTAATAAGGAGTGCACATTCATATGTGGGAATTGGATCAAATCAAATGCTTATAAACAGTGAAGGGTTCAGTCATGGTGGATGAAATCATCAGGGTAGCTGCAACACCATTTGGAGTCTGAAGTCCAGTGTTCTTGTACCATTGGAAAATGGAGATTGGTTGTAGGACAGTCAACAGGGTCTATCAGTGACAAACAAGGGGACCCAATCAGTAGAGGTTCACGTCCTGGCAGTGGTTAAAGTTAAAGATTTATCTCCAGCCCCTTCAGGTTACAATATTTACCAAACATTCCTAATAGGGATTGTAAACCCATGGGAGTTTGCGATAATAAGATAGTATCATCGGCAAAGAGAAGAGCAGGAACTGGTTCTCCATTCAATCTTGGTGAGTCATGATTACTCTCTTTTAAATACTCTACCAAGTCGTTAATATACAATGAAAAAAGAGTCAGGGCAAGCACACAGCCCTGCCTCACTCCCCTTTTAATAGGTATTGGGTCAGTCAACTCTCCATTTGGGCCCCATCGTACATTTGCAAAAGAATTCTCGTGCAATCTCTTTATCTGGAGCAGAAGGCTCCCCGAGATACCGTGCTTCCCCAATGCGGTCCATAGAGAGTCTCTAAGGACCAGATCAAAGGCCGCATGCAAGTCCACAAATGCAATGTACAAATGGCCCTTTTTTAGTTTTGTATATTTCCACATGATTGCTAATAGCCTAAAGACCTGGTCAATTGTGCTTGTCTGCTGCCTGAAACCTGCCTGGTATATTGTCAAGATGTTTTTTTCTTCTATCCAGCAACCTATTCTATTCAGCAGCTGTCTAGCATAGATTATTTGCATAACATCAATAAGGCTAATTGGCCTATAGTTCCCAGGGTCCTCCCTAGATCCTTTTTTATAGACGGGGATTATTTCTGCACCTTTCCATGTCTCAGGAACTGACTCACCCCTTGCTATAGCATTACTAAGTAAGTTTACATAAGGTGCCCAAATTTCTATGTTATATTTAAACAAGTCCCCTGGGATTTTATCCAGACCTGGGGCTTTACCTAATTTAATCGCTTCAATGGTAGCCACTGTTTCTTTCAGGCTAAACTGTATGATGGATGAGCTGTTCCAGAGGGATACTTCTTTGGTCCAGGAAAGATGTTCATCAAAGATGGGCAAGTCAGAGTAGAGGTGTGTAAAATGATTGACCCAAACACTGGGATCTATATGATGTTCAGTGCTATGTATCCCCTCTTTCCTACCATAAGTAACTATTTTCCAAAAGGCAGCAGTATCATTACGTTTGGCTGCCTCTAGGAGGTCTTGCCATTTTTGATCCTCCCAATTTTTTTGTGCTGTAGCCAGAGTTTTCTTATAACCAGCTCTTGCCAGTTGTACGGCTATTGGGTTTTTCTGTTTAAGGGCCTTTACCAATAATGTTTTCCTCTCTCTGCATTCAATGGTATACCAAGGGTTAGATGAAGTAATTAGCTCCTTGCCATTTTTGTTTTTTTGATGTACCTGTTTAGTAAAATAAGGTCATAGTGGTGTACTCATGGATTGATGAATATCCATGATAGGGATCTCAGTACAAATTTTAAGGGCATGGGGTTCCATTAGTTCTACATATGTATTATAAATATTAGTCATAACACCCAAATTGCCCAATATCACTGGCCACTTTACTGCCCTACGATTATTACTAAGAGTGGGTTGTAACTCCATCTTGTCCTTTTCCATGCAATTCAATTCCGTGAGGTAGCCCTTGAGTTCAACTGTTAATGGAAAGTGATCGCTTTGCCTCCTCTTATCTATTTTAAAGGTCACTATTCTCTCCCACGTACTAGTGCTATGCATAATATAATCTAATTTTGAACCTATATTACCTCTTTGAAAAGTGTCCATGTTGAGGCCACCTTGGTCCCACTCTACCATTGCACGCCCTCAATCCATGCTTTAATGTAAGGCCCATAAGTTGCAATGCAGCAACCGTACCAGGGACCGACTCTTCAATTGAGAGTCGGGGGACTGCTCTAGCTTGGTCTTCCTCTTCTGCCAGGTGTTCAAGACCAATTATAGGTTCATAGTTACAATTGAAATCTCCCCCAATCATGATTGACTCTCCTACCGTAATTTTTTCCAACAAGCCGTCCAATATTTCTATTTCATGTGACTCCAGGTTTGATCTTCTGGGCCTTATATACACATTGAACAAATGGGATAATCCCTTATTTTTATTCCCTAGTTCTAACCAGAGAATATCAGCAGACCCTGTGTCGCATTTGCGTGTCTCAATATTGAGGGAAAATTTTACCCATGTAACCAGTCCCCCAGACGGCCTTCCTCTCGCTGCAGCAGTTGCACTAACAAAAAAAGTTTTATAACCCAGTTTATGCGGTGGGTCCTTTAGCCAAGTTTCTTGGAAAAGACAGACATGAAACTGTTCTATATAAGCATGCCAGTCAGGATCTATAAGCTTGCTTTTTAAACCTGCTACATTCCAGGAAACCATGGAGATCAGCTCTCTTCTGGTTACAAACGTTTCATTGGTAGTGGGGCTCTGAGATATGGTAATTTCCTTTCTACAGGGTAAATACTCCTCAATGCTTCCTCCCCCTGTATCTTGATAACTAGTATCTTCCTGGAACTCCACTACTGTTTGATCTCTGGTTGGTCTCAGATATACTTGATTCAGTCAATCAACTGCTTCCAGGTGAGAGTCTCTTTTTCTTGTTTGTACTCTCCCACCCCCAAATTTATTCCTCTATGTTGTAGACTTACAGGTATACGGATCCAGGCTAAATCTCATAGCGTTTTCTATGGGTGCACTGGCTCTCTGTTCCATACTGATCAACCCATCAATTAGTATTTCATCTCTTAATGTCAGAACAACAACATCTTGCATCCCAACCTCTCCTGGAATCCTTTCCGCCCTCTTAATATCTGAGCGGATTAGAGATAGACAGTGTTGTTTATGTCTAATCCAGTGTGTAAATTTATTCTTTAGGGAATCCTCATCCTCAATACAATTTTGAGCCAATTTCGGGACATTTAGTAGGTATACTGCATCAGTCCTAGGGGACCTTGCATTTCCATTGTGATATCTATTCCTTATGAGGGAATGCATGCTACCATTTTTTAATATAGTATAGGGTTTAAATTTACTTTCCGTCTTCTCTTCTTGGGACCCTATTCCCAAGCATGACACCCTTAAGGGATTCACAAGTTCTTGTCGTGGTTCTCCTACCTTACCCACAGGGTCACTGCAAGTCCCTCTGCTACATTCGTTTTCCCCCCTCACATATTCCTGCGATACATATGTTCTACTAGCTGTAGGAAAAAAGGAATTAGACTGGGCATTCTTAGTTTGAGGGAACACACGTCTACCTTGTGTATATGATGTTACTAATGTAGTCTCCTCTGTGCTCTAGGCTCTAGTCGTTCCTGTATTCCCCCCCTTCTTCACAAGACCTGATAGTTTTCCCACTTCAAATTTAAGCTCTCTGACTTCCTGGATTAGTCCAGTAATTAGATCATAAAGATCTGTTAAACTCCCTGTTTTACATTTTAAACAGGTCTCTAGATCTTGATTAGCTGATGGTACCTTCTCTTTAACTTTCTGTTCTAAGGGATGATTTGATCATGCCTGCCCACAGAATTCCTCTCTTGGGCCTTCTGCGCTTTAGTTGTGGCAGGTCCTGCCAGAACTGCATACTTATTAGAGCACACTATATCACTCTTTTGCACATGAGCCTTCTTCTTAGTATTTTCTAGTGTACTTAGAGGGTTGCACTTGGCCCGGAGTGTATCGTCTTTATGATTAGGTCTCCTACTAACAGGGGATACATTTTCATCTTGTTGACTGTCACTCTCTTTCTTATCAATTACTTCCGCTTTCCCTACATCTGTTTTCTTTGTGTAATATGAAGTTATCTTCTTGTCCGAACCCTCTCGAGATATAGTCCTGTTACTTAGTAAAGATTCTACCTCCTCTATGAGATCATCAATTTCGGATATCGTACAATTTTCACCCGAGTTTCTAAGTTTTTTTTGTAGTTTTCTCTTTCCCCTGTGGTGGTTCTGATGCCTTGCGTTTCCCCATTTCACTTTTCAGCTATTTGATTCTTTGCTAATTTGCTAAATCAATATCTAGTAGAGGGGACTCTAGGATCTTATTCTGTGATACTATTTATGTTATTCTAACTAGAGAGAAATGGCTGCTATTATTAAAGCTACCTAAAGATACAATAGCCCAAATTAAATTATGTAGAGTCTCAATACCGGATGGCAATCTAGTCTCTTACTGTAGATGAAAGAGGGGGGGCCAAGCCCAGTCTCCTCCGGTCTCTGACGGGCACAGGCTTCGCCCGGGCGCCGCCGGCGCGTGTCCCGCGAGGTGGGAGCGCTGTGCTGAATTTAAAGGGCTCCTGCCCTTTAGCAGTGGCTGCCTGCAAACGTCCTCCTCGGTCCCCGGGAGAAAAAAAATTAAAAGCGCGTCCCGTGAGGCGGGAGCGCTGTGCTGAATTTAAAGGGCTCCTGCTCTTTAGCAGTGGCTGCCTGCAAGCGTCCTCCTCGGCCCCCGGGAGAAAAAAAAAAAAAGCGCATCCCGCGAGGCGGGAGCGCTGTGCTGAATTTAAAGGGCTCCTGCCTTTTAGCAGTGGCTGCCTGCAAGCGTCCTCCTCGGCCCCCGGGAGAAAAAAAATAAAAGCTGAATTTAACCCCTTCGCTGCCAGGCCTTTTCCCCCTCCTGTGCCAGGCCTTTTTTTGCCTATTTGGGGCAGTTCGCGCTTAGGCCCTCATAACTTTTTGTCCACATAAGCTAACCAAGCCAAATTTGCGTCCTTTTTTTCCAACATCCTAGGGATTCTAGAGGTACCCAGACTTTGTGGGTTCCCCTGAAGGAGGCCAAGAAATTGGCCAAAATACAGTGAAAATCTCGTTTTTTTCAAAACATTTGGAAAAAGTGGCTGCAGAAGAAGGCTTGTGGTTTTTCCCCTGAAAATGGCATCAACAAAGGGTTTGCGGTGCTAAACTCACCAGCTTCCCAGCTTTCAGGAACAGGCAGACTTGAATCAGAAAACCCAATTTTTCAACACAATTTTGGCATTTTACTGGGACATACCCCATTTTTGCAATTTTTTGTGCTTTCAGCCTCCTTCCAGTCAGTGACAGAAATGGGCATGAAACCAATGCTGGATCCCAGAAACCTAAACCTTTCTGAAAAGTATACAGAATTCTGAAATCAGTAAGAGGTCATTTGTGTAGATCCTACAAGGGTTTCCTACAGAAAATAACAGCTGAAAAAGAAAAATATTGAAATTGAGGTGAAAAAAACATCAATTTTTCTCTACGTTTTACTCTGTAACTTTTCCCTGCAATGTCAGAATATCGAAAGCAATATACCGTTACGTCTGCTGGAATCCTCTGGTTGCGGGGATATATAGGGCTTGTAGGTTCATCAAGAACCCGAGGAACCCAGAGCCAATAAATGAGCTGCACCCTGCAGGGCGTTTTCATTCTATACCGGGTATACAGCAATTCATTTGCTGAAATATAAAGAGTAAAAAATTGCTATCAAGAAAACCTTTGTATTTCCAAAAAGGGCACAAGATAAGGTGTTGAGGAGCAGTGGTTATTTGCACATCTCTGAATTCCGGGGTGACCATACTAGCATGTGAATTACAGGGCATTTCTCAAATAGATGTCTTTTTTACACACTCTCCTATATTTGGAAGGAAAAAATGTAGAGAAAGACAAGGGGCAATAGCACTTGTTTTGCTAATCTATGTTCCCCCAAGTCTCCCGATAAAAATGATACCTCACTTGTGTGGGTAGGCCTAGCGCCCGCGACAGGAAACGCCCCAAAACGCAACGTGGACACATCCCATTTTTTTTAAAGAAAACAGAGGTGTTTTTTGCAAAGTGCCTACCTGTAGATTTTGGCCTCTAGCTCAGCCGGCACCTAGGGAAACCTACCAAACCTGTGCATTTCTGAAAATTAGAGACCTAGGGGAATCCAAGATGGGGTGACATGCGGGGCTCGGACCAGGTTCTGTTACCCAGAATCCTTTGCAAACCTCAACATTTGGCTAAAAAAACACATGTTCCTCACATTTCTGTGGCAGAAAGTTCTGGAATCTGAGAGGAACCACAAATTTCCTTCCACCCAGCATTTCCCCAAGTCTCCCGATAAAAATGATACCTCACTTGTGTGGGTACGCCTAGCGCCCGCGACAGGAAACGCCCCAAAGCGCAACGTGGACACATCCAAATTTTTGAAAGAAAACAGAGGTGTTTTTTGCGAAGTGCCTACCTGTAGATTTTGGCCTCTAGCTCAGCCGGCACCTAGGGAAACCTACCAAACCTGTGCATTTCTGAAAACTAGAGACCTAGGGGAATCCAAGATGGGGTGACTTGCGGGGCTCGGACCAGGTTCTGTTACCCAGAATCCTTTGCAAACCTCAAAATTTGGCTAAAAAAACACATGTTCCTCATATTTCTGTGGCAGAAAGTTCTGGAATCTGAGAGGAGCCACAAATTTCCTTCCACCCAGCGTTCCCCCAAGTCTCCCAATAAAAATGATACCTCACTTGTGTGGGTAGGCCTAGCGCCCGCGACAGGAAACACCCCAAAGCGCAACGTGGACACATCCAAATTTTTGAAAGAAAACAGAGGTGGTTTTTGCGAAGTGCCTACCTGTAGATTTTGGCCTCTAGCTCAGCCGGCACCTAGGGAAACCTAACAAACCTGTGCATTTCTGAAAACTAGAGACCTAGGGGAATCCAAGGAGGGTTGACTTGTGGGGCTCGGACCAGGTTCTGTTACCCAGAATCCTTTGCGAACCTCAAAATTTGGCTAAAAAAACACATGTTCCTCACATTTCTGTGGCAGAAAGTTCTGGAATCTGAGAAGAGCCACAAATGTCCTTCCACTCAGCGTTCCCCCAAGTCTCCCGATAAAAATGATACCTCACTTGTGTGGGTAGGCCTAGCGCCCACGACAGGAAACGCCCTAAAGCGCAACACGGACACATCCCATTTTTTGAAAGAAAACAGTGCCTACCTGTGGATTTTGGCCTGTAGCTCAGCCGGCACCTAGGGAAACCTACCAACCCTGTGCATTTTTGAAAACTAAAGACCTTGGGGAATCCAAGATGGAGTGGCTTGTGGGGCTCGGAACAGGTTCTGTTACCCAGAATCCTTTGCAAACCTCAAAATTTGGCTAAAAAAACAGCCTTTCCTCTCATTTCGGTGACTGAAAGTTCTGGAATCTGAGAGGAGCCACAAATTTCCTTCCACCCAGCGTTCCCCCAAGTCTCCCGATAGAAATGATACCTCACTTGTGTGGGTAGGCCTAGCGCCCGCGACAGGAAACGCCCCAAAGCGCAACGTGGACACATCCAAATTTTTGAAAGAAAACAGAGGTGTTTTTTGCGAAGTGCCTACCTGTAGATTTTGGCCTCTAGCTCAGCCGGCACCTAGGGAAACCTACCAAACCTGTGCATTTCTGAAAACTAGAGACCTAGGGGAATCCAAGATGGGGTGACTTGCGGGGCTCGGACCAGGTTCTGTTACCCAGAATCCTTTGCAAACCTCAAAATTTGGCTAAAAAAACACATGTTCCTCACATTTCTGTGGCAGAAAGTTCTGGAATCTGAGAGGAGCCACAAATTTCCTTCCACCCAGCGTTCCCCCAAGTCTCCCGATAAAAACGATACCTCACTTGTGCGGGTAGGCCTAGCGCCCGCGACAGGAAACGCCCCAAAGCGCAACGTGGACACATCCAAATTTTTGAAAGAAAACAGAGGTGTTTTTTGCGAAGTGCCTACCTGTAGATTTTGGCCTCTAGCTCAGCCGGCACCTAGGGAAACCTAACAAACCTGTGCATTTCTGAAAACTATAGACCTAGGGGAATCCAACGAGGGGTGACTTGTGGGGCTCGGACCAGGTTCTGTTACCCAGAATCCTTTGCAAACCTCAAAATTTGGCTAAAAAAACACATGTTCCTCACATTTCTGTGGCAGAAAGTTCTGGAATCTGAGAGGAGCCACAAATTTCCTTCCACCCAGCGTTCCCCCAAGTCTCCCGATAAAAATGATACCTCACTTGTGTGGGTAGGCCTAGCGCCCACGACAGGAAACGCCCCAAAGCGCAACGTGGACACATCCAAATTTTTGAAAGAAAACATAGGTGTTTTTTGCGAAGTGCCTACCTGTAGATTTTGGCCTCTAGCTCAGCCGGCACCTAGGGAAACCTAACAAACCTGTGCATTTCTGAAAACTAGAGACCTAGGGGAATACAAGGAGGGTTGACTTGCGGGGCTCGGACCAGGTTCTGTTACCCAGAATCCTTTGCGAACCTCAAAATTTGGCAAAAAAAACACATGTTCCTCACATTTCTGTGGCAGAAACTTCTGGAATCTGAGAGGAGCCACAAATTTCCTTCCACTCAGCGTTCCCCCAAGTCTCCCGATAAAAATGATACCTCACTTGTGTGGGTAGGCCTAGCGCCCGTGACAGGAAACGCCCTAAAGCGCAACGTGGACACATCCCATTTTTTGAAAGAAAACAGTGCCTACCTGTGGATTTTGGCCTGTAGCTCAGCCGGCACCTAGGGAAACCTACCAACCCTGTGCATTTTTGAAAACTAAAGACCTTGGGGAATCCAAGATGGGGTGGCTTGTGGGGCTCGGAACAGGTTCTGTTACCCAGAATCCTTTGCAAACCTCAAAATTTGGCTAAAAAAACTGCCTTTCCTCTCATTTCGGTGACTGAAAGTTCTGGAATCTGAGAGGAGCCACAAATTTCCTTCCACCCAGCATTCCCCCAAGTCTCCCGATAAAAATGATACCTCACTTGTGTGGGTGGGCCAGGTGCCTGCAACAGAATAAGGCCCAAAACTTGAAGAGATAGAAGGGATAGCACAGCGAGTTTATAAGGGCATATTCTTTTATACATCTTTAGACGGACTCTGCTTTGGGGACCCACCTAAGTGAGGTGTCATTTTACTTGGGAGACTGAGGGGAAAACTGGGGAGTAGGAATTTTGTGCTGGAGCGGTGATCCTACTAAGAAAAGTCAGGAAAATATGCTTTTTATGCAAATTTTGAGGTTTACAGAGGAGTCTGGGTAAGAAAATGTTGGGGGAGCCACGCAAGCCACACCTCCCTGGACTCCTTGGGGTGTCTAGTTTAAAAAGGTTTCTGGGTTTTGTAGGTTTCCCTAGATGAAGGCCGCACCCAGGACCAAAAACATAGGTGGGCCCTCCCCCCCAAACACAGGTATTTTTGTAATATATCATTTTGATGTGTGCACATACGTCCGTGATGTGCCAAACACTAAAATTGTGAAAAGAAACACACTTAGGTTATGTGAAGAAGACCCCTCACCCACCAACCAAGTTGGTGGCATGCTTCATCATCGGGGTCCCACCCGAGGCACCTAGCGTGTCACAGGTGTGCTGCGACGCCTGATTACAGCGGAGCAGGTTTTGTCATTTTTTAGCACACATACTGGTTGGATTTGGCACGAGGGTGAGTGATGGTTCAGTGGATCAAATTTTATTAACAAGAGATTTAACAAAAATGAAATGCACTGCTAATAACTGAAAGGCAAAAGCACTGCACCCTGCCCATGGGGCTACCGAGGGCCTACCTTAGGGGTGCCTTATATGTATAAAAAGGAAAGGTTCGGGCCTGGCAAGTTGGTACACTTGCCAGGTCGAATTGGCAGTTTAAAACTGCACCCACATACACTGCATTGACAGGTCTGAGACAGGTTTACAGGGCTACTCATGTGGGTGGCACAACCAGTGCTGCAGGCCCACTAGTAGCATTTGATTCACAGTTTACAGGCCCTGGGCACCTCTAGTGCACTTTACCAGGGACTTACTAGTAAATCAAATATGCCAATCATGGATAAACCAATCAACAGTACAATTTATACAGAGAGCATATGCACTTAAGCACTGGTTAGCAGTGGTAAAGTGCCAGGAGTCTTGAAGCTAACAAAAACTGGTCAGAAAAAGTAAGAGGAAGGAGGCAAATGTTTGAGGGTGATCCTGCAAAAAGGGCCAGGTCCAACACTCCCGCAGTGTATAACCCTTGCTGAGCCTGCTGCCTAGTGGCAACATGCAGGGAGGTGACGATTCACCCAAATATATTGTGGGATGACCTCACTGAAAATGGGGCAGGACTGCCCCCTTCATGCTAGACCTTCCCACAAGGGGTGTGGGTGGCACTAGCACCACTTCTGCCTGCTTCTGTCATAGAAACAGGAGGACAGAACAGGTCACGAAACAAAAACAAAGCACAAAAAGTCATCAAAAACACAAACAGAAACATAAATATACACAGGGAAAGACCATCAGTAACAAAAATAAGTAAATAGCAAGTGGAATTGAGATTTGGGGTGATCAGATGGGGATGGTAGTTGGCATTAAAAAGTAATAAGCCGGCCAGGAGGAGAAGCAGAGGCAGGTGAAAAAAAATGGCTGCTCCAGGCGCACCCCGTGGTGCAGTTTGCGCTGATTCTCAGTGCAGAAAGCACTACCAGTGTGAAAAAAATAGCATGAATGGCAGGAAGAAAATTTTTCGGCCTATTGGAATTCTGCAAAATCTCGCAGAGTTTTCTGGTAACTTTGCCGTATATCCACAAAGTGAGATTCGGCGAGCTACGACTAGGCATAATGTGAAGCTCATTAAACTTTATACAACTTCTTTGTAATCCATACATGACCACAACATTGTGGTTTAGCACCACTGCATTTTGGATGCCATATGGTCCTTTGTCTAGAAAATTAACCAACCATGCATATGCCAATAAATTTGATGCAAGCTTTACCTTCAAGCGTAACATAGCAAAAAGAAATATCAAAAAGCAACGTTAAGCACATCTGAAGTTATATATACAATCAGTATACAATCAGAGACCCATCATACAAATAAATCAAAAGCCAGTTTATTGCACCTCCAGTGACCAAATTAACACCATGCTGCTAGAACTGATTTCACAATAAAGTAGTGAATGGAATGTACATGTGAATTGCACTGATAGAAAAAAACATTACCAACATTTTAAACTCGATCATAAAAATCACAACTTGAAGAAATTTATTCTAGTTGAACTCATCATTCAATCACTCGAAATTGAATGCTGAATTGACTTTCTGATACTGTATGTTTAATCACCAAGCACTGGGTGTGGTTTCAAGAATTACAGCTATTCTCGCCACTGTGAGCGGCATGAGTGTTCACTTTAATACAAGACTATTATGCAAGGTCACTCATTAGCTAAAATTAAAGAACATGGAAGTACGAGTAGGAAGGGAGGTACTTGAGAATATTTCCCCTGGAAGTGCTGACATTTGAACTACACTTTTGTACTAAGCTCAGTAGTTACAATGTGTCCAAATCTGGAATTTCCTGTTCACACAGTTAGTGGAGGATAAGCACCTCTGCTTTAGACTTCTACTTCCAAACAGCTGAACATACTATACTTATCACGACAGCTGAGGCTGGTTCCATATCTCTTGCAGAGATTTGTGTGAATCGTGCAGGTGACATTTTGAAATCCTTAAATCTGTGATACACAACAGCAAAGTTTTTAGGGTCTACGCCAACTCAGTAGGCCTGGCGATCTGAACCCATAATGCTAGGTAGCATTGCACATTTGGTTCAGCACCTATTCCAGAGATCTGTGAAACTTGCAGGCTAGTGCTTGAAATATTTGCAGAGCACTGTGGGAAACACTGTGTAACACCGTGAGTTATAATAATAGCTAGAAGCACTGTTTCACACCGAGCAGGACACTATTATAGCGGGTACCACTGTTTTATGAAGGATAGTATTGACATTGTGGTGGTTTTGGGTCATGTCGTGCAGTATCACTTTGGAAATCACAAAAGCAAAATGGTACTCCCTGTGCCATACTGTTTCTCAGCACAGATACACCATAGGGCAGAAAAGATATAAGTATGCACTGTTACGCTGAACAGCAATCTGTCTTGTTGGGCATTACTGCCTCATAATAGGTCATACTGACCAGTGGAGTCTCAATCGGTAGAAATGGCTCATGGTAAGCAGCAATATTAGACAAGTAAGCAGTATCTCATGCAGGGCAGGGCAGGGCTGTGTCTCTTGTAGGCCAGAGTGTGTCACAGTGGACAGCAATATCACACAAGGAAGCACTGTCTCGTGCAGGGCACAGCTGTTTCACAGTAGGCAGCACTGTCTCGTGCAGGGCAGAGTGTGTCACAGCAGGCAGCAATGTCACACAAGAAGCACTGCATCGTGCAGGGAAGAGCTATGTCACAGCAGGCAGCAATGTAACACAAGGAAGCACTGCTTCCTGCAGGGCAGAGCTGTGTCACTTTAGGCAGGACTGTCTTGTGCAGAGCAGTGTGTCACAGTAGGCAGCACTGTCTCTTGTAGGGCAGAGTGTGTCACAGTAGGCAGCAATGTCACACAAGGAAGCACTGTCTCGTGTAAGGCAGAACTGTATCACAGTAGGCAGCACTGTCTTGTGAGGGGCAAAGCTGGATCACAGTTGGCAGCAACATCACACAAGGAATCACTGTCTCGTGCAGTGCAGAGTTTTGTCACTTTAGGCAGCACTGTATCGTGCAGGGCAGAGCTATGTCACTGCAGGCAGCAATATCACACAAGGAAGCACTGCCTCGTGCTTGGCAGAGCTGTGCAACTTTAGGCAGCACTGTCTTGTGGAGGACAAAGTTGGATTACAGTTGGCAGCAATATCACACAAGGCAGCACTGTCTCGTGCAAGCAGAGTTGTATCACAGTAGGCAGGACTTTTGCTTGCGGGGCGGAGCTCTGTCATAATAGGCGGCAGTATCATCAAAGAAGTCACTGTCTCCTGCAGGGCAGAGCTGTGTCACAGTAGTGGCACTCTCTCCTGCAGGGCAGAACGCGTCCAGCCCTTATAAATTACCTGTACCTGGACACGTTGGAGGTCGGTGAATCTTTTAACCGAGTCGGACTCTCCTCATCCTAAAATAGTCGAGTCACTCAGATCAGTAATCAATAACTATTGCAATCGGTAATCAATACTCAATTAATAGATCAATATAGCACATCAGAAATCAATAACAGTTGGTATTTCGGCTCACCATGACCTTTCAGTCATGAATAACCACACCAGTTTATTAAAAGTTAGTGAATTTATTTCCCTATATTAACAAAGCTATCACAATGTATATAAGTCTCAAAACCAAATGATATATGTATATGAACATTACTGGCTGTCCATAACGGCGGAAGAAACGCAATCTACGCAAAATCTGGATAATGATACACTCAGTTATGGCAATGCAAATCACTAATATGACTAACTGTATTTGACTAATTTCATACATTGGTCAGCATAACAAGATTTCAATTTAGCATGGTACATCGAATGAATACCTCGACTAACCTCTAATTAGCATTGGCATGTGGGGCTTCATGCAAAACGAATTTAGTCAACACAAATTTGGAAAACTTCTAGCTAGGACCCTATCAAAATAGCAGTTGGTACCTAAAAGGAAAAACACAATGCATAATACATTTATCCTTTCATATTTACCAAATACAATCAGCATTCAAGAAAAGTCTTCGTCCTTCAGGTACCAGTTCGATCAGCATGGGGCAAGTTTTAAAGGGGCAAATTTAAGGGCAAGCTTCCTTGCAGCGGCAAGGAGAATGGGGCAAAGTTACTGCATGGGCAAGATGGGGCAAATCAAAGTTAAAGTCTCTAGGGTGAGAATTCTTAAAGTCTCTTTCTCTCAGATAGAGAAAAGGGCATCAGGGTGTCGTCCAAAATGGAGTCTGGCATCTGGCTTCAAACTGGCATCGAGGAAAATGGCTGACTTCTCTTTGTCCAGTGGGTTTAAGTAAGGAACATTCCAAATTCTGCAGGGTCTTCCATTGGAGGGTGCATAGGTTGGCTTCAAATTGTCCAATGAAAATTGTCTTTTACTAGCGCTCATTTATGCATACACTGTCCTTGGAGCCTTGGAACACAAGTTGTAACATGGGTTGCCAATTATTTTACTATCTGTACCTTCATTGTCCGCACCTGCAGACTGACCTTGTATCAAAGGGGATGAAACCGGCCTATTACGAAACCTTGGAGATAAGTGTATTAGTCAGCTCTACTGGAAAAATACAACTTCAAGCAAGAATATATGTTTCATTAGTTCAAGGAAAAGCCACGCAGTTAGAATTTGAGACCAGGCAACTAGGCCAAAGCCTCTACTAAATTTAAGCTAAGCAAAACAGTTTCAAACAAGAAATCATGGCATACATTTGCAATTATGACGGATTACTACATTTTCAATACTTCATGATTAATAAAGCTCGTTTACAATGATGGCGAACTACCCCGAGGGCACAATTTCCCTCGTACATTATTTTCTTTACTAAAATCACACTACATTATACGTTTTGATTACACGATATGTATGAATATATGTTGGACCCTCCTTTTCTGCGTCATCAATCCCTCCTCTGATGACAAATTATGTCATCACATCAAATCTACCCACAAATTTTATTCCATTAAAATTCTGTATAGTAATTTGGCACTTCAGTCAATTCCCTTTTTCTTTTAGTCCCTTTTGATTTTTCTCTATATATTTCCACCATTTTGGCTTGTTCTTTTTCTTCTCTTTTCCTTTCACGCCTTATTTTCCATATTTTGATAGCTTTCCATGTTCCCCAAGAGCCTAATAAACAAATTAATATTATCAATATTCCCTTCACTATTTTTAGTAACAATCCGTTCCAAACGTTGCTGAGCCAATTTCCCACAGAAGCAAATCCTTTTCCAACTTTCTCCCAAACTCCTGGTTCTTTCAATTCCTTTAAATCTACACTTTCTTTAGTTAAATTTGTAAGCATCGTTCTAATTTTCCCACTGCTATCTGGTATATATGTACAACAGTGACGTGTACCAAGCATTTTGCAAACGCCGCCATCCTTTGCTAAAAGAATGTCTAAGGCAAGCCGATTTTGAAGAGTCATAGCTCTTTCTGCAGCGAGTTCAGCATCCATCAGGATTATAGCTCCTGAAAACTTAGTCAGCATGTTATCCACAATAGTAGACAACTTTCGTATTTTGATTGAATTCAATATGACTCCCACTGAAGGAATCAATGCTCCAAATATATCTCCTACCACACCAGAAGCTGTCTCTCTCTTCTGAACATGATGTGATTCAGACAGCTTTGGAAATTTCGTTAAGTCATCCAGTTGGTAAATCTTTGGGAACACTATTCCCAAGTAACATCTCCCATACCATCCTTTAGGAAGACGATAATAGGCGTTGAGTCCACAAATATAATATATCCCAGGAATAACTGGGTCTTGTCCATTCAGCATGAACGTCCACTTAGGTTGAAACAAAAACGTATGTTTGCATTCACTTGTTCCCACAAAAACTGTGTCATAGTATGATTTATGTCTATGTATACAAAATCTCCCTACATGCAATGTATCTAAAGCTATTTTCCCTTGTGTCTTTATTGCGGCAAAAGCATATTTATCTATGGATGTCCTTTTGTGTAATTCCTTTTCTAATTCCTCCTTCATTTCTTTCCTCCTATCATCAGTGCGGTCTAAGAAGTTTATCTCTACCTGTGAAAGCAAGCATGTAAGGTTCTCTCTATGTGTGTGTGCTGTGTGAAAAGGTGACAACGGCTCAAAGAATTCTCTCATTAATTTGAAATAATAATCTCTAGCGATTTTACTCAGGTACTCAATTATGGGGACATATGCAAATGTAACATCATAATTAGAGTAAAAATAATGAATGTACGTCTGACCATAAAATCTGGACGTTATTATACTACATGTAATTCCGTAAGTAAGAGGCATGCTGTGATACGTTACCCCTTCCACTACTGAGGAAGGTATTTGTGTACACACATAACAATCTTTCGCATCCATGGTCTCAACATACTCACTCAGCAAGCGATAGAAAACGTTAGATGAAAGTTCCTTCTTATCATGCAAATGTTTCTCGTCTCGTTCGAGCCTCTTCAGAGCTGTTAGTTCAGTAACAATAGTAGGTTTAGAAGTAGAAGCATCATTCGTCTCACTCTCATTTTTACCATGCATTCCAAGAACTATTGCTACAATGATTAGTACGCATGCGGTTATTAAACCTATACACATGTATTTACAACACTTCATTTTACGCCCCTGTGTAGTGAAGCTAGTCATGATCTGTATAGAATCAGAAAGTTGAAGACACTTTATCAAAACGGATTTGCAGATATTTACAAAGCTGAACGAGTTCAATGTTCACACAGTTTTCTTTAGCAGCTTAGGGGGTCATTCTGACCTCGGCGGTAAAAGGATCTGACCGCCGGTCAGAAGACCGCCATTATACCGCTGCGGCCGCAGTAAACCGCCACGGTCATTCTGACCCACAACTGCCAACCCGCCAAAAACCCGACATCCACGGAAGGCCGCCTCATCAGCGGTCAGCGATAAACTGGAGATGACCAAACCTCCACCGTCACGCCAACACAAACACGCCCATGCCATTACGACCCACGAATCCACGCGGCGGTCTTTCAACCGCGGTATTCCATTGGCGGTACACACCGCCGCGCTCAAAATACACACACCCATACAAAACACAGCCACATTGGACAATTCCAAATACACACACCTGATACACATACACACAACACTCCCACACACCCATCACCATATAAAACACACACCCACATCACCCACAAACCCCCACAAATCGAAATTCAGAGACAAGGCGCAATACACAGAGAGAGAGCACAGGTAACGCAAACCACAACACACACAGGAACCCAACATCATCACCCACACCACATCTACGCACACATCACCACACACCACCACTCACATCACCACAAACAGCACCCCACACCTCATCCACACCACCCCATGGCACCCCAAAGACACCCCAGGTTCTCGGACCAAGAACTCAGGGTCAAGGTGGAGGAAATAATTAGGGTAGAGCCCCAGCTCTTCGGCACACAGGTGCAGCACACCACAATAGCCAGGAAGGCGGAGCTATGGCAAAGGATCGTCGACAGGTTCAACGCTGTGGGACAGCATCCCAGAAATAGGGAAGACATCCGAAAGCGCTGGAACGACCTACGGGGGAAGGTGCGGTCGATGGTGTCAAGACACAACATCACTGTGCAGAAGACTGGCAGCGGACCTCCACCCACTCCACCCGAATTCACAGCATGGTAGCAAGAGGTCTTGAACATCCTGCATCCTGAGGGCCTCGCTGGAGTAGCCGGAGGAATGGACTCTGGTAAGTTTAATCTCAACTACTTCACCCCCCCCAACCACCAGCATGCCAACCCACACCCCCCACCCTCACCCCCAACCCCCCAGCACACATCCTCCCTGCCAATGTCTCACCAGCACAACCCACCCAACCCAACACCAATCCCTGAATGCCAACACAAACCATGGACACACATCACCTAAGCATGACCACTGCACATACCCATCCCCCCCCACAAACCACCCTCACAACTCCTCCCACAAGGGAATGCCAGCACTGGGGGACAAGGGCACCCACAAATCGGCCTTGAGGGTCCAGATTTGTCCATCCCACCCCCAGAACAGGCCCCCAGTGATGACAGCAGCTCTGTCGACCTAGAACCTGATGACCAGCCCAGACCATCGGGGACCTCTGGACAGTCGGTTCCCCACACACAGACACAGGCCACAGCTGACCCAACCCCCTCTGGGTATACCAGCACAGCTCCCACCCAGCGGGCCCATGCCTCTGTCTCCAGGACGTGTCAATCAGCAGTGTGTCCGCCACTACAGGGCACCCAGGCTGACCCACCACCCCAACAACAACAGGGACCTGGGGGCAGTGGTAGTGGGCACACCGTCCAGGGGAGAGAGGCCCGGGGAAACAGGGGAACTGGGAGGGCTGCTGTGCGACAGGGGGGGGACAGGCCCAGGGAACCCACTCTCCAAGAGGCCCTCACCACCATCATGGGAGCATACCACCACTCCCAGGAGACGATGGTGACGGTACTGGCCAGGTTCCAGGAGATCCAGGCACAGCAGGAGGAACGGTACATGGGGTTCAGAGACGAACTCAGGAACATCGGTTCCACAATGGGGACCATCGTCCTGGCCCTCAACCAGATAGTCACCACATTGCGGGACCATGCGGCACCACAAAGGGCCCCTGTCACTAGCCAGGACCACGAACAGCCTACCACCTCCGCCGGCGCTAGTGGACAGGAGGCCCCCACACAACGACAGGCCACCAGAACCCCACCTCCTGCTGAAGATCAACCACCCCGCAAGCGGAACCTGAGATCACACAAGAAGACAGAGTAGGATGCCAAGACCCCCGCCAGCATAAGATACCCCCTGATGTCATCCCACTGTCCCACATTGTCACCCTGTCAAACCTTAAACAGCCCCTGCTCCATCCTTCCACAGGCATATGGACAATGCACCTGTGAGACTGAGAACTGGACTCTGCCATGGACATTACTCCACCCCCACCCATCACCGTTTTACTATCATGGACCTATATGTAGCACTTAAAATAAATCACTAATTGCACTTCAAAAATCAGGAGTCTGCTTGTATTCTTATCAAATGTATTACACATAACGGTGCAATAATGTTCAGTTACATTGTGATGACAACATACCAATGTCAATAAGCATTAGTCCATGGGCAAACAAAGCAGACGTCACGCAGTGGGTCATACAGCTCTGAAAAGGGAAGGGAAAGTCAAAAATCAGTTAAAAGGAACTGGGGGGAAACACAGAAAGTAGAGATGCAGGAGGCCAGAAGTAAATGTACAATGGCGTGGGTGATTCTTACCTGTGTGCTACTGAAAATACTGTTGTATAACTGTGTCCCTGTTGTCCGTGTCGTCCCCGTCGTCTTCCTCCTCTTCACTCTCCACAGGCTCCACAGCTGCTACAACACCACCATCTGGACCATCCTCCTGCAGGAAAGGCACCTGGTGTCGCAATGCAAGATTGTGAAGCATACAGCAGGCCACGATGATATGACACACCTTCTTTGGTGAGTACATTAGGGATCCACCTGTCATATGCAGGCACCTAAACCTGGCCTTCAGGACCCCGAAGGTCCGTTCTATAATCCTCCTAGTTCGCCCATGGGCCTCATTGTACCGTTCCTCTGCCCTGGTCCGGGGATTCCTCACTGGGGTCAATAGCCAAGGCAGGTTGGGGTAACCAGAGTCACCTATTAGCCACACACGGTGTCTCTGTAGCTGTTCCATCACATAAGGGATGCTGCTATTTCGCATGACATACGCGTCATGCACTGACCCAGGGAACTTGGCATTTACATGGGAGATGTACTGGTCAGCCAAACAGACCACCTGGACATTCATCGAATGGTAATTTTTTCTATTTCTGTACACCTGCTCATTGTCTTTTGGGGGTACTAAAGCCACATGGGTCCCATCAATGGCACCAATGATGGTGGGGATATGTCCAAGGGCATAGAAATCACCCTTAACAGTGGCCAAATCACCCTCCTCAGGGAAAACAATGTATCTCCGCATGTATTTCATCAGGGCAGACAACACTCTGGACAAAACCTTAGAAAACATAGGCTGAGACATCCCTGATGACATGGCCACTGTTGTCTGAAAAGACCCACTTGCCAAAAAATGGAGTACTGACAGAACCTGCACCAGAGGGGGAATTCCTGTGGGTTGGCAGATGGGGGACATCAGGTCTGGCTCCAGCTGGGCACACAGTTCATGTATAGTGGCTCGGTCAAGTCGGTATTGAAGTATAATATGTCGTTCTTCCATTGTCGACAGGTCCACCAGCGGTCGGTACACGGGAGGATTCATCCTTCTCCTTGCAAGTCCCAGCGGACGATGCCTAGGAAGGAAAACATGGAGTACAGAGTCAAGCAACCCACAGGTACATTCACACAGCTTGCACAGTACACGAATCGCTATGCATAGAAAGGCTTGTATGAGTGGCAAGGCCTAGGCCTGTGTGACGCAGTAGAAATTAAGCCATGTGGGCCCGTGTAATGGCGGCTGCCTGACCTGAGAAGTGTGACAGTGGGATGTGAGGTCAACGCGCTGGCGTGGCACACCGTGGCGGTAGGCGGTCGAAGACCGCAGTGCGAAGGCGCATTGGTTAACATTGAACCCTATGGGTTTCAGTAGCCAATGACGATGTGCGCCGGCGGTCGCGGTACGCACCGCCGCGGCACGCACCGCCGCGGGCGTGACCGCCATTTTCTATCTGCTTAATCACTCAAGACCTGATCATCCACAGGAGAGGACCTATACTGCAAGTGCTGCTGTGACCTCGGTCTGGAAGAGACAATGGCTGCTGCGACTGGGGAAAGGGCCCCTGCCTTCACTTCAGAAGAGTTGGACAAACTTGTGGATGGGGTCCTGCCCCAGTATGCACTACTCTACGGTCCTCCAGACCAACAGGTAAGTACACTGGGTGCACGTTGAATGGGCTATGCCTGGGTTGTGTATGGTGGATGTAAGATGGTGGGGTGGGGAGCGAATGAGGAGTGCAAGGCACGACAGATGAGAGCATGTGGCACATGGCAAGGTTGGGGAGGGGGGGGGCAATCACATCTAACATGCAGAAAAATGATGAAATTTCCTTTCCCACCCTGTACATGTCAAATAGGTCAGCACCCATCAGAAAGTCGACATTTGGCGTGCCATCACCAAGGAAGTCCGGGCCCTGGGGGTCCACAACAGACGGGGCACCCACTGCCGAAAGAGGTGGGAGGACATCCGCCGCGGGACCAGGAAGACCGCCGAGTCACTGCTGGGGATGGCCTCCCAACGTAGGAGGGGTGCCAGTCGTACCTTGACCCCCCTGATGTCCCGGATCCTGGCGGTGGCCTACCCCGATTTGGATGGGCGCGTGAGGACATCACAGCAGACACAAGGGGGTGAGTACCAGCACATTCTGCTATCTTTACGCGCAGTGGAGGTGTCTGGATGGGGGAGGAGGGCTGTGGGTGACATTAGGCCAGGGCGCTTTCTGTAGTGTAGTCCCCTCCTTTAGGCATGGCCCTGTGCCCCCGCCCCCCACCTCTGTAGGGTGCCAAGTACAGCAATGCATGGTCCAGCATCACCCATGTGTGCATTTGTTGTCCATAGACCTGTAGGCCTAGTCACAAGTACTGAGTAGTGTACCACGATTGCGCGGCGTAGTGCTGGAGGCTCCTGTGTCTGTCCTCTCCGACAACGGTGTTGACAATGCATGCACTCAACCTGTCTTTATTTCTCCCCCCACCCTTTTTCTTTATCTTCTTGTGCATGTGTGCATTAGCATCATCAGGCGGAGGAGAATTGACATCGGAGCACGAGGGAGCTGCAACTCACAAGGCCCCGGTGGGCCATGCTACAGACACCGAGGTCACCAGTGATACGGAGGGCGAGGGGAGCTCTGCAACGGGGACCCGTGGTGACACCAGCGACACCGACACGTCCTCGGAAGGGAGCTCCCTAGAGGTGGCGGCAACATCCGTGCCCCCCGCCTCAACAGGTACAGCCGCCACCCAGCGCACCAGCTCCGCCCTCCCAGCAGCCCCTCAGCCTTCGCTCCGTGCCCGCTCGCCCAAGAAGACGGGCATCTCCTTCGCCCCAGGCACCTCAGGCCCTGCCCCAGTTACCCCTGCTGCCCTCAGTGAGGAGGTCATTGACCTCCTACAGACCATCATTGTTGGGCAGTCTACCCTTTTGAATGCCATCCAGGGGGTAGAGAGGGAGGTGCATCGGAGCAATGCATACCTGGAGGGCATTCATTCGGGTCAGGCTGCCCATCAACGATCGTTCAATGCTCTGGCCTCAGCACTGACGGCAACCATTGTCCCTGTTTCCAGCCTCCCTCTTCTAACCGCCTCCACCCTCTCCCAATCTCCTGTTCCTCAGCCTATCCCATCCACACCATCAGACCAGCCTGCACACACCTCAGCACCCAAGGGCAGCTCATCCCGATATAAGCACCACAGATCCCACAAGCATTCACCCAAGCAACATCCAGATGCAGACATGGCAACAGTCACTACCACCTCTGTGTCCCCCTCCTCCTCGTCTCCCTCCTCCCTCCCTGTGACGTCTCCACTCACACCTGCATGCACACCACCATCAGCCAGTACTTCCATCACCACCACACCCTCCAGTACAGTCCGCACACGTGCAGTCACCACCCCCACTGCCATTTACACGTCCCCTGTGTCCTCTCCCACTGTGTCTGTCACCCCCTCTTCCAAAACACACAAACGCAGGCAGCCACCCACCCAACAGCCAACCACCTCACGACAGCCTGCGTCACAAGCACCTGCACCCAAAGACAGGACACCTGACTCTCCTACAACCACATCCTCTTCCTCCACTCCCATACCCACTGCACCTACCCTTCCCATTGCTCCTAAAAAACTTTTCCTCTCCAAAGTTAACCTCTTTGCACCACCTGACCCACCCCCTCCATCTGGTAAGAGTCCGAAGAGCACCTCAGCCACCACCAGTCCTGCATCAAGTCTGACCATTGTGCACGGGTTTTGGAGTCCACCCTTTCCCAGCACAGATACATCGGCCAGCAGCAAGGGGACAGCCAGCCCCCCCCCCCTGGAAAGAGAACCCGTAAAACCAAGGGCCGCCGCGAGAAGGCTGACACGGCTGCCCCCAAGGAGCAAAGTCGTGGCCCGTCACCTGCCACAACATCAAAGGGAGGCAAGGGACAGAGAGCCTCATCGAAGGAGGGCAAGGGCAGCAGGGTGGAGAAGTCAGCCAGCAGGGGTGCAGACCAGGAGGGCCCCACAAGCCCCATCCCGGGTGTGACGGAGGACACCCACGGGCCCAGGACTCCGTCACAGGAGGGTCCAGCAACTGCACGGTCGGAGGGCGACTAAGCAGGGAGTCCTGGCCAGGTCTGGCTCCCTTGATAGACAAGACAGGCACTGCTGAACAGGGCCCCGCCGTGAAGAAAGGCACCGCTGAACAGGGCCCCGCCGTGAAGAAAGGCACCGCTGAACAGGGCCCCGCCGTCTCAAGCACCGCTCCGCTGGGCCCTTCCTGTCAAGCACCGCGCCGCTGGGCCCTTCCTGTCAAGCACCGCTCTGCTGGGCCCGCCGTCTCAAGCACCGCTCCGCTGGGCCCTTCCTGTCAAGCACCGCTCCGCTGGGCCCCGCCGTCTCAAGCACCGCTCCGCTGGGCCCTTCCTGTCAAGCACCGCTCCGCTGGGCCCCGCCGTCTCAAGCACCGCTCCGCTGGGCCCTTCCTGTCAAGCACCGCTCCGCTGGGCCCTTCCTGTCAAGCACCGCTCCGCTCCGCTGGGCCCTTCCTGTCAAGCACCGCTCCGCTGGGCCCCGCCGTCTCAAGCACCGCTCTGCTGGGCCCTTCCTGTCAAGCACCGCTCCGCTGGGCCCCGCCGTCTCAAGCACCGCTCCGCTGGGCCCTTCCTGTCAAGCACCGCTCCGCTGGGCCCCGCCGTCTCAAGCACCGCTCCGCTGGGCCCTTCCTGTCAAGCACCGCTCCGCTGGGCCCTTCCTGTCATGCTCCGCTGGCCCATTGACAGTGCCGGTTCTGTGTCGAGCTAGTGTTCACGCTGCACTCTGGGCACCCTGCCTCCTCCATGACCAGTGGAGTCTGTAATCCACCTGATGGACTGTGGCTTTGCACTCCCCAGGATGGCACAGTGGGCAAACCACCCACTGTAGAGACTTGAGAGACTGTGGCTTTGCACTCCCCAGGATGGCACAGTGGGCATGGTGGCCCCTTCGTGGTTCTGGTGTCGTGGACTCATGTGGCTGAGGTGCCCACCCTTCCCTTCCCCCTGAGGTGCCTGTAGTTTTGTCATCTGATGCCCCAGCAGTGTTCTCTCCAACGGACTCAGGTCTCCTGTGTGGGCTTTTCCCATGTGTTTGGTAGACATTGGCCCACGGACTGTGGATATTTGACAAACTGAGCAGGACTTATTGACTATGTACATAGCTTTCGCACTGTTCATTATTTTTGCTTTGATATTTCATATCGATAATTCTCCATGACTTCAATGAACCTAATTTATACATAAATTTAAATTAACATTTTTATTATGTCTTTGCATTTTTCAGGGGGCTTTGGGGAGTGTCACTCAGTTGTTGCTCTGCATTGGTATGTTGATAGTTGGGGGGGGGGGGCGTATGTGTGTGCCCGTAACCTTTCGTCCTCCCCCCTCCCCTGTGTCGTAGGTGCAGTACTCACCGTTGTCTTCTGTGCCGGAGTTCGTACTCGTGGTAGATGAGCAGGTAGACAATAGCTGGTAGGATGTTTAATTCGGGTTCCATGCTGTCCTCCGTCCTCGTGGAGTGTATAGAGGTGAGCGTTTTCCCGTTCGTAGTCTGTTTCCGCCATGTTTTTATCGGCGGGGCTCCCGCCACGGAAAAGGTGGCAGATTGGTGAGTTGTGATAGTGTGGGCGGTACATTGTCTGCTGCCTGCCTGTTGGCGGTGACCGCCGCGCTGTTTGTCTGTCCCGCCGTGGCGGTCGGAGTGTTAAAGTGGCGGGCTGTGTTGACGGTTCCCGCCAGGGTCAGAATTCAATTTTTTTGACCACCTGCCTGTTGGCGGGTTGGCCGCCGCTTTATCACCGACCACCAGGGTTGGAATCACCCCCTTAGTCTCTTATCGGTTAGCAGCGTTGTCTCAAGATCGGTTTCAAAGTCAATCAAGTTAGCAATGTCTTAGCCGGTTGAAAAGTCAATCAGGTGATCAAAGCCTTTAATCGGTAAAGTTCATGAAGTTTTATTTCTCATGTGCCAAAATGAAGTTCTGCCTCTTCGTTCTCGAGACTGAGGGATACGAATTCGTCTGACGAATCGTTATTGGCTAAGTATGCCCACTCCGGACCAGAATATCTTTTGCTCGGTATCCTTTTTCTTTTCAATTTTGCATCTCTCTTTGATTCTTTCTCGCTGTTACTTTCTTCCTTGGCCAAGTCTTTCTCTTCGCTTGGTGCTGCTATTGCGTCAGACACTTCCTTTCTTTTCTCTTTCACTCTTGGCCCTTCACTGTCGTTCAACGTTTCTCTAATTCTTAATTTTACTGGCGATATGCTTGGTCTTCTTTTTGCACTGTGTCCACTTGATGGACCTGCAATCTCTTCTGAAGGAGTTTGAGCAGTTTCGTTCTGTTCTGCCTTGTCCCCTCCTTCTGGGGAGTCAATCAGGTTTTCCTTTTCTTTTCCTGTATCGTCTGCTTCTGGGAAAGCCCTCCTCTGATCAGGCTCTCCTGCTTCTTCACCTATTTCGAGCCCTTTGTCACCGTTACTTTCTTCATGCTCTTTGTCACTTTCAGCTGTTTCAGGCTCTTTGTCACCTTCCGGGCCTTCGTCACTCTCTGAGGCTCCTTCTTGGTCTTCCCCAAATGAATCAGTTGCTTCGTCCTCAGAGATTATTTCTCCCTCCTCTGTTTCTGCCTGTTCGCTTCTAGTTCCCTTTCGCTCTGTCTCGGCGCTTGGCACTTTGTTATCAGACACTGGTGATTTCAGCGCTTCAACTTCTTCATCTGTGGGACACAATACCCTCTTTGTGTGACTGGCGTGAATCCAGTTGGGAACTCCCGCACACTTCACAGCGGTGGTAGTCGTCAGAATCACTTGAAAAGGTCCTTTCCAACGGGGTTCCAAATACGACTTCCTCACGTGCTTCTTTATCACAACCCAGTCACCTGCTTTCAGGGCATGTCCTGGACCTTGGATCGGTGGCAAGGTGGTTGCTTCCACCTGGTGAGAGAAAGAGCGGACCACATCAGCTAGACCTTTGCAGTAGTCTAACACCATATCATCTGTAATATTCAAAAGAGCATTTGCAGGAACTGCTGGAAGTCTCATAGCTCTGCCCATGAGGATCTTGTGCGGGGACAATCCAGTCTTTCTGTCAGGGGTGTTTCTCATTGACATTAGCACCAAGGGCAATGCGTCAGGCCATTTTAAGTTTGTTGATGCACATATTTTCGCCATCCTTGATTTCAATGTGCCATTCATTTGCTCCACTAGACCTGAGGCTTCAGGGCGGTAGCTACAATGCAACTTTTTCTCAATGTTCAGCGCTGCACAAAGTAATTTTATTACTTCGTTATTGAAGTGACTTCCCCTATCTGATTCTAAGGAGATCGGAAATCCGAAACGTGGTATTAACTCTCTCAAGAGTAGTTTTGCAACTGTGAGACTGTCATTTCTGCGTGTAGGGTATGCTTCAATCCAGTGACTAAAAATGTACACAACCACCAACAAATACTTCAAGCCTCCATGCACAGGCATCTCAATAAAGTCCATTTGCATCCTGCTGAAGGGACCCCCTGCTCTTCCAATGTGGCTCAAATTTACTACGGTTCCCTTCCCTGCGTTCATTTGTTGACAAATGACGCAACAATGGCAAACTGCTTCAGCAACTTGACGGAATTTGGGGTTAAACCAATCAGTTTTAAACAATCTAATCATGTCATCCCTCCCAAGATGAGCTTGTCCATGTTAAAATCTGGATATCTGTGTCAAAAGGCTGTTTGGTAGAACAAATTTCCCTTCACTTGAAACCCATAATTCATCTAGTCTCTTTACACATTGTGATTTGGTCCATGAGAGTTTCTCATCCTCACTGACATCATTCTGTAAGGATTTCAATTCGTCCATTGTATCTACAACCTTTAGAGCAAAGATTTCGCTTGGTTCGAGTTCTGGTTCATTTATCAAATTCCATTCATCCCTGAGCAATATACAGTTCAATGCGCAAAACCTTGCGACTTGATCCGCATATCCATTTCCCAGAGAAACATAGTCTTGTCCCTTCGAGTGTGCACTGCATTTTACCACTGCTACTTCCCCTGGCAATTGAATGGCATGTAACAATTCTCTTATTCTTTCACCATTTTTCACTGGTGATCCTGAAGAGGTCATGAAGCCTCTCTGTGACCACAATTGTCCAAAGTCATGCACTATTCCAAATCCGTACTGACTGTCAGGGTAGATGGTGACTTTCATCAATGCAGAGAGTTGGCAAGCTCTAGTAAGGGCTACCAATTCTGCTACTTGTGCAGAATAAACTCCTTGAAGCCAAGATGCTTCCAGAACACCTGTTACCGTGCATACAGCATATCCTGCTTTTAATATTCCCAGGGCATCTCTCAAACATGAACCATCAACAAAAATGACTTGATCATTTTCTTCCAATCGGGTATCTTTGATATCAGGTCTTGGTTTGGTGCAAAATTCAGTCACCTGAAGACAGTTGTGCTCAATGTCTTCAGCGTTCTCAATTTCTGCATTTTCACTGGGAAACAAGGTTGCTGGGTTCAACGTAGTGCACCTTTTCAGCTGCACATTAGGTGATCCCAGAATAATTGTTTCATACCTTGTGAGTCTAGCACCAGTCATGTGTTGTGTTCGGGAACGTGTCAAAAGTATCTCGACTGAGTGAGGGACCATGACTGTTAAAGGGTGTCCCATCACTATTCCTTCACTCTGAGTGAGGCTGATACCAACTGTGGCTACGGCACACAAGCACCCTGGCAGTGCTGCTGCGACCGGATCCAAAGTAGCTGAAAAATATGCTACTGGTCTGTTTACGCCGCCATGGGCTTGGGTCAAGACAGACAAGGAACACGCATCACGTTCATGACAAAACAATGTGAAAGGCTTTGTGTAATCAGGCATACCTAAAGCTGGAGCCCTGCACATGCACTCTTTCAATTCAATAAAAGCATCCATCTCATCTCCTTTCAGCTCTATTTCATCTAGCGCATCCTTCTGGGTCAGTTTCAGTAAAGATTTTGCTAGGGTTGAGAAATTGGGGATCCATTGGCGACAGTAGCTCACCATTCCCAAAAACTTTCTCACCTCCCTCCTCGTCTTTGGGGGACTCATTTGAAGTACACTTGTTATCCTTTCCTTCATAATTCTTCGTGACCCTTTCTCTATTTGGTGACCCAAATATTTCACTTTCTTCTGGCAGAACTGTAATTTTGAAGGAGACACCTTGTGTCCATTCCTTCCCAAATGGTTCAATAGGGCAATGGTGTCGGCTGTGCAGTCACTTTCTGTCTTGATTGCAATCAGTAAATCGTCAATGTACTGTACTAGGGTTGACTCGAATGGCAACTCCAACGCTTCCAAATCTTTCTTTAGAATCTGATTGAAAATTGACGTTGCCTCCGAAAACCCTTGAGGAATTTGACACCAACTGTAAACTCTGTCTAAGAATTTGAAACAAAAGAGAAACTGGCTGTCCTCATGTAGTGGCACAGAAAAGAATGCTTGTGATAAGTCGATAACTGAGAACCACTCAGCATCACAGGGAACTTGAAACATTATCACAGCTGGATTCCTGTACTACGGGACAACATTTGATTATTATGTCATTTATTTTCCTCAAATCCTGAACAATTCGGACCTTTCCACTCGGTTTTATTAGTCCCATGATTGGTGAATTACATGGACTGCTTAACACCTCTTTCAGTACTCCCTGTTTTACAAACTCATCAATGAGTTGGGCGACTTTCATGAGGGTGTCTTGTGCCATATGGTACTGTGGGGTCTGGGGAAAGGTTACATTGGGTTTTACAGTCGCTTTCACTGGTTCCACTCCTTTCACCAATCCCACCTCTTTTCCTGTCATATCCCACACTTCTTTTCCGACTGTTTCCTGTAACTCAGCAGGAATATCTGCTTCAGTGATCATCGGATAAAGGGTAATCAGGGGATACTCTTCATCGACAGTCTCCTCCTCATCCCCTCCTACACTGTCCTCTTCTTCCCCATCACTGCTTGTCTGAATTTTAATTCCATCGTTTGAACACATAATCGAACATCCCAATTTGCACAATAGGTCTCTCCCTAACAGTGATATCGGGCTTGAATCACATACCACAAATTTATTTGACCCTTGGTAGTTACCAATTCTGACTTGAACTGGATCTGTGATTGGGTTCGTCAGGTACCTGTTTGCTACTCCCACTACTTGAACTGTTCTCCCTGAAAGTGGCAAATTCGGTACTTCAATGCTCCTGACAGTGGAACGTGTAGCTCCTGTGTCAACCAAGAATGAAATGCAATGACCCATAACTCTTCCCTCCACATACGGACCCTTTTGATCAACTTCCAAGGATGCTGCAAGCACACAATTTCCCTCCTCATCTGAACTTTCACTCTCCCATACATCGTTTATTCCATTCTCGCTGTGTAGTGGGAATTGGTGTACTGTGTCATTTTGACTCATTCCCTGACCCGTGACCTGTTGAGGAATCATTGCTTGCTGCTGATTCATTGGTGCTAAGGGTATTTGCATTTGCTGATTAGGTACCATAGGAAACTGCTGTTGCATTGGCTGCAATTGTGCCATTTGCACACGGGGCATTTGCACCTGTTGCGGTTGCATGGGTTGTAAACCCTGCAGCTGGTTTATATTGTTTTGGAAATTTGGGTTTGGACCTCTCAGTTTCGGTCCTCTCATAGTCTGGAATGTATTGACATCATTGTTTTGCTGACCTACACCTTCCTGCACCATCATTGGGCACTCCCGTTTCCAATGCCCGACAATTCCGCACGTGTGACATGGCATCACCTTCTTCATTGCCTGTATACCATTTGGAATCATAACGGTATTCAAATCAGGACCATTATTCACAAAACCTCCTCGGCCTCTGCCTCTCATCTGCGGCTGAAACATAGTGTTTCCCTGTTGCTGTTGCTGCGGCATCTGTTGTTGGAAACCTTGTAAACCTTGCAAACCTGTCTGAGCTGCTCTAAGCTGCATCACCATCACCTTTTCCTTAAATCTTTTCTGCTTGGTCTCAATCTCATCACTGCAGTATTTCGCATAATTCAACACTTCATCGATCGACTTCGACTGCCAACAAATCAAATGCGTTTTAATCATCTGGCTGATTTCGGGTCTCAACCCTTCAACAAACCTGAACACAAAATGGAGCATGTCCTTTGCCTCAATCGTTTCCGTGCCACTGTAATTCTTAAACGCTTTCAACAACCTCTCATAATACGCATGTATAGACTCTTTAACCTCTTGGGCGGTCCTGTCAATCCTTTGCCAATCCAAATTTTTCGACGCAACCTTGGTTTTCAAGTGCTCGATCACCTTGTGGTACAAACTCATCACCGTAGGTGATGGCGCACCTGTGTCCCTATCTCTCTCTGGTTCACTCGTCGGCCAGCCTACAGCCCTTTTACAATCTTCCCACAAATCTGCCGGAACCACGATTTCAAATAAAGTATTCAGGTCTTCCCAGAGACATTTCGCGAGTTTCACAAATCTATCTATTTGTTGATACCACTCAATCGGCTTCTCTCTCAATTTGGGAAAGTCATCCGTAAAGGATTGAATATCGCACCTCTGCCATCTTACATGTACAAGTTTTCCCCCTGCTGTCTCTCTCATTGGTAACATAGTTATCAGATCGTCATTCTGTTGTTTTTTCTCATTCCGCTCTGGAGTATTTTCTTTCTTTTTGTCCTTTTTCTTAACCCACCTGCTTTCCCACTTGTCTAAACATCTCCAGACCTGTGCACTCTGCAGTATCACTTTAAGGTGTGTTTTCATCCCTGCGGATCTCATGTGTTCAAAATCTTTTGTCTCAAAGTCTAACCTGTAACTTCTGCTCAGGTGTTTAGTCTTACTTATATCGATCTCGTTTCTGTCTGCAATTTCTTGTAACTTCTTATGTATGCTGCTTACTTCTCTTGTAATTCTAGGGCACATGTATCTTAGTTCTTCCTCTGTGTATGATTCTAATCTGTTCAAACCCATTGTTACCTCTACCAGTTCATCTGCCTCCATACCCAACCTTATTTTATTCAGGTATTCTTCTCCCTTCCTGCTGGATGTACTCTGTGGGGAGTTCAGGCTGTTGAACCATTGTGTTAACTGTTGCGCGTTCAGTCCCATCAGTGTAGCAGTTACATCAACTGCTTCTGATGGTTTCTGTAATGTTTCAGTCTCTGAGGTTAATGGTACTAATAGTGGTGGATGTGACCTTGCCACGGTTGACGGAGCACAAATTGGAATTGGACTGAATTCCGACAAGGACCCAGATCCATTTGGCAGTGCCGCTATCGGAGTTGTCTCTGGAGTGGTTTCTATGCATCTTCTCCCTGTCCCATTCTGTATCATTAACCCTTGGTCGCTTGTGCTTGAACTTGCCTGTATGTACAGTGGTACTGGTGGACCTACAGTGATAGGCAGAGATATCGCGTCTGGATTCTGTCTGTTCCCCGAATTCTGTGGCATGTTAATCCCCACATTGTGGTTCATCATTGCTGGCATACCTAACTGGCTTTCTATTACTCGCACTTCTTGTGTCTGCTTTTGAGGCATCGAGAACTGTGTTGATTCAGCTTGAATCAATGTTGGTCTTTGATAACTCTGTGCTCCCTGCGCCGTTGAATCAGAAGTCGTTCCCATGTTATGCTCTTCACAGCAGTGCCTTTGAACCTGTGGCTGATAATTATCAGCAGGTCTCAACGTAGGCACGTCTGGGTATATTCTCCGAACCTGTGGTATTTGTGGTGAGAAAGGCATATCGGAACTGCTCGGCCTCTGAGATATTCTCAAATTTGGTGTTACATTATCCTGTATTGCTTCTGGAGGGGCAGTACTAATGCTTGAGCCTTTTTCGCTTTCTACATATGGTGGCGGGCGATCATTCAGCAATTGTATAATGAACTCCTCATCATCTGACTCGTCTCCCCTTTTTGAGTTTCTATTGTTCTCTCTATCTCTGGACTGACTCCTGTTTGTCTTATGTGTGGCTTTCCTTCCTTCCGTCTCCGCTTCATCAGTAATCGCTGGAAACAATTTAATCCCCTGCAATACATCTGATCTCCAAACCTTTTGTGTGCTGTCCCATCTAGCATCCGCTAGTGTCTTTTCTACTTTTCTTATTCTTGTCTCAAATGTCTTTTGTTGTTGGTTTCTAGCTATTAGCTCCCAAATTGCTAGTGCCTCAAACTGTGCTGGTCTTGGAGGTACTTTCATGTCGTATAGCGCAAATCTCAGATTTTCTAAAACTCTTAGATTAAACGACCCGTGGATAGAGAACGCTACACTTCCATGTTTCTCTGTTAATTTGCACCATTGTTTTAACCAAAGACATGGTGCTACACCCTTTTCTTCAATGACAATGTAAGCTGGTGTACCCTCAGGCGGTGTTTCTTCTCCTACATTTGCTTTAATATAAACATCTCCCCTCATGGCACTCTTAAATGCTTTGAAAAATGTCATCTTTCCGTCTTTTGTTTTTCTAAAATATGTAATCAATAAGTGACTTTAATTCCCGGAATACTCTTCGCTTGCCTTTCCCCTTCCAATTGCGCTTCACGGACTGCGTCCAATCCGCGCGCGACCCTTCTCACCAACCGACCTATCCCAGCGCGGCTCCTAGTGACGTCACACTCACACACTGCGGCTGACAAAGTCCCGCGGCTTGTCCTCTTTTCATTCGGCTTCACTCATAAACTAATTTCTGCAATATAACGCGAGCACTTAACCAAAAGAATAAAACAGATCTGTCGGTTTACTACAGGAAAGGTAATACAATCGCTTCAGAAACCTTAGGGATTTTTCACTAGCCTCTGCAGTTATTCCATCTTTCTCGGTTTCCCACTTTCGCAAGCAAAATTTGACCCGCAAACTTTACTCTCAACTGATCAATGAACTATTCTAGTGCACTTTAGAATTCGTCAAATCTCAAAGTCAAAGTTTTCTTTCACTCCGCAACATTCATACCGACTTGTTGACCACGCCTGATCAACCTATTAAACCTGACCAGATCACAACATCAAACAAGTGTCACATACACTTTTCAACATAATCCGGAGTCTCTTGACCTCGCAGGGCCCGTCTCAACATCAACAACCACGTGGACAATTTTTCTGCTCAAAGCGCTACACACATGTGAAGTTCGACGACTTCCCTACTCTCACACTTTTGGAGTAACACTCCTCTAATATCTTTTAACCCCCTAAATCCTCACAAACTTCTCAATTAGTCTGCGGCAATAAGCTGTGAAAGCGCAAAACCCTAACTTCACTCATACCGTCACTAGAAACGCCAAGACCATTCTCATAACTCCATGTTCCTCATTCGCAAGCTCCGAGATTCCGGGAAAGTCATTGGGGACTTAGGGCATCATCATCCCTCCAACTTGTTTTATCAAAGAAAATTCTAACTTGACTCTGTCTATTGTTCGGATGGGGTCCCAAAGGGCTAAACCATCAATCTCTGCTACCATCTACTGATAACGCGTCCAGCCCTTGTAAATTACCTGTACCTGGACACGTTGGAGGTCGGTGAATCTTTTAACCAAGTCGGGCTCTCCTCATCCTAAAATAGTCGAGTCACTCAGATCAGTAATCAATAACTATTGCAATCGGTAATCAATACTCAATTAATAGATCAATATAGCACATCAGAAATCAATAACAGTTGGTATTTCGGCGCACCATGACCTTTCAGTCATGAATAACCACACCAGTTTATTAAAAGTTAGTGAATTTATTTCCCTATATTAACAAAGCTAACACGATGTATATAAGTCTCAAAACCAAATGATATATGTATATGAACATTACTGGCTGTCCATAACGGCGGAAGAAACGCAATCTACGCAAAATCTGGATAATGATACACTCAGTTATGGCAATGCAAATCACTAATATGACTAACTGTATTTGACTAATTTCATACATTGGTCAGCATAACAAGATTTCAATTTAGCATGGTACATCGAATAAATACCTCGACTAACCTCTAATTAGCATTGGCATGTGGGGCTTCATGCAAAACGAATTTAGTCAACACAAATTTGGAAAACTTCTAGCTAGGACCCTATCAAAATAGCAGTTGGTACCTAAAAGGAAAAACACAATGCATAATACATTTATCCTTTCATATTTACCAAATACAATCAGCATTCAAGAAAAGTCTTCGTCCTTCAGGTACCGGTTCGATCAGCAAGGGGCAAGTTTTAAAGGGGCAAAGTTAAGGGCAAGCTTCCTTGCAGCGGCAAGGAGAATGGGGCAAAGTTACTTCATGGGCAAGACGGGGCAAATAAAAGTTAAAGTCTCTAGGGTGAGAATTCTTAAAGTCTCTTTCTCTCAGATAGAGAAAAGGGCATCAGGGTGTCGTCCAAAATGGAGTCTGGCATCTGGCTTCAAACTGGCATCGAGGAAAATGGCTGACTTCTCTTTGTCCAGTGGGTTTAAGTAAGGAACATTCCAAATTCTGCAGGGTCTTCCATTGTAAGGTTCATAGGTTGGCTTCAAATTGTCCAATGAAAATTGTCTTTTACTAGCGCTCATTTATGCATACACTGTCCTTGGAGCCTTGGAACACAAGTTGTACCATGGGTTGCCAATTATTTTACTATCTGTACCTTCATTGTCTGCACCTGCAGACTGACCTTGTATCAAAGGGGATGAAACCGGCCTAGTACGAAACCTTGGAGATAAGTGTATTAGTCAGCTCTACTGGAAAAATACAACTTCAAGCAAGAATATATGTTTCATTAGTTCAAGGAAAAGCCAAGCAGTTAGAATTTGAGACCAGGCAACTAGGTCAAAGCCTCTACTAAATTTAAGCTAAGCAAAACAGTTTCAAACAAGAAATCATGGCATACATTTGCAATTATGACAGATTACTACATTTTCAATACTTCATGATTCATAAAGCTCGTTTACAATGATGGCGAACTACCCTGAGGGCACAATTTCCCTCGTACATTATTTTCTTTACTAAAATCACACTACATTATACGTTTTGATTACACGATATGTATGAATATATGTTGGACCCTCTTTTTCTGCGTCATCAGTCAGTAGGCGGCACTCTCTCCTGCAGGGCAGAGCTGTGTCAGTAGGCGGCACTCTCTCCTGCAGGGCAGAGTTGTGTCACAGTAGGCACTCTCTCCTGCAGGGCAAAGCTGTGTCACAGTAGGCACTATCTCCTGCAGGGCAGAGCTGTGTCACAGTAGGCAGCACTCTCTCCTGCAGGGCAGAGCTGTGTCAGTAGGCGGCACTCTCGAGCTGTGTCACAGTAGGCACTCTCTCCTGCAGGGCAGAGTTGTGTCACAGTAGTCGGCAATATCGTACAAGCAAGCACGGTTTCGAGCAGAGCAGTGTCACAGTAGGTAGTAGTATCATACAAGGAAGCACTGTCTAATGCCAGGGCAAAGCTGTGTCATACTGGGTACAATGTGCTAAGTAGGACATTACTATTATACTTGGCACCAACACGTCATCTTAAAAACACCCTTGTTTGGCAATGCTGTCTCATACTCGTTACAAATCTGCCAAGTTCATCAGCTCTTTCTTCATAGTTCAGTTTCAGTCCAGCATAAGAATAGCATATCTCAGTGAATTTTACTTTTTGGCATCACAGTCCTGGTCTGCTATTCGCTGGATGAATAACTGTAAGAGCCGTAGAACGTATTATAAGAATGCAGTTTGCATCTTCTGAAATATTTCTCTAGAAAGCACATTTTTGTTTAATGTGTACGCACTTAGGGACATATTTACAAGCCACTAGCGCCACCTTTGCGTCATTTGTTTTAACGTTAAGGTGGCGCTAACCAGTCCCCCACCCTGCGCCATATTTACAAAGTGGTGCAATGCATGCATTGTACCACTTTGTAACTCCAGGTGTCACATTATACCTGCGCCACGTACAATATATGCAAGGGCTGTGTTCCCCCGCATGGAGGCCCCAAAAATGGCCCAGTGAAATGTACAAGATTTCACTGCGCCATTCTAGCTTCATTTTTTAACGCCTACTCAGGGCAGGCTTTAAAGTGACGCTAGTGCATTAGCCTATGGGCCTCCCTGTGCTTTGCTGGACTAGCACCAACATTTTCTGCGCTGGTCCAGCAAAGCGCCACAATAGGCTCAAAAAGTCTGACGCTATTGTCCTAATGTGCGCAATGGTGTTCTCTATTGTAAATACAGTGCTACCATGGTGTCGTTAAGGGGGCACAGGCGATGCAAGGAAACTGGTGCATCAGAGCCGATGCATTAGTTCCCTGTAAATATGCCCATCAGGGCCTCATTTATGAGGCCCTATGGCACACTGCGGCACCGGAACATCATTTTTTTGTTACACTCTGGTGGAGCAGTGTGCCAACCCATATTTACAAGGCCATGCAAAGCGACCTCGTGTGGCTTTTCATGGTCTTGTAAATATGAGCCCCTTTTGCATATAACACTTTGTGGAAGGGGTGTTCCAACACCCATGGAAGTGGATCTGCTGCATTCTCCGATTTACAAGTCTGGGAATGCGTCAGATTCATACGCCACCCCACGGGTGAGATAAGAATGATGCAACGGGGAGAAATATCTTTATTTCTTCCCATTTCTTCCTCTTTCTATGTGTGCTGCATTTTGTAGCACACATAGAAAGTGGAAAACACATTTTGTGATTGTTTTTGTGGAGGAAGGTGTCCCTTGCTGCACAGAAATAATCATCCCCGCAAAGCAGGCATCCTTGCACCATGGTGCAAAGGTGCCTGCGTTGGTGCTTGTAGCAATATGTGCTCCAGTGCAGGGGGAGAGGACAGAAATGTGCTGTATCTTGTGGATACAGTGCATTTTTGCCCTTTCTCGTGGCACTTGGCGGCGCAGAAAGGCACTTGCTGTTCCACGGTCCTCGTAAATGAGGCCCTCGTTATTTTTGCTGAGGAAGAAATGTTTTTGGGATAGGAGGCATCTTGTTATTATTATTAAACGGGGTCTCTTCTAAAGTTGTGTCTGTGTCCTTTTCCTTTTTAGCTAATATATTGGAAAAAGTAGCTTTCATAAAGTACAGTTTGGCTTCAATATTTTCCAAAATGGTGAGATCACTTAAAAAGCTTTTGGATGCATTATGTCTTTTGCATATTCAGGTTGAGTTCACGACTCTGTCAAACATAAAACTATTTAGTTCATCTCTAAAATGTAGGGAGTTGTGCATTTATTGTGAATATATTGTTCTGAATTATTTGATATTTTGAGGCTTACGGCAGACACTATTCTGCAGGCTGGACCAGCTCCTGTTCCCCCGTCAATGTAGATTTACTGCATTATGGTTCCCCACCAATTTTAACCCTTTGTATTTATTTTATTAGGGATATTTACTATATTTTTATTGATTTAGTGATATCACCACAAAGAAAGTTGCTTCTTGCAAGGTTGCTTCAAGGATGCTAAAAGACTAAGGGCCCAGTCACAAGTCCAGTGATCCCTTGGAACCCCAGACTCATCGTGGCGGTCCAACCACGCATCCCAGGCAGTCCACCCACCAGATTACGATGCTGGAGGTAGCACCACCACAACACTGCTGACACTGCCAGGATCATAGATCCCGCGGTACAGGAAGTCGTGGTCAAGCACGGCGGTGCCCATAGCAGCACCGCTGTGCTGATTACTGTCATATCTTGTGACATGTCAAATGACAATCTATTCTATGTACTTTTATTTTCATTGTACTGCTCCTGACAAACAATGGAATGTAGAATGTAACCGGAGGGAGGATTCCAGGAGTGGGAGACAGAGGACAGTTGATGAAGGCTGCGGTCAGGGGTCCTTGTTTGGTGACTTAATAAACAGCTTCAACATATTTCCAAGGAGTGCCTTTTACTTATTTGGAAAAGTGGCGACGAGGATGGGATGCGGAGATTAAGCACCCTATGGTTGGAACTGGCAAAACCTGTATGAAGATATTGGACCCCTGACTCATTTCTGAAGACGTTGGTGAAGTGAACAGTGTGCTCGCAGCATTTGTGGCAAGTATTTCACAAGAAAGAAAAGAAAAAGAAGATTGGGCTACTGACTGATGGAACCCAGTTTATTGCTGATGTGTGCGAAGGGTCAAGTTGGAGAGCGACCGTGCCGTGCTTGTTTACGCATTCCGAGTAGTGTGGAAGTTTGAAATGTGCTGCAGCAAATTCAAGTAAAACTGTAAATTACAAAGGAAAGTGATCGTTGTTGCCCTGCATGACTGCTGTGATTTCCAGTAAAAAAAACATATAACCAAGTTTATGGTTATTGAACAGTCAGTACTTTGTAGGGAGCTCGCACTGTGAGCACGTGAAGCATAACTGAAAAACAGTTGGAGAGATGCGTGCGCGTGATTGAAACTACAAGCTTGGGAGAGACCTTGGAAATGCTCTGAACATTCTGTGACTGAAGGAATTTCTATTTTTAGCACAGATAAATTAACATTGAACTTACGGTTTCGTTTTGACACTCGGAGGCTTCAATAGGCTCAATCACACCAGCATCGCATAAACGCTTCAATTACGACTTCCCTTTCTGACAGCCTTTTCATGGTGGGGTCACTGCCATGAAAAGGCTGGTGGAAAGGCAGGGTTGGGGCTACAGGGGGACCCCTGCACTGCCCATGACCATGTTCACCATGGTCCATACCAAAATGACCATGTCGTGGGCAGTGTAGGGTCCCCCTCCCTTGTCTGACAGTGTGCATTCCAAGTTTGCTGTATGAGGTAGCATTGGCCTCAGCTCTCTCTGAGAACTGAAGCCAATACCGTCACACTGTTTCCACCAGCCAGCTCGGCGGAAACACCGTAATATGGTGGGCGGAGGCTGCCAGCTTGGAAACTGCCTCCCCACTGTCGTATTGGTGGTCCGATGGTCGGACCGCCAATATCATAATCAGGCCATAAGAGTCAATTGATGGAACTTATTGTGAAGTCATTTCCTGTGATGTCAGGTAGTATCCAGAGTAGAGGGCCACACATTCAAAAGAAGAACTCAAGCCAATTGACAAAAATACTTCAGATTTTAATAAATGTTTTAAGACCAAGATCATCAAAATCGAGAAAGTACTTTTTTAAGTTATACATTTTCAAAGCTTAGAAAATGTCTCAGTTCTGTGCGTAATCAGGCACTATGTGAATCAATGGAGAAATACTTAAAAAATGCATATTAAATCCGGCAATCTGTTTACCAATGTCACCTCTTGGTTGTAAATCGTGGTTATTGGTGGGCCCTGTGGACCACCTGGAGAAGTTCGGGCAGCTCCTGGTTTAGGTGGGAGCAACTGCAGAAGGTTGTTGGAGCTGGTGCAAGGCCACTGCCGGGGAGCACTTGGAAACGCACTGCACAGGTGGACTTCAAGGTGAGTCCGGCGGGTCCTCTTGGAGTGTCGAGGTCACAATGGGTGGAGGACCCTTAGAACACAGATGGATCTTCGGTGCAGGGCACAGGGCGGCCAGGTGCAAAGCGAGTCAGTGAGCCAGGAGCTGTGCGCAAAGGTACTATTGAAAGCAGGAGGTAGGTTGCTTTGAGGGTCGCTTGGAGGTCAGTGGGGGCACTCTAGTGGAAGGTCCTGGTGTGTTCTGAAGTCCCTTGACTGAGGCTTTCTTCTGGTCCTTTTTCAGTCCAGAGTGGACTGTCCTTCTGGGTGTCTAATGTGGAGTGACCACTACCTGAGGCTATTGCACGGTACAGGCACTGGAGATTACAGTGCCACCAGACTTGGCACACTGGTAGGTTTTATCCTAATGGTCTATTGAGTGAAATCTGTTCTGCAGTGTTTGGTTCCTTGATCAGCAGCCAGTCAGTGAACTGGACTTCACTGGTCTTTTAGTCTTGTTGCAGGAGAGTGAGGCCTTAACTCTGGAGGGAGATACTTGGCAATGTTTAGAAGAGTGGATGTCCTCTGAGGGTTTGTAGAGTCTGTCTGACGTCCGAGCAACCCCTTAGCAGCGATTGTGGGGTCCTGTGTGCAGCAGGCAGGGTTTGGAACCTTCTTCTTGATGCAGCAGGACTTCAGTTCTCGAGCCTTGAGTCTTCTTTGTTGCTGACCTTCTTTTGTCCTTGGAATCTGAATCTCTGGTCTAGGGGTGCCTACTAAGTACTGTACTAAGTGGGTGTTTAGGGGAGTACCTAGTAGTGACAAATGGGTCATCTACCTTAGGGTGGCTACACCCACTAGGTGACCACTTCCCTACACCTAATTGGCTATTTTCCTTCCATGCAAGATGGAGGAAAATGAAATGGAGGGGTTACCTCGCATGCAACACCTTAGGGGTGATGCAAGCTGGGGATGACCAGTACTCAAGGCCTTTGTGTGATTTGCCACTAAGTGGGGGCTAATCATGACAAAAATAGGCCTTTTCTTGCACACTGGTAGTTACACCTTCCTTCCTTTATAAGGCCTTTACAAGGGACACAAAAGATGTTCTTAACAAAACAAATGATGTGACAAGGGCACCAGACATGCTAATAAATCCTGTCCACTCCACACCTACATTCGTACTAGGTATGGCATAACAGCTGTAAGATACTTTTTGGAAAATATTTTGGCCACTCCACACCACAATACTGAAACAATTGTTTAAATGATCTTACTAACCATAGAGAAAAATGGGCCCAATGCACAAAGTTAACTTACACTTTTGAGTATGTTTACACTTTAAAGTAAAGTTACTGTTTCGGTAGTCACAAAACGTTGGCTTGATTTACAAACTGAACTTAGTAGAACATTTTGTAGTACTACAAAAAGGAATACAAAACACAATTCACAAACTACATGCAGAGTTTTACAATTCAGCATTTTGTATACTTATGTATGAGGAGTTTTCCACCTCAACTGCAGAGCCTCTGGGTGCGGAGAGTGGCACACACATAGGAATAGGAGTGCTAAGTCATACAACTCTGGACATAATTTGTGAATTTGGAGAAAGTAGTGACCTTACTATCAAGTGTAAATTCACCTTTGTGAATCAGTTACTCCAATTCTAAACGTACTTAAAAAAGTGTGTTACATGTCTCCAGTCGCAGAGTAAAGCAGCTGACTTATTCAAGTGGTTGGGTGACGTCTCTCTCTAAACCTATCCTTCTCGCAACCTTCATAAACACCTCTTACTTCTCCCTAATCCTTTCCCTCTTAGGAGTAAGTCTGCCCATTTAGCTGCTCACTTCTCCTTTCCCCCTCCCACATTTACCACTAAAACCTAAACTTACGTGTGTGTAGACTCTACAGTAGGGGTTGAAAACTCTGCACACATAAGTATAAGTAAAACTTGCATTTTGTAATACATTTTGTAGTACTACAAAGTGTACTGCAAAATGCAGTTTGGGAATCAGACTCACTCGGCCCCATTATGAGTTTGGCGGACGGAAAACTCTGCCTGCCAAACTCCCGACAGGGTGGCCACTGCCTACACGGTGACCTCCCCACCATAGCTATTATGGGTTTCCTGCTAGGTAGGCGGGTGGAAACCTAAGTTTCCACCCAATTGCCTAGCAAGAAACAGGATTCTGCATTGTCGCAGGCTCGTAATTGTAAGGTTGCAAAAGCACAGTCACAATGTTCACTGTCTGCAAAGGACGGTATCAGAAGGGCTTGTAATTGTCACAGGTGAGTAGCAACAAGTTATATTTATGAATTGTGATTTGTCGGAGAACGATCTTCAATGCAATTATGTATATATAATTTCTTGCAAGAGATTATTTTGCTAGAAGTGTAAATATCTGAGACCTAGTATCCTTTACAAATGGGCCCCACATTGTGTAATACACTTTGTCCTAGTTTCCTAGATTGTCAACGAAAATAGGAATTTGATAATACTCTAAAATAATGCGTTTTTACAAATGTATTGACAGTATTTGGACAAAATGTAAAATCAAAAATATCGAGTCACAGAAATGTTGAGTTTTAAATATCATGACACTTAGAGTGTGATGCAAAAATATCATTGACATAAATATCGATTTTTAGGTAGGTAATATAGTTTTCAATAATATCTGTGTAGTTAATATTGTTTTCAATATTTTAGTTGTAAATATATTGTTTTGTAATTATCTTAATGTATTTTAGCCATATTTTAATTGCATATGTGTTATAATGTTTGTATAGTTGTTTATATTTATAAATAAATATAGTTTGTACTTTTAAGGTATTTAAAAATTGTAATTCAATTTTCAAAATTAATTTATAATGCCATAGCGGGTTGTGAGGATTGAAGGGGGCCAGGGAGGAAAGTTAATTAAGTATAATTAATCAATAGCTAAATTTGAATAATTCTTAATTATTTAAGTGATAATTAATTAATTATTTAAATTGTGTAATAAATATATTTTTTAAGTTATATTTGAGGTCCGGTTGTTGGGTCTATAAGGGTACAGGGTGGGAATTTAATTAAGTAATAATTAAATATTAATTAATTATAAATATTTAATACAATATTTAATGTAATTTTATGTATGTACATTGTTTAATAATTTTCTTTTTATGTTATATGTTATTTGCATGTTGTTAAGTTTGTAGGGGTATAGTCGGAGTATAGTGTGGGAAGTTAATTAAGTAATAATTGATTATTATTTATTTATCATTATTTATTTAATTGATAATCAAATATAATAATTGATTATTAATTAATTGTTAATTATGTGTTAATTTTTAAATTAAGAATCAGATATCTACATAGTGTTGTTATTATTATCGTTAATATATATTTGAGGCTCGAGTTTTTGTGTTTGTAGGGATATAGGGTGGGACATCAAATAATAATTAATTATCAATTATGTATTATTTTTTATTAATATAATGAACTGAATTAAAATTATGTTAATTGCTCATTAATTATATTTTCAATGTAATATATTAGTTGTTGGTTGTTATATCTATAGGGTAATAGGAAGTTATTTAAGTAATAATTATCAAATATAATTATTTATGATTACTTAATATGTTAATTGTGTTAGTTATTTTATTTTAGCCATATTTTAATCTGAGGTGCTCAATGTGTAAGAATATTATGTGGGAATTCAATTAATTATTCAATGGATAGTTAAATCATAGTTTATATTAATTGTTAAATAATATTGATTATGTAAAATGTATTTTTTTTTACTATATATATATATATATATATATTATATATATATATATATATATATGTATATATATATATGTATATATATATATATAATATATATATATATATTTATATTAGCATTTGTATATTTTGGAGGATTTAATTGAGTTCTTAAATTATGCTATGTTTTTTAAGTGCACTTCTTTCTTTACTGCTGCACAGGCTCAAGTGGGGATAGTAATATTACCCCCCTTAGTCCAACGCTTTCCATATTGTTGCATAGACTGGAGTGGGAATGGTAGATTTTACCCCTCCGTGCTCCAATACTTTCACTACTGTTGCACAGACTGTCGTGGTAATGGTCGATTTTACCCCTCCGGAGTCCAATACTTTCACCACTGTTGCATAGACTGGAGTGGGAATAGTAAATGTTATCCCTACGGAGTCTAGCGCTTTCACTACTGTTGCACAGATTGGAGTGGTAATAGGAAATATTACCACTCCAGAGTCCAACGCTTTCCATATTGTTACAAAGACTGGAGTGGGAATAGTAAATTTTACCCCTTTGGAGTCCAGTGCTTTCCCTACTGCTGCACAGACTGGAGTGGGAATAGTAAATGTTACAGCTCCTTAGTAAAAAAACTTTTCCTACTCTTGCAGAGTCTGGAGTGGGGATAGTAAATTTGACCCCTTCAAAGTCCAATCCCCTCCATCTACTGTTGCATGGACTGGAGTGGGAATAGTAGATTTTACTCCACCAGAGTCCAGCGCTTTCCCTACTGTTGCACAGACTGGAGAGGAAATAGTAAATTTTACCCCTCCGGAGTCCAACGCTTTCCCTACTGTTGCACAGAATAGAGTGGGAATAGTAAGTTTGACCCCTCCAGAGTCCAAAGCTTTCTCTACTGTTGCACAAACTGGAGTGGGAATAGTAAATTTTACCCTTCGGAGTCCAACGCTTTCTCTACCATTGTACTGACTGTGAATACTACATTTTACCCCTATGAAGTATAATGAAATTATTACCAGATTTTATTATATTGATTATATTTATTAATATTGTTTAAATTTATGTAATATTATTATTTGATAATTTTTAAATTATACATACATGCTTAGGCCTATCATTTTGCCCTAGTAGACATTTTAACTGTGCAGATACCCGAACTGACTGTTTAAATTTATAAGGAAGTTAAAACTTATGAAGTGTCATGAATAAGATAGATATTTGAGTTGTGATTGGAATATAAGAGATGTGGATTTTTTGACCTCTATGCAGAAGTTAGAAAAGGAGAACATGGATGACAATTCCCCAACTCCCTCACAAGGGGTAGGTGAATGGCTGGACGAAATGGGTATTACATATGATCTTGCTAGTAACAGTGGCTTTAAGCCTGAATCTACATTTTATCCAGTAAGGACACATGATAACATTGACACTTTTCATGATTTGGTTGTAAAAGATCTCACGTTATTGAAACATAGTATACCGAACCAAAAAAGATACAATATGAGTAAGGACCAACAAAAAAGAATTGAATTACTGGCACAGGATGATGAGATTATCATCAGACCCTCGGATAAAGGAGGGAATTTTGTAATCCTATCACAAGAGCATTATATTGGTGAAACCATGCAGCAATTAAATGACGACAAGGTTTATGAGGTCATTACCAGAGAGACATATATGCAAAGCATAATTGAGATTTGAGACAAACTATCATAGTGGAAAGATAGGGGCATACTGGTATGGGAAGAATTTTGTTTTCTCAAAAAAGAAAATCCCAAACTACTTGTCTTATATATTTACCTAAAATTCACAAAGATCCCTTCAATCCACCAGGTAGACCCATTGTGTCATTTAGGGATAGTGGCCTCGAAAATATCTCTAAATATGTTGATTTCTTTTTAAGGGACTATGTAATGAGTCTTCCATCATACGAGATACAAAAGATTTTTTGAGTAAAATCAATGATTTACAGTGGAATGATAATAATCTTCATATGACATTAGACATTGGGTTCTTGTACACAAATATTGAACACCACACAGGGATAAAGACATGTAAATACTTTTTTAGCAACAGATCAGTATGTTCTTTTGCACACACTAAGATGCTTGTTAAAATGATCGAATATTGCTTGAAGAATAACATCTTTCTATTCAATGCTGTATTGTGTAGACAAAAGCTTGTGGTGGCTATGGGTACTTGTCTGCACCAAGTCTAGCAAATTTGTTCTTATGATGGTTGGAGAAGTCATTGACTGACAATGATGATTTTTCCCCACACCTCCACAAAGTGGCACTGTGGCTGCAGTGCATAGATGACTTGTTCATAGTATGGAAAGGAACTATCATTGAGGCAAAAGCATTTGTGGTTCAACTAAATAAAAATTCTTACAACTTGGTATTCACAGAACACATCAGAAATGAAAGGGTATGTTCCCTGGATGTAGAGCTGGAGAAGAAGAGGTCACGATGAACAGATTTATTGCGAGGGCTTATCCATTGTGGGGCCTTAATCATGCCCATAGGAAGATTTAACAAATAAACAGGACCAACATTTTTAGTGAACAGGATGTGACAGTGGATAAGAACCATGACAATTGTCATACTATTATTACTCACAATAATGAGGCAGGTGAGATCAGAGAAATTCTCTGTCAATATTAGACAATAATAAAAAGCGATCCTCATATTGGATATAAGGTGGATTTATATCCCAAGGTGACTTATAGAAGACGTTGTGATCTGAGAGATATGGTTATGCACAATGACATTAGAGTATACAAAAATATTAGAGACCTGTCATTAAAGGGCTTTTTTCCGTGTGGTCACTGCAAGGCATGTTGTAAAAGCAGGATGGTACAAAAAGTCAAGAAAAAACAACACAATCTCAAAAGGATCATCTCAGAGCTTCTGGAACCTTGGGGTGAGCTGTGGACCACAAAAGAACCTTAAAGGAACATCTGGAAGAAGATCCAGAAGTTTGGAGAAGTTTGGAGAACTCTTGAAAAATAGCTCCATAGAGGGACCAACCCGCTGCGGCAACTCTAGCCGGCTTGCCTCAACCGTGACCTGGCCTGACTTGCAGGTTCGTCCCTGTGAAGAAAATCTCCAAAAAAGAGACTACGTCCGAACGTAGAAAGTTGCCCGGGACTTCCCAGCCAGCGTATCCAAGGAGGGCTCCAAGGACGTCGGATAAAGATCCAGGTTTACCCCGGTCGAAGAATTTTCACCTCGAAAAAACGTCTAAGTCCGAAGGTAAAAACCTCCAACGAGGGCTCCCGCGACGCGTATATGGAGAAGAGTTCCAGGAGGTCGGATTGGACTGTCAGGTTCGTCCCGCTGAAGAAAATCTTCAGAAAAGAGACTAAGGGGGTCATTACAACCCTGGCGGACGGTGTTAAAGCTGCAGAAATACCGCAAACAGGCCGGCAGACAAAAAAAGGGAATTATGACCCTGGTGGAAACCGCCAACAAAGACAGCCACTTTAACACACCGCCCGCCACGGCGGTGCAAACAAGCAGCGCGGCTGTCACCGGCAACAGACAGGCGGAAGACAATGTACCGCCCACAGTATTACAACCCGCCAATCCTCCACCCTTTCCGGGGCGGATTCTCCGTGGATAAAAAAACGGCGGAAACAGCTTTTGCTATGGGAAAACGCTCACCTGAACACATCCCACGAGGAACGAGGACTCCATGGAGCCGGAACTCCAAATACTCCCTGCCCTTGTGTTTCTGCTCCTCTACGACCAACAGCTACGTAGGCGCCGAAGACAATGGTGAGTACTGCACCTACGACACGGGGGAGGGGGGAGGCAAAAGTTAGGGGGACACCCACCAAACACCCCCACCCTCGCATATTACAACAGACACACCAATGCATTCACAAAAATCACAGTAACAACCCACAATCCCCCCGGAAGAATGAAAAGACAATGCGAAATTCGGTCAAACATTGTTATGTGGCAATATACATGTCATACAAAAATATACAGATATATATTTGAAAATCAGTCATAATTATATACAATACGAGAAGTAGTGCAGATATGTAAATAACAATGTCTGTGCACCAACAGTTCAAAAATGCATGGGCGAGGCCCACAAAGGATACCTGACCACAATCGGAGAGAACACTGCCGGGGCATCAGATAGAAATACTACAGGCACCTCAGGGGGAAGGGAAGGGAGGGCACCTCAGCCGGATGACAGCAAAGCCAGATTCACGACATGGCTCCATGCCCATTGATGTATCCTGGGGAGTGCAAAGCCACAGTCTCTCAAGTCTCCACAGTGGGTGGGTTGCCCACTCTACCCTTCTGGGGAGTGCAAAGCCACAGTCTCTCAAGTAGATGCAGGTCTCTACTGGTACTGGGGGGGGACTGGTGCCCAGACTGGATAAGTCTCCCCGTGAAAGTTCCTGTCCTGTCACTGTCCCAGCTGCACATGGGATAAGGATGCCTGATGTGGCGGGCCATTCATTCCTACCCGGTGCTTGCCCTGTTCAGCGGTGCTTTGACATGGCGGTTCCAGACTGTTCAGCGGTGCTTTGCCATGGCGGTCTTTGCCCTGTTCAGTGGTGCTTTGCAATGGCGGTCTTTGCCCTGTTCAGCGGTGCTTTGCCATGGCGGTCTTTGCCCTGTCCAGCGGTGCTTTGCCATGGCGGTCTTTGCCCTGTTCAGCGGTGCTTTGACATGGCGGTCTTTGCCTTGTTCAGCGGTGCTTTGCCATGGCGGTCTTTGCCCTGTTCAGCGGTGCTTTGAAATGGCGGTCTTTGCCCTGTTCAGCGGTGCTTTGCCATGGCGGTCTTTGCCCTGTTCAGCGGTGCTTTGCCATTTGCGGTCTTTGCCCTGTTCAGCGGTGCTTTGCCATGGCGGTCTTTGCCCTGTTCAGCGATGCTTTGACATGGCGGTCTTTGCCCTGTTCAGCGGTGCTGTGCCATGGCGGTTCCGGACTGTTCAGCGGTGCTTTGCCATGGTGGTCTTTGCCCTGTTCAGCGGTGCTTTGACATGGCGGTCTTTGCCCTGTTCAGCGGTGCTTTGCCATGGCGGTCTTTGCCCTGTTCAGCGGTGCTTTGCCATGGCGGTCTTTGCCCTGTTCAGCGGTGCTTTGCCATGGCGGTCTTTGCCCTGTTCAGCGGTGCTTTGCCATGGCGGTCTTTGCCCTGTTCAGCAGTGCTTTGCCATGGTGGTCTTTGCCCTGTTCAGCGGTGCTTTGCCATGGTGGTCTTTGCCCTGTTCAGCGGTGCTTTGACAAGGCGGTCTTTGCCCTGTTTAGCGGTGCTTTGCCATGGCGGTTCCGGACTGTTCAGCTGTGTTTTGCCATGGCGGTCTTTGCCCTGTTCAGCGGTGCTTTGCCATGGTGGTCTTTGCCCTGTTTAGCGGTGCTTTGCCATGTCGGTCTTTGCCCTGTTCAGCGGTGCTTTGCCGTGGCGGTCTTTGCCCTGTTCAGTGGTGCTTTGCCATGGCGGTCTTTGCCCTGTTCAGCGGTGCTTTGCCATGGCGGTCTTTGCCCTGTTCAGCGGTGCTTTGACATGGCGGTCTTTGCCCTGTTCAGCGGTGCTGTGCCATGGCGGTCCCGGACTGTTCAGCGGTGCTTTGCCATGGTGGTCTTTGCCCTGTTCAGCGGTGCTTTGACATGGCGGTCTTTGCCCTGTTCAGCGGTGCTTTGCCATGGGGTCTTTGCCCTGTTCTGCGGTGCTTTGCCATGGCGATCTTTGCCCTGTTCAGCGGTGCTTTGACTTGGCGGTCTTTGCCCTGTTCAGCGGTGCTGTGCCATGGCGGTCCCGGACTGTTCAGCGGTGCTTTGCCATGGTGGTCTTTGCCCTGTTCAGCGGTGCTTTGACATGGCGGTCTTTGCCCTGTTCAGCGGTGCTTTGCCATGGGGTCTTTGCCCTGTTCAGCGGTGCTTTGCCATGGTGGTCTTTGCCCTGTTCAGCGGTGCTTTGACATGGCGGTCTTTGCCCTGTTCAGCGGTGCTTTGCCATGGCGGTCTTTGCCCTGTTCAGCGGTGCTTTGCCATGGCGGTCTTTGCCCTGTTCAGCGGTGCTTTGCCATGGCGGTCTTTGCCCTGTTCAGCGGTGCTTTGCCATGGCGGTCTTTGCCCTGTTCAGCAGTGCTTTGCCATGGTGGTCTTTGCCCTGTTCAGCGGTGCTTTGCCATGGTGGTCTTTGCCCTGTTCAGCGGTGCTTTGACAAGGCGGTCTTTGCCCTGTTTAGCGGTGCTTTGCCATGGCGGTTCCGGACTGTTCAGCTGTGTTTTGCCATGGCGGTCTTTGCCCTGTTCAGCGGTGCTTTGCCATGGTGGTCTTTGCCCTGTTTAGCGGTGCTTTGCCATGTCGGTCTTTGCCCTGTTCAGCGGTGCTTTGCCGTGGCGGTCTTTGCCCTGTTCAGTGGTGCTTTGCCATGGCGGTCTTTGCCCTGTTCAGCGGTGCTTTGCCATGGCGGTCTTTGCCCTGTTCAGCGGTGCTTTGACATGGCGGTCTTTGCCCTGTTCAGCGGTGCTGTGCCATGGCGGTCCCGGACTGTTCAGCGGTGCTTTGCCATGGTGGTCTTTGCCCTGTTCAGCGGTGCTTTGACATGGCGGTCTTTGCCCTGTTCAGCGGTGCTTTGCCATGGGGTCTTTGCCCTGTTCTGCGGTGCTTTGCCATGGCGATCTTTGCCCTGTTCAGCGGTGCTTTGCCATGGTGGTCTTTGCCCTGTTCAGCGGTGCTTTGCCATGGCAGTCTTTGCCCTGTTCAGCGGTGCTTTGACATGGCGGTCTTTGCCCTGTTCAGCGGTGCTTTGCCATGGCAGTTCCGGACTGTTCAGCGGTGCTTTGCCATGGCGGTCTTTGCCCTGTTCAGCGGTGCTTTGCCATGGCGGTCTTTGCCCTGTTCAGCGGTGCTTTGCCATGTCGGTCTTTGCCCTGTTCAGCGTTGCTTTGCCGTGGCGGTCTTTGCCCTGTTCAGTGGTGCTTTGCCATGGCAGTCTTTGCCCTGTTCAGCGGTGCTTTGCCATGGCGGTCTTTGCCCTGTTCAGCGGTGCTTTGCCATGGCGGTCTTTGCCCTGTTCAGCGGTGCTTTGACATGGCGGTCTTTGCCCTGTTCAGCGGTGCTGTGCCATGGCTGTTCCGGACTGTTCAGCGGTGCTTTGCCATGGTGGTCTTTGCCCTGTTCAGCGGTGCTTTGACATGGCGGTCTTTGCCCTGTTCAGCGGTGCTTTGCCATGGCGGTCTTTGCCCTGTTCTGCGGTGCTTTGCCATGGCGGTCTTTGCCCTGTTCAGCGATGCTTTGACATGGCGGTCTTTGCCCTGTTCAGCGGTGCTTTGCCACGGCGGTTCCGGACTGTTCAGCGGTCTTTGCCCTGTTCAGCGGTGCTTTGCCATGGTGGTCTTTGCCCCGTTCAGCGGTGCTTTGCCATGGCGGTCTTTGCCCTGTTCAGCGGTGCTTTGCCATGGCGGTCTTTGCCCTGTTCAGCGGTGCTTTGCCATGGCGGTCTTTGCCCTGTTCAGCGGTGCTTTGACATGGCGGTCTATGCCCTGTTCAGCGGTGCTTTGCCATTGTGGTTCCGGACTGTTCAGCGGTGCTTTGCCATGGCGGTCTTTGCCCTGTTCAGTGGTGCTTTGCCATGGCGGTCTTTGCCCTGTTCAGTGGTGCTTTGCCATGGTGGTCTTTGCCCTGTTCTGCGGTGCTTTGCCATGGCGGTCTTTGCCCTGTTCAGCGGTGTTTTGCCATGGCGGTTCCGGACTGTTCAGCAGTGCTTTGCCATGGCGGTCTTTGCCCTGTTCAGCGGTGCTTTGACATGGCGGTCTTTGCCCTGTTCAGCTGTGCTTTGCCATCGCGATCTTTGCCCTGTTCAGCGGTGCTTTGCCATGGCGGTCTTTGCCCTGTTCAGCGGTGCTTTGACATGGCGGTTCTGATACGGACATTGGTGTGTGGCATGACGTTCTCTACACTGGGCATTGGTGTGTGGCATGACGTTCTCTACACTGGGCATTGGTGTGTGGCATGACGTTCCATCATTGCCCAGCGGGGCTGTGGCAGCCGGGGCCCTCCAGGGCACTGACTCCGGCTGTGGTCTCTGGACCAGTGACGATACTTGTGCCCTCCTGGGCTGTGACTCTGGCAGTGGTCTCTGGACCAGTGACGATACTTGAGCCCTCCTGGGCTGTGACTCTGGCGGTGATCTCTGGACCAGTGACGATACTTGGGCCCTCCTGGGCTGTGACTCTGGCGGTGGTCTCCTGACCAGTGACGATACTTGGGCCCTCCTGGGCTGTGACTCTGGAGGTGGTCTCCGGACCAGTGACGATACTTGTGCCCTCCTGGGCTGTGACTCTGGCGGTGGTCTCCGGACCAGTGACAATACTTGGGCCCTCCTGGGCTGTGAATCTGGCGGTGGTCTCCTAACCAGTGACGATACTTGGGCCCTCCTGGGCTGTGACTCTGGCGGTGGTCTCTGGACCAGTGATGATACTTGTGCCCTCCTGGGCTGTGACTCTGGCGGTGGTCTCCGGACCAGTGACGATACTTGTGCCCTCCTGGGCTGTGACTCTGGCGGTGGACTCCTGACCAGTGACGATACTTAGGCCCTCCTGAGCTGTGACTCTGGCGGTGGTCTCTGGACCAGTGACGATACTTGTGCCCTCCTGGGCTGTGACTCTGGCGGTGGTCTCTGGACCAGTGACAATACTTGTGCCCCCCTGGGCTGTGACTCTGGCGGTGGTCTCTGGACCAGTGACGACAGTGCTGGCGGTTGTGTGTCAACCGCCGGAAATGATGGCGCACTTCTCCGCCGTGACACTCACAACAGGCTGGGCAGACTTCATCTGGCCCTTCCCCACCTTTGGTGGAGTCACAGCTGACTCTCCAATCCCCTTGGAACCCATGTCAGTTGTTTTCCCACCAGGAGTCTTAACACGGTCCCGTCGTCCACTCTCCAATTTTAGAGCCTTTACAGGGGGCTGCCAGTGCCTTGGCTCCTGGTCCTACTGCCTGCCCTGGTGGCCGGTGCACTCCACAAACCTTGAACAGGCACGACTGGTATTGGAGGCTTTTTGGCTGAGGCGCTACGACGGGACTGATGAATTGGAGGGGGTGGGGTGGGGGCAAAAAGGTCAACTTTACAGAGGAGCGGTTTCTGACGAACACTGGGATGGGTAGCTGGAGGGGGTCTGGGAGTGGAGGAAGAGGAGGTGGTTGTCGGAGGTGTAACTTTAGGTGTTTTGGGTGCAGGTGCAGGTACTGGAGGCTGTCGTGAGGTGGATGGATGTTGGGTGAGTGATTGCCGGCGTTTGTGTACTTTGGGAGGGGGCATCACAGACACACTGGGAGAGGACACAGGGGACGTGTAGATGGCAGTGGAGGTGGTGAGTGCAGGTGAGCGGCTTGTGGTGCTGGGTGTCCTTGTGCGATTCATGGTGCCTGTAGATGTGGTGCATGCAGGTGTGTGTGTAGACGAGACTGGGAGGGAGAAGGGAGAAGACGAGGAGGGAGACACAGTGGAGGCAGTGGATGTTGCTGTGTCTGTACGTGGGTGAGGCTTGCGTGAGTGCCTGTGGTGTGTGTGGTGCCTATGTTTGCTTGAGCTACTTGTGTGTGTTGACTTGTGTGCATGCTGGTCTGTAGGTGTGCTTGGGATGGGCTGGGGTACATGAGATTGGGTCTGGGTGGAGGAAGTTGGAGGGGGGAGGCTAGACACAGGGACAATGGCTGCCATCAGTGCTGAGGCCAGAAATTGCAGGGTTCGCTGAAGGACAGCATGACCAGAATGAATGCCCTCCAGGAATGCAGTACTGTGTTTCAACTCTCGTTCTACACCCTGGATGGCATTCACAATGGTAGACTGCCCAACAGTGAGTGACCTGAGGAGGTCAATGGCCTCCTCACTGAGGGCAGCAGGGGTGACTGGGGCAGGGCCTGAGGTGCCTGGGGCGAAGGTGATGCCCACCCTCCTGGGTGAGCGGGCACGGGGCGAAAGCTGAGGGGCTGCTGGGAGGGCGGGGCTGGTAGGGAAGGTGGCGGCTGTACCTGTAGAGGTGGAGGGCACAGATGGTGCTGCCACCACAAGGGAGCCCCCATCGGCGAACGAGTCAGTGTCGCTGCTTGGTGATCCAGTGGCCGACGTGAATCTCCCCTCGCCCTCCGTCCTACTGGTGCATTCAGAGTCCGTGGTGTGGCCCTCCATGGCCATGTGGGATGCAGCTCCCTCGTGCTCTGGTGCCACTGTACCTCCGCCTGTTGATGCTGATGTACAAAAGGACAGGGAGAGCAGAAAAAGGGGGGGAGACAGAAGAAAGAGAGTTTTAGTGCATGGATTACCGCTACCGTTGGCGGACAAGACAGACGCAGCAGCCCCCTGCATTACGCCGTGCTCCTGCCCTCTGCACATGCAATTTCTGGGATATGGCCTACATGGCAATGGTGGACATCTGCGCACATGTATGCCACAGGGACAACTGTACCTCCACTTGGCACTCTGCTGAGGTGGGGTAGAGTGCCACATGGCCTACATTACGGAGGGGCCTTGCCTACCTAACTCGCCCTGGCCTAGGGACACCCACAGCCTACCTCCCCCACCTAGACACCTCCACTGCACGCAAAGTCAGCAGAATGAGGTTGTACTCACCCCCTTGTGTCTGCTGTGATGCCCTCAAGCGCCCATCCAACTCCGGGTAGGCCACCGCCAGGATCCGGAACATCAGGGGGGTCATGGTGCGACGGGCACCCCTCCCACGTTGGGAGGCCATCCCCAGCTGAGCCTCCGCCGTCTTCTTGCTGCAGCGGCGAATATCCTCCCATCTCTTATGGCAGTGGGTGCCCCGTCTCTTTTGGGCCCCCAGGGTCCGGACCTCCTTGGCAATGACACGCCAAATGTCCCTCTTCTGGTGGGCACTGACTTACATGACATGCACAAGGGAAGAGGAACAGTCATTACCAACTGCACCGTCGTTGTGAGTGGCCCCCTCCCTACTCTGGCCATGTGGCCCATTCATTCCCATGCATTGTTGTTCTATGAACTCTGCCCCCTTCCCTCTTACAACCAGCCCTCTCCACTCAGGCCTAGCCCATACAACGTGCTCCCTGTGTACTAACCTGTTGGTCTGGAGGACCGTAGCGTAGCGTGTACTGGGGGAGGACCTCGTCTACCAGTTTCTCCAACTCCTGTGCAGTGAAGGCAGGGGCCCTTTCCCCAGACGCAGCAGCCATCGTCGCTTCCAGACCGAGGTCACAGCAGCACTTGCAGTGTAGGTCCTCTCCTGTCGAAGGTCATGTATCTAGTGATTGAACAGATAGAAAATGGCGGTCACGTCCGCGGCGGTGACGTCCGCGGCGGTGCGCATCATCACCACCAGCACACCTGTTCATTGGCTCCTGGGACCCATAGGGTCCAATGTTAACCAATGCAGCATTGCACCATGGTCCACGACCGCCTACTGCGACGGTGTGCAACGCCAGCGCAGTTACCCCACAATCCCATTGTCCCAGTTTAGAGGTCAGGCAGCCGCCATTTCAGGGGCCCACATGGCTTCATTTACTACTGCGTCACACATAGCTAGGCCTTCACTCAACACACATACAGGAAGGGTTTTGTGAGTGGTGTAGTCTTGTGTGTAACTGTGGGTACATACCTGGAGGAATAATGACTGGTTCTTCGCTGTTGTCCTTCGTAGGCGCCGTCAGCTGGGACATATGAGAAGATGGCGGAATCCTCCGGTGTACCGACCGCTGGTGGACCTGTTGACAATGGAAGAGAGACATGTCATCGTCACCCACCGGTTTGACCGTGCCACAATCCAGGAACTATGTACCCAGTTGGAGCCAGACCTGATGTCACCAATCCGCCATCCGACTGGAATCCCCCCTGACGTGCAGGTGCTGTCAGTGCTCCATTTTCTTGTGAGTGGGTCTTTTCAGACAACTGTGGCCATGGCATCAGGGATGTCCCAGCCTATGTTTTCCAACGTGTTGTCAAGAGTGTTTTCTGCCCTGCTGAAACACGTAAGGAGATACATCGTTTTCCCTGAGGTGGGGGATTTGCCTACAGTGAAAGGTGACTTCTATGCCCTTGGACATATCCCCAACATCATAGGTGCCATTGATGGGACCCATGTAGCTTTGGTCCCCCCCCCACAGGAGTGAACAGGTGTACAGGAACAGGAAGAGTTATCATTCAATGAATGTCCAGATGGTCTGTTTGGCAGACCAGTAGATCTCGCAGGTAAATGCTATGTTCCCTGGCTCAGTGCATGACGCCTACATCCTGCGGAATAGCAGCATCCCTGATATGATGGGTCAACTCCACAGGCACCGTGTATGGCTATTGGGGGACTCTGGTTACCCCAACCTTTCCTGGCTATTGACCCCAGTGAGGAATCCCAGGACCAGGGCAGAGGAACGGTACAATGAGGCCCATGGGCGGACTAGGAGGGTGATCGAACGCACCTTCGGGCTCCTGAAGGCCAGGTTCAGGTGCCTCCATATGGCATTGTTCAGGTGCCTCCTATTCTACTCACCGAAGAAGGTGTGCAACATCATCATCGCCTGCTCCATGCTCCATAATTTGGCTTTGCGACGCCAGGTGCCTTTTCTGCAGGAGGATGATCCAGATGACGGTGTTGTAGCAGCTGTGGAGTCTGTGGAGCCTGTAGACAGTGATGAGGATGAAGCTGAGGAAGAAGACAACGACAACAGGGAGTCAGTCATACAGTAATATTTCCATTGAGACACAGGTGAGAACATTTTCATTTTTTGCATTACATTAACTTTCACACATCTACCTCTATCCTGTTTCTCGATTTAAATCACTATTTGGAAACTGAGTTGTACCCTTCCATTACGGTTTCACAGGTGTGGTTACCTACGTGTCAACTACTTGCATCCTTCAAGGGCTTGTGATGTGCGACATAGGTATGTTAGCCTTACAATGGTAAACTCATTATGACACTGTCATTGATAATACTTATTTACTAAATCACAGACTGACTCCAGATTGTTTTGTGTTTCAAGGGTGTTTATTGAAGTGCTCTGAAATGTGAGGGGTTTGTAAAATGTGGATGGGTGATGGCGGAGGAATGTCCATGGCAGAGTCCAGTCTATTAGTCTCACAGGTGCACTGCCCATCTGGGCATAGGAAGTGGAGCTGGTGCAGTTTAAGTATGGACAGAGTAACAAAGTGGGACAGTGGGAGGACAATCAGGGTGGTCTCATTTCCTGGCGGGGGTCTTGCCATCTTGCTCTGTCCTGTTCCTGGATCTCAGGGACCGCTTGCGTGGTGGTTGTCCGTCTGCAGGGGGTGGGGTGCTGGTGTGTTGGTCCTGTGGCAGGGCGTCCTGTCCAATAGCACCGGCGGAGGTGGTGGGCAGTTCATCGTCCTGGCTAGTGTCAGGGGCCCCTTGGAGTGCCACGGTGTCCCTCAAGGTCTGCTGTATGTCCTTCAGCACCCCTACGATGGTGCCCAGGGCGGAGCTGATGGTCCTGAGCTCCTCCCTGAACCCCAAATACAGTTCGTCCTGCAGGCGCAGGGTCTCCTGCAACTTGTCCAGGACCGTCGCCATCGTCTCCTGGGAGTGGTGGTATGCTCCCATGATGGAGGATAGGGCCTCATGGAGAGTGGGTTCCCTTGGCCTGTCCGCCCCCTGTCGCACAGAAGCCCTCCCAGTTCCCCTGTGTTCCTGGGCCTCCGTCCCCTGGACCATGTGCCCACTACCATTGCCCCCAGGTCCCTGTTGTTGTTGGGGTGGCGGGTTATCCTGGGTTCCCTGTAGTGGTGGACACACCGCTGATTGACCTGTCCTGGGTAGGGAGGTTTGGGCCCGCTGGGTGGGTGCTGTGCTGGTGTTACCATAGGGTGGAAGGTCGGTGTTGGGCTGTGCCTGTGCAAGGGGAACCGACTGTCCCGAGGCCCACGATGGTCCGGGCTGGTCATCAGGATCCAGTAGGGTAGAGCTGCTCTCGTCACTGTGGGCCTCTTCTGGGGGTGGAGTGGTGTTGTCTGGACCCTCTGGTGTGGTGACGGTCCTTCGGGTTCCTGCAGGGGCATAAAAGCATGATTATTGCATGTGTGTGTGTAATGGTGTGCAATGGGTGGGTGTTTGTGTACCCCAGTGCAAGCATTCCTGTGTGTGGGTTTGTGTGATGATGGTTGGGGGGGTGTTCTGGGTATGTGCAGTGGGCATGCTTTAGTGAGGGGTGTCCATGCTTAGTTGTGTCATGCAGGGCTTGGTGTTGGGATGGGTGGTTTGTGTTATGGGTAAATTAGTGAGGATTTGGAGTGATAGGGAAGGGTGTGAGGGTGGGGGTGTGTGATAGCATGCAGTTAGGGTGGGGGATATGATAGTTAAGATTTGACTTACCAGTGTCCCATCCTCCACCAACTCCTCCGAGGCCCTCAGGATGCAAGATGGTCAAGACTTGCTCCTCCCATGTTGTTAGTTTTGGGGGAGGAGGTGGGGGTCTGCCGCCAGTCAGCTGTACCACGATGTTGTGCCTGGAGACCGTTGAACGCACCTTCCCCCGTAGGTCGTTCCACCTCTTCCTGATGTCCTCCCTATTTCTTGGGTGCTGTCCCACGGCGTTCACCCTGTCCACTATTCTGCGCCATAACTCCATCTTCCTGGCTATTGATGTGTGCTGTACCTGTGAGCCAAATAGCTGTGGCTCTACCCGGACGATTTCCTCCACCATGACCCTCAGCTCCTCCTCGGAGAAGCGGGGGTGTCTTTGGCGTGACATGGGGTGGTGTGGGTGATGTGTGGGGTGGTGTATGCGGTGATGAGTGTGGTGAGTGTAGTGGTGTGTGGTGTTTTGTGCGTGGATGTTGTGTGGGTGATGGTGTTTGTGTGCCTCAGTGTGATGGGGTTGTCTATTCTGTGCTCTCTCTCTGGCCTTCGTTCGTGATTTTTTGGTCATAGGGGTTTGTGGGTGATATGGGTGTGTGTTTTATGTAGTATTGATTGTGTGGGAGTGGTGTTTGTATGATTGTGTGGGAGTAGTGTTTGTATGTGTATCAGGTGTTTGTATTTGGAATTGTCCAATGTGGCGATGTTTTGGAGATGTGTGTGTATTTTGAGCGCGGCGGTGTGTACCGCCAATGGAATACCGCGGTTGAAAGACCGCCGCGTGGATTCATGGGTCGTAATAGCATGGGTGTGTTTCTGTTGGCGTGGAGGTGGAGGATTTGTTTCCACCAGTTTATCACTGACCTTTGGTGTGGCGGTGTTGTGTGGGTGTCTGAATTTCGGCTGATTCCAAGATGTGTGTCATAATAGCTGTGGTGGAATACCGCCGCCGCAGTGGTGTATTGGCGGTCTTCTGCACGGCGGAAAGCTATTTTACCGCCAATGTTATAATGACCCCCTAAATCCGAAGGTAAACTTTTGACCGAGGCCTCCCGCTGGCTGTAGCCAAGCATGGCTCCATCGCGGTCGGCCTTAAACTTTGACTTTGCCCCGGTCGAGGTGCGATCAGATGACCAGATTGGCTCTTTTTGTTTCTAGGAGCTAGAAAACAATAATTCTTTAAAAATTCATATCTGCGGTTCCCCTTATCCGATTTTATTTGTTTTTTTGTCATTTTAAAGATAAAAATATAATCTATTTTTATAAATTGGTTTTGGATTTTTAAACTGTTTCCTGTGTTTTATTGAATTACTGTTTTGTGATATTTGAATGCTTTACACTCTGTCTCCTAAGTTAAGCCTTGTCGCTCGTTGCCAAGCTACCAAGGGTTGAGCTGGGTTTAATTTACTGAGACCTAACTGGACCTAAGTGGAGGTTAGTGGCCTTTTGATAAGTGTAGGTACTTACCTGACCTTACCAATAACCCATTTTTCAACAATCCCCATTATCTGTAACGAGACATTTTTATGAAAAGCACAGTGGTAAAAGTATTTCTGTGTCTTTTTATGCTATCCAACATATACCCCAAAATCCAAGAGAGGGTAACAGATAATTAAAATTAAGAGAACAGGAATCCAGGCTGATATTGGGTTTTGAAACCAAGACCCCTACAGGTCCCAATCAGTATGAAGAATTTAGGAGTACATCTCCATACAGATTAATATTGAACAGTTGGATTATCTGTTTTGGACACTGACCTGCCATACATAATGAGTTCTGTGGTTGATCAATAATATAAATTGTGGTTAGTAGTTTCTAATGTAGTTGACTAGATGTTGATGTCCTGATATATATGGTTATTACAAGCTATGGTCATGTTATCAGTTACGTTTCAACCAGACGTTTCAAAAATTTACTATGACTATATTTTTCTAGATTGAAGGAAGGGCCGGTGAAAGTGTATTGGCTCAAAAAGAAAATTTGGACTCCTTTCCACTGTGACTTCCCCTAAATCCACATGTACTTATAAAGCTTTATAAATTATATAAATTATGACTGTGGATTAGGTCCTTTATATTATGACACACTTTGCATTGATTTTAATTTTATTGAAACAGTGCCTTGGTGACTATTTTGGGCGTTTATTGATTTCCAAAGATTTCTTTGCTAATTAAGTAATGTAGTTTCCAATCATGATTAACATAATATGAGATTAGGTGGCGATAGATTGTTGATTGAATAACTTGTAAGATCATGGCCTCTTTTTGAGAATAATATTAGTACAAGTTTATGTTTCAAAATATTGATGGTATTGGGATTATTATAATTGTCTCTATATTTAATTTCTTATAGCACCAAAATATTCTATCAGTAAGAGGGATGGTTGTGATAAATGCATTACGCGCCAAAAAACCTATTTGAAGATGTCTGCCACATTAGATGTAACTAGTTAGTCCTATGTTTATGTCTTTTATCACTATGGTTTAAATGGGTTTGTTAAAATGGTGTTGATATGTGAACAAGCCTGCTTGATGGGCAAAACGCATCATGTAGGCAGTAAACATTGAGGTTGCACCTCCTTGGGATATCGTTGTAGATTATTTCTCTGCTGTGTTTAGGATTGATTGCCAGATCGCTCTGCAGGCTGAGATGCTCCACATCCCATGTGGGTACAGACTCCAGGTGGAGCATCTGTTTGTTCGGAGATATATATATATATGTATAGAATAATATAATATTTATAGAAAAATTGTCTTTTCTTACTTATTTTTGTATGTTATTTCATGTGTTGTATTTTATTTTGTTGATTTTTTATATTTTAGATATTAATATATAAAAATACATATATATTTTTTTTATAGTAGAACATGGACAAAATAAAAAAAATCTATATGATGTAAAATATATTTCTCAATAGTAGTGGTGTATCTATATATATATATTTATATATATATATATATATATAAATATATATATAGATATATATATGTGTATAAACATACCCACATATGTATTTATGTGTTTATATATATATGTATTTATTTATTTTTAATAATAATTATTCTTGTGTATTAACATATTTTAAATTTACTATTTTATAATGACTATTTATAAAAAAACTATATTTTTGTGGTTCTTTTACAATATTAGTGTAAATTATATATTTTTTTCGAAATGTTTGTACTCACTATTATAACTCTAGGACAATATTTGTGTCAACGATATTTTTGACACAATATTTGTGTACCACAATATTTTTAGCCTCTATATTGTCACTGATCCGTAATGACTGTAAAATATGTCAGCATTCAGTGAATTGCTGTCAGGAAGTCGAGTATACTAATTACAGCAAATTCAAAATGTGTTGTTTTTTAAGGTAATACTGCCTACTGTGTGTATGCAATTGTTTGCACATATTATTTGATTTATGTTGACAGCACGATTAAACCACAAATAGAACTGAGGCAAGTACATATTTGATTGATGAAAAATGCTAATGCAAGATAACCTCTTGCTACTCATTTCAGAGAAATACACACATTTCAACAAATATCCGAAATATGCTTTCATTGTATCCACATGGTCCCCAACCACCTTAAAGACCCAGAAAGGTACACAAGATTAGACAACAAATTGGATTTTAGAATATGATGTAAAGACTTAATTCTTAGCCAAGATATGGAATTACATAATTTACTTTGACACAATATGACATATGGGTTATCCACATGCAAGCTTATTGGTACCAATTGATTAGGTACACTATTTCCATGGATACTTTATGATTCTTTGTTTTTGCTATATATGTGTATGATGGGAATTAATGTTCATACTCACAAAATCTAGCCACTGTAGGATTCCAATATTACATTATTATGTCATTTGTCTCTTTACAAAAGGACAAGTGATACATTACTTTATGGTTCCAATCTACTTAACACAGTATACAATTGTTATTTACGGATGCAACTTTGTGTGCTATCTCTTCTTATACAGTATGAAACACAGTATATTAGCTCTTTACCTGATTTTGGACTAATCGCGAGCCTCTTTTGTGTGATAGAGCTCCTCTGCTGATCACCAAACCTCTTGAATATCCAGTGGTTGTTACTACTACTACTATTCATTGTTTCAATTCCCCACAATACGTAATGCAATTTTCTTTTACCTAACACCTGTGAGATGGTTTTTTTGTATTGTACATTTGCTGCCTTAGAAATGGTTCTTATGACTTATTTCTTACCTGATGCTCAGGTTAGTATTGGACACATTATTTCTTTATGATGAATATGTGACCTTAATTTAACCTTTATATTACTTACATCACCACCTTCGATGTCCTTCATTGATTATTTGGTCTTTTGTACTTATGACTTATGACTTCTTACGATTTTCATTCTAGTTCAAATTGTAACCTTTCACAATATTGTAGGCACATGACTTAATTGTGTGGTTAGTATAAGCCTAGACAGTCTAGAAATTTGACAGTATTCACATTATTTTCATTAGGTTACTGCGGGCTATACATACACAGCAATCATTGTTTCTTGGGTTGAACCCATGCTCTTAGGTAACAAATGGTTTCCCCAGAAGGTGTTACTTAATATTTTACTTATTCTGGCGTGGATGTTAGTCCTTTATGCTTTTTACATCCACCCTTCCCTCTTTTTAGAGATGTACTTGACCTTTCTTCACTTTTGTGTACATTTTATGATAACATACATTAAGGCATGACTATGTTTCCCCAATGGAACCATTAACTTTCACAAATGTCTATTATCATGGAGTCGTTTGGTTATTTTCAAGCACTTCAGACTGTGATTTTCCATACTCACTGATTCTTTTTAGTTACATATGCATAGTGACACCTGATCGATATTTTCACTTATCTGGGTGACTTTCTTTAATGGACTTCTACTCTATGTCGTTTTGCTCCACCTGCAAAAACCTACAACACTTTTGAATAGCATAGCACAATTTATTTTCAGGTGAAGTGACAGTATCGGTGTTTCTGATCTACATATGCTAATGTTCTACAACCTGCAAATTGTATTTTTGCCTTGAATACGTTTTTCAAGAACGAAACGTGTCAGCTGATAAAGTTAATCTAGTTTGTTTGGACTGAATTTCACTACAACAGGTCAGCAAGGTAGAGTGATTACCTTATGAGTTATGATCAGTGGAGCTCTGTAAATGCTATTCAAACAAGGACCATTACTTATACTGGATTGCACTTGGTGTTTGCAGCCCACCAAACTGGGTCAATGTTTGAAGATTCAACATGTGGTCTATGAGCAGATTTATCAATTGAGTTGCATATCTAATTTGTGTTCTTTATATTGTGCTTACTCTATCACATACACAGTCGACCAATACCATCTGTTTCTGAAATGTAATTTGTTTTTATGTTTCTTTGCCATGTGCGCTTACAACAGTTATTTAAACTCTCTTATTGTTCATGTATATGAAAGGAAATATGATTATTCCTTAAACAATAAATTCTATTGATTTTGAATTACAGTAACAATAAGGCATCGTTTAAACACAGCGATTACTAAAAAATGGATAAGGAATAGAAAGAAAAACACATTGGCCAAGTAAACAAGTGTCCCACAAGCTCAGACACTGAAATGTGCTTCTTTTTAGGCGGATGCACACATGCAAGAGAACAAATAAATCAGTCACAGTGCAAGAGAGCCCATGTCTAAAGTAGGCTGTCCTATTGCCCAAGTTGTTTGCTGTGGTGGTTGGAAGCAAAATGTGACTGGCCGCTGAACAGACCAATAGATGAATAGGGATGGCACATAGCGCTTCTTTGTATCCGTACATTATGCATTTTTTTCATTTATGACTATTTTATTACATGAAGCTGAAAAGACAACTAAAGGTGTCTCCAGGCCAGGTCTAAAAAGGATTTGCAGTGGAAGGATACAGCTCCTACAATCAGGGCACTGAGAGCCTGAACTGCTCCTGGACGAGAAGAAAATGAAGGGAAGCCATTGACTCAGAAGCAGGGAAGTGAGTAAGAGAACAAAGCTATCCAATCATGAGCAAAGTGCTGACCCAAATCGCACTACCTGCATGTTGGCTAACAGGCCTGGTACAGACAGCAAAAACTGTCTGCAGCAGAGACATTAAAAGAATCTCTATGTATCTATAGTTATCAGTTGTATTTGTTGGTGCCCCATATGCAAAGCAATATCCTTGTAGTCAATCTTAGACAAGACCATAATGGTCCTATTCTTGTGGCAAATGACAAGTTCACCTTCCCACCTTTGAAGGTTTTCACTCCTACCCTTTATAGGAGTAAATCTTCAAATACTTCCAGGGCATGAAAGTGTCAGAGAATAGTTTGTGAATAGTCACTAATGATTATCTGCACATTTGTGGGTGTTCACAAACGTCCTGGGCATCATCTACGCAATTGCTATCTCTCCACCTACAGGAGTGGGGGTTCGGTGTGAGTAAATTCTTTTAAAAATGGAAAACAAACTTTTGTGATTTAAAAAAGTGTCTTGTGCGTATTTATTATTGTACTCGTTCTTAATTTTGATCGGTTCAAGCTAATTGATAACACGGACAAACTCATGAACGCAATATAAACGGAAAAGGTAATGACTTTTTCAGTAGTTTGGAATCATTGATTTGGGTAACGTAATCTGATTGGTTATACCTTTCGTTTTTATTAATCGATTTGTAAACATTGACAGGAAGGAAACGTTCTGTTCAGTTTGAATAATTGTTTAAATGTTTTTACAAACTGGTAATAAACAACAGATAAACCTAATCACAAGTATTGGAAGGCATGGCAGCCAAAGAGTTAAACCTAACTACACCTGTTTTGTTTTGGTGAATTGTATCTACATTTCAAATTACAAACAGGAAGCATGTAGTTATGAGAGCTGGGGAACGAATGAGCCCTGGAGCTAAACCCAAAAAAGGGAAATTCCATGTAATCAACACGTCACATGGCAGATGATGTTTATAATTAAATGAGAGCTTAAAATATGCTGAACAAACTAAATAGGCAAAGCTTGTACCCATGATTAAAGAAAATGACTGGAATTTGTGACATGTTTCTGCAGAAAGTCAGGCGTTACAGAGGCTCCTTTCACTGCTATCAGACACAGGTTGTGCCCTGTTATTCTAACTGCAGGGATATTTAACAGTTTGGAAGTCATGACAGATGTGATTGCAGGCAGGCAGAAATGAATCAGTAGAAATACTGTACACTGCAAGCGTTTCCACTGTCACCTGGCCAAAATAAGCCCTTTTTAATTAAAACAAATGCAATGCAATTATTCTCTAAGTACAGTAGGGCAGACAGGAAAAGGACAGGCATTAAAGACATGACTGATGTTATGGAAAGTGACGGGAACTGCAAGGTATCCTGTGCACCATGCAGTACAAATCATGACCTACCTGTGAGCCTGCTGCGCTAGAGCTACCGTAACAGCTGCAAACTGAAAAGATTCATGGACATTACTTCTTACATTTTGGTTGCATCTCAAGAGCAGGAGTTAGCAACATTGTTTTAATTGACCCGGAAGTATTTGCCTGTGAGCACCTCCATGTGAGTGTGATCCGTGAGTATTTGTCAATTTTCCCCAAGACATTTGTACATAACCTGCCACATCATCACAATTTTTATTAATTATTGCTTAAAATGTTCTTCATGACAGACTAGATTCCCTTAGAACTTTGTCTACCCTACCCCACCGTCTCCCAAGTCATGTCCCAACATCTCACCCTAGCCGTAGTAGGACTGTCTTTACAAACGAAGGGTAATCTCTCTACTGTGTCAGAAACGTCAGTGTCATAATAGAAAGGAGGTTAACAGTGCTTTCTGAAAGGGATCCGCTCTGCCATTGTAGGGTCACTCCCAGCATGGGAGAAGCACTGAAGAAAAGTGATAGTTGGGCGCTGGGTTAAGGAACCAATGACAGACATGCGGCAAGAGGTCAGAGGGTTTTCCTAGTCGGTCCAGCTTCAATCCTGCCACAGCATGAACTACAGCGAAGAGTGTGTAGGACCTTCTACAACTTGAGCCGGCAGTAACCTAGGGAGGTCCCTAGGCTGTAATGCTGCAGAGAAGCCTGCAGAAAGGGACAGTGGTTCATCTCCCAATGAAGCACAAGCTACTTCACATAGTATACACTTGCTATTTACTGATGCAACTTTATATACTATCTCTTCGTATACATTATGAAACACATGAAATATTAGCTCTTTACTTGATATTGAACTAATCTAGCCCCTCTTTTGTGATACAACACCTTGACGGCTCTGGCATAAACCATGTCTTGCGTTCACTGTGATTTAGCAAACAAACCATTCCAAAGATACTGTCGGTAATAACATCAAGCACTGGCAAAGGCAATGGGTTTCTCCTTTACAAGCTAAATTAGTCTTGTCAATTTTCTTTTGACATGGTGCACAGCAGCGTAAGCTGAAATGGAATAAATGCCAATTAAGTATTTTTCGTTTCGACCTACTATGCAGAAGTGCCTATTGTGATAACGCCTCGCCCTAAGAGTGCTAAATTCCTCTTTTTAAAGCACTATCTGCATCCCCTTATGGAAGAGAACACATCTTAAAACAATGTTGAAAATCTCATTTAAACATGCTTTGCAGTCTAGTGTTATTCATGTATAAACAAATGAAGCTGCAACTGAATGTTATAACACTAAACAGTAATGGATTTTTTTGTAAATACACCTGTATAAGCGTGGAAGACTAAATGAATTTGAACTTGTTGCAGGAAATTTTTGTTTTACTATCAGGGAAATCAGCAGTACAAACCAGACCATCAGACCATAAAACAGGTCCACAAGCATTCAAAAAACGACCCATTCACTGACCTTTCAGACCAGCCGTTTGGGCAGTGCATAATGCCTCTACACTTCAGGTTGAGAAACACTACAAGCAGAGAGGCAGTATGATGAAGAAGAAAGATGGACGTGTAGTAAAGGAAACAATTGTGAGTCTTCCTAGAATCATGAACTGCGTAAGACGGGATGTTTGGAATTGCTCCCACCATGCAGATGAGCATAAACAAGGACTACTCACTGGCGTATGCTGAGGGAAAAATTGGACCTGTTGTCACCCCTCGGAAGGCCCTCTCCATCAACCATCCTTCCAATTTCTAATCCTGTGTATAGAACTAAAACAGTCTTTTGAAAAAAAGCCTCTGAGCAAAATACTGCAGCCTGCACATTAAAATGATTATGTAATATTACTGAATCATTTTAATTATATTTGTTTGTTTTGTATTTCATGGGCAGGAGTATGGAGCAAATTTCAAGAAATCATGAATGTGTAAGTAATTACGAATACTACTGTCAGTGACACTGTTACTGTTACTTTCTGTTACTTTTCTGTACTATCTCAATTGATGCCATTTTAACTGCCACGTTCTATTAGAGAAGAACAGTAATGTATGAGATACTTGGGGCCTTCATTACGAGTTTGGCGGTCTGACCGCCAGACCGCCATGGTGGCGGCCGCCAAAAGACCGTTATGTTGGTGGACATACAGACTGCTGCATTACAAGTTACACAGCCAGCACTGGCAAAAGCCAGCCAAAATTCCAACTCTGCCAGGACTCTGTAGGACACGAAAAAGGTGGTACCACCACCAGCACCTCCAACCCCCGAAAACCCACAAATCACAATAGCATTTTTTCTATGGCAGAAAACCAATGGGAGTGTGGATCGCAGCAGTCACAGGTCACCACAGTAATACACAACACCACATTGGATAGTTTGAATTCCACACAGCTAACACACATCCACACACCTGACACACCTGCAAACTGCACTATAACACCTTCACATACCACAGTCCTTTGCAACCAGAATGCCACACATTGCAGGATAGAGGATGCAAATATAAATTAGGAACCATAGATTAGGCACCCATCCACACTTCAAATACCACTCATCCCACACCTGCACAACATACACAACACCCAAATTAGTACCTTACACATCAGACACCAACTGTCACCCAGTCACAACACAGTACCCATATCTCATCACCCTTGTTTTTTCACCTTTTCATGTCATCCAGCACCACCATGTTCTCACAAAACATCCCAGTTTCGCTGACGATGAGTTGAGGGTCATGGTGGATGAAATCATCAGAGTAGAGCAACACCTATTTGGACCCCAAGTCCAGCAAACTTCTATCACCAGGAAAATGGAGATGTGGCAAAGAATAGTCGACAGAGTGAATTCTGTAGGCAGCTATCCACGCACAAGGGAGGACATCAGGAAGAGGTGGAACTACCTCAGGGGGCAGGTCCGTTCCATGGCAGCCAGGGACCAGATGGCAGTCATCAAGACTGGAGATGACCTCTCACCTACTCCCTCAATGTTCTCATCATGGGAGGAGAAGGTCTTGGACATTCTGCATCTTGAGGTACTGACACGAATAGCCGTGGGAGTGGAGTCGGGTAGGTCACAACAAATCAAATCAAATCAAATCATTAACATTTATAAAGCGCACTACTCACCCGTGCGGGTCTCAAGGCGCAAATAATAATGGCACCCAAAAGCTTTGTCTTGCATGCTTACTGATCATCTTTTGATATCTTAGCAGCCATCCCACTCACCACACCTGTGTCCAACTGTCTGAATACCCTTCTCTGGCATCCCACATGTCATCTAAACTCACCCAGGGCCACAGTGCCTGTGTATGGTGTGGGTAGTACAGGGACTGACAGCACTACAACTCCCAGTCGGCACTGTACCACCTATAAGAAAACCAGGACAGTGTACAACAATGACAATTGTCTTGCATGTCAACTAAACAATCAATTAAACCCACCTGAATGCTCCAAAATGTACTGTCTATGGCACTGGTAGCAATGCTATGGGCATCTGGCAGTACAAGACCACCAACACACAGCTACAGCTCTGTCCGCTGCTAAACTGGCCCTTCTACCTCCCATCACCTATTAAAGTATACTCACCTGGGCGGAACACACATATATGCAGTGTGCTGTACTTGGTGTAACCTCACACATATGGGCAGGTGGAATTGTTACTCCTAAATTGATGGACAGGTCAGTATCCACTTTACATTGTGCAGCTGTCTGGTGACTCAGTACTGAAGTACTGCTAACTGGGAGGAAACATGAAAAATAGACAGCTACACAACAGACATGTTATCAGTCAATGAACAGACATCCAACTGCCAAGTTACTCTAACATCCTTTAGCAAGGTGTATGAGATAGGAATTCCCTGTATCCTATATAGCTGTTCCCCATATTTGAAAGCAGGTGCCACTGTCAAGTCAGGGGATCAGGCAAAGCCTTTCTTCTCAATACATATCTACCTGTCAAAGTTTGTAACCACATGTTGCATTACAATCTTTAACTGTCTGTTCCACTTCTTCAACAGGTCTACTTGCCATTGGCACCATGGAGAGGACACCTGAGACAGACCCTTCCCCCGAATGAAGCCCTCAGTGAGGAGAGCACTCCTGGATGTGTGTACAATGAGGACAACTCTGGCTCATCTGAGATACCTGGTGTTAGAAATGGGGTCTCTAGTTGGCAGTCGGTTTGCACCTTGTCCAAGTAGGGACCCTCATTCTAGTCAGGATAAGGGAAATACCCAGCTCAGATAACCCCTGCTCACCCCCTTGGTAGCTTGGCATGAGCAGTCAGGCTTATCTCAGAAGCAATGTGTAAAGCATTTTCACATAACAAAAAGTAATACAGTGAAAACATTACAGAAGGACACCACACCAGTTTTAGAAAAATAGCCAATACTTATCTATGTAAAACAAGACCAAAACAAGAAAAATCCAACGTACAGAGATAAAGATATGAATTTTACAACAATTAACTTAAAAATACAGTTCCTTCAAATCGATAGCTCAGTCTTGGGCTATCATGGTGTCAAGAACAACCAATCCAACAGTTCAGGCCGGCCGCGACGTTGTGGGCCAGCTACGGTGTTGGGAAGACCCACAACAGTACCTTGGAAATGTAGGGCGTTGTGGTCCTCGCAATGAGATCCGGAGTGCGGAGTAACTGGTGTCACCGGTGTCGGTTCCAGAGGTCGGTGCAGGGGTCGTCGGGGCCTTGAAGTCACACGCATTGCAGAACGACCTCTAGGCTGATGACAAAGTCAGGAGCACTGGCGTGGATGGCTGCGATGCGAAACGGGACAATGTAACATGCTATGCCCACAGATCATGGTGCAGGCAGTGGCTCAGTGATGGTGTCCTGCGGCATTTGGTGAGATCAGGGCTGCAGTGTGATGCGGGTCAGTGCGACGTGTGGTGTCTCCAGGTCACAGTGCAGGCAGCTGTGTCATCGTAGTTGAAGCTCTGTCATCGGAGGCCAAAGGTGGCGGTGCGGAAAGGGGCGGGCTCCGTACAGCGCCCACAGGTTGCAGTGCAGACATGGGCATCTGTTAACGACACTGTAGTTGATGGCGCTGGTGTCGGTGGGCTGGGGCTGCAGTACAGTGTGGGAAAGGACGGTGCTTCGTGTGCCTCACATGAGGTGTCCACAGGCCACTGTGCAGGCAGGGATGTTGATGTCAGCGTGGAGCGGCGGCTTTGGGGATGCCAAGGCTGCGGTGTGAACAAGTGATGCAGAGTGCTGGGCTCATGTGCCACGGTGCAAGCAGTGGCTCGGTGATGGCATCGGGTGGCGGGATCGGTGAGACTAGGGTTGCGGTGTGATGGGGGCACGGCTCCGTGTGGCGTCATCATGTCACAGTGCAGGCAGCGGCATTGTTGACGGTGTCGCAGTGTTTTTTTTTCTGTTGCAGCACAAAACACACAGTTACCAGTGCTGAAGGCAGATGAAGCTGAAGTCTTTGATATCCCTGAAACTTCCAACAGGAGGCAAGCTCTATGCTGAACCCTTGGAGAAACTTCACAAGCAGGATACGCAGCAAATTCCGGTCTTTGCCCTCCTTAAGGCAGAAGCAACAACTGCAGGCCAACCCAGCAAAGCACACACAGCAAAGCGACAGTACTTTTCCTCCATCTCTTCAGCTCTTCTCCGTGGCAGAGGTTCATCTTGATCCAGAAGTGTTTTAAAAGTCTGGGGCTTTGGGTCCACAACTTATACCCCTTTCTGCCTTTGAAGTAGGCATACTTCAAAGGAAATGCTCTGTTGTTCACAAGATCCTGCCTTGCCCAGGCCAGGCCCCAGACACATTCCAGGGGTTTGGAGACTGCATTGTGTGAGGGCAGGCACAGCCCTTTCAGGGGTAAGTGACCACTCCTCCCTCCACTCTAGCCCAGATGCCTCATCAGGCTATGCAGGCTACATCCCAGCTCTCTTGGGCCACTGTCTGGAGGGAATTCACAACAGTCAGTCTGACCCAGACATGGAATACACAAGCAAGCAGGCACAGAATGGTTTAAGCAAGAAAATGCCCAGTTTCTAAGAGTGGCATTTTCAAACTAAGAATCTAAAAACCAACTTCACTAAAAGATGTATTTCTATCTGCTGTCAAAGGGAAATTGCACTTTAAGGATATTAAAGGCAGCCCCTATGTTAACATATTATAGAGATATGCCTTTCAACAGTGAAAAACAAATTTGGCAGTATTTCTCTGTTAGGACATGTAAAGCACATAAGTATATGTCCCACCTTTCACATACACTGCCCCCTGGCCATGGGGCTACCAGGGCCTACCTTAGGGCTGCCTTACATGTATAAAAAAGGAAGGTTTGGTCCTGGCAAGTGGGTGCACTTGCCAGGTCAAATTGGCAGTGCAAGACTACACACACAGCCATTGCAGTGGCAGGTCTGAGTCATGTTTACAGGGCTACTTATGTGGGTGGCACAATCAGTGCTGCAGGTCTACTAGTAACATTTGATTTACAGGCCCAGGGCACACCTACTGCACTTTACTGAGGATTTGTTAGTAAATCAAATATGCCAATCAGGGATAGACCAATCACCAATACAATTTATATAGGGAGCACTTGCACTTTAGCAATGATCTGCAGTGGTAAAGTGCACACACAGAAAATAAACCAGCAAAAACAAATCAGAACAAATAGGAGGAAGAAGGCAAAATGTTTGGGGATAACCCTGCTAAAAGGGCCATTTCCAACTCTACAACTGTCAGCCTCACCCTGCCTACATCGAATTCTCCCAGTCCTGTTGCATCTACATCCCAAGCAACCATTCACTCCCAAAACTGTGTCCCAAAGACAGTTACAACCATCATGTGCCCCCCAGTACAAGTACTGGAGTCACAATTAGAAAACCCTGGCACCAGTGGCAGTGGGCAAACTGTGCCAAGGGCACAGGCACATGGGGGTAGGGTACGTGGGAGGAATGGTGTGGGCCAGCAGCATGAGGCTGCTAGGCTTACAACCAACCAGGACACCTCTCCAAAGTATTGGGAGCTTACTAACAGTCCCAAGGTATGACGGGCAAGGTATTTGCCATCATGTGGAACATCAAGCAGCTTCAGAAGGACAACCACCAGGGAGTCATGCAACAGTGGGCCTCCCTAACAGTGGTGCTGAGAGACATTAACACCTCCCTGAGCAGGATATGTCCACAACATCAGCCCCTTCTCCATCTGTGGAAGCTAGTGGAATGGCGCCACTGCCAGAGGAAGGACATGCCTTAGACACCCCTGCCTCAGTAGCTGAACGTGGACGTCCACCCAAAACAACCAGGAGGAGCAGATGCCAAGACTACAATCACTGCTAGGAAGTGATCCTTTACTGATTGGGTCCCCTAGTGTGCCAGTGATACACCCAGTCAACTCTTCTATGACCACTATCCATTTTTCAAGGATAGTAGGACACTTGACTTGAGACTCCAAATGTTAAAGCAACTACCCTGATGATTACAGCCACCATGACTGAACCCTTCACTGTTTTTACTTTATTGCTTTATTGCTTGGATGATACATATTTCATCTATTTTGAGACGTTACCTGTGAAATTTCTTGCTTACACATGATATACTCAAATGTAGCACATGTGGGAAGGGATAGTTCAATACATACACAATGATACAGATGGACAATCATCAATCCCCATTTATAGCACAGTGCTGTACATAGGCTGACCACATGCCGATAATCACACATTGAAGTACATCTTGACAATTTTGTGATCGAGCATAGGTGTTGTTAATTAACATCCCACAGACCACTGAAGTAAGGAACATGACAGACTTTGCCTATCCAAATAGGCAAACAGATTGATGCATTGTGTCATCAGGTAATCCCTTATCACATACCCACACCATACCTTCTAAATGAACATACCCCATAATACAGACAGAGGTCAGTACAACTGTTCCCCATTCAGGCAGCTGTCCACTTATGATGGTCAGGTATCTGTAGGCATGTTACTCACCAAAGTCAGTCTTGACACACATGCACAGTGGTCTGCAATGAGGAAACACAGTGACAGTTACATACAAGTAAGTTATTATCATTACCAAACCAATGAGAAGCTTGAGGGAATAGATTGCACAGGAAGACATGTGTCATAGGCACAAGACCACACACATGACACCATTGGACCCACATGCCATGGCAAACAGGTATATTGTGTGGGACAGAACACTGCCATACCACTGTCCTGACAGCCTGGGCTTGGCACTCAGACACTATCAATGTAATGTCATACAGTACCTGGATCAATCCATGTCTACTTCACATGTCAGACCTGCTCAACACACCTGCCAGTGACACAATTAAGAAATGTCCACCTAAGGATGACATTGTGAAGAAATCTGGGGAGTGAAAATGAAGAACAAAAAGTCTAGGCAGGTAATGGTAAACATGACCTAGAAATACATATCCCAAATACAATGGTAACTCTGCGCATTGTGACAAACACTAACAAAGGAGATCACCATGTTTGTCACAACCCATGTACTATTTTGCATGAAAACCTGAGCTATTTACTGCTAAGCAACTAATAACCTATCTAATGGTCATACAAAGACACTTCTCAAACATCCCTAACCCCCAAATATCCAACTGAGTCAATAATTTTACAGAATAACACGTACCTACAGTCAATAGAAGTACTGATTGATGAGATCTGCCCAGATGTCTCCACCTTCATCCTCATCACTTTCACCCTCACTTGGCATTTCTGCATTCTCACCCGATGGAACCACTGGCTCCCCCTCATCTGGGATGTGTGGGTTCTGACGTCTCAGGGCAAGATTGTGGAGCATGCGGCATGCCACAATGATTTGACACATTTTGACAGGTGAGTAGAGGAGGGCTCCACCAGACCTATCAATGCTGCGGAATCTTGCCTTCAGGAGACCAAAAGTCTGCTCTACTACATGCTGTGTCCTTCCATGGACCTCATTGAAGCAGACTTCCCCTGGAGTGGTTGGGTACCTCACTGGTGTCAACAAACGGATGTTTTGGGTTGTCAGAATCCCCTGTAACTAATTGTTACATGTGTGCAATAATAGGTCTGGGACATCCTTACATTTGGCAGCATACGTTGTATAGTGACAAACATGACATATATGACTTACCAACCAGCCAGGCCCTCTCTGTGTATTGTCATGTCACCGGCTGTGGGATAGTGCTGTTCCGCATGATGAAGGCATCATGGACTGAACCTGTATACAATGCACTTACTTGGGAAATGTAGAGGCCCACCAAACAGACTACTTGGACATTTATCGAGTGGGAGACCTTCCTGTTCCGATACACCTGTTAATTGCCATATGGGGGAACCAAGTCCGCATGGGTACCATCTATGGCTCCCACTACATGTGGGATGTGTGCCAACCTATAAATATCTGCCTTCACATAGGCCAAATCCTCACGTTTTGGAAATCTGATTTAGCTGTCCAGGTGTTTCAACAATACAGACAGAACAGCCTTCAAGACCAGACTGAACATAGGCTGGGACATCCCTGCAGTTAGGGCCACTGTATTTTGGAAGGAGCCTGTGGCCAGGAAGTGCAGCACTGACATGACTTGTACAATGGGAGGTATGCTATTTGGATGACGAATGGCAGGCATCAGGTCAGGCTCCAACTGACGATAGAGATCCATGATTGTCTGGCCATCCATCCAGAATGTCGATCCTCCATGGTCTGAAGGTCTGCTAGTCGACGGTACACTGGAGGTTCTCTGCCCATTCTCATTCCAGGGTAACTTTGTGAGAGGAAATAAGAAGGTATGTCTATTGTCATTATGTCCCTTGTAAGTGTCAAATTACATATGCCTCACATAATAATTGGACATGCTTTATAATACAGTATAAACATGGTACACAGCACATGCCTATGGAAATAAAGGGATATTAGTGAAATCTCATCCCCTTCTCTCAATTTTAACATGGAAATGTAAATGCACGCCTCAGCGATTCTCTGAGATATTGACATCTGACTATGCTTTTCATTAAAAAGCCACACAAACTATCTATCCAGTAGCCAAGAGGGTGCTGCCTGTGCCACTAAACACACCTTACTTTTATTTTATCAACATGACAGCATGTCTCTTCATTCTGACAATTCATACATAGTTGGTCAATGCCAGCACTAAAGACTATGTGGTAGATATGTTTATCATCTTGTGCCGTATCATGAAATTAACTTTTCCAACCACATAAGGGACTTAAAATGGCGACAGCCTGACCTACTGTACTGGACAATAGGAAACGACCTGTGACGCTGACGAAAGACATCATGCCAGTAGGCGGATACTACTCTGCTGAACATTACCCTTGGAATAAATTTCTGCCTTAGGCTGTCTAGGGCCAATGGCGATTCCCGTCTGCTGTGACGGTCTCTTACGTTGCAGATGTGACTGCCATCTCATACTTCATCTCTCACTTGACTCCTGACACTGCTGCTGGCAAGCCCTTCATGGCCTGAGCTGCTGTGTACTGCCTCTGGGAGCAATCATGCCACGTCCCACAGGTGATAGGGCCTCTGCCTTCTCACCAGGGGAGCTGGAGAACTGGTCGAGGAGGTCCTACCCCTGTATGAATAGCTCTTTGGTGCACCAGAGGAGCAGGTAAGTGCACCATGTGCACAAATGTCTCATTAGCTCAACTATTCGATGATATGCAAAGCAAAGGCTAATGGGCAATGCTCCTGATTGTGTCCTTGAAGTCTTTTAGGTGCTAAAGTTTTGCTAGAGTGGGTGACTTTATGGGCATGTACATATGTCTGGGGGGGGAGTTAGAGTCCTGAGCCATTGTGGAGAGTGTATCAGGAATGTTCTCTGACCCACCCTGTGACTGTTTCCAATTGGTTACTGGAGGTTTTATGCCATACTCCACCTGAAAATTCCCATCTTCATACGTGTTTAGTGTCTGGTCATACGTGATAACATGACTGCTGGTGTTGTAGATGCATGTTGTCTGCCTGTATATGCTATTCTATCAGTAGAGTGGATGTACAAGACAGTCTGTGCTTGGCTTGCTGTACTAAGTTGCAGATAACTGCCTGTTGTAGTGTGGTACATGTGGACATGACATTCTTTATTGTCTATGTCATCCATGCAGGTCAACGCCCATCAGAAGAAGGGGATTTGGCATGCCATCACCAAGAAAGTGCGAACCCTGCAGGTCAACAGCCGGCAGAGCGCCAACTGTCGAAAGAGGTGGGAGGACCTGAGACGCTGGGCCCAGAAGACCGCAGAGGCCCAGCTGGGGATATCCTCCCAATGAAGACAGCATGCCCACCGGTCCCTGAGACGCCTTATGGCCCGCATTTTGGTGGTTGCCTATCCTGAGATGGATGGGCATATGAAGGCATCACAGCAGCCACAAGGGGTGAGTACAGAGATAACACATGTTCCCCTTTAGAAGGTGATTCAGTGATGTAATAGAATGTTAGCTCTGTGAACATGAAAGTGAGGGATGTATGTAGACATTTGTGATGTCTCATCAGAGTAGACAATATGTATGTTGGATACCATTGAGGTGTTGCAACATTTCTATAGGCACACATATATTGGTATCAGATGTAGGAATGTAACTACCATGCTAATGTTCCGATAGTAGAAGGTGGCCACACAGTTTTGTCCATAGGCATAGTGTTGTAGGTATGATACATAGGCAATGGTAGCCTATTCACAGTCATGTCCCAGACAGTTATTTGCCAACATCATGTGTCAATGGAAAGGTCGTGATTCAACATTGGTATTTGTTAGGTGTACCTTCTGTTGCTATGAAGGATGTGTCAAATGAGGCCAGGCTGTTTTGGAACCTCATGTTTGCCATTACACCTATTTGATGCAGTTGTGGAAGTTCATATACACCTGTGAGTAGGTTGGTAAGTGTGAACAGGCAGTTGGCTTTCATCATAGTTGGTGTAGCAGTCTGTAAGCATCAGATATACTTTGGTTCTAGGATTCCTCCACAGACAGATGCCAGGCTTGCCATGTCTGGTGTGTGGGTAGTGATGTTATCACTCAGTCAATGGCCTATTGGTCAACTAATTGCTTGGTTACTTAGGTCTGGTTCTTACCTTCCTGCAAAGTACAGTACTCCATTTGTTACATACACGTTATTGCCAACTTGTGATTGTGTGTGGGACAATGGTCCCACACACAGTCTCAATGACTGATGATGTTCGTTTTCTGGAGACCAATGTACTACATCTCTTGGTCCACACTGTATTTTTACTCCGTGGTACATCACAATTGGTGCATCTGTGTGTGACATGTGCTCTTACTACTTGACCTACATTTGACATGTGTGACAATTTGAGGTGTTGCATGTTGGCATGTGTCCATAGTGTATGGTAGCAACTAAGAAGGTATGGCTTGTTTGCACAAGGTGTGCTTGCCTTTACTTTACAACATGTGGCAATGACTGGTACATAACATCAGGGTAAAGTATTTGTGTGTTAAATTTGTGTTTGGGGTTTGTGGGAAGCTATTTCACATTTCTGAACTATTGTCTGATTGGTGCTTGACTATGCTGTTCTGGATAGAGAACCTGTGTCAAGTGGCATAATCACCTTGTCATGGTATGGTCAGTGTGATTAGTCAACTTAAATCATGGTATTTTAGGTGTCTGTTAGGTAGCTTTGCTGGTGTGTCACAATGTAGATTTTGAGGAAATTATATTATTATATTTTGTTGCGACAAGATGTTGGCACTATACTGGCACTTCCTGAGGGTGTTAGTGAACAGGATGTAATGAGACATGTGTAATGTATGATGGAAGTGTTATCTTGTGAATGTGATGACCCTACTTCACTATCTATTTTCAGCATCAGCACTGGCAGGCAAAGGAAACGGGGCACAGCTGAGTGGGGAAGCTTCTGGCCACGGGACCTCCAGTCACGACACCACAGACACAGATGGACCCAGTGCCCTGAAGGGTGAGGGGAGTACCACTGGGGAGACCATATCTACTAAATGATCTTCAGAATCACCCTCCAGTGGCCACTCCCTAGTGGTGGTAGACCCATTTGGGACCACCCCAGAATCATCTCTGTCTGCCACCCCCCTTTCTATCACCACCCTCCCTGTAGCTCCTCACCGAGTTGGCCATGCCCACCCATCCAAGAGGGTGGGCATCTCCTTTGCCGTAGGCAATTCTGCCCCAGCGCCTGCTGCCTTCAGTGAGGAGGCTATTGACCTCCTGAGGTCTATCTCTGTGGGTCAGACAACAATTGTGACTGCTATTCAGGGACTGGCAAGCCAGATCCAACAGAGCAATATGTTCCTGGAGGGCCTGCAAGTTGCAATATCTGGCGTACAGAGATCATTTCAGACTCTGGCTTCCACACTGACAGCAGCCAGTCACTTCTTGTCTTCCGTCTCTCCTCTACCTTCTGCTTCCCAGTCCAAATCCCCCTTCCCTGACCCAGCCAATGCACTGAGACAGGCATGCATCCACCTCAACATCCAAGGATAGCGCAGACAAACATATGCACCACAAGACACCCCCACAGTATGCACACAGGCAAAATGCACCTGCAGACACAGCAACAGTCACAACCTTCCCTGAAACACTCTTTGCCCCCAGCATTACAGACACAACACCTGACACACCTGTAGACACCACACCAATATTCAGTGATCCAGCCACCACACCTATCCTACTCACAGACAGCACACAGGTAGACCCTCAGACATCCACCCCAGTTACCACACCTGAAGACACCTCAACCACTGACATGCCTACATGCAGCACATCCACCATACTTGCAGTCACCACCCCAACAGACAGCCACCCACCAACCACAGCATCCCCCAGCACCTCCACCACCCTCAGGCTAAGACACATAAATACCCTCAATCACCCACCCAACAGACACCCACCACCCACAAGCACACCTCCCGCAAACACACAACCAAGAAATCCACACTTTAACGTCAAACAACCACTCCCTCACCCGCTATACCCAAACGCCCTTCTGATGACCATCCCTCTGTGTCAAAAAATATTTCCTTACTGAGTTTAACCTTTTCCCTTCTCTTCCCCCATGACACCCATAAAAGAACTGTTTCCCTCCCCAAGGCCATCCCTTCTACATCCAAGGCATCCCCTACACCCCTGCCAGCACCCGTGCCCCTCCCCTGCCAAAAAAAGTCCACCCCTCCCAAGGGGTCCAACCCTCTCCCAAACCAAAGCCTAAAGCCCCCCTCCCAAGCCCAAGCCCAAACCCCCACTCCCCCACCATGTTCTGAGAGTCCCTGAGGTGTCTGCCTGCCCTCTTCATGCCCCTACCTGTGGAGGTTACATGGCAGTCAGGATTTAAGTAGGTGCATCAGTATGGGCCTTTGATGCTATTCAGATGGACTACTGACTGGCATATGGCCTTGGACATTCTATTTATTGCAAGTTTGAACACATTAACTCCAACTAGTTGTTGGTCTTTTGGTTAAATATTTGTCCTGTATTTCCTATCCTAGGTTTGAGTTGTTCCTGGCTGTCATTAGTAGTGTGCCTGTATTTGTATGTGTATGCTGCTTCTCCTTCATGTCTTGTTAGAGCAGTATGTGAGGTTGTGTGCAGTGCTTTTGCCACCCAGGGATAGGGAGTGTGCAGTGTGTTGGGTTATGTATATATAGAAAAATATGTTGTCATGCTTTTGTGTTGTATTTGTGTTGATATGTATTTGCTCTTGTGCTATGTGGTTTTGTGTATTTTGACTGTTTGAGCCTGCGTGTATTATGCATGGTATAATGGGTTTGATGTGCTGTGCGTGTGTGATGTGTGTTTCAATTGCTAGGTTGTATGACGATGTGATTGTTTGTGTTCCATCACAGATGGTTGTTCATTGTGTTGTGTGTTGAGTCCCCTGCCAGTGTTGGTTGTGAGCGTGTGACATGTGCTCATATTTGTGCATTTGTAGTGTTGTTGTGACATGTTGGTATGTTGTATGGGAATGTGTGAGGCTGGGCCTGTGCTGTGTTGCTGGGCATAACTGTGTGTTATTGACGTGTGGTGTGTGTGTTTGTGCTAGCTGCAGTGTGTGTGCTGTATATGTGTGGGTTTCTTTGATGCAGTATGTAAGTGTGTGTGTCACTATACTGTTATGTGTGTGTGCATCCCTCACACTGCCCTCCCCATGGTACATTATGTAACTGTACAGAATTTGACAACTTACAAATGTAACAGGTGAGTGTGTGTACTTACGGTTGTTGTCGCCCTCGTCAGCAATGATTCTGTTGTCTTTCGGCAAGCAGGAGCAGTGGGATGATGTGTACTTGTGGTTCCATGGTGGCTCAAGACGAGAATGGCTTCCTGGAGGTGAGTTTTTCTTTTTACACTGCTCGTTTCCACCTGGTGTTCCATGGTGGTTCAACCGCTTCGGTTATGTTATCAGTGTGCAACCTCGTAATGAGTCCAGTGGAAGCATGGTCTCCGCTGGATTGTTTGTGCCTCCATTCAACTGCGGTGGTCTGTCCTGCCTGGCGGTGCCTGCGGGACTTTGGCAGTCTTCTGTATGCACCACCGCCAAAGTCATAATTTGGTGGTCTACTCCGCCAGCCTGTTGGCGGTCAGACCGCTTCCGCCAACATGGCAGTCACAGGACCTCCAAACTCATAATGAGGCCCTTGGAGTCTCATTGAGACACCAGATTATTCACGTTGATGCATTGTGTGTCTGTTTATACGACGATCTAGAACTGTGTTTTCCTGTTATATTCTCAGCACTCTTTTTCCCACCTGGATTCAGGTCACTTCTTTGGAGCCTTTTATCAAGGGGGTAAGCATTCTGCAGTAAATATACACACCACATTGAAGAAAAGGTTGCACTTTTATGTGTGAGGCCGGCATGCGGTTTTTGTTGAACATCCATATGATTGCTTTTTCATTAATTGATTCACACAAAATGATTTTAAATATGATTATAATATATATACCATGTATATTTTGTAGGTCTTCTATTCTACTTTTTTATGTCAGGAAGAGGCTATTGGATGTCCTGAAGAGGGGTCGAAATGTATCAACACTTCAGAAAGAGGGGTCCCCGACAAATTGGAAATTACGGTCATAAATTGATGTCATCAACAGTTGAATAAGGAAGGGATTGGGGAGCCCTTCGTACCTGCTGTGACAGACAGGACCACCTTGAACTGTGGACTTTATGGTGATATATTGATGCAAAGTCACAGGGACTGTTAGAAGACTGGAGTAGGTTTTTTTCATTCATGTTTTTTTCATGTACTGTCTTGTATAATAACAGATGTATATGTTTTGTTTTGTACAGAATATATGGTCAGGTGTGTATATATATATATGTTAGGAAGTCTGTGGTTTGTGTGTCATTGTGTTGAGACTATGTAAGAATAAGACACATTTTGAGCACAGGGACGTGAGCTTATATATCATAAGATTTGATTGATTCTTTTGGTGATATTTTTACAACATGAAGTATGTTTTTTTAATTCAGGTTCTCACCGTAAATTGATAGGTGGTATCTATTCCCACTACTCCCCCTTGTCTCTCTTGAGCATACACATATGTCTAGGATATGTGGGATTATTTGGGCAATACCCTATATTTTACAATGTTCTATTACAGAACCATGATAATCGGGGCAAAACAGGGTCTCAAGATCAGGTGTCACGGGCCCTATGCACATTGAATACCACAGGTAAGCATATCATGAAAGAGACGTGGACAGCTTAGGCTGCAGAGAATTTGGATGTGATCAAACAGGCCAATGCTTTTGAAGCTAGATTTGTTGAGGTAGTATAATGACAACCATTCTGAATCAGCTCACTGCACGGTGTGATGTTAGACATCACTTACCACAACACATATTCTAAGTTTCAGGCTCCAAAGTGTGGTCTCCGTGTTGAGCGTCCACGCTATGAGCGTCCTTCCTTCACTGCTACACAAATCAAAGTGGTGCACAGATTCACAGCCACCTCTTTGCCTTTCTGATTTATAAACCCCAGCGAAAACTGGGTGACTTCCTGCATACCATGGCTGATGTCATCAGCAGTGCCTCAATATTATATGCTAATTTCACAGTCTTGGCTAACTTTAATATTCATATAGATGACATCAGTGACCCAGCAGGACAGGCTTTGATAGCTACATTGAAGGATTTTAAACTACTCCTAAGATCAGTGGTCTCCACACATTCTGGATATCACCAACTGGACCTCATCTTTTCCAACTGTGACTCTCTTAAAAGTCTTCCCCCTTTGCCATTAATCTAGTCAGACCATGCACTTATCCCATCTACATTTGTCTTCTAGGGTCCTAATAGCTGCTTTCCAGCAAGAGAAGATAAATCAAGGTCTTGGCACAACCCACTTTCACATAGGCTTTTGACTCTCACGTAACATTGATAGGGTTTACCGAGGTAGAGCTGGATATACTTATTAGGGTGACATTAGACAAGATTGCAAGTTTAAAATATCCTCAGGGAAACTGGAAAAACCGTCTGCTTCATGGTTCATTGAAGAGCTAAGGGAGAGCAAACTCAGTTGTAAAATGCTTGAAAGAACCCAGAGGTCTAACTACAATAAAGTGGCATATAAGTATGCCCTGAAATTTTTCAGGAAAAAAATCCTGGATACATGGGCGTTTTATTTTTTTCTGCAGACATCTAAAACCTCTAATCACCTGAGGGACATCTTTAAAATAGTTGACACATTTTTGGCACCCAGTGCATGTCAGCACCATAACCCTCCTTCTGGGACACTATGAGACTCTTTGGCAGATTTCTTTACTGAAAAGATCCAGAACATTTACAGCCAATTTAACCCGGTCTCTGAGTCCTAGACGCCAGTGGCAGCAGGAGTTTGCCTCATAAATGTTGCTTGCTTCCTCTCCTGTGAAAGAAACAGCACAGCTCTTAGCTCGGCGCAACTTGGAATTGCTTTTAGATCCATATCTTGCATGTTTTTTATAAACCTCGTAGCCTGTGATTAGCCTGATGGCTATGGAGGTAATAAGCAGTTCTCGCTTCCGCCGTGGTGCCGGCCAGATGGAAGATTGCTCAGGTAATTCCACTGCTGAAGAAAGTTGAGACAGACCCTCCCAACCTTTTTAACTAGAGGTCCATTTCCCTGCTTCCAACATTTTCTAACATTCTGGTAAAACAGATGAATAAGCGTCTGTCGGCCTATTTGGAGGATAATAGCACAGTACTTCTTACAAAGTCTGTTTTCAGGTTGGGCTTCAGGACCAAGGTGGTTCTTCTAGAGGTCACAGTATTTTATTAGGACCAGCCTTGACCAGGGCAATAAGCACTGGTGGTACTATTAGATCTCTCGGCTGCCTTTGACACCATGTCTCATCAGATTCATTTAGATCTGGAAGCAATAGGAGTGAGGGGTCAGGCATGGCGTTGGCTATGGCCTTCTATGGATGACACACATCTGGCTGTCTGCCTGACTACTTTCCTCTCCTCCTCTCCTCCTACCGGCAGTTGGAGCATGGTGTCCCGCAAGGCTCGGCCCTGAGTCCATCACTGTTTAACATCTCTATGGCCCCATAGGCAAGAGTGTTGGAAACATGGGGCCTCAAGGTTGTCCCCTATGACACTCAGCCAATACTTTTTTTCAGTCAGATAAAAGGCTTGGTCACTGAAAAATTAATTCCAGGGCTGCCTAAATGGTGCAGCAAACTGGATGAAGAAAAGTGGCCTCAAACTTAATGGGGAGAAATGTGAGCTACTCTTCTTCTGGAACTCCATCCTCCTGGACCTGAGGAACTGGTGCAAATCAGAACGGGTAACCTCCTGGCCCCATCAGCTGTAGTAAGGCACCTAAGAGTTAACTTTGATCAATAACTGCCCTTTGAACCATGGATATAAGCAGGCACATGCTTCAGCATGGTTAAATCATTAATATTGTTCATATAATATCTACCGAAAGACTCTAAAAAGACCATTGCACACACTCTGGTTCCTTTCAGGTTGGATTATTCCAATGCTCTTTACCTGGGGGCTCCACCAAGACTGATCAACAGTCTGCAGAGGGTTGAGAATGCTGCAGAACAGGTCATTGTCAATCTACCATACAGACTCCCGCTGAGCCACATGTTGAGGAATCTACACTGACTCCCGGTCGAGCAGAGAATTCTTTACAAGTCCCTGCTGATTACCTCCAGGGCCTTGGGTACTAAGAGACCGACTTACTTCTATGCATGTTTTAAGGTATGCTCTTCTATACCAGCACTGTGCTCAGTCACTTTAGGCCTTCTGCAAATTCCCAAGAGCCTCAGGGCTGGGAAGGGAGGCTGCTCCATTTCCTTCAAGGGAGCCAAAGCTTGGAACACCTTACCGCCTTCCCCAAGACAGGCTCCTACTGTGGGCATATTTAAGAAAAAGCTAAAAACACATCTTTTCAGGCTAGAAGCCAGTTGCTCTCTCCCCCAGCTCACAGTGCCCCGAAACTCCTTAGGGAGCAGCTATTACACTATAAAGACTGTTTCATTCATTCATTCATTTCCAGAAGAAAGAGCTATGATGCGTTCAACGCTGGCAGTCATGGCGATTTTTCTTCCGGGGGGGGAGGACCCGAGAGGTGGGAGGGATGGCAATGGTGAAGTGGGATGGGAGGGACAGGGAAAACCAACAAGGACAGGAGAGGGGGTGGAAGGGGTGGGGGAGGATTATTCTATCAACACGAAAAGAATCATATGATAAATAAACTTGCCAGAATGAGAAAGTGTGATATGCAGCAAACATTTAGGATGCAGAGCTAGCTGACTGGCAGGGCTGTGCTTAATTTGTGCTTCTTGCTGAGCACCAGCACTTGTTTTTGCGGGCCGGGGCTTATTCTTCTCCCTCAAGCATTTGCTGCAAGCAAAAGACACATGTAGGAAAGACAGAGGAAGGGAAAAACGAAAAAGCGCCACAATGGGAGAAAGCAAGAAGCTGCTAGACTGTGTTGAAGGGGCAGGGAGTGGCTTTACATGGATTGAAGAGGCCCGAGATGTTTTAAGGATTACGCTGCCTAGGTATTCTGTGTTCCCACATTTAATTGCTGCAGCAGCGTGTTTAAGAGGAGGGCTTTGGGCACTGGCAAGTTTTTATTTACAAATTAAGCACTGTGGCAGGGAGTTATTCAGATAAGTAGGAGGAGTTAATTGAAAAAATATTTTCAAAATTCTGAACGGGGAGTGATAAATAAGTGGACGTGGGCTAAACAATAAAAACGAATAAGCAGAGAAGTGCCTATTTTACCAGCACAATACCCCCCCCACCAAAAATTCCGTCCCAGATATGGGCGAATTGTCTCAAGGAAAGCAACCTGAAAGGAATTTGTGCAAATGTACACAAATCAGAAGATATACTCATTATTGACAGACAACTCGCTGCGAGTTAAAACCCCTTGAGACTTCGGGCATATTTATACTCCGTTTGCACTGAATGTGCATCAAAAATTTTGACGCACATTCGGCGCAAACCTTGCCCTATATTTATACTATGACGTCCGACCCTCTCTGTGTGCGTCATTTTTTGGATGCGGAAAACCTACTTGCGTTAATGACATGCAAGGTAGGCGTTCCCGTCCAAAAATGGACTTTAAGGCCTGTGTGCCTTATTTATACTCCTGCGTCATTTTGACGCACAGGACGGGCCTTAAAACACAGCCTGATGTGTGCTGTTTTTTAATGCCTGGGTGAGGGCAGGCGTTAAGGGACCTGTGGGCTCACTTCCATGGTCTCTGACCATGGAAGCAGTCCACAGGTGCCCTTCCATGCCCCCAGGGACACCCCCTGCCACCCTTGCCCACCCCTGGAGGGCACCCATGGATGGGGGGGACCCATCCCAAGTATGTACAGGTAATAATATTTTTTAAATATTTTTAGTGGCATGGGGGGGCCTAATTTGGGCCCCGTACATGCCACTGTTCCCAATGGCCATGCCCAGGCGATGGTGTTAGCCGGCGGTACATTTTTTGACGCAAACCACCTCCAAAGAGAAAACACTAAGCAGCTAGGGCTAGATGTGTTATAGCTCTTTCTTGAAGAAAGGCAACCAGGTACCTGTAGATCCCCACAACACTTCAATTTGAGTAACACTGACGGAAGGAAGATCAACTTTTGGTTGAGACAACGATTCACATTGCAGCCCTCCCTGATCAGGGACCATGAACAACAACATACCCCTTCCTGTGGCCCAGCAACACCAGTCCCTTCACAATCTGTGACAGCCACTGGAAGGGAGGACCTGTCAGGGGAAGCACTTGTCCCAAACACCCATGCCTCTGTAGCTACTGAACCCCCACCCCCGCAATCGGGGACGTCCACCCAAGACTCCAGGAGGTGCAGTTGGCAAAACACCAACCACTGCCAGGAAGTGGCCTCTTCCTGATGGAACACCTTTGTGTGCCAAAGATTCATTCTGTTGACTGGTCTTTTACCACTTTCCATTTGCCATGGTAGTAGGACACTGGACTTTGGACTTCAAATGTTGCGGCATCTACTCTATTGATTACATCCACCATGACTGATCACTTCCCCTTACTTTTTTTTTAGAGTTTCACAATTATTCCATGTACATATGTAAATAAACACACCTATCAGAAAATCACTGCCTATCACCTCTTTTTTTAACAATTTTAAAATGTCAAATGTTAAACTCATGTAATGCACACAAGGAAGACAAAATATAATAATGGAAGGAGGGAAAGGTCTCAGGTAGTGTCATGATGAGGATGACTAGCAACACAATGTCACAAGGGACTGGCCACACCAAACATTTTGATTCACTGTACTGCACATAGGCTGTTAAAAGGTTTGGACTGCCATAGCCAAGAATGTCTGAACCACATTGAGCCAGGCCATGTATCCCAAAGGGACCGTCGCCTAGACCACTGTAGAATGTGCTTTGTCAGACCTTGTCCCGTAGAATATGCCAACAGATTAGTGGATGTTGTAATCACCTTGAGCCTTATCACATACCAAACCAGAGGGCACAGCCAGAGGACAGTACAATATTTTCTGATCCTAGGTCTATCCTATTACAATGACCAAGCATCTGGCCGTATAATGCTAACCTGTGTCAGTATTGTGGCACAGCCACTCTGGCCTGCCATGTGGAAACACATTGACATCCACAAAAAGGTCATACAGGATCCCTGTACATACAATGTGAAGGGAGAATGCATGGAGTGCACTGGATGACATGTAGCAAGGCCACATGGTCACACACTTATAAGAATTGGTCCATCATACCGCAACTCACAAGTGTATTGTGCACTTCAGATCTCCCTCCAGCCACTTTCCAGGCTCCTTTGACACAGGACCGATACACCCCAAATCTGTGACCAACATTACCTGGATTAATCCATGTCCACTTCACATGTCAGAACAGCTGCAGCTACCTGCCAATGCCCACAAGAGGATGGCATGATGGAGGAAAAATTAGAATATGGAGAGTTAGATCTACTAATATTGCAATAAGACTGACACAAGCAAGGCAGATCTTAAAGGTAGTTACATGTCCTGGTCTGACTTAGCCAGGAAAGCTTGGCTGTATACTGCATAGCAGGAGATGCCCTGTCTTTAGTGCGAAATTACCCCACTTAACACATCCTGACCCCTACACTTCCCCAGTCACAGAAATCACATCACATGACATGCTTACACTCAAGTGAAGTAGTGATTGATGAGATCTGCCCGCAAGTCTTAACCTTTCTGTTTATCGCTGTCATCCTCACTTCGCATTTCAGGGGGCTCACCTGGTGGCACTGCTAGCTCCCCCTCATCTGATATAATATTGTGGAGCATGCAGCAGGCCACAATGATCATAGAAACTTTTTCAGGTGAGTAGAGGAGGGCTCTATGTGTATTGTCCAGACACTGAAATCTGGCTTTCAGTAGCCCAAAAGCCCGCTTCACTCCACACCTTGGAGCATATTTATACTTTTTTTTGCACTGGATTTGTGTCATTTTTTTAAACAAATCCAGCACAAACTTAACTCCATATTTATATTTTGACGCTAGATCCGTCTAGCATCCAAATATTGGAGTTAACGTCATTTTTTGCCTGCGGAAAACTACTTTGCGTCAATGAGATGCAGGGTAGGTGTTCCTGGGCAAAAAATTACTCTAAGGCCTTTGCGCCCTTATTTATCCTCCTGTGCAAAAATCAGGAGGAGGGCCTTAAATAATGGCGCTAAGCATGGCGTGTGCCATCATTCAACTCCTGGGTCAGGGCAGGCGTTAGGGGACCTGTGGGCCATTTTTCATGGTCAGAGGCCATGGAAACAGCCCACAGCTGCTCCTCTCTGCACCCAGGGACACCCACACCCACATCTAGAGGACACCTAAGGATGGAGGGACCTATCCCAGGTAAGTCCAGGTACGTTTTTTTTTTTTTTAAAGTGCCATAGTGGGCCCTAACTTGGGGCACCCTACATGGCACTGTGCCCAATGGAAGGGGGGCATGACTCCTGTCTTTACTAAGACAGGAGTCATGTCCATGGGGATTGTGCGTCAAAAGATGACGCTAGTCAGGTTAGAGTAATTTCTCTAACCTGACTAGCGCCATTCTTTGACGCACAACCTCCTGTTTGCCTTACACCACCCCCACCCACTTAGCATCATTAATTTTGATGCTAATCGGGCCTTACCGCCGGCTAGCATCATTCCTTAAATATGATGCCCGGCTGGCGTCCAGGAATGGCACTAGCTGGCGGTAAACCTTTTGACGCAAACCTGCGCTCATGCAGGTTTGCGTTAAAAATGATAAATCAGGGCCTATGTTCTTACATTGGCATCGTTGAAGCTGACTTCCCCGGCATAGTTGGGTTCCTCACTGATGTCAACGGCCATGGACGGTTTCGGTATGCAGAGTCACCTGTAAGGGAATGCAACATGTGAGTAATTATGAGTCCCTCTCATCATTTTCATTGCAACAGACATTGCTTTAATAAAATACATGACATATGTAACTTACCAATGAGCCAGGCCCTCTCGGGGTACAGTTGTGATACCAGCTGTGGAATTGTGCTATTCTGCATGATGAAGGCATCATGGACTGAACCCGGATAATGGGCACAGACCTGTGAAATGTAGAGGTCTGCCATACAAACAACCTGGACTTTGATGGAATGGAAATTCTTCCTGTTCCGATAGACTTGTTCATTCCATGCGGTGGTACCAAGGCTACGCGTGTACCATCAATGGCTCCCATCATGTGTGGGATGTGTGCCAAACCTTAGAAGTCAGCCTTCACATAGGCAAAATCCTCACATTGAGGAAATAGGATTCAGCTGTCTAGGTGTTACAACATTTCTGGGAGTACATCCTTCAATACTAGACTGAACATAGGCTGGTGCATCCCAGCAGATAGTGCCACCGTATTCTGGAAGGACCTGTGGCTAGGAAGCGCAACACTGCCATGACTTGTGTGATGGGTGGTATGCTATTTGGATGACTAATGGCAGGCATCAGATCTGGCGCCAACTGATGGCAAAGATCCACAATTATTTGCCTATTCAGATGGTAGATCTAGATAATGTGTCTTTCTTCCATGACCTGGAGGTCTGCCAGTGGACAGTACGCTGCCAGGGATTTAACCCGAGACACATAACTGTCCTTCCGTCTATAATCAGCTTCTTCTGATCGTCTAGATTGATTTTTGTTCTCCTGTATAACACTACAAAATGAACAGTTTCTCTTGAACATTTGGAGAGCCTTGAAAAAGCCCCAGGTATACACACCCCAGGGGGTGAAACACGTGTTGCTGGTTGTTTTTCAAGTGTGTTATAATAAACCTTCAACTGATTTTATGGATTTGACTCAATGCATTAATATACACCTTCACTGTACTGCGCATCCAGCATATATTTTGAATTTATGGTGGACCTACCAATCTCTTCCTAAGTTGTACACAGGAGGATGTCTGATCCTTCTGCTCCTTGGGTACCTATGTGAGACAAAAAATGAGTATAGGCATCATTCAATGTGTCCCTTGCAACATACATATATGCATGTCATTCACAAACTGTGACAAGGCATGCCAGAGGCTGAAGACATGGTACACTGTACACATCACCACTGTCAATCACACAGAGGTAACATGTTTCCCCTTGCATTCCCACAACTGTATACATATCATCTATCTGGACAGCAACTATTTGTGCATGTGACGTGCCACTCAGAATGTCACATAACATAATTTATGAAGGGGGGCTGTGTCCCAGAGCAAGTAGCTACATGTGCTTAGTATATGCCCAAAAGGGTGTAAAAGTCGAAGGACCTACGTGCCAGGACAAGACCAGCAGTCACCATTAGCACTAACAACATTTTTGCACTTGTGGCACATTTTGTTTGGCCGTAAACCTCATGTTACACCCCTAAAATGGCAGCTGCCTGACCTACTCCACTGGACATTGTGAACTGCCCTCAACCGCTGGCAGAAGTTGTCATGGCCGTATGCGGATGCTACAGCGGCAGACACTACCATGGGCTAATGTTGTTGCCAGTGGCGGTATTGGGCCAATGGCTGTGTCCGCCAGCGGCGAAGGCTGCATACGTGGCAGACGTGACTGCTATGTTCTGCAACATCCCTCACTTGACTCCTGACACTGCTGCCAGCAAGACCTCCACACCGTGAGCTGCTGGGTACTGTCTCTGGGAGCAATTATGGCATATCCAGCAGGTGATAAGGCTCCAGCTTTCTGGACAGCTTTATGGTGCACCAGAGGAGCAGGTAAGTGCCTCATGTACACTATTTTACCCTGTACTTCTCCATATTTCTACTTCTCACAGGCTAGATTGAGGCCATGGTGACCAGTATGCAACAGCAGGGCCATGGGGCTGCCGTTGGTATAGCATCAATGGTAGACTTCTTGTGCATGTAACTTGGATCAGAGCCAGATGTTGAGGCATCTCACTTTTGTGTGTGTGTGTGTGTGTGTTTTGAGTGTACCATGTTGGTCCCTATGTCGGATGCACTAACATACGTGAGGGGACTCCTCCGCAATGCCCATACAACACTTGATACATTGATGTTGAGAATGTGAGAGCACATGTACATCCATGACAGCATGGGCAGCATTGGCATATTGTATGTGTGAGGTGTGTAAACTAAGCCATGTGTATGTTGCCACTGAGCTTCAGACCACGTCTGGCCGTGCTAATCTGTCATTTTGGTGGCATGTGCAGACTCACTCTGCCCTTCCAGTTGCCACATATACATCACATGGTAAATTGCTGTTGGCTACATGATGTTCTGTCATGCATGGAATTGATGGGAATTGATTCTCATGTAGGTTCTGTCTGCTCAGCCTACAGAGACCACTGTTTGTCAACTATATCTCACTGTATGGTCCAAGTTTAGGCTTGAGTTGAGTCATTTTAACTATGCAACTGTGACACTGTGTCCACTACATGTCTTGCAGGACATCATGTCATGTGGACCACTCTAGTCTCTGTGCTAAGATGCAGCTTCCTGTGGTTCTTTCACTGAGGAGTATGTAGATGGTATTGAATAGAGAGTCAAAGCTCTGTGATCAATGTGCACTAGGCATCACTGTCAATGTGTGCCTCTGACCCCTGACAGATCCCTTACTCCCACAACTCTATTGTCATCATTACACAGGTCAAATTTGTCCTGTGCAGGCTTATAGCATACATGTCAATCTCACATTGCAGACTGTGTGATGCATCCTGTGAACCCATGATATTTGGTCCAATTGTTGTGTTACATGGCTGACAATGGACAAAACATGCCATTGATTGTTGGATGCCATCACTGTAGGATGGATACATATTTCCAGAAGCATGTTCTTTGTCACAGTTGGATGATACATTACCCCACCCCCTGAGGTGGAATGAGTATGCATCTGAGAGTCCACATGTCCACACATGGACAGGTTAGGAACTTCCTGTACCCACCATGCCAGTCCCTTCATTGTAGCCTGTGTGTGGGGTTGGGTCTTGAGCTCTGGTACTAGACTGGTGTAAATGTTGGTGGATAGCCATCCTTATAGAATATGAAGGAATTGAAACCTTTGTGCCTATGGAATCCACCTCTCAGAAGCCACAAGGTTGTCATGTGTCCCATAGTGCTTCTCAGCTCACTCTGAGTACTTGGGCATGACCCACAAGATGTCAGTTGGCCTACCTGATCAGTGGAGGGCCTGAGAAGAGTGGTGGATTAGTCTGCTGATTAGGAATTGTTTGTTTCATGTCCCTGTACTCAGTGACTGATACGTGCCACACCTGGCCAGTCTGGGCAACACATGATGTGCTTAGCTTGGTGTACAGACACATATGTGACTATGCCATTTTGGGTGGGACATATTTGACATGATTTCCTGTCTTGTCTTTTGCATCCATGTAGGTCATCGCCCATCAAACGAAGGGGATTTTGAGTGTCATTGCCAAGAAGGTGTAGACTCTGAGGGTCCAAAGCAAGCAAAGCACCCACTGTTGCTAGAGGTGGGAGGACCTGAGATGCTGGCCCCAGAAGATCGCAGAGGCCCAGCTGGAGCTGTCCTCTCATTGGACCATGACCCCCCTAATGGCCCGCATTCTAGTGGTGTCCTACCTGGAGCTGGATAGGTATTTGAGGGCAGCACAGCAGCCACCAGGGAGTGAGTACACAGTAAATTCCTGCCTGTTCCTGAATGAGCGGGGTACTGACTGGTCCCCCTGATAATGAAGACTGGGCCATGTGTCACACAGTTAATGGGAGATTGTTTGTGTTGACATGTGATGTGTATCAAACTGGGGTACCTTGCCTTCTGAACCTGGAACCTAGTACAAACCTAGTGTGAATCCCCAAGCCACTTTCTCTGCAGGGACCACAAATGGCTGTTTGCAGTGAACAATCACGCAATATTTGTAGCTGGGATGGGTGTGATTTCTGACCCACAGATCACTTCCCTTGAATATCACAGACAATAGGTAAGTGGGTGAGGGATCACTGTCCTTTGCTATGTGTTTGGGCATATGTGTATGCAAACATCTACCACCCAGAAGCAAGTGTTCTTCAGTGTATGACTGATGCTGGTGCCTCACTGCAGTCTGTGATACGTTTGTGCCCAGCAAGAGATATGACATGGCTTACAAGGCTAAGGGCCTGCAGATGTAGTAAACCACTTTCCCTTGTTAAGTGAGGAATGTCCTTTGACAAGAATTATGTCCCATAACTGTAGCCAACATACCATTGTGCCTACATGTCAGCATGTGTCCTTTTCTCTTAGGGATGCATTCCTTTCTGCAATGTCATTCAGGTTCTACCCATGTTGATCAGATAACGTATGTAGTCACACAAATATATGTGCATGGAAAACAGGTAATGGATTGGTACAATTACAAAGGTGGTCCATTTCATGCTGTGCCACAGACAGGAGTGTGCCACCTTTGGTTATTGTCTGACTGATACCTTATTGAGTCACAGTATGTCATTTGACATGTAGGACTACAGTTACAATGAGGAACATGGCAGGTAGACCAAGATTGTGGAACAACTCTGTGTTTCCCATGCCCTTGATGTTACATCATATTGATTTGCATGTCACTTACTCTAGGATATTGCAGATAGGAATCTGAGTAAACTGGTTTTCATTGCCACCATCTCTAATTGTTGGCACATCATGTAAGTGCAAGATAGATGTGTGCTTTGCTTGTGTTTGAAATATGGTAGTTTATGGTAGTTTACAGTGGGATACAATTGTTGGCACTGGGATCTTGGAGGATGGAGAGGTCACCTATTTGTAGTTATGTTTTGTGGTTGCTGGACTTCGCCCATTCAGTTGTAGTTGATGATGGTATTGTCTGCTACTCAGCGTTGTGGTTGAAGGGTAGTCATGTACTTATTAAGACCCGATTTGTCTTTGTATTTGCACCATCAGCGCATGCTGGTGAATGAGAGGGGGCCGAGCCAAGTGGGGAAGCATCTGGCCACAGGATTTTGGGTCAAGATGCAACCGACACAGAGGGACCCAGTGGCCTGGAGGGCGAGGGAGTGCCACAGGGGAGACTGAGACCATGTCATCATCTTCAGATTCCTCCTCCAGTGGCCACTCCCTAGTGGTGGTGGACCCATCGGGGACCTCCCCCTGGACCTTCTTTGTCCACCACCGCATTCTATCACTACCCTTCCTGTTGCTCCCCACTCAGATGGCCATACCTGCTCTTTTGCCGCAGGCATCTCTGCCCCAGCCCCTGTTACCTCTGCTGCCCTCATTGAGGAGGCTATTGGCCTCCTGAGGACAATCTCTGTGGGTAAGTCAGCCATCGTGAATGCCATACAGGGACTGGCGACACAACTCCAACGGATAAACGTGTTCCTGGAGGGCATTCATGGTGAAATGGCTGGCCTACAGAGATCATTTCGGGCCTCCACACTAATGGCAGCCAGTCACCCCATCCCTACCTTCCATCTTCCCTTCACCTCCCTCTTCCCAGTCCAAATCCCCCCTTCTCAGACCTACCCAAAGCACACAAACACACCCTCAAGCATCCACCTCAACAGACAAAGGTAGTGCACTCAAACACAAGCACCACAAGACAAACTGGCATGCACACAGATAACATCCACCTACAGATATAGCAACAGTAACAACTTCCCCTGACACCCCACCACTCCCAGCATCACACACACAACATCAAGCATACCTACAGGCACCACATCAACAGTCACTGTTAGAGCCACCACACCCATCCTACCTGCAGACACCATCCCAGCAGACCCTCAGACATACACCCCAATCACCACACCCGCAGACATCGTAACTACAGACACACCTACATCTAGCACATCCACCATACCTGCAGTCACCACCCAAACAGATATCACCCACCCACAACTGCATCCCCAGCACCTCCACCCCTAAGCCCAAGACACATAAACACCCTCACTCACCCACCCAACAGACACCCACCACACACAAGCATTCCTCCCACAAGCACGCAACCATGACATCCACACATACATGCCATATGACCACTCCCTTTTCCCATCCCCCTTCTGATGACCTTGAACTTACCCCTGCCCCTGTACCACACCCAAAAGGTCCTCTGTCTTTCAAAGGCTGTCCCTTCCACCTCTATAGCCTCCCTTGCTCCCCTGCAAGTACCCATACCCCTCCACCCACCAAGAAGAACACCACCCCTCTCAAGAAGAAGACCAACCTCCCAAGCCCAAGATCAGACACCCCTCCAAAGTCCGATCCCCCACCCTCCCACCTCCAGATAATCCCTGAGGTGCCTGCATGCCCCCTTGATGCCACTTCTTGTGAAGGTTAAATGGCAGTTAGGAGTTGAGTAGGGGTACAACAATTTTCTATTTAAGCAAATCTGATGGACTCGTCTATGGCCTTGGACTTTCTGAGGTTTACACATAATAAACCTAAACAGTTGTTTTTTTTGGGTACACCTTTGTCCTGCACTTGCTTTTCTAGCTTTATGAAGTTCCTGAGCGACTTTGGTATTGTGTTTGAGCCTATTTACTGTTCCATGTGGTGTTGTTTGCAGTATGTGAGTTTGTGTGTAGTGCTTGTGTCCCCCAAGAGGAAGTTATGTGCTGTGTGTGTATGTATGTGTGTGTAATTGCAATGTTGGTATTGTGATATTGTGCAGTGTTTCTTGTGGTATGTATTTCTTATTCTGTTGAGCAATGTGGGAATGTATGGTGTTGGACTTGTCCCTATGATATGGCTTCTGTATTGATGTGATGTGTATCATCTTGAGGTTTATATGTGTAGACATGGGCGTGTTCAGTTGTGCTACTTTTGTTTGCATTTGCCTGTGCATGTGCCCATTTAGGTGTGTGTCCCTTGCAGCTGGATCCTGTAGAGGTTTTTCTCATGCAGTAGGATTTGTGGCACTTTGTTGACTTTCCCTTCCCCGTTGTTTGGATGTGCATTACAATTATTTTTAGTGTTGTTTGTCCCTGTGACCCATGTAGGTCCATTTCCTGTGGACAAGTTGATTGAGGGTCCTGTTGGGAGTGTTAAATGTCCCAGTGCGGTCTCCTTTCCTGCGTGTCACAGTTGGCCCCATCCTAAATGTGTAGGTATAGTTGTGAAGTTGTTCCTCGTATATGTGTCTCTATGTGTTTTGCGGGTGGCACTGTGCTTCCATTGTGTTGTGATTTGTGTGTTGTGTGTCTCCATTGCAGGGTTGTTTACTGGTGGTGTTGTATGTGTTCCGAGCCACAGAGATCAAGATGTGTGCTGTATGTGGGGACAGTCACTGGCCAGTGTTGGATGTGAGTGTGTGAGTTGTATTTGCATATGTGCTATAGGTGTGTTTTTGTTTCTGTGTGTGACAATGTTGTGTCGCCTTCTGTATCCCTGTGCCTGAGCTGTGTGCACATGTACTTTGTGTGGTGTTTCCGTGCTAACCAAAATGTGCATGTTCTGAGTGTGTATGTGTCCATGTTGCTGTGTGTCAGGGAGTGCGTATTGTATAAAACGTGTAACTGCTGCCTGTGGCTCCCCTCCCATGATGTGTTTGCTGGCACTATATGCAGTTTTTTTTTCATGAATCTTTATTTGTTTTAAGAAAGTGGGTAACAACATAAGGGTACATATTGTTAAAAGTCAACATTCAAATATCATTTCCACTTATGTATACAAGGCAGACACTATCTCACAGCATAATATGTCCAGCAATTAAATTGACAGAATTATACATTTCCATTGGCTATGCTTATTTCTACACTATGCACTTATTGGTGTGGGTTATTCTGCCAAGTATCGTCCAATGTACTGTGTATGTGCTCTTCCCTTGAACAACTTATGTAACCAATCCGTATAAATCACAAATACATTTAGGGTGTGTGTGTGTGAGAGGGCACAAGCAATCTACTTTACGGATGGGGCGGTGTGCTACCTTTTGAGCGGAAGGTGAGTCGGCTCTCATTATGTTAGTTCTCCTATGCACTATGTCTGCCCCGGGCCCTCTGCATGTTTATTAGTCGCTCGACTTCTTCTAATAATGTTGCCCAGTTTGGTGGTCTGGTCAGGGGGTTACGGTGTGTGTTAGCCACATGAAGTAGTTGCTGTTCCGCAAGTATCCCTGCACGTAAGTCTGATAACCATCCCACAGCTGGCTGTGTTGCGCTAGATTTCCAGCACATTGCTAGATTTTGCAAGGATCAGTGCTAGGTCTAAAACCTTGTTAGTAGCCTTACTCCCTACATGCAGTTTTTAATGGTTAACGATCCAGATATGTGTGTGTGCTTAAGGTTGGTGTCGCCACATCAACGCTGATTTTGTTGTCTCTAGATGAGCAGGAGCAGTGGCATGACATTTGAGAAGGGCTCCATGGCGGCTCCGGACATGTGAGGCTGCCTGCAGGTTAGTGTCTCCCTTTATACTGTTTCTTTCCGCCAGTTTGTCCCTAGTGGTTGGACCCCCATGGTCAGAATGGTGGTGTTCAACCTCGTAATGGGTCCGGCGGAAACACAGGCTTCTTGTGCTTGCTTGTGACTGTGGCAGTCTGTGCTGCTTGGCGGTGACGGCGGACCGCTGGTGGTCTTCTGTGGGTATGACTGCCAAACTCGTAATATGGCGATCTGCTCCACCAGACCATTGGCGGTTGGATTACCATCACCAACATGGTGGTCACAGGACCGCCAAACTCATAATCAGCCCCATAGTGTGTGACATGTTATAAATCCTACTACATCACTCTGCAATGTGGATTAGGACCTACTATGTCCTTTTTTTCACCACTGGTCACAAGTGTTGTATAACTGACCAAATAGATCTACAAATGTTTGTGAAGGGCTTTGGAATGTAAGTGAAGGTGAACAGTGTGCCTAAGCAAGAGGTGGAATAAAGCAAGTGAATACTACACAGCTTCTGTCTGCAGAGTTTTATCATCTATTTTCAGAGTTAATGGTGGGTAGTCTACTTCTGAAAGTTTACACAGAGGCCAATGAACTTTGAATCCTGCCAGCCACTATAAGGAAGGTGATAACAAAAATATTATCAAAACTTGACACAAATTGCTTAGATCACAAGTTGCTTAGTTTATATTTCATGATGACACCTACCAGTTTTCCATTTTTACTAATGTTTGCATACTTCAGTGCCAAAACCTGTGAAGTCTGGCTATGTGAAGAGTTATAAAAATGATAAATTCTTCCTAAATAACACTGTATGTGGACTGGTGTGTTGTATAATGATATTATTTTCACTTGAGGGCATTGTTATATTAGGCAGCTTACAGTTCAAAAACTCATGAGGCATCTAAGTATCTGTGCACATTTATCAGTTCAATACGGCTTCAATTGTTCTTCAAACACAATATAAATATAGATAAATTGTAATAATATGGGGAGAAATAAATATGGATAAATACAGACCTACATGTCTGAACAAACATAAATACCATTAAATCGGGAGTCATGTGCATAATAAATATTGATGTTAAGATGTCTAGCAAAGCACTTGCAGCTAGACTGAAAGTAATGATTTTTTTCTGATTCACTCAAATCAATATGGTAATACCCTATAGAAACATCTCTGTCCATTTGAAGAGGATAACACTGCTTTCTTCCTCCTCCCCCAGCCCCCATTTTTTGGAGTGCTTAATCCTGTTTTCCACCTTGTTTTCACTGCTTTCCCCCTCCTTTCACTCTGTTTTTCTGTGTGCTTTCTCCTGCCTTGTTCCTCATTTTTTACTGCTTTCTCCCTCCTTTCCCTCCATTTTTCTGAATGCTTTCTCCTGCCCTCTGCCTCGTGTTCACTGCTTTCTCCCTTCTTTCTTTTGTTTTTCTGAGGACATTCTTCTGCTTTTTGCCTCCTTCCTTTTTCTGTTCATTCCTTTTTTTCCCTCCGCCCAATTTCCTGCTTCCTGCCTAGCCCCGCCCACCGATTCCCAGTACCCATCTCTCCTCCCAGGACCTACTTAATGGCGGCCCCAGCCCAGCCGCTTAGCGGCCATGTGCAGCAGACACATCACTAGCAAGTCCGTTTGCGCCCGTCCGCAGCCAGCGCCAGGACCCCTGCCTCTTCTATCCCAGAAAGATACACCGCCACTGACTTCTGAGCTCTGGTCCCAGGATGCACCAACAGCCACAGTTGCTCATACCTGCCTACCACCAGAGGACCATTCTTCTGCAGACACTGCTAACTCACCTTCAGCACTGAAGCAACCAAAGCATCTGATACATCAACCAAGATTACCACAACACAACTCCAGTGCATCAAACTCAATGCACACTCGCTAGTTAAACATGCCATTGAGGTCTGGGACATGATGTCCTCCCTCACCCTGGACATCATCTTCCTCACAGAAACCTGGCTCAATGCCGCCTCCACATCAGACATCACCACCGCCATCCCTGAAGGTTACAAGGTAACACACCAGGACCAAACCAACAAGCACGGAGGTGGAATCACCATCATCTACAGAGACTCTATCTGCTGCATGACATCCTCTGATGACCTGACACTGATAATGGAACACCTTAACTTCCAACTCCACACAGGCAAAAAAAAACACCATCAGAGGCACCCTTGCCTACAGACCACGAGGACCATATCCGAGCTCGGCAACGCCGTCCCGGAACTCATCACCCCACAAGCAATTGACTCCGAACACTACATATTCCTAGGGGACCTCAACTTCCATGAGGAACCCAGCTATGCCAATGCCACCAACCTTCTAGAAAGCTTGAGCAACATTGACCTCAAGCAGTATGCCACCAATCCTCACCACATTGCAGGACACATGCTCAACCCCATCTTCATCTTCAGCATCAGGGCCAGGTACATCAACACCACTCACCTGGTCTGACCACCACTGTGTATACTTCACTATCTCTGGACCCAAATACCCCAGCACCGTGGCCCCCAGATCCATGCGAAGAAACTGAAAAAAGGTATCAGAAGACCAGTACATTGACACTCTCCACTCCCATCTCCCAGACTCTACACATGACACTGAGCAAGCAGCAAAGAGCTTCTCCAAGTGCATCACAGAATGCGCCGACCTCATCGCCTCTGCCAAGACTGCCCATGTCAAAGAACAAAGCAAACAACTTCAAAGGAAGTTGCACATCAGCCCTCAACCAGTACCTCTGCCTCCTAAAAGAAACCAAGAAGAATGCACTAGCAGACCACATCAAAGCCAGCACAAACCACAGCAAAGAACTGTTTGCAGTCACGAAGGAGTTCACCAATCCCACAGCCACTGAGAATTATGTCACTCCCTCCCAAGAACTGTGCTACAACCTCGCAGACTTATTCCATGACACGATCTCTGCTATATATAAAAACTTTGAATGCCAACCCCCCACCGCAGACAGCATCAACCAGCTCACATGCACAAACACGAACTCCGAACACCCACTGGGAACTCATCATGCAAGACACTATCTCCATCATGAACTCCATACACTTGGGAAAACCCATGGACCCTAGCTCCCACCACGACTTCCACCACGGAAGCAAGACAATAAGCAATGAGCTTAGGAAGGTCCTGAATATTTCCATCACTGTGACCTCTTTCACAGAGTTCTGGAAACACGCTGAAGTGAGGCTCATTCTGAAAAAACATCTGGTGACCCAGTTGAATCGAAGAACTACCAACCTATCTCTCTGCTCCCCTATCCAGCAAAAGTCCTCAAGAAAGCGATCAAGCAGCAACTCACCCAACTCCAAGAAGACCACAACCACATGGACACCTCCCAGTCTGGATTTCGAGCTAACCACAGCACAGAGACAGTCCTGATTGCAGCCACGGGTGACATCAGAGTCCCCCTGGACCATGGGGAAACAGCAGTCCTCCCCCTCCTGGGCCTGTCCACCATGTTTGACACTATCTCTAACCACATCCTGATCAACAGACTCCACCACATCGGAATTCAAGGAAATGCTCTCAAGTGGATCACCTCGTACCTCAACGGTAGAATCCAAATGATCATTCTCCCAGCGTTCACCTCAGAGCCCAAGAAGATCATCACTGGATTCTCCCAAGGGTTATCCCTCAGTCCGACCCTCTTCAACAGCTATATGACCCCTCTGGCTGTCACCGTCAAATCACTTAGACTCAACATCATCTCCTATGCTGACAGCACACAGCTCATCCTCTCACTGTCTAAAGATCCCTCCACCGCAAAAGCTAACTTCCTTGTATGATGAACACAGCGGAGTTGATAAAGGACAACTGTCTCAAACTCAACACTGAAAAAATGGAAATACTCATCTTAGGGAACACCACCTCACCATGGATTGACAAATGGTGGCCCGCCGAGCTTGGCACGCCCCTGCCCCAAGAGACCACACGCGCAACCTCGGCTTCATTCTGGATAGCAAGTTATCCATGAAGAAACAAGTCGACGCAGTTTCATACGCCTGCTTCCACATCCTTCACTGGCTTCAGGTGGCTCCCTGCAGACACCAGAAGGACCGTCATGCAGGCCACATGCTCTACATATGAATCACAGCACACCTCCTGAAGAGACTCCAGGCAATACAGAACTCAGCGGCAAGACTCGTACTCCACCTCCGCAGAAGAACCCACATCGCACCTGTAGTGTTTTGCTTACTTGTAATGTTCTATGGAATGTGAACGTCCTGACATTCGAGAGGCGGCAGGTACTAGCCTATCTCGCTTATGGCTGGATGCTAGGTCGTGTTACTGGGGTTAAATCTTCATTTACAGAACTCACCTTTGTGGACGTGTCTTTCTCACCATATTTTGGCGACGAATGTTAGTGAAACACGATCTTAGTCAGCCCTTGGTTGATTTTGGATTTCGGAGTTGTGCGCTCCAGAGCAGTGTACGGTCGCTTTTCCTCAAGCGCTGATCTCCTTTGAGGAGGAGGAGTGCAGCGCCCTGCGGACGACATCGGAGTTGAGCACTCCGGAGGGACAAACAGTTGCTTTTCTCCAGGTGCTGATCTCCAGTGGAAGCAAGAAAGTGAAGTGCTGCACACCAACGGACGCGCACTTGCCGGTGAACTGAGTGTGTTACGAAGGTGCCGAGGGAGAAGGAAGGAGGGTGGGGAGGAGCGTCGAAGTGCAACGGACGTTCCCCTTCCTCTCGTGTATTGATTCACATTGTGCCTGTCCTTCTCTTCAAAAAGCAAGGGGAGGAGCGTCGAGGAGTGATAGATGTTCCTCTTTCTAGCGTATTTATTCAAGTTTGCCAGCTCTTCTCATGAAGAAGCAAGGGGAGGAGAAAGGGGAGGAATGTCCAGGTCTAATCCCCTTTCTTTCTCATATTAGATGCTAGACTAAAGCGAAGGAGTGTCAGTGCAGAGTTATCTTTTCTACGGTGATCTGTACACCGGGACCTTCTTCTTATTTACTTTTGTTCAGTGATCTGCACACCGGGACTTTCTTCTTATTTATATTTGTTCCTGCCCATGGTGATCTGCACACCTGTACCTGTACTGAGTCAGCTTGTTTACAGTGATCTGCGCACTTGCAACTATTTGTGCAGAGCCAACTTCTGGTGCAACGCTTGCTTGAGGGATTGTTGCGAGTTTTGCCAAGTTGATCCAACAGTGATCTGCACACCTTTTGTCTTTTCTCTTATTGTGTTTAATTAACTGAAGTTACAATCTACTGTCCCAAGGGGCATTGCGGTTCTTATTTCTGAAACAAGTAGTGCTTATTTGTTATGGCTACTCAAAGTAATATTTCTTCACCGCCTTTGTTTCTACCTCTTCCAGGGTTACCTGTTTTTCCCTGGGAAGATTGGAGAGAGATGTTGGATAATTATATTGTTGCTTTATATGGTCAAAACCTTTCTTCCCAAAGGAAAAAAAGCTATCTTGTTGAGTACTCTAGGTTGTGAAGGACGCATTTTTAAATACGTACCTCCTGTTTTGGGTCAACCAATGGATGATGTGTTCAGGGAAGCTATTAAGAGGTTTGAAAATAGGTTTGCCAAGGAGACCAATTTAGTGTTAGCCAGATATAAGTTCTATACCCAACCACAGGATCATCATGAGTCCATTGATGACTTTGTGTGGAGATTAAGAGAACTATCAGTCAAATGTAGGGTTGGGTCTATGGCTGAAGAGTTGATACGGGATCAACTTATCATTCAGTGTCGTGATAGGAAGATTCGGGAGAGGTTATGGGCTGCTAAAGACCCTGCTTTGCAGGAAGCGATTGACATGGAAAAAGTTATTGAAGAGTCACAGCTGTGTATAAAAGAATTAGAAAAAAAAGATAAGTCTGCAGATGTTATGGTTTTGACTAATGACACTATGGGGACTCAGCAAGAAGAAGGTGCAGTATCAAAGAGAACAATTCCTTTCAAAGTAAAAGGTAAAGAATGCTCTTGATATGGTAGTGCTTATCATTTAGCTGAATCTAAGAAGTGTTTTGCTATTAACAAAGAGTGTCGTAAGTGTAGCCGCATGGGGCACTGTGCTTGTATGTGTAAAGAAAATAGTAAATCCTCTAAATATGCAAGATCAAATATAAATGTAGTGGAGGATGCCTTGAAATTACCTGTAAGGATAGAATTTTAGTTGTGAGTGATGAGCAGACATTAATTTGATATTAATATTGTAATTAGTCCAAGGACATCCAATCAAATTCTTGTGGTAGAGGATTTGCAATAGCATGATATTCTGGAGGGGGCCAAGCATGTTTTCAAGAAAACTTTGGGATGTTTGAAGGGCTATGTACACAAGATCATTTTGAAAGATGATGCTTTGCCAAGGCAGCACAAACTGCGCAAGATACTATTTGTAGTGAGAGATGAGGTCAAGAAAGTGAAGGCAATAGGAGGAGCGGGTTTGAGCTCAAATCAGGAAAAATGCACTTTTCTAGTGGAAGAAATTGATTACTTGGGATACACTATTTCAAAAGGGAACTTCAAACTTAAGAAAAGTTTGTTAGAAGCTATTAGAGTGGCACCTGCACCAAGCGTTAAGGACCAGTTGAGGTCTTTCCTGGGTTTGGTCGAGTACTATTCCAAATTTGTGGACAAGTTTGCCGACAAGACTCAGGATTTACCGAAATTGCTAAGGAAGGGGAACAAGTTTTCTTGGTCAACGGAACAATCACATTGTTTCGATAATATCAAAAATGAAATGTGATGCAGATATACTGACTGCTTTTGACATTAAATTGCGTTCTGTTTTGATAGTGGATGCAAGTGGAACTGGCTTGGGAGCTGTGTTATCTCAAATGCATGGGAATCAGGAGAGAACAGTTGCATTTGCTTAGCGGACCCTTACTCAAGCGGAGCGTAATTATTCAGTGATTGAACGTGAGGCTTTGACTGCTGTTTGGGGCGCTGAACATTTTAGAACATACCTTTGGGGTTTGGAGTTTGTTTTGAGAAGCGATCACAAACCTTTGTTTAAGATTTTGTCTTTTGGTGGAGCAGGAAAAGGGTCAGCGAGGTTAGCTAAGCTTGTGGCTAAGTTACAAGAGTACTTTACCGTGTGGAATATGTCCAAGGCTGGAAGAATGTGCAAGCGGACTGTTTGTTGAGATTGTCCCTTGATTGGGAAAAGGTTGATGCTCAGTCTGTAAAGAACAGTGACACTGGGGATGCTGTTGTGTCAGTTCTTGATGTTGTTGAGTGTGGTGTGGGTACATTCACACAGTAAGAATGGGAGAGTGAGATGAATTTGGACGATTGTCTTAAGCAGTTATTTAGATTGGTCTGTAAGGGAGCTAGGAGAGAAAGTATCTTGCCGTTGTCTCTAAGACCTTATCTGGGGATTTTAGACGAGTTGTCAATTTGTGGAGACAGTGTGTTGATGCGTGGTGATCGTTTTTATTCCACCTCAGGCTTAAGGTTCAAATTGTTTAGTTTAGCGCACGAAGATCATTTAGGACAAGGATTAACAAGCAGGAGGTTAAAATAAATATTTTGGTGGTCGGGATTAAATGCACAAGTTAAAGGCTGGGTGGAAAAGTGTACACTGTGCAAGGAGAGTGAAAAAAGGTTGAAAGTAGGAGTAGGGAAAATTGGTGGACATATTGAGGATCCAGGTAAACCTTGGCATACCATTTGTCTGGACTTCATTGGTACTATTTCAGAGCTTCCTTTTCAGCTGAGATTTGCTGTGGTTGTGGTGGATGTACATTCAAGATGGCTTGCTGTAAAATGTGTTCAGGATATTACCACGAACACCGTGATAAGGGTGTTGGATGAGATTTTTCTTGAGGAAGGATTTCCTTTGGTTCTGATTACCGACAATGGTACCCAGTTGACTTCCAATGAGATGTGTACGTTTTTAAAGAATTGTGGGGTGAGACATTCTAGGACCTCTTTGCATTATCCACAGGGCAGTGGTATTGTGGAAAGGATTAATAGGTTGGTTAAGGGAACTATACAGTTAGCTCTAACAAATCATTGCTGTGTGAGGAAGACTGTCTTTAATATGGTGTGGGCATATCGGTTCACAGTGTTACTAAAAAGTGTCCTTTTCAATTGATGGGGGCGTTCAATGGGTTCAAAGTTGGTTCCCTCGTGGCTTCCGGATTGGGTTGCTTCTGGTGGAGAGAGGAGTGTGAGCTCACCGAGTGCGATTAGACTAGATGTAGGAGACTGGGTCAAGATCAAATCTGGTAGAGTCAAGAGCGGCATCTCAAAATTCAGGGGGCCTCTTCGCGCTCAGAAGGTTGGAAAATCTCAAGTTGAGGTAGAAGGAGGGAAGAAGTGGAATATTAGAAATGTGGCATTGTACCAGATGGGTGACCTATGTACTACGACGTCAGAGGACGTTTGCTCAGGTGCTCTTCTCATTTTTAATGAGCGGGACAACGAGAATGTCAGTCCTGGTACAAGTGGAGGTATCCAAGATTTCCCAAGTGGAGATGATCTTCAGATTGCACCAGAGAAAAGAGCTGACACACGGATGCGTCCAGTGAGGACACATAAGTCCCAAGCATACTTAGATGATTATGTTAGAGACTGATGTTCATTCTGTTTTTTTTTCCTTTTTATGTTCTCAGTCATTTCACATTTCATGTTTTGTATTCTCATACACCTAGTGAATGATCATGCGAAGGGAAGAGGATGTGTTGTGTTTTGCTTACTTGTAATGTTCTATGGAATGTGAACATCCTGGCATTCGAGAGGCAGCAGTTACTACCCTCTCTCGCTTATGGCTGGGAGCTAGGTCGTGTTACTGGGATTAAATATTCATTTAAAGAACTCACCTTTTTATTCCACCTCAGGCTTAAGGTTCAAATTGTTTAGTTTAGCGCACGAAGATCATTTAGGACAAGGATTAACAAGCAGGAGGTTAAAATAAATATTTTGGTGGTCGGGATTAAATGCACAAGTTAAAGGCTGGGTGGAAAAGTGTACACTGTGCAAGGAGAGTGAAAAAAGGTTGAAAGTAGGAGTAGGGAAAATTGGTGGACATATTGAGGATCCAGGTAAACCTTGGCATACCATTTGTCTGGACTTCATTGGTACTATTTCAGAGCTTCCTTTTCAGCTGAGATTTGCTGTGGTTGTGGTGGATGTACATTCAAGATGGCTTGCTGTAAAATGTGTTCAGGATATTACCACGAACACCGTGATAAGGGTGTTGGATGAGATTTTTCTTGAGGAAGGATTTCCTTTGGTTCTGATTACCGACAATGGTACCCAGTTGACTTCCAATGAGATGTGTGCGTTTTTAAAGAATTGTGGGGTGAGACATTCTAGGACCTCTTTGCATTATCCACAGGGCAGTGGTATTGTGGAAAGGATTAATAGGTTGGTTAAGGGAACTATACAGTTAGCTCTAACAAATCATTGCTGTGTGAGGAAGACTGTCTTTAATATGGTGTGGGCATATCGGTTCACAGTGTTACTAAAAAGTGTCCTTTTCAATTGATGGGGGCGTTCAATGGGTTCAAAGTTGGTTCCCTCGTGGCTTCCGGATTGGGTTGCTTCTGGTGGAGAGAGGAGTGTGAGCTCACCGAGTGCGATTAGACTAGATGTAGGAGACTGGGTCAAGATCAAATCTGGTAGAGTCAAGAGCGGCATCTCAAAATTCAGGGGGCCTCTTCGCGCTCAAAAGGTTGGAAAATCTCAAGTTGAGGTAGAAGGAGGGGAGAAGTGGAATATTAGAAATGTGGCATTGTACCAGATGGGTGACCTATGTACTACGACGTCAGAGGACATTTGCTCAGGTGCTCTTTTCATTTTTAATGAGCGGGACAACGAGAATGTCAGTCCTGGTACAAGTGGAGGTATCCAAGATTTCCCAAGTGGAGATGATCTTCAGATTGCACCAGAGAAAAGAACTGACACACGGATGCGTCGAGTGAGGACACATAAGTCCCAAGCATACTTAGATGATTATGTTAGAGACTGATGTTCATTCTGTTTTTTTTTCCTTTTTATGTTCTCAGTCATTTCACATTTCATGTTTTGTATTCTCATACACCTAGTGAATGATCATGCGAAGGGAAGAGGATGTGTTGTGTTTTGCTTACTTGTAATGTTCTATGGAATGTGAACATCCTGGCATTCGAGAGGCAGCAGTTACTACCCTCTCTCGCTTATGGCTGGGAGCTAGGTCGTGTTACTGGGATTAAATATTCATTTAAAGAACTCACCTTCGTGGACTGTGTCTTCCTCACCACAGCACCCCATCTCAAATAGCTACAGTGGCTCCTGATTCAGAAGGGATGCCAGTTCAAGATGCTGACCCATGCCTACAAGATCCTGCACAATGAAGGACCGGCAAACATCAACAAACACCTCACTTTCCACCAACTGCCCAGACACCTCCAATCAGCTTCTGTCTCCCTCGCGGACACCCCACAGACACCCCACAGATTCATCAAGCCAACAGTGGCAGATGCTCCGTCTTGCACCTGTCAGCCAAGGCTTGGAACAACCTCCCCCTGCACCTCAGGACCGCACCGCCACGCCAGCTATTCAGAAGAGAATTAAAGAATCTTGATGTTCGAATTATCATCCTCCAGGCAGCAGCATACAGCTCCAGGGCCTTGAGACCCTCACGGACTCTATACATGTTTAATTGATTGATTGATTGATTGAAAGCCCATCTAGGTACAGAGGAAGAGAACTGTCCAACGGCCTCCTTGGCATTCTACAATCTCGGTTGGAAATATATGCTGGTGGTGTTGCTGCACATACATTTAGACACTGTACCCACAACAAGTGCTGGATAGGGCTATCCATCAGGGCTGCCCTTTTTGATCCTACTCTCTAAGGAGTTGCTGATGGTACATTAATTAATTTACATCAACATTTTTTGTCATCCCTGGTGCATTTTGGTGGGATATCTGGACTTCGAACCAACTAGGATGCAATAGAAGATTGACAAAGTCAGACATTTAGGTGTTCAGAGTGTACATGCGACAGCTGCCTTCTTCAATATGAGATCTGAAGAATCAGCAGGATTAGGATGCTCTTACATTTTCAATTATGATGAGAATTGCCCTGACAAAGATTGGAATGATACCCAGTTACTTTTTTGTTCTATTTCTGACAAAAGTATTCAAGGACTCGATCAGCTGTTGATTAAACTTATATGGGCCAAGAAACACATTATAGTGAGACTAGACTTCTTTAGGGAACCTTATGAAAACGCAGGCGTGGCATCCATGTTTTTGAATCATGGAATATAGCTTTCAAGCTACGATATGCAGTGGGCTGGATTGAAGAAGCACCACACGTTGAAGAAAGAATACTGGGGGGGGCATGTGGTCGTACTACACTGCACAACTACATAGCAGGGAAGAGTACAGCAGCTGACTCACCATGTTTGTTAGAACTTATAAGACAACTATGAAACTGGGCAATTTACACAATTATGAAGAAACCGCCATTTGCACAATACAAACTTTTATGAGGGCTGTTGCTCTTCCAGAAGATAAAATAGGACATGCCAGAAAAGATATGGAAGAGAATAAGAGTTGTGTTCTCAAACACCAGATTCCTTACATTCAAGGAAGCATGACAGAAGTGTTTTGTTCAGCTAGAATTATTCTTACAAGAGTCTTGGGCAGCCTTCCAAGACATGCTGTCCAAGCCAGAGGTAGTAAACAAGCCAGAGGTAGTAAACATTTACGCGCACTCATTGCGCTCATTTTGATGGTGTATGCGGTTTGCAGGAATGAAAAAGAAGGTCAAAGCCAGATAGGACGGTAAGGCCCGTATTTATACTTTTTGACGCTAAACTGCGCTAACGCAGTTTAGCGTCAAAAAGTTTAGCGCCGGCTAGCGCCATTCTGAAGCGCCATGCGGGCGCCGTATTTATTGAATGGCCTTAGCCGGCGCTAGCAGACCGGCGCTGCCTGGTGTGCGTGGAAAAAAACCACGTACACCAGGCAGCGCCGGCATTGGGGAAAATGGCGTTAGGGCGTCTTAAAATGGGGCAAGTCAGGTTGAGGCAAAAAAATCGCCTCCACCCGATTTGCGCCATTTTTAACGACGCCCAGATGCCATTTACATGACTCCTGTCTTAGTAAAGACAGGAGTCATGCCCCCTTGCCCAATGGCCATGCCCAGGGGACTTAGGTCCCCTGGGCATGGTCATTGGGCATTGTGGCATGTAGGGGGGCACAAATCAGGCCCCCCTATGCCAAAAAAATAAATAAAAAAAAAACAAAATTATACTTACCTGAACTTACCTGAATGTCCCTGGGATGGGTCCCTCCATCCTTGGGTGTCCTCCTGGGGTGGGCAAGGGTGGCAGGGGGGTCCCTGGGGGCATGGGAGGGCAGCTGTGGGCTCATTTTGAGCCCACAGGTCCCTTAACGCCTGCCCTGACCCAGGCGTTAAAAAGAGGCGCAAATGTGGGGTTTTTTGCCCCGCCCACTCCCGGGCGTGATTTTTGCCCGGGAGTATAAATACGACGCATTTGCGTCGCAGTCATTTTTTTAGACGGGAACCCCTACCTTGCATCTCATTAACGCAAGGAAGGCGTTCACGCAAAAAAATGACGCTCATTCCTCATACTTTGGCGCTAGACGCGTCTAACGCCAAAGTATAAATATGGCGTTAGTTTTGCACCTAATTTGCGTCGAAAAAAACGACGCAAATTCGGCGCAAACGGAGTATAAATATGCCCCTAAGGCCCGTATTTATACTTTTTGATGCTAAACTGCGCTAACGCAGTTTAGCGTCAAAAAGTTTAGCGCCGGCTAACGCCATTCTGAAGCGCCATGCGGGCGCCGTATTTATTGAATGGCGTTAGCCGGCGCTAGCAGACCGGCGCTGCCTGGTGTGCGTGGAAAAAAAACACGTACACCAGGCAGCGCCGGCGTTGGGGAAAATGGCGTTAGGGCGTCTTAAAATGGGGCAAGTCAGGTTGAGGCAAAAAAATCGCCTCCACCCGATTTGCACCATTTTTAACGACGCCCAGACGCCATTTACATGACTCCTGTCTTAGTAAAGACAGGAGTCATGCCCCCTTGCCCAATGGCCATGCCCAGGGGACTTATGTCCCCTGGGCATGGTCATTGGGCATTGTGGCATGTAGGGGGGCACAAATCAGGCCCCCCTATGCCAAAAAAAAATATTTAAAAAAAACAAAATTATACTTACCTGAACTTACCTGAATGTCCCTGGGATGGGTCCCTCCATCCTTGGGTGTCCTCCTGGGGTGGGCAAGGGTGGCAGGGGGGGTCCCTGGGGGCATGGGAGGGCAGCTGTGGGCTCATTTTGAGCCCACAGGTCCCTTAACGCCTGCCCTGACCCAGGCGTTAAAAAGAGGCGCAAATGCGGGGTTTTTTGCCCCGCCCACTCCCGGGCATGATTTTTGGCCGGGAGTATAAATACAACGCATTTGCTTCGCAGTCATTTTTTTAGACGGGAACGCCTACCTTGCATCTCATTAACGCAAGGAAGGCGTTCACGCAAAAAAATGACGCTCATTCCTCATACTTTGGCGCTAGACGCGTCTAACGCCAAAGTATAAATATCGCGTTAGTTTTGCGCCGAATTTGCGTCGAAAAAAACGACGCAAATTCGGCGCAAACGGAGTATAAATATGCCCCTAAATGTCTAGAACCAGTGACCAGCAGAATGGGGCAGAACCTATACTCTGACAAGAAAGAGCTTTTTGCCAATACCTACTACATTAAACTGTACAATTTAATTATTTACCTGGAAGATGTGAAATACTGAATACATTGAAAGATAACTCTCGGAAGCAATAGGCATGGCCCATTGGTAAAAGAGAGGAATTTTATTCTATTCACGTGCCATAAAATACATTTTTGGGGGACAAAACAGTAACAGGACTACTCAGAGTTGTGGGCCAAAAGATCTGTTTGAAAAAAAAATGCATTTTGTAGTAGGTTTCATAGTACGACACTAGTACTACAAAACATACTAGAAAATGCTATTCATAAACATATGTGCAGATGTTCTGCCTCTACCTGTTCTATCCTTTTCTCTGCAGAGTTCTCTGCTCTCACTGTGAAGGCTCCACACACGTAAGTATATATTTTAGTACTAAATATGGGAGGGATAGTGGAGGATGACTGAACCATGGGGAATATTTACTACTAAAAGTGAAATTTCTAGGGAGATATGTGTATCCACCCACAAAAGAGTAAGCCCAGTGATATTCACAGATTCATTGATATTCCCTTTTGAAGTTACTACAGCCACAGAGGGACCCAAAACAGTAGTAATTTACTCTACCTCAAAGCTGAAGTAAGTACAGCTCCATGCATGGCAAACCACTAGTACTGCAACACCCTCCCATAGAAATCAAAGGATGCAGGGACTTAAAATAAAACCACATAGAAAATAATTCTAAATTAATTCCAATTACTTCAAATTGTTATATTATTATAACTTAATGTAACAAAATATAAAATAGTAATGCATATTTATTATTTAATTATAGCATATCTTACATTTTTGGAATAAAAACTAATTCAATGTGCACTTTTAATAAGTTATATCTACATTAATTGTAATTAATTCTGTGCACTTTTGCTAATAATTATGAATGCATAACAAAAACAATTTAATTTGCAATGTATTAGATTAATTTAATTTTGAATCCAAAATTACGTTAGTAGTGCTACCTCATTTTTCCTTTGTTCTTCATTAAAAATAAATATATGAAATTAATTTACAGTAATATTTACCATAACTATAGCTTGTTAATTTTTTCCAAGTTTAAGATTTATTTTTTTACTTTTCCCCTATATTTCTCTATGGGGAGACTCCACGGGGGACAGAACTCTCCCTTTAATAAAGTATAGGACACAATTCCACACCCATTGCTGCAGGGCGATCTCTGCAGTCGGGACAGTAATCTCTGTATCGTAAAGAATGTGGAACATTTTAAATAAGAATGAAAATTAATTTTACATATTTATTTTTAATATATAGCAAATAATAAACCAAAATTAATACCTTCATTTTTAATTCGAAATTAGTTAATTTAAATACAATAAATTAAAAGAAAGTTAATTTCTGATGTTAAAATAAAAAAATACATTTCCACTTAAAGTAAAATAATACTTAAGTTGTTATAACGCATGGGTAAATATTGAAAGTGTTGAATTCAATTATTTAAAATCAATGTAATTACATTGTATTAAAATTCAACTTCATATTACTTTTTAGATTCCAAAAAGGTTTTACAATTGAATAATACATATATATATTCTTTTATGGTTCAAATCTGTTTTATTGATTTTTGTTTTATTTAAGGAAAAGGGAACAGCATGATAAGAATCACTCACCTATAACCATTGGTCTCTGAGGTTAACAGGGGAATTATGTAGAGGAGAGAGGAGACGGGGGTGCTCTCAGGGAGGAGGAGAGGGGTTGAACCACAGGGATGGTATGACAGGCAATGAATAGGGAAGAGGTGGTTACAGTCCTGGTGCTCTCAAAGTTCTCACTAATACAGTGTTGGACAGGTGGAGGCTCCAGCCAGTAAGGAAAGCACAGTGCTCACTCCATTCCTGGTCCTTTGATTGCCTTCTTGGAGCAGCCAGAAAATCTGCAGGCATTGCAGGCATGTGTGCTCCTGGTAGTCTTCTGTGAGAGAATGGAGGCACAGCAACCACATTTTATCAAAGTGAGGTAGTTTCACATCCATAGAAGCAGTTAATTTCTCCATTTTGATAATGTACTACAGCCTGTTGAACCAGTCTCTGTGCTTCAGGTGGAGTCGGTGCCCCATTTTTCTGTGATAACTTGCTTGGCGGCACACAAAGCCATTGTGACGGCCTTCCCCTTGGGCGACTGGAGAGGATATGTGAGGGCATTAGGGAGGCCCAGCAAAACATAACTCGGAAGCACCCTAATGTCTATGTTGAATATTTTTTAATGTCTTTTAGCACTGCCTCCCAGTATGTTTAGAAATATTTATAGCTTTTGATATTTTTTAACATTAAATTATGTTCATATTTTTAACTATGTTAATTGTTTTAATTTATTTTAGCATTATTTCCAACTGGCTTTTATTTTAAGTCCTACCTCCATTAATTTCTATGGGAGGGTGTGGCTGTACCTGTGGTTGGCCATGTATGGTGCTAGAATTACTACTGTTTCTTTTTTGGCTGTAGTAATACACTTGTAAGTCTGGCCCGCACCCTTTTTCAGGGAGTGGAGATGTGTAAGTCTACAATGTTGTGTAACTTTACTCTGATTTTTTAATAGCCCTAAGTAGTGAAGTTACTCAAAAGTGTAAGAGTAAATTGCATATGTAAATTACTCACAAGTATAAGTTCACTTTGTCAATAGACCCCACAGAGTTGTCTGTTGAGACCAACCAAAAGGGAGTGAAGTAAAAACACATAACTTTACAAAGGCTCTAAGTATGAGGCTGTGGTCTTGAGACCCCCGGCCCCGCAGTGCCGGTCGGACTGCTGCCCTCCAGGTGGTCTGACTGCCAGATTAAGACCCTGGCGGTTGGACCACCAGGGGACTGCTGCCAAAGTTGGAACAAAGTTCCTGATCAGCTGATGGTGGGCAAACTTGTGGTCAGCCACGGCAGGGCTGAACTCAGCGCCGCTGTGCTGATCATGACTCCTGTTTCCGCCAGCCTTTCTATGGGGACCCCACAATTGAAAGGCTGGTGGAAACACCGTGCAGGGGGTCCCCTGCCCTGTACAAAATTTACAGGAACAAGTCCTGAAATGACAAACCGAGAATCAAGAGCTCAGGAAAACCTTAACACATTCCACATCCTTCACGCAGTGGAGGGATCCCTCGGGTCCAAGGCCCATTAATAATCCCCAAAAATTTGGTACTCAACCCTCCACTTTGACTCCTGCTAAACCCTCTGACCACAATCTACATGTAACAGTGACCACACCAACATCTGTGCCGTTGGCCAACCCTGAAAAATTCACTGGGGATAATTCTCACTTTGCTGCTTTCATAAGCCAATGCCAATTGCATTTTATTGTATAAACCTCAAATATTTACATCTGATGCTGCTAAGGTAGCTTTTGTAGTTTCCTATCTTGGTGGTGTTGCCTCCAGTTGATCTATTCCACTTATTGAAAACAATGATCCCATCCTATATAATTTTGCTGCCTTTAAGGCAACCCTAACGTCATTGGTTGTGAAACATGTTTTTATCCAGTCTTATGATAACCAATTATTAAATTTACGACAAGGGTCCAAGGATATCCTCACTTACATTAATACTTTGAAGTTAATTATTGAGACTAGATGGTCTGAAGAAAAACGTACTTCACTTTTTTCAGAGGCCTGAGGGATGATTTAAAAGATAGTTTATCCTTTATTGTTAAACTACCAGAAGATTGCACTGAATTTATTAATTTAGTAATGAGACTAGATCATCGGTTAGGAGAAAGGAAATCTGAACATCCTCGGAGTGAACGCAGGGTAGTCTGTTAATCATAGTATGTGACAATGGTCATACAGAAGATACAACCTTTGACTTAATTGATACCCCATCTTTGGCATTATTTTTGGCATTCTCTGGCTGGAACGCCTAATCCTAAAATTAACTGGGTTTCTTGAACAGTCACGTTGGACTCCCCTTTCTGCATGGCCACATTTTGCGCAAACAATGACCCTTCTCCCACTGTCCTACCAGAAAAATATTGGGATTTCCAAGACATATTTGACCCAGTCAAAGCAACTTAGTTGCTACCCCATAGGGTTTATGATTGTCAGATGTACCTAGTTCCTGTAGCAGTTCTTCCTTATAGTAGAATATATGCATTAACACAACCCAAGAATCAATATCTGCACAAGTATTTGGATAAGTTGTTGAATTTGGGGTTTATGAGACACTCTACTATTCCCATTTCATCGCCTCTTTTCTTCATGGAAACAAAATCCAGAGATTTGGGAGCTATATTGATTAACATAAAAAATCGTTACCTCTTGTCTCTGATACCGGTCCTGTTTGACCAAGTCCAGAGGTCCACCATTTACACCAAGCTAGACTTGTGCGGTACATATCACCTAATCCGTGTCAAGGAAGGAGACGAATGGAAGACTGCCTTTCAGACAAAGTTTGGTTTGTTCGCACACACCATGATGCCCTTTGTGCTTTGCAACGGCCCAGCAGCATTCCAATACTTTATTAATGATGCATTACATGAGTTCCTAGATGTCTGCGCTATCGTCATAAATAAATGACATCTTGATATTCTCAAAAAATAACCAGGCACACCCTCAGCGTGTTAGGGACATTCTGCAACGTCTACGTGAACACTTCCCATATGCCAAATTAGAAAAATTTACCTTTAACACCGACTCAGTAGAGTTCCTTGGGTATCACTTATCACCCAGCAGAATTACCATGGACCCAAAAAAGGTAGATACTATTCTTTCATGGCCAACCCCTACATCTGTTAAGGATGTCCAAACAATTCTTGGTTTCGCCAATGTTTATAGGCACTTCATCCCACAATTCTCACAAATAGTGGTCCCTATAACCACTTTATTAGCAAAGGTACAACCATTTATCTGGCATGGAGCAGAGGAACAGGCCTTCACAATTCTCAAAAGAAGTTTCAGCTCTGCTCCCATTTTATGCCACCCAGATCCTGAGCAGCCATTTTATGTTGAAGCTGATGCTTCTCGATTCACTCTGGAAGGTGTTATTGCAAAGAAAATTCACAAACAGGGCATCTCCATCCTGTAGCCTTTTATTCTAAAAAATCCTTCCAGCTGAACAACATTATACCATTGCTGAAAGAGAGCTATTATCCATTAAAACAATATTTACTTAGTGGCAACATCATTTGCTGGGAGCAAAGCACACTGTCCCCATCTATACCAATCGTAAGACTTTGCAATTCTTTAGTTCAGTTAAGGCTTTGAACCCTAGACAAATGCACTGGCTTCACTTCTTCAGCAATTTTGATTTTATTATCACATACAGACCAGGAACCAAACAACTTCAGTCAGATATCTTCTCACGTATAGGGCACCCAGAGGATGCTAGTTCTTGTAACCCTCCCAGTATAATACCTGCAGACAAAGTGCTAGCTCTAACCACAATAGATATCTTCATCTACAATGTCAAGACACCATCTCATGACCTCCCCCCTGAACAGTGGCTCAGAAAACCATATAATGTGATCGAACAGGACTATTACTTACATGCAGGGAAATTGTACATTCCAATGATCAAGTACTAGTCTGGAGCCATGATTTCGCTCTAGCTGGACACCCAGGTATACATAAGACTTTAGAAAACTGTTCACAAGCATTTTGCTGGAAAACCATGCGGCAAGATGTTTATGACCATGTAAACTCATGAACAACCTGTGCTCGGAATAAATCCTCACATCTCGAGCCCACTGGTCTTCTCCAACCCTTGTCAGTTCCCCCTAAACCATGGCACACAGTCAGCATGGATTTTATTACAGACTTACCAGAATCTAACAAACATACTAAATGTTAATTGTAGTAGATCTCTTGTCAAAAATGGCACGTTTTCGTGGCACTCAAGAAATTGCCAGCTGCTGTTGAGCTTAGCACTCTGTTCCTACATCATGAACTCCATAGCTACCTCTGAAAATTATCTCTGTTCGCGAAGTCAATTCACTTCAAGATTTGGAAGGCCTTTTGTTCTTCACTTGGCATAGAAATAGTCCTATCCACTGCTTACCACCCTCAAATGGATGATTAAACTGAGAAAGTTAACCAGACATTAGAAAAAACACTCAGGTGGCTTCTGTCCTCACTAACAGGGACTTGGGACCAATCCCTACCATTGGCAGAATTCACCTATAATAACTCGATCCACTCAGGGTTAGGGTGCCCACCATTTTATTTTCTCACCTGCACCCACCCCTATAATCTCCCTCTAACTTTTCCAGACTTAACCCCTTCAGTCCCTTCATCACTGAACGATTAAAGATTTGACAGGATATCCAATCATCCAATGGAAAGCGAATAACAAGCTAGTTAAACACAAGACCCAAATAAAATTACAAGCTGACAAAAACAGAAGCCCAGAGCCCATGCACCAAATTGGAGATTTAGTATGGCTCTTCACTCGTAACATTACCCTAGCTGGTCCTAGGAAACTGCAACCACATTTTCTAGGACCATTCAAGATCACACAAGCCTCATCTTTCATTCATGCCCCTTGTTTGGTGCAACAATTTCATCTGTTAAATCCTATGAAACCACGCCCAGCACATCGGCCTTTGGGAGGAGAACCTTTGTGGGTACACTAGTTCATCCAAGAGCTCAATTACAGTAAGATGCTGTGACTTGCAACATTCACACTTATTCTGGTATATTCATTACATCCTTGAATTTCAAGTTTTCAATAACCAATGATTGTTAAATGTCTCATTTATTAAAATCTATGCTAGTTGATTATGCACATTTTATTCCACCTGCTCTAACTGTAACTGCCTAAACATGTGCTCTTCACAATGTGATCTGCATTGAACATGTGTCACAATCAGTAGGATAATTGTTCATTTCCTCAACAAGCAATCAACTGCCAATAGGCATATGTGCACATTTTATTGTTTAAGGATGCTTGTGAGTCTGAGGCCTTGCTTGGTTTTGTACCTATTGCTCTACTCACCTGTTTCCAGTCACGTCAAGTTCTTTATCTTCCAGCCTATCTCCATTTGAGTTCCAGTGCACGTCAAGTTCCTTGTTCTCCAGCTTGCCTCTAGTCGAGTTCCAGTGTTCCTCGTTCTCCGACCAGCTTCCAGTGGAGCGCTAGCATTTTTCATCCTCCGGACAGCCTCCAGTCGAGTTCTGGCAGTCCTCGCCCTCCTCTTCCATCTTCTGATGACGTTTCCATATTTCCTGTAAAAGAGAGAAAATAAGAAAGATGAAAAAACCCAGTTTGGATTCTTCTGGAATTTTCAAACAAGTAACTTCATTTCAAGGTAAAGAAACACTAATTGCTTTATTGAAACAAAACGGAGCTCTGTCTTTTAAATAATTTATGACAATAAGAACTAGCGTGACTTATTGCTTGGGTGGGAATTCAAGATACCGCAAAACAGACATTAAGAAAAGACGTATTTCCTATAACAAGCTCTCCCCAGAGAATTAGTAAACTGGAAATAGAGCAAGTTTATCAAAACTACTATTGGCAAGAGATTACACCAGAACATAAAGAAGCCCTTTAGTCAAGTTTATTGTTTTTGAGTTTGGACATTGCTTCAGAGACTCTGAAAGTATTGTAAAAAGAGGAAGAGACTTGTTCAGCCTCATAGAAACATATGCATAATGTGTAAACAATAACTGACACTATGCAATGTACAATAGTTTATGCAAGTTCAATGTATTAATGAAGTAATTATTTTGCAGCCCAGAATCCTAAAAAAACAAGAACCCAGTACTGTGAGAAATCAGAAGTCCTGATGCCCAACATGACATGCAGTCTAGGGTCCAGCAGTCTGATTCTGCAGTCCATGAAGCAAAAGCTGTAATTTTATATTTTTCTCTGCCCAAAACAAAACTCCCCTTGAGGATTTGCGAGAGGGCAATGTACCCTCATCGTACTCACATTAGTCCTCACCGGGATTGAGGAATTGTCATCGCCCCATTGGAACGCCTGGAATTCAGGTGAGTGGCTTCCACAGAACACTCCTCCCTGTGTCTTCCGACCACCAAAGTTGTAATGTGGCCCAGTGTTGGGTTTATTACTGGCAAATACGAGAATATCAATACACTCACCACAACAGTAGACACCAAAGCTGGAACACTGGGTCAAAGGCATCCAACGATGAGTGTTAGCAAAGAGTTTTATAATTTATAGCAGATTACAAGGAAAGTAATGAACTTGACAAACTGAAGGGAGCTTCTATGAACACTATTGCACTAATAATAGATCACTCTGAGCATTACAATTATAGTGTGGAGAAAATACTCTCATGGCAATAATTGAAGGATTAAGCATGCAGTTGGACCTGTCAGAAGGGAGCCAGCTGGGTCTGTAAGTGGAGGGGAGAGGGTTTGAGGGACATTGTATAGTCTGAACGTTTCAAGCTGATGATCAGCTACAGTTGTACATTTATTTGCCTGTGTATGCTGAATGTTTGTTTTCACAGCTATTATATAGTGAAGCACCTATTAGCCTTGGAATGCAATTGCGTACTACAACAAATAGTTAATGACTGGGTGGTAATTACATTAAACATTTGTTTTTATCAATCCCTTTGTTAAAAAAGCCTCCTTAGGGGTGGCAGCTTTGGAGACGACATTGGCGACACTCTCCGGGAGATTATTGTGTCCCTATCTGACTGGTGAACTTGCAGGAGAGCTGTGGGGAGGCGGCATACACCCCTGGTGCTTTTGCTCTCGTAGCCGAGAAGACTGCTGTCCCTATGATCTCGACTGCCGTGCTCTCAAGATAGCGGCCCAGACGGGCCAGGGATGGAGCTGCAGTGCAACGGCTAATGGGGGTGAGTCGACACTACTGATCCCAACCTGCAGAGGGGTTAGCACCCGGCCTGAGGCATGAGAGGCTCCCACTTCAGCACTGATGAGGAGGTCTACACAGTAGGCACCTCGCTGGCTGTGGGTCTCCCCATCCTTTCCTCCCCCTTTGAGCCCAGAGGCCTGATATGGGGTGCCTATGAAGAATGGTGTGCAACTGCACTGCTACCTGAATGATTGTGAGATCCTGACAACGCTAGTCCCCCCTCCTTTCATTCACTTGACAAGACACCGATTCACCAAGGTGGCCACCTGTGATACCTCAGACGGAGTCCCTGCAGGCCATGAAGACAGCGCGTCCCCGACACGGCCTCTTCTCTTGCATTCTGCAGCTGGGCTTGGGCTGGTCGAAGGCCCTGAACACAGTTCACATGCGCTCCCTGTCTTGTGCACCCCCTAGTTGGGCACATAGTTGCCAGGAGTGGGGGCGCAATCTCCCACATGGATATAGGGGATGCTGGGACCTGAAATGTGCTGACATCTTTGTTATTACTGGACCAGTCTCTACTACAAACTATACAGGAGAGAAACCACATACCACACCACAAACACAGGAGACACTGGAGCCTGGGGTGTTCTGTTCTGGACTGTGGCCTGTAGGAGCTGGCGGAGCGCAGGTCTGGCACTTCATTGACTGAGACTTTGCTTGTCGATATTGGCGCCCCACTTACCATTTTGCATCAACTTCTCACTCACCATTTTGTTCCCGCACTTCTTGTGCTACGTTTACCTACAACCTTGCATGCACTTGTGGACACTAAGGCCCTGATCTATACATTTTGACGCAAACCTGCGCTAACGCAAGTTTTCATCAAAAAGTATAGTGCCATTCCAGGACGCCAGCCAGGTACCATATTAATGGAATGGCACAATCCGCCGCAAAGGGAGGGCTAGCGTCAGAAAAAGTTACGTTAGCCGGGTGGGGGTACCAGAATGGGAGATGGATGTTTAGCATCAAAAAATGACAGTAGGCTGGTTAGAGTAAAAAAAGATGACTCTAACCAGATTAGCATCATTTAATGGCACTAAACCTACCATGCCACATGACTCCTGCCTTAGAAAAGGAAGCTGTTGGAGCTATGTGACAAAAATAGAGATTTACATTACTGCCAGGAAGACCTAGAAAATAGGTCACGCTGCTCCAATATACGTATTGAGGGCATGTTGATGCAGGCAGAATCAGGAAAAGTAAAAGATTATGTGGTCCATCTATTCCGCCATGTAACTCCGGCACTGGTAGATAAAGACATTACTCTGGAATGCACACACAGAGCGGGACATCCCTAGAAATCTTGACATGCCAATCCTACAAACAAAAGGACATTATTATGGTGACCATGAGGGATAAGACTGCTATTTCCTTTGAAGGCACAAACGTAGGTATCTTTCAGTGATTGTCAGCCATTACTCTTCAGAGGCAAATGGAGCTCCGAACGACCACAATCTTCCTTTGGGAGATGGGCGTGTGATATCATTGGACCCACCCGTTCATGCTCATCTTCATTTAGAATAAAGAACACATGAGGTGTGCACCTGGAGGAAGCCCAGGCCATTCTTGGCTTTACCATCTCATTGGAGGATGACACCCACTCTTGAGATACATATGTGCTGCCTCACTCATCAGCGGAACTGCACCATTGCCAGAGAACTAGATTGAAGCCTGTGCCCACACCCACTTAGTCAAAAAGTCAAAGGGGAAGGGCAGCACTATTCAGGCTGCATCATCAGCAGGACTGATGATGCAGCCTGAACTGGAAAATAAGGCGTTGTTACTGAAGGTACTTCTGATCTCTATGACTTGTGTTTCCCTGATATTGTAGCCTCCGATTGAACTGCTGCTGCACAGAGTTTGGTTAGGCATCATGTGAAGGGGCTCCAGTTACAACAAAGACCGGCTACTGAGATGTCCAGATCTCACAAACTTGTGTTCGCACAGTTTGATATAGTTAGCTCCGAGACAAGGGAGCACAGTTGTAGTGTTATAGTATTGCTTTTACTCTTCACTGCTATTGTTTCAGCACTAAAGTCCATCTCATAAATCCAGAAGGCAGATGCCACCTCTACCCTCTACCCTCATACTTAAAGAATAACCCATCACATGCTTAAAATACTTAGGGCCCAATTAGGAGTTGGGCAGTTGAACCACCACAATTCCAATACAGCGGTGGTGAGCCGGCTGTCAATCCGGTGACCTTGCACTGCCGTATTACAATGCTTCCGCCAGTCAGCCCAGTGTAAACAGTGTGGTGGCATTTGCCTCAGCTCCAGTAGGGAGCCTAGGCCAATGCCGCGGCACACAGCACCCTTGGAATGCGCACTGTCTGTACCACAGACAGTGCGCATTTGTCTGTACCACAGACAGTGCGCATTCCAAGGGTGCTGACAGGGGGGTCCCTGCAGCCCTTAACACTGCCTTTCTACCAACCTTATCATGGTGGGGACCCCTCCATGAAAAGACTGGTAAAAAGGGAAGTCATAATCAGCACGGTGGTGCCACCACCAACCTGTCAGGATCTCTGATCTCAGCAGAGAAAGGTGGTCGCATGGAGGTCTGACTGCCAGGATCATAATCTGGTAGTCGGACCACTAGGACTGTGGCGGTCTGTGCGCCACTCTTACTTAGGCCCTAGGTCTTAATGCCCGAGGCCTTAACTCCCCTGTGAAGCATGTGGCTGTCTTCTCCATGATCAGAGAACCTAAATGTGATATTTGCCTCCTACAGGAGACTCATCTACTTAGGAAGGACTGGCATTGAATGCGCTCTCACTGGTTTGATTACCAGCTTTTCTCCTTCGGCCTACAGAAACTAGCAGGGGTTGCAGTACTACTGGCTACACATTTCCCAGATAGGGTGCTCCAAACACAGTACGAGATTGCAGGCAGACTACTTTCACTTTGTATGTCTTTACAATCCGTGGCACTCAAAATATCCGCAGTGTATGCCTCCAATGATCAGCAGGAGCCTTTTATACTGGACGCGGTGGGCCTGGTGTTGACATCCCCTGATTCCGACATCTTAATAGGCAGGGACTTTACTTTACTTATTGCCCGACACACATTTGGACAGATCAGCTCAAAGAGTGGGACACACTGGTGTCTTTACAGTGGAAGGTCTCTAATGACTAATTGACATGGAACTCATGGATATTTGGCGCTTGACTCACCCTACAGAATGGGGCTATAGCTACTACTCTGCCATCAATCAGACTTAAACTAGGATAGATTTCTTCCCCACTTCCCCCACCTGCCTGTGACAGTAACGGATGTCTGAATAACGTCTGCTGCACTGTCTGACCACTTGCCTGGCATCCTAATTCTATGCACCATGCCCACTACACCCCATCTCGGCACTTGGCACCTTAACACCAAGTTACTGCAACACAACTCAACACGAAACATAGTTGACAATTTGAATGCAACATTCCTTGAATTTAATGACACCCCCAGTGTACTGATTGCACTCCTATGGAACTCTTTGAGAGCAACACTGCAGGGGACTTTTATAAGCATATCAGCTAAACACAATAGATACCGATGAGATATGAGACGTCTATTAGAAAGCCTGGTGAAGGAACTTGAGGAGGAACATAAACATAAAGGCTCTCATAGAGTAAGGCAACAATTGACAGTGGCCCATAAAGAACTTAAAACACTTGGGGGCATATTTATACTCTGTTTGCACCGAATATGCGTAAAAACGTTTGACGCACATTCAACACAAACCTTACACCATATTTATACTATGACGCCCGATCTTGCGAGCGTCAAAATTCCTCCATGTGCGTCATTTTCTGGATGCGGGAAACCGCCTTGCGTTAATGACATGCAAGGTAGGCGTTCCCGTCCAAAAAATGACTTTAAGGCCTGTGCGCCTTATTTATACTCCGGTGTCATTTTGATGCACAGGAGGGGGCGGGCCTTAAAAAACAGCACCCAGCCTGATGTGCGCTGTTTTTTAACGCCTGGGTGAGGGCAGGAGTTAAGAAACCTGTGGGCTCATTTCCATGGTCTCTGACCATGGAAGCAGTCCACAGGTGCCCTTCCCTGCCCCCAGGGACACCCGCTGCCACCCCCACCCACCCCTGGAGGACACCCTGGATGGGGGGACCCATCCCAGGTAAGTTGAGGTAAGTATTTTTTACATTTTTTTTAGTGGCATAGGGGGGCCTAACTTGAGCCCCCCTACATGCCACTGTGCCCAATGGCCATGCCCAGGGGACAGAAGTCCCCTGGGCATGGCCATTGGGCAGGGGGGCATGACTCCTATCTTTGCTAAGACAGTAGTCATTTCAATGGGGGTTGTGTGTCAAAAACTGGCACAAGTCCAGTTAGACTAATGATTTTTTACTCTAACCTGACTTGCACCATTTTTTGACTCACAACCCCCATTTTCCCCTATGCCAGCGCTGCTTAGTTAGAGTAATTTTTTTTACTCTGACCAGCCTGCAGCGCCGGCTAACATCAATCCATAAATAAGGCTCCAGCCTGGTGCATTTGAACGTCAAATATGGGCCTTGAAATGCACAGAGTGGAATACGCACTTCTGCGAATTAAACAGCACTACTATGTGTTAGGCATTAGGGCAGGATGCCTTTTGCCACTTAGACTACGGGCCCAAACTCTGAGACAGAGGATTATTGAATTGGAACATCAAAAGGGTTACAGAATCTATCAGGATACACAGACTGCACACAAATTTGAACTATTTTATTCTGCACTCTATACTGCAGAAACACTCGACTTAGCCTTTGCACAGCAATACTTCGACTCCCTAAACATGGAATGAGTTACATAAACAAACTCTACACAGATGGACAGATCTATTCAAATAGAGGAAGTACTGGTGGCGATATCACGACTGAAACCTGGGAAATCACCTGGCCAAGATGGCTACACAGCCGATTTTCATGAAACCTTCGTCCCCAGATCAGCCCCCAGATCAGCTACCATACTCACTCACCTCTTCATCTCCTTCAGCACCTCAGAAAAACTTACTGACATGATGAGCGAGGCCATAATAATGGTCATCCCATTTCTGTATTGAACATAGATACCAAGATTTTCACTGGTGTTTTGTCAGCGCACCTAGCCCCCTTCTTGCAGGGCCTGGTAGAACTGGATCAGGCAGGTTTCATTCCGGAGTGAGGTTACAGTGATAACACCAAATGCCTCTGCCATATCATTGATAAGGTTCACCGCTCTCATACATCAGCCCTCCAGCTTTCAGTGGATGCTGAAAAAGCATTCAATCAAGTTCATTGGCCATACCTCCGCCTAGTACTCAACAAGGGAGGTCTGGGGACCCTCTTTCAAAATAGGGTGTGGTGCAGTAACACCGCCCCTATGGCCCGAGTTAGGGTGAATGAGATATTGTCGAACCACTTTTCCTATCACACATGGCACCAGATAGGGCTGCCCCCTCTCACCCCTTCTTTTCTCATTGTATATGGAGCCTTTCACCAAAAAGGTACGGGGCAACCCTCAAATAACAGGGGTTCACATAGAAGTCAGGGGCCATAAACTAGCCATGTACACAGACAATGTGATGATTGCTGCCACACAACCACTCACCTCGCTACCACAGCTGATACAGGAGTTGGAAACGTTTGGGAGGGTATCTGGGTTTAAAGTCAACCTCCAGAAAACACAGCTACTGGGCCTTACTATCATGTAAACAGATAAAGCTCTTAATTAACATTAGTTCCCTTCCTTTAAGCTACAGAAGGGGTCCGATATTTAAGCCTCACGATTTTCCCCACCCTTGATACCACTATGAAACGCAATGATGCTACACTCCTGACCACTAGAGCAAATTTGTAATCTAGGAGAAGAGGCTACCTATCATGGCTGGGGAGATTGGCAGTGGTGAAAATGACTGTCCTGCCCAAAATCTTATATGTCATGCAGACCCTGCTTTGGTGAAAGCAACACCTTCTACTGTCCTACATCTGGGATGGTAGATGGGCATGTATGGCAAAGAAACAAGCTTATTGGCCAATGAAAGAGGGGATTTGGAAATTCTCCACCTAATCCACTACAACCAAGCAGAGCAACTTTGTTATATGGTGGAATGGTCCAGACACAAAACTGAGAAACACTGGTGCTTTATCGACCAGGCCATCTCTGGAATCCACATTTGGAAGATACCCTGGCTTCCAGAGGTACACAGACAGGTGGGGGTCTATATCTCCCTAGTGCTTAGGGCGACAATGGGTACATGTGATAAAGTATAGGTAGCCAAGAAGTTATCCTCCCACATTTCACCACAGACATCTATCATTGGCAACCCAGACTGCCCCCCAGCCCAAGGAGGAACATACATTGGCAGGCTGCAGGTTGCAAAAAAGTGGGGGATTTCTTGGATCAGGATGGACTCGTTGATTTTCCACAGCTTCAGTCAGACTATACTATTCCGTCCACTGCCCATTGGCAATACCTTGCCATTAAACATTAGGTCACACACCCACAAGTCAGACGTTATGCCTCTCACTCTCTCACACCTTTTGAAAAGTTGCTTCTAATCCATGCATCGGATAAGAGCCTGCTGGCAGATATCTATGCCTTTCTAAATACTCCACCAATAAACAGATCTAATTAGCGCAAAGACGGTGAGAGCTAGATTGTGAATTAACCTTTATTCCCCAAAAATTGAAGGACATCCTGCAGCAGGCATGTACATCTGTTTGTTGTGTCAGACGTAAGGAAACACTCCTAAAAATAGCCCAATATTGGTATTACACCCCTTCTTGAGTGGCTAAGTGGAAGCTGGGCGGGAATGGTCACTGTTGGAGACACTGCAGTTAACAGGGAACACTGACACACATTTTATGGCACTGTCCGACACTCCAACCCTTCTGGTAGGAAGTACCCACCGCTCTCAATGAGATCTATAACACAGATATACCTCGTTTCACAAGCTATATTTTGCTGAGCCTTCCTAATGCAATAAATTACCCACTGCACTCAACACGTTGTTGTGCTATAACCGTGGCCCTCTGTGCTGCTAAACAAATAACCTTAGCTAATTGGAGGACATATAGGCCCTCATTACAACCCTGGTGGTAAAAGCCACTCACCACCGTGCAGACGGCTGCCAACATACCGTGACCGCGGCGGTAATCCACCATGGGTATTATGACCCACACATAGAAATCCGCCACTATACAGACACCCACATAAGTCTTTCAGACCAAAGGTCAGTGATAAACTGGCGATAGCAAACCCACACCGTTACACCAACAGGAATACGCCCACATTATCACGACCCATGAATCACCGCAGCGGTCTTTCAACTGCGGTAAACCATTGGCGGTGTATACCGCTGCGCTCAAAATAAACACACACTTACGAAACTACACCACACTGGACAATTCCAAATACACACACATGACACACATACACACACCGCACCCACAACACTATAAAACACACACACACATTACCCACAACCCTATACGACCCAAAAAAAATTGCGAACAGAGAGAGACACAAGCCAGGAGCACCCACTCAATCTGAGCCACAGAACACCAGCACCCATACACCATCCATGCAACTCACAGCACATCCCACAACAGAGCACCCCACACCTCACCCCACATATCATCACACATATCACTCACACCACACCCATGGCACCCCAAAGACACCCCAGGTTCTCAGAGGAGGAGCAAAGGGTCATGGTGGAGGGAATCATCCGGGCAGAGCCACAGCTATTCGGATCACAGGAGCAGCAGAAATCCATTGCAAGGAAGATGGAGCTATGGCGGAGAATCGTTGACAGGGTCAATGCCATGGGACAACATCCAAGAACATGCGATGACATCAGGAAGAGGTGGAATGATCTATGGGCGAAGGTGCGTTTCATGGTTTCAAGACACCAAATAGCAGTACAGAGAACTGGCGGTGGACCCCTACCTCCTCCCCACAACTAACAACATGGGAGGAGCAAGTCTTGGCAATAATGCATCCTGAGGGCAGGAGTAGCAGGAGGTCTGGACTCTGGTAAGTCAAATATTTACTATTAAATCCCCCACCCTATCTGCATGCCATCACAAACTCCTACCCCCAGCCTCATCATTCCACCAACTCACATATAACCCACTAACACAACCCACCCATCCCAATACCAAGCACTGCATGCAACCCCAATGCATGCACACCCATCACAGACCTGCATGGACACCCATCACCCCGGCATGCCCAATAGAGACACTCACCCAGCCCACAAAATCACCACTCACACAAGTCCAAGATGACAGAGAACTCACATTCATAGAGGGAAACACAGCCATGCACAGATGGCACACGCAGATACATTGACAATGTATTTTTCTCCCAACAGGACCCCTACCCAATGACACCGGAGAGGAGGTGCCAGCCACATCCGGCCCCTCCCCCCCCGGAAGAGGCCCACAGTGACGACAGCAGCTCTACACGCCTGGGTCACGATGACCAACCTGGCCCATCTGGGACCTCCGGACAGTCAGTTAACCTGCCACAGTCCCAAACCACCACTGAGTCTCCCCCTCAGGTAGCACCACCACAGCACCCACCCAGCAGGCCCATGCCACTGTCCCCAGGACAAGTCAATCAGCAGTGTGTCCACCACTACAGGGACCCCAGGCAACCCCACAATCACAGGACGATCAGGGACCTGTGGTCAGTGGCAGTGGGCACATCGTTCAGGGGACAGAGGCACAGGACAACAGGGAAGCTGGGAGGACTGCTGTGCGACAGAGGGAGGACAGGCCCAGGGAACCGACCCTCCACAAGGCACTCTCAAACATCATGGGAGCATACCACCATTCCCAGGAGACCATGGGCAAGGTACTGGCCAAGTTACAGGAGACCCAGCGGCTGCAGGGGAAACAGTACCTGGGGATCAGGAAGGACCTAACAAAAATATACCCCATCCTGTTCACCATTGCAGGGGTGCTGGCTGACATGGGCAAGACCATGAGGGAGGCAGTGGCACAACAACGATCGCCTGCCACTAGCCAAACCGAGGAACAGCCTTCCACCTCCACCGGCGCCCAGCCACAGGGACAACAGGCCACCAGCACCCCACCCCCTGCAGAAGGAGAACCACTCTGCAAACGGTCCCTGCAATCCAGGCAGAAGACAGAGAACATTGCCAAGACCCCCGCCAGGAAATAAGACCCTCCTGATTTTCACCGTCTGTCCCACCATGTCACCCTGTCCACCTTGAACTGCCATTGCTCCACTTCCTATGTTCCCTTGGACAATGCACCTGTGATACCAATAGACTGGACTCTAACTGGACATTCCTCCACCATCACCCCAGCCCCTTGCACATACCCCCATACTTATTGGCACAAAAATAAACACCCTTGAAACAAATACCATATTGGAGTCAGTGTCATGAATCGATAAATGTATTAGTAAAACATTATCAAAGAATTGCAAGGTGTATGTACAGTGAAATGTACTACAGGATGACCTTTGGTGGGCAGCAGTACATATAGCAGGAGCCAGAATGGGGCACACAGATCTGAGAATAGAGAATCTAAAGGGTACAGTCAGTGTCCATAGACAGAGGGTAAGATGGTGCCATGTACAATTTCCAAAACATTACTGAAAAGTAAAGTTGAGTTACAGTCTCATACCTGTGTGTCACTGGAAGTACTGCTGTATAATGTTTGTTCTGTTGTCCACATCTTCTTCATCTGCCTCCTCTTCCTCACTGTCCACAGGTTCCACCGCTGCCACAAGACTCTCTCCAGGCTCATCCTCCTGCAGAAAAGGCACCTGATGTCTCAAGGCCCGGTTGTGCAACATACAGTATGCTACGATGATCTGGCACACCTTCTTGGGTGAGTAGTACAGGGCTCCACCAGTCAGATGGAGGCACCGGAACCTGGCCTTCAGGTGGCCGAAGGTTTGCTCAATAATCCTCCTTGTATGCCCATGTGCCTCACAGTAATGTTCTTCTGCCCTTGTCCTGGGATTCCTCACTGGGGTCAGTAGCCATGAGAGGTTGGGGTAACCAGAGTCACTTGTAAATACTGAGGGACAACTGTTAGACACACACTAACCCTTAGGGACAACTCCATACCCAGATACCTACTTATTGAGGTTGGGGACCTTGGGCTTACTTAACCTCTTGGGCGCCTTGGACGAGATGATCTCGTCCAAGGCTACAGTTCCCCTGTGCCTTGGACGAGATCATCTCGTCCATGGCACAGGGGAACTTGGGGGCGCGCTAGCGCGCCCCCGTGCACCCCCCCTGCCCCCCCAAGGCGGGGATGGAAGGGGAAGACCTTCCCCTTCCACCCCCGCCCCCCCCGCCCCCCCCTGTGACGTCAGCGCGCGCGCGCGCGCTGATGTGTCACAGGGGCCTCCCTCGTCGCGCTGGAAGCTCTGCTTCCAGCGCGATTGAAAAAGAAATGCAAAAGCATTTCTCTTTCAATCACCGGGGAGGCCCGGAGGGGCTTCAAAGGGAAGGAAAAGTATTTCCTTCCCTTTGAAGTCTCTCCGAGGGTTTCAAAAGCCGGATTGCTTGCAATCCGGCTTTTGAAACCCCACTAGACACCAGGGATTTTTTTTTTTTAATGATATTGACAAAAGGGAGCGACCCCTTAGGCAAGGTTCGCTCCCATGGGGGGCATTTTTTCTGGAAGGCCTTTTCTGCCCCCCCTGGGGGCAGATCGGCCTACTATTAGGCCGATCTGCCCCCAGGGGGGGCAGAAACCTCTAGGGCACCAGGGACCATTTTTTATTTTTTTTATTTTTTTGTGTTATTTTATTTGTTTGGGTGGGGAGCGACCGCTTAGGCAAGGGTCGCTCCCCTTGGGGTAAAATTATATTTTGGCCATTTCTGCCCCCCTTGGGGGCAGATTGGCCTATTTTAATGAGGCCAATCTGCCCCCAAGGGGGGTAGAAACCACTAGACACCAGGGAGTTTTTCCTTAGGCAAGGGTCGCTCCCTGGGGGAAAGGGCAATTTATTTTAGGCCATTTCTGCCCCCCCTGGGGGCAGATCGGCCTATTATTAGGCCGATCTGCCCCCAGGGGGGGCAGAAACCTATAGGCGCCAGGGCAAGTTTTTTTTTTGTGTTTTTTTTTTTGTTTGTTTGTTTTTTTAGAGATGGGGAGCGACCCATCAGGCAAGGGTCGCTCCCCTGGGGGGGGGGAAATTGTATTTACACCATTTCTGCCCCCCTGGGGGCAGATTGGCCGATTTTAGGTCAATCTGCCCCCAAGGGGGCAGAAACCACTAGGCACCGGGGATTTGTTTTTTGGCGCCAATGTCACGCAGGGGGAGCGACCCCGTAGGCAAGGGTCGCTCCCGGGGGGGGGGGGTCGGGGTTGGGGGGGGTCAAATTTATTTTAGGCCATTTCTGCCCCCCCTAGGGGCAGATCGGCCTATTATCAGGCCGAACTGTCCCCAGAGGGGGCAGAACCCTCAGGGCACCAGGGCAATTTTTTTTTTTTGTGTTTTTTTTTTGTTTTGTTTTTTTTTCGAGATGGGGAGCGACCCATCAGGCAAGGGTCGCTCCCCTGGGGGGCAACTTTTATTTAGGCCATTTCTGCCCCCCTTGGGGGCAGATTGGCCGATTTTAGGTCAATCTGCCCCCAAGGGGGCAGAAACCACTAGGCACCTGGGATTTGTTTTTTGGCGCCAATGTCACGCAGGGGGAGCGACCCAGTAGGCAAGGGTCGCTCCCGGGGGCGGGGTGGGGGTTGGGGGGTCAAATTTATTTTAGGCCATTTCTGCCCTCCCTAGGGGCAGATCGGCCTATTATCAGGCCGAACTGCCCCCAGAGGGGGGCAGAACCCTCTAGGCACCAGGGCACATTTTTTTGTGTGTTTTTTTTTTTTTTTTTTTTTTTCGAGATGGGGAGCGACCCATCAGGAAAGGGTCGCTCCCCTGGGGGGCAAATTGTATTTAGGCCATTTCTGCCCCCCTTGGGGGCAGATTGGCCGATTTTAGGTCAATCTGCCCCCAAGGGGGTAGAAACCACTAGGCACCTGGGATTTGTTTTTTGGCGCCAATGTCACGAAGGGGGAGCGACCCCGTAGGCAAGGGTCGCTCCGGGGGGGGGGTGGGGGTTGGGGGGTCAAATTTATTTTTGGCCATTTCTGCCCCCCCCCCCCATGGGGCCGGCTGAGCTACAGGCCAAACTCCACAGGTAGGCACCTTGCAAAAAACACCTCTGTTTTCTGTGAAAAAATATGTTGTGTCCATGTTGTGTTTTGGGCCATTTCCTTTCGTGGGCGCTAGGCCTACCCACAGAAGTGAGGCACCATTTTTATCGAGAGACTTAGGGGAACGCTGGGTGGAAGGAAATTTGTGGCTCCTCTCAGATTCCAGAACTTTCTGTCACCGAAATGAGAGGAAAAAGTGTTTTTTGGGCCACATTTTGATGTTTGCAAAGGATTCTGGGTAACATAACCTGGTCAGAGCCCCGCAAGTCACCCCATCTTGGATTCCCCTGGGTTTCTAGTTTTCAAAAATGCGCTGGTTTGCTAGGTTTCCCCAGGTGCGGGCTGAGCTACAGGCCAAAATCCACAGGTAGGCACTGCTTTTTATAAAAAAATGTGATGTGTCCACGTTGTGTTTTGGGCCCTTTCCTTTCGTGGGCGCTAGTCCTACCCACGCAAGTGAGGTATCATTTTTATCGGGAGACTTGGGGGAACGCTGGGTGGAAGGAAATTTGTGGCTCCTCTCAGATTCCAGAACTTTCTGCCACAGAAATGTGAGGAACATGTGTTTTTTTAGCCACATTGAGGTTTGCAAAGGATTCTGGGTAACAGAACCTGGTCCGAGCCCCGCAAGTCACCCCTCCTTGGATTCCCCTAGGTCTCTAGTTTTCAGAAATGTACAGGTTTGGTAGGTTTCCCTAGGTGGCGGCTGAGCTAGAGGCCAAAATCTACAGGTAGTCACTTTGCTAAAAACAGCTCTGTTTTCTGTGATGTGTCCACGTTGTGTTTTGGGGCATATCCTGTCGCGGGCGCTAGGCCTACCCACACAAGTGAGGTATCATTTTTATCGGGAGACGTGGGGGAACGCTGGGTGGAAGGAAATTTGTGGCTCCTCTCAGATTCCAGAACTTTCTGCCACAGAAATGTGAGGAACATGTGTTTTTTTAGCCAAATTTTGAGGTTTGCAAAGGATTCTGGGTAACAGAACCTGGTCCGAGCCACACAAGTCACCCCTCCTTGGATTCCCCTAGGTCTCTAGTTTTCAGAAATGCACAGGTTTGGTAGGTTCCCCTAGGTGCCGGCTGAGCTAGAGGCCAAAATCTACAGGTAGTCACTTTGCTAAAAACAGCTCTGTTTTCTGTGATATGTCCACGTTGTGTTTTGGGGCATATCCTGTCGCGGGCGCTAGGCCTACCCACACAAGTGAGGTATCATTTTTATCGGGAGACGTGGGGGAACGCTGGGTGGAAGGAAATTTGTGGCTCCTCTCAGATTCCAGAACTTTCTGCCACAGAAATGTGAGGAACATGTGTTTTCTTAGCCAAATTTTGAGGTTTGCAAAGGATTCTGGGTAACAGAACCTGGTCCGAGCCACACAAGTCACCCCTCCTTGGATTCCCCTAGGTCTCTAGTTTTCAGAAATGCACAGGTTTGGTAGGTTTCCCTAGGTGGCGGCTGAGCTAGAGGCCAAAATCTACAGGTAGTCACTTTGCTAAAAACAGCTCTGTTTTCTGTGATATGTCCACGTTGTGTTTTGGGGCATATCCTGTCGCGGGCGCTAGGCCTACCCACACAAGTGAGGTATCATTTTTATCAGGAGACGCGGGGGAACGCTGGGTGGAAGGAAATTTGTGGCTCCTCTCAGATTCCAGAACTTTCTGCCACAGAAATGTGAGGAACATGTGTTTTTTTAGCCAAATTTTGAGGTTTGCAAAGGATTCTGGGTAACAGAACCTGGTCCGAGCCCCGCAAGTCACCCCTCCGTGGATTCCCCTAGGTCTCTAGTTTTCAGAAATGCACAGGTTTGGTAGGTTTCCCTAGGTGGCGGCTGAGCTAGAGGCCAAAATCTACAGGTAGTCACTTTGCTAAAAACAGCTCTGTTTTCTGTGATATGTCCACGTTGTGTTTTGGGGCATATCCTGTCGCGGGCGCTAGGCCTACCCACACAAGTGAGGTATCATTTTTATCGGGAGACATGGGGGAACGCTGGGTGGAAGGAAATTTGTCCCTCCTCTCAGATTCCAGAACTTTCTGCCACAGAAATGTGAGGAACATGTGTTTTTTTAGCCAAATTTTGAGGTTTGCAAAGGATTCTGGGTCACAGAACCTGGTCCGAGCCACACAAGTCACCCCTCCTTGGATTCCCCTAGGTCTCTAGTTTTCAGAAATGCACAGGTTTGGTAGGTTTCCCTAGGTGGCGGCTGAGCTAGAGGCCAAAATCTACAGGTAGTCACTTTGCTAAAAACAGCTCTGTTTTCTGTGATGTGTCCACGTTGTGTTTTGGGGCATATCCTGTCGCAGGCGCTAGGCCTACCCACACAAGTGAGGTATCATTTTTATCGGGAGACGTGGGGGAACGCTGGGTGGAAGGAAATCTGTGGCTCCTCTCAGATTCCAGAACTTTCTGCCACAGAAATGTGAGGAACATGTGTTTTTTTAGCCAAATTTTGAGGTTTGCAAAGGATTCTGGGTAACAGAACCTGGTCCGAGCCACACAAGTCACCCCTCCTTGGATTCCCCTAGGTCTCTAGTTTTCAGAAATGCACAGGTTTGGTAGGTTTCCCTAGGTGGCGGCTGAGCTAGAGGCCAAAATCTACAGGTAGTCACTTTGCTAAAAACAGCTCTGTTTTCTGTGATGTGTCCACGTTGTGTTTTGGGGCATATCCTGTCGCAGGCGCTAGGCCTACCCACACAAGTGAGGTACCATTTTTATCGGGAGACTTGGGGGAACATAGATTAGCAAAACAAGTACTATTGCCCCTTGTCTTTCTCTACATTTTTTCCTTCCAAATATAGGAGTGTGTGTTAAAAAGACATCTATTTGAGAAATTCCCTGTAATTCACGTGCTACTATGGTCACCCCGGAATTCAGAGATGTGCAAATAACCACTGCTCCTCAACACCTTATCTTGTGCCCTTTTTGGAAATGCAAAGGTTTTCTTGATAGCAATTTTTTACTCCTTATATTTCAGCAAATGAATTGCTGTATACCCGGTATAGAATGAAAACGCACTGCAGGGTGCAGCTCATTTATTGGCTCTGGGTTCCTCGGGTTCTTGATGAACCTACAAACCCTATATATCCCCGCAACCAGAGGAGTCCAGCAGACGTAACGGTATATTGCTTTCGATAATCTGACATTGCAGGGAAAAGTTACAGAGTAAAACGTAGAGAAAAATTGATGTTTTTTTCACCTCAATTTCAATATTTTTCTTTTTCAGCTGTTATTTTCTGTAGGAAACCCTTGTAGGATCTACACAAATGACCCCTTGCTGAATTCAGAATTTTGTCTACTTTTCAGAAATGTTTAGGTTTCTGGGATCCAGCATTGGTTTCATGACCATTCCTGTCACTGACTGGAAGGAGGCTGAAAGCACAAAAAATTGCACAAATGGGGTATGCCCCAGTAAAATGCCAAAATTGTGTTGAAAAATTGGGTTTTCTGATTCAAGTCTGCCTGTTCCTGAAAGCTGGGAAGCTGCTGAGTTTAGCACCGCAAACCCTTTGTTGATGCCATTTTCAGGGGAAAAACCACAAGCCTTCTTCTGCAGCCACTTTTTCCAATTTTTTTGAAAAAAACGAAATTTTCACTGTATTTTGGCCAATTTCTTGGCCTCCTTCAGGGGAACCCACAAAGTCTGGGTACCTCTAGAATCCCTAGGATGTTGGAAAAAAAGGACGCAAATTTGGCTTGGTTAGCTTATGTGGACAAAAAGTTATGAGGGCCTAAGCGCGAACTGCCCCAAATAGGCAAAAAAAGGCCTGGCACAGGAGGGGGAAAAGGCCTGGCAGCGAAGGGGTTAATAGCCATACCCGGTTCCTCTGGAGATGGCCCATCACATAAGGGATGCTGCTATTCCTCAAGATATAGGCGTCATGCACAGAGCCAGGATATTTGGCATTCACATGGGAGATGTACTGGTCCGCCAAACACACCATCTGCACATTCATCGAATGATAGCTTTTTTTATTCCTGTAAACCTGTTCATTTCTCCGGGGGGGAACAAATGCCACATGTGTACCCATCAATGGCGCCAATAATGTTGGGGATATGTCCCAGGGCATAGAAGTCAACTTTCACTGTGGCCAAATACTCCACTTGGGGGAATACGATGTAGCTGCGCATGTGTTTCAGCAGGGCAGACAACACTCTGGTCAACACGTTGGAGAACATTGGCTGAGACATCCCTGGTGCCATGGCCACTGTAGTTTGAAATGAACGACTTGCCAGGAAATGAAGCACTGACAGAACCTGCACTAGAGGGGGTATTCCTGTGGGCTGGCGGATAGCAGGTATCAGGTCTGGCTCCAATTAGGCACACAGCTCTTGAATTGTGGCACAATCAAGTCTGTATGTAATGATAATGTGTCTGTCCTCCATTGTCGACAGGTCCACCAGGGGTCTCTAACAGGAGGATGCCGCCATCTCATCATCTGCCTCAGCGGTTGTAGCCTATGGAGGAGAACGGTGAGCAGAAGGTCATATTTCCATATAGAATGCACAACTCTTGCTGAAGTTAGGTCACAGAAGCAGTATGTGAAGTTGAGAGTCAGTTGATGGGCCAATGTCTGCTGTGACACAGTTAGGTGCTATTCCATGTGCCCCCTTTGAATGGCGTCTGCCTGACCTGTGAGGAAGGACAAGTGAAAATGAGGTAAGTGCGCTGGCGTTGTGCGTCATCGTGGTAGGCGGTTAATGACCGCCGCGCAACTTCGCATTGGTTATCATTGGGCCCTATGGGTTCCAGGAGCCAGTGGCGATGTACGCCGGCAGTGACGGTACGCACCGCCGTGGACGTGACCGCCATTTTCTAACTACTCACTCACTTGCAACCTGACCGTCAACAGGAGAGGACATACACTGCAAGTGCTGCTGTGACCTGAGTCTGGAAGCGACAATGGCTACAGTGTCTGGGAAAAGGGCCACTGCCTTCACTATGGAAGAGTTGGAGAAACTGGTGCCGGTGGTCCTACCTCAGTACACGTTACTGTACGGTCCTCCAGACAAACAGGTGAGTACACTGAGAGCATGATGTGCGGGCAATGCATGTTTTGAGTGGTGTGGATGTTAGCCACATGTTGGGGGGTGCTGAGGCATCCTGGCCTGAGTGCTGCATGAGAGGTGGTCAGTGTATGTGCGTCAGGGCATGGTTGGGAACTGGGGGGCAATGAGTATGCTGGTCCGGACGGGTGAGTAATTTCCTTTCCTCCTGTTTTTTCCCTCTAGGTCAGCGCCCACCAGAAAAAGGGTATTTGGCGTGCCATCGCCAAGGAGGTGCGGACCCTGCCACAAGAGATGGGAGGACCTGCGCCGCTGGATGAAGAAAACGGCAGAGGCCCAGCTGGGGCTGGCCTCCCAACATGGAATGGGTGCCCATCGCACCATGACCCCCCTGATGTTCTGCATCCTGGCGGTGGCCTACCCAGAGTTGGATGGGCGCTTGAGGGCATCACAGCAGCCACAAGGGGGCGAGTACAGATTCTGATTCCAGACTTTGTGTCTTTTAGTAGGTAGCTGGGTGGGGTATGTGGGCTGTGTGCGACCCTAGGCCAGGGCGATCATGGCAGGGTAGGTCCCTTGAGTGCAGGCTCTGAAGCACTCCAAACCCAATGGTGTAAGTGGGCATATACTACTGGGCAGGGTCCTGTGGGTGTCAGGTGTGCAGATGCTGGTGTTAGCCTTTGTACCCCATGGGCTTGTGACTACCTTAGTGAAAGGTTGGGCATGGCCTATGGCGGGGTACGTTGAGGATCAGTCGGGCGGAGGCGCTTTGGATGCGTTGGAGGAGAAGTAGGTCTTTTTCTGGGATGCCTGTGTAGAGTGCGTTGCCATAGTCCAGCCTGCTGCTGACGAGGGCCTGTGTCACAGTTCTTCTTGTTTCTGTCGGGATCCATTTTTAGATTCTGCGGAGCATGCGGAGTGTGTTGTAGCAGGAGAAGGAAACTGCGTTGACCTGTTTAGACAAGGTGAGGGAGGAGTCGAGGATGAAGCGTAGGCTGCGAGCGTGGTCGGTCGGTGTCGGTAGGGTTCCTAGTGCGGTGGGCCACCAGGAGTCGTCCCAGGCGGAGGGGGTGGATCCGAGGATGAGGACCTCCGTCTTGTCCGAGTTCAGTTTCAGACGGCTGTTTCTCATCCATTCGGCAATGGATTTCATTCCCTCGTGGAGGTTGGTTTTGGTGGTGCACGGGTCTTTGGTGAGTGAGAGGATGAGCTGGGTGTCGTCGGCGTAGGTGAGAATGTTGAGGTTGTGTTGTCGTGCCACTTGTGCGAGGAGGGCCATGTAGATATTGAACAGCGTCGGGCTGAGGGATGAGCCCTGGGGGACGCTACAGATGATGTCGGTGGCTTCGCAGCGGAAGGGGGGGAGGCAGACTCTCAGGGTTCTGCCGGAGAGGAATGAGACGATCCAGTCGAGGGCTTTTCCTTGAATTCCGGTTTCGTGGAGGCGTGATTCCAGGGTGCGGTGGCAGACTGTGTCGAAGGCGGCAGATAGGTCCAGGAGGATGACGGCTGATGTTTCGCTGTTGTCCATTTGCCGTCTGATGTCGTCTGTGGCGGGCGAGAAGGGCGGTTTTGGTGCTGTGGTTTCATCTGAAGCCGGACTGGGAGGGGTCTAGGATGCCGTTGTCTGCGAGGTGGCTGGTTAGTTGTGTGTGGGTCTGCTTTGGGCTTCTTGAGGAGGGTGCGGATATCGGCATGTTTCCATTTTTCTGGGAATGTCGTTGTTTCGAAGGAGATGTTGATGACCTTCCGTAGTTGGGGGGCGATGGTGGAGTCGGCTTTGTTGTATACGTGGTGGGGGCAGGGGTCTGACGGAGATCCTGAGTGGATGGAGTTCATGATCTTGCGTGTCTCTGTGTTGTTCACGTTGGTCCAGGAGGTCAGGTGATTTGCACAGGTGGAGTGTTCGGGCTGGGGTCTGGGATGGGAGTGGCGTCAAAACTGTTGTGGATGTCGATGATCTTCCGGTGGAAGAAGGTGGACAGTGCGTTGCAGAGTTCTTGGGATGGAGGGATGTCGTTGATGTTGGCGCTGGGGTTGGAGAGTTCTTTTACGATGCTGAAGAGCTCTTTGCTGTCGTGTGCATTGTTGTCCAGGCGGTCTTTGAAGTGGGATCGTTTGGCTTGTCTGATGAGTTGGTGGTGCTTGCGGGTGGCATCCTTGTGGGCTGTGAGGCTGTCAGGTGTGCGTTTGAGGAGCCATTCCTTTTTAAGCTTCCGACAGTCGCTTTTGGAATTGAGGAGCTCGTCGGTGAACCAGGTGGCTTTTCTTCTGGCTTGGTTGTCGGTGGGATTTTTGAGTGGCGCCAGGGTGTTGGCGCAGTCGTTGATCCACAGGGTGAGGTTGTTGGCGGCGGTGTCTGGGTCGGTGGAGTCGGGAGTGGGTTCTGGACGAGGGCGTTGGTGAGCTGGTCTTCCGTAATTTTGCTCCAGCATCGGCGGTGTGGTTGTTGGGTGCGATGGTGCTCGGTATGTTTTTTGTAGGTGAAGTGGATGCAGTGGTGGTCGGTCCAGTGGAGTACGGTGGTATGGTTGAAGGTGACTTTGGCGCTTGAGGAGAAGATGGGATCAAGCGTGTGGCCGGCGATGTGGGTTGGTGTGTTGACGAGTTGTCTGAGGCCATGGTTGTCGAGGTTGTCGATCAGAATAGTGGAGTTGGTGTTGTTGTTGTTCTCCAGGTGGAAATGTAGGTCCCCGAGGAGGATGTAATCCGTTGAGGTGAGTGCGTGGGTGCTGGTGAGGTCGGTGAGGGATTCGCTGACTGGTGCTCGTGGTCCGGGGGGTCTGTAGATGAGCGTTCCTCTGAGAGTGGTGTTGGGGTCGGTGTGGATGCGGAAGTGTAGGTGTTCGGCGGTCTTGAGGGAGTCGTCGGTGTGGGTGTCGACCTTGAGGGAGTATTTCTGGGCGATGGCTATGCCTCCTCCGATTCCGTTTTTACGGTCCCTATGGATGATCTTGTAGCTGTCCGGGATGGCTATTGCGATGTCGGGCGCCGAGGAGTCGTTCCACCAGGTTTCGGTCAGGAAGGCTACATCTGGGGCGGTGGAGTTGAGTAGGTCCCAGAGCTCGATGGCGTGCTTGCGTGCGGAGCGGGTGTTGAGGAGTATGCAGTGGAGGTGGTTATTTTCGGTCTTTGTCGGTTTCGTTGTTCTGTAGCAGGTGAATCTGCAGGTGCGGCATGCGAAGTGTCCGTGGGTGTTCCTTGGTGAGGACTGGGAGCATGCTGTGGTGCGGCCAGGGTTGAGGGCGTTGAGTTGGTCGCCGTGTAGCGGCGTCTGGAGGTGCAGGGGTCTCGCGGACCAGGGGTGGTGGCGCTGGGCACGGTCCAGGCGCGGACGGGTGCAGACAGGCTTGCGAAGGCGCGCCAGGGAAGAGGAGAACGGTGAGAGAACGAGGGGGGAGGAGGCTGAGGCCGCAGGGGACGCAGCGGCGGGGAAAAAAGGAATGAGCGGTGAGAGACGGATGTGGGAAGCGGAAGGGGCCGCAGGGAATGCAGCGGCAGGGAAAAGGGAAGAGGAGAACGGTGAGAGAACGAGGGGGGAGGCGGGAGGGGCTGCTGGGGACGCAGCGGCAGGGAAAAAAGGAAATGAGCGGTGAGAGAAGGAGGTGTGAGGCGGGAGGGGCCGCAGGGGACGCAGCGGCAGGGAAAAGAGAAGAGGAAAACGGTGTGAGAACGAGGGGGGAGGTGAGAGGGGCCGCAGGGGACGCAGCTGCGGGGAAAAAAGGAATGAGCGGTGAGAGAAGGAGGTGGAAGGCGGGAGGGGACACAGGGGACGCAGCGGCGGGGAAGCAAAAGCAGCAAGGAAACGGTAAAGGCGGTAGTGCGGAAGAGGAGTGGGGAGCGACCTACCTGCAAGCCAACGGTAGTTTTGTTGCTGGCATTGACCAATTGTATCCTCTGTCTCTCCCCCCTTTTTGTTTTTTCACCATGTCCTTGTGTGCATTAGCATAATCTGGCAGAGGAGCAGAGGCACTGGCGACGGAGGGAGCTGCATCCCACATGGCCCATGAGGCCAAATCCACTGAGGGTGAAGGCACCAGAGGGATGGAGGGCGAGGGGAGCACCACGACGGGGACAGGAGAGGAGACCAGTGACAGCGACTCCTCCTCCGATGGAAGCTCCCTTGCTGTGGCGGACACCTCTGTGCCCACCCCAACAACAGGCACAGCCGCCACCCCCCCACCAGCACCGCCCTCCCAGCAGGCCCTCAGCATGTTTCCCGTGCCCGCTCACCAAGGAGGGTGGGCATCTCCTTCACCCCAGGCACCTCAAGCTCTGCCCCAGTCAGTGAGGAGGCTATTGACCTCCTGAGATCCCTCACTGCTGAGCAGTCAACCATACTGGATGCCATCCAGGGTGTCGAGAGGCATTTGCAACAAAAAAATGCATAGCTGGAGGGCATTCACTCTGGCATGGCAGCCTAACAGAGAGCATTTGGCAGCCATTGCCCCTGTGTCTAGCCTCCCCCCCCCAACTTCCTCTACCCAGTCCGAATCCCTTAAACCTCAGCCTATCTCAAACACACCTTCAGACTAGCATTCACCCAAATCAACACACAGAAGTGGCTCAGGCAAACATAAGTACCACACCTCATCTCACAGGCACTCACACAAGCACCATGCCCATGCAGACACACCAACATCCACTGCCTCCACCATGTCCCCTTTCTCCTCTTCTTCCACCTCCCTCCCAGCCTCGTCTCCACTCACACCTGCATGCACTACATCCTCATCCACTATCCTCCATCAACAGCACGCCTATCACAACACAGCCCTCACGAGCAGTCACCACCCCCACAACCATGCACATGTCCCCATGTCCTCTCCAGTGTGTCTGTGACCCCTCCTCCCAAAGTACACAAACGCAAGCACCCACCCACCCAACAGCCATCCCCCTCACAACAGCATCCAGTCCATGCACCTTCATCCAAACTAAGCAGAAAGACACCTCCTACAACCACTCCCACTTCCTCCACTCCCAAACCCTCTCCATCTTCCCATCCCAGTGTGTCTAAAAAACTTTTCCTTGCAAACTTTGACCTCTTCCCTATGCCTCCCCCCCATCCTTCCCCTCAGGCCAGGGTGTCAAGATCCCAGGCCAGCACCTCAGCCACCAAGTCAGCGTCCGCGGTGGTACCTGCAAGTCCCAGGGGATCAAAGGGGGCACCCGTTAGGGCTGCCAGTGTGCCAGCGACCCCTGCAAAGGACCAACCCATTCCGCCACCTGCCAAGGTGAAGAGGGTGCCATCAAGCAGCACTGCCAAAAAGCACGACCCACCCAGCAAGGCCTCCTCCAAAACTGCATCTGCCAGTGGCAAGGTCCCAGCAGCGTCTCGCAAGGTGGGGAAGGGCAAGAAAACCCAAGGCAAGGCACTTCAGGCTTAGGACCCTCCAGGTGAGGGACTGGTGCCCACCATAAGTACTGACAGCCCAGCAGCCTGTACCGCAGAAGGCACTGCCGCAGGCACCGCCACCTGCACCACCATCTGCCCCACCACATGCACTGCCCCCTGCACCACCACCTGCACCGCTGCTGCCACAACAACAGTCAGCAGCATCATCTCCAGTGGGCAGCCGTCCGAGGCTGCAGGAGACGGCCTGGTGTCTCCCTCCACTACTACCAGCACCTGCACCACGGCCTGCACCGGCAGCATCTCCACCACAGACACCGGCATCTGCATCGCCACATGCCCAGCCAGTGTCACTACATCTGTCATCAGCAGCATCCCCAGTGGGCAGCCGTCCGGGGATGCAGGAGGCGGCCTGGACCCTCCACCCACCACTTGAAGCACCAGCACTGGTACTACCAGCAGTTTGCAGCCTAAGTTGCCGCAGGATGGAGTGTGGCTCTGCCTCCATGGAGTATCAGGCTACCTGATCCCGGCACACCTCGTGCCTCAGACACCCAGGTGAGGGAATGGGAACTGCCACACCCCAGGTGCAGCATCACTGGGCACAAAGCCCCCTCCAGAACCAGTGGAGATATGCATCCACTATCACTTTCCTTGGCAGGATGAAGCAGACTGGGCACAAGGCCCCCTCCAGAACCAGTGGAGATATGCATCCGCTATCACTTTCCTTGGCAGGATGAAGCAGATTGGGCACAAGGCCCCCTCCAGAACCAGTGGAGATATGCATCCACTATCACTTTCCTTGGCAGGATGAGGCACACTGGGCACTAAGCCCCCTCCAGAACCAGTGGAACATCTTACGCACTAGAGAGACTGTGGCTTTGCACTCCCCAGGACCAAGAAGTGGGCAAACCACCCACTTGAGAGACTGTGGCTTTGCACTCCCCAGACAAAGCAGTGGGCAAACCTCCCACTTGAGAGACTTGAGTAACTGTGGCTTTGGACTCCCCAGGACCAAGCAGTGGGCCAACCACCCACTTGAGAGACTTGAGAGACTGTAGCTTTGCACTCCCCAGGACCATGCAGTGGGCCAAACACCCACTTGAGAGACTTGAGAGACTATAGCTCTGCACTGTCAAGGACCAAGCAGTGGGCAAACCACCCACTTGAGAGACTTGAGAGACTGCAGCTTTGCACTCCCCAGGACCAAGCAGTGGGCAAACCACCCACTTGAGAGGCTTGAGAGACTGTGGCTTTGCACTCCCCAGGACCAAGCAGTGGGCATGTTGCCTCCTCGAGGAGCAGTGGCGTAGTACCATCTTCCGGCTGAGGTGCCCCCCCTTCCCTCTGAGGTGCCTGTGTGTTTTCGACCTGATGCCCCTGCAGTGTTCTTTCCATTTTGAGGCAGGAGTCGAGTGTGGGCTTCGCCCATGTTTATTTGCCCACTGGGCCACGGACATTTAGAAAGGACAGTGTACGGCCTTCTGTACATATTATTAATATTTGTATATACTGTTGTTTACAATTGTTAGCTTCATCTGCATATTTCTAAAGATCTCTATTTGCACTCAATTCCTTTTGTCCTTGGGTTCTTCCAGGGGATTACAGGGTGTAAATGTCATGTTGTTGCATGTTATTGTGTGTATGGTGTTGGGGGTGAGGGTGGGGGTGGGTATGTTGCGTGTTGCGTGTGTGTGTCACTCTCTTTTTCCTCCCCCCTCCCCTGTGTGCTAGGTGCAGTACTCACCGTGGTCGTCAGCGCCACCTTCTTTGATATTCCTGGTGTATTAGCAGATACACCAGCATTGGCAGGACCTGTAGTTCGGGCTCCATGGCGTCCTGGTTCTTCGTTGAGTGTCGAAAGGTGAGTGGTTCCCCTTCTGCGTACTGTTTCCGCCGTGCTTTTGATGGCGTTGGTACCGCCCCGGAAAAGCTGGTGGATTGGTGGGTTGTGATGGGGTGGGCGGTACATTGTCTTCCGCCTGTCTGTTGGCGGTGATCGCCAAAGTGTTTGTTGCTACCGCCATGGCGGTCTGAGTGTTAAAGTGGCTATCTGTGTTGGCGGTTTCCACCGTGGTCGTGATCCCATTTTTTTTACCACCGGCCTGTTGGCAGTATTACCGCTGCCTTAACACCGACCGCCAGGGTTGTAATGAGGGCAATAAGCTTCCAATAAAACTAGAATGGCTGTAAAAACCTTGGGAACTATTGGGGATGGAGAAGTTGACTGTGGTACTTGAATGCAAACTACCCACTTTCGATAAAACATGGGGGGCACGCATCCACTACCTCTTCCAAGTATTTATAGAGCTAACTAGTCCAACATTCTCCTCCACTCCTTTTCTCTAGGACTCCAACAGGCTGCCCTTAGACACATGCACCAACAGCTTGGCAGCATTTAACTCCTCAGCTGAATGTGAGCTAGCTTTTTAAGTTCTCCCTTGGTAAAGTGTAGGGAACGATTCAGTATATTTTACATTTTGGAGATCTCCACTCTACTTCAGAGATTTCCCTGTGGTAAAGTATATGTAAACTTTCCTTGTACCTTGTACCTCTACCATTTAGAGATTTCGACCCTCGTCTACGGACTTTCCCTATTGTAAAATATAAGGAAAAATAAACAAGTTTATTAAACTTAGAACAATTGGTAAAAATATTTTATGTTAAATAATAATGTAAATTATTTTGATATATTTATTATAAAAATAGAACAAAAGAAAAACACTATGGCACTATTAGCTTAATTTTAAATTAAAAACTAAATGAATTTAAATATATGAAATTAAACTAAAATTATTTTTTCTCAAGTTTAAATTCCCGCCTAAAGTAAAAAAAATAATTTTAATTATGGAGTAACAAGTATTAAATGTTGTGCATAGAACTAAGAGTCATTTAATTATATTTTATTAAATGTAATCTAACATTTTTTTAATGCAAAAAAGGATGTGACTGTACTTAGTAACTGAATCATGAATATGTATTATTATTTATATATTTTTCTGAATTCTATTTTACGTATTTATATTTTTAACTATTTTCCATAATTTAAATTAATTTAACACTATTTCCAAGGGGGCTTTATTTGAAGTCCCTTTCTCTACTGATTTCTATGGGAGGGTGTTGCAGGATCCGTAGTTGGTCATGTTTGGTGGGTACTTACTTCACCTCTTCGATGGAGTAATGTGCTACCATTTTGTTTCCACTTTTGGCTATAGTAACTTAAAAGGGAACTATTTCAATAGCAATGGGCTCACTCTTTTGTGGATGGGTACACATCCTTCCTTAAACCACTAATTAAACCTGCCTTAACCCCCTCTTACTCCTCCCTAAACCTCTTGCCTTTCATAGTAAGTATTTCTAATTTCCAGCTACCCCTCGCCTCCTCAACATTATCTATTAAAACATACATTTACCTGTGCTGGGATTCCGCAGTTGGAGTGTAGATCTCTGCACAGAAAATGAGAGGCGAAGGTGGAAACTCCGCAAGTAGGGATGTGAATAGCATTTTTTTAGAAAGTGTGCAGTTCTATTGCGGTACTACAAAACGTACTACAAATTGCAGTTTGTGAACAGGCTCCTGAGTCTTTAGCAACACTCTCCTCTTAATATGAGTCTGCAATGTTTCGTTAGGTCATCCAGTCATGGGTGCTGATGAAGTAGGCAAGTGCCCTTTCTCCCCATTAAAGAATATGCCTTTGTGAGCTCTCTTCTCAAATTTGAGTATTGTTTTTGCAGAATTTTCAGAAATTGACTTCTTAAGCGAAGAAATGTAAATTTTGATTCCATTACTATTCATTTTCATGCAACTTTCTACTATTTATTCCTTGGAGAAGGTGGTATGATATTGCTATAAAAAGCAACGAACTTGTTTAATGTTTATTTATGTTTCAATACTAATCAAAAAAGAAATATAACAAGAACAATAAACAAATACAAATAAACAAATAAAACTCCCTAGTGATAATGAGTTCTTGAAATACACTTGACTACACCACGAAACCAAATGCAAGGATGTAAAAAACTTAATTTTAAGCAAACGCTCAGGCTGTGATTTAAAATGCTCAGTAAGATTTCATTCCCATTTTTTTCACCGACATCACGGCAAACTAAGATCAAAGACGAGTTATGTCTTTGAAACTGTGATTGTAATTCATATCTGTCTTATGGGCCCCAGCACGACCTCCTCCTGCCCCCAGGCCCTCTCTGTGAAATGTAGAAGGGAGGCCAGACACGCAAATAGTCTCCTGGGACAGCAGGAATGAGAGCTAGGCACTGCAATGGCCTTAGGAGGATGCTCGGGGGACGATGCAGCTGCAAACTACAAACTTGCTCTGTGATCGTAACTCCTTTATAAGTGAAATATTATGGTGAGCAAGACTTTTCTATCTACATTAGAATAGGTAGCTGACAAATATGAGCACTGGATCGTCTCCAGTTTAGTACATACATTTGTGCACACATCTGACTAGACAGTAATAACAAACGTTACAATAATACTAGTAATAATGCGTGTAGGTATGGTTATATTTAGCTAACTTGTTTATACAAGTCGATAGCAAATGCTTGCATATGTAACCTTTACACACAGTAGTGCTGTTCAATACCAGCACTGTGGTTTTGAGTTCATTGCAATTTAGGTGTTATATCCACCGTTGTAATTTGTTGTCAGAAAATGGGTTATTAATTTGGACAAGAGGACCCTTACCAACTTAATAATCACACCTGTGCCCAAGTTCTACTAGCTTTTCAGAGGTGGGCCTTATACATGCCTTGGTAGATCTCAACACAGTTCTAACAGAAGCTCTGCTCACCTTTTTTTAGCTGTGGCGTCAGGCAGTTTCCAAGACCAGTGTGTTTTAAGTTTAAGCAGTACCAACACTTTTAAGGTAAAGAAAGTAACACTATAGAAATCCCAAACCATTTTAGAACAAATGAGAAAATGTGAATCAGCAAAATGATATAAAAATGATCAAAATCAGAAAAGGGAAATCACAGATATGATTTTTTACAGTTTAAGGCAAAAGAGTGCCTAGGAAATGTAAACCACCAACCAAAAGCATAATTTCGTCAGTTTGTCACAGATCTAGAGGTAAGTGCGATTTTAGGCTGTGTGCAATGGAGGGGGGGGGGGCATCAACTCCACTTAACGTTTCACATTGAACAGAGGGCCTAATTCACAAAGGTAAACTTACACTTTTGTGTAAGTTTACAATTTTTTGCAATTCACAAAGCGATTTTATGAATAGTATCTTTACAATTGCAGTCTCCACGCACGTGGTCTCTTATTCTCAAGAAGGTAAGTGCTAATCCCACTAACAAAGGAAAAAGCAGAAAAACATAATAAGTAAGGGTTTATACATGTTGAGGTCAAGAGAGGAGAGTGCCCAGGAAATTGACTCAGCTTGGAGGGAAAGACCATGGACTAAATTGTGCCAAAAATAACAATGCAGTGGCCTGTAAAGAAAAGGGTCCAAAAACATTTAAACTATACTTCGAATGCTAGGCAGTAAAAGGAAAAAGGCCACAGGGGTAAATGTTTTCTTTCTGTAAAGTGACTGCTGAGCATGTGGGCAGGAATTGTGAAATGCCCAGAAAGGTGGCAGACGATTCGGGAATAGCCCTGCTTGATAAGATGCTTGTTTTCTTGGATTCGAATCTGGTGTGTCTGGTGAGAAGGGGCTTATAGTAATAGATGAGTGACTAGGGCTAATGCATGGGTGATGTCTTTGAGGCATAGAAATAGAAAGGAGACTGGTCCAGGGCCTGGGTATCCTTCTTGATTTGGAACTCCAACAAGAATAAAACAAATGAGGCAGCCGTACTGGAAGAGTAGTGGGTTTGATGGTTGCCAAAGGGGTGCCAGTAGCCAATTCAAGAGGAGGAAAAGTGACCATATTGGTGCAAATACTAATAGAAGAAATGGACAGAAAGAGTGTAAGGGAAAAACCTTTTGAGGAAAGAAAATTGAAAAAAAGGGAGAAAAAACAGAGCAAGAAAGAAGGGAGTGAAGAACTAGTTGGAATCCAGTCAGAAAAACTCTGCCACAGCTGAATAGTATGTGCATTATAGGAAGGACAACAGAATTACTTAAAGGGAATTTTTATGGCAGTCAAAGGCCTGGATACCAAGTAGCATTCTAATGAGTAACCCTGATCTACCAAAGTCCAGAAATATATACACAGAAGCAGATATGATGTATAGCAATGGGTGACTGGCCAAACATTAGCCCATATACAAAGGACTTCCAGTATTTTTGGTGCGTCAATCCTGAATTCATATAGGCCATTCTTATTATCCACTTGAGTTCTTCTTTGGTCAATAGGTGTTTCATGCTGCCACCTAGTTCAGTGATCGTTATGTTGCAGATAACCGGCCATCTTATAGATCATCCTCATAGTGTCCATGCTCTGCAACAAATGGGAAAGTGAGGACCAGAGCGGCCTGGCTCCGGCATGTAGGTACCCCCCATGGTATTCCCTTTGGAGTGAGTGTGACTAAAAGGGAAAACCCCTCCCCGGCATTAGCCAGACCAGAGGCAAATCGCCCCCTACCCCTTGACCTACCCCACCGTGAACTACCCGTTCAGGTAGGCCATTCATTATCCACTTTGAGCACCCCACTTATTGCGTGTGCTCCGACCCTGACGAATGCCCCTGACCTACCAGCACCTAGTGAGGGCAGAAACATGTTGGTCATCCATTTTTTATTTTAGACTCCAGGAGACATTACTCTCCAACGAGCCTTTTCCCCTTGCTTTTAGTCTTACCAGCATGCACCTTTATTAAAACTAGCAGCAACTATCAGTGACATGCTTGGTAATTTTATTACTCACCTCAGCTGGATCTAAGTAACTATCCAGTAAGTTTAATTTCAGTACTCCCTCCGGTTCTTTGAACCAAGAGGTTGAGTCCGCCCAAGCAGTATCATCTTGCTTGGGTGGGGCTAGGTGGTCATATGATGAAGCATGACACTATTATGTGTGTGAGACCACCTAGTCCGTAAGGGAGACTCCCCCTTCCCCTGTGGGACTACACAGCACCCCCCTGTCTGGATATTCTCCAACAATGATTCCCCCGCGTTAGGATCCAAAGCCACCTAACCAACACCGATTTAAGACTGACCCAGTCTTACTTTCGGTTCCCTACTACCCCACACCTTTAGTGATTATATAGATTTCTTTAGGGAGGCGGTGTGGGCTAGCAACACTCCCAGTGCTCTCCTTTTGTGTATTTGTATTGACCCAGCATTTGTGTCAGCTCCTATGCTGGCAAAACCATATTTTGACTTCCTGAGTTGTTTGGCCAACAGATAGTAAGTTGTAGGGGCAGAATGCTGGGTAAATAACATTGCTGGAATTATAGTAAGAAAATGATTTGAGTGGTATAGATGTGTGTGGATGACTGAATTCCTTAGGTGCAATTGAAAATAGGCACACACTCCACCACCCACATTTGTAATGACCCACCATGAGTGGAAGACTACAGTGGTCAGAAAGGATGAGCAATGGTTTAGAGTGTGGAAGACCCGCATGGACAAAATGATATTTTAAAAGCTTCTCCAATGCAAGTTCTGCTGCTGTTAGGACATGCAAGTGTTTCCTCACACTCTTAAAGATGAAATTAGAGGTAGGAGAAAAGGTTGACACAATTGCAAATACAAGACAGACTTCTTTCATGAAGCTTAGGTTCTTATGCAGAAATTATTACACTGTGGTTGCCCCACATGCCTGATCAGAGGATCAGTCAAAAGGGCCTAACATTGTCCTAGGGAGACGTTGTTAGAAACATGCAGTGTGCCTAAATCTAAACTTCTGGTATGTGTAATAACCTTCTCTCCATGCTCTAATCTCATCTCTATGAAAATATTTGATTGTATTTTTTCAGGTTGTTAGGTTTAACGAGGATTGTGTAGGTACTGTTTTTAAATGATGTATTATTACATTTTAGTTCATTCAGTTCTCATTTTTTATTTTTTTATTTAATTATTTGCATGTTTTATAAGGCTTTTTATTAGCGAATACATTTTTGCTTCTGGGTTCGTTAGGGGATTGGATAGACAACACTTTTTTAAGTTATGAATTGATTTAGGACAATGGATTAATGTGTTCATTTTTTTGTTGGCATTGGTTTAATTATGTTTTTTAGAAATTTCATATATTATAATATTGTTCGGGGGTTTCTTGGATGATCAGGTAATAGAGTTTACATAAACTATAGAAAAATAGTTATTCATTTAATACATGTACTAATTATACAAATATTGCATTTGAAAACTATGGGCCTCATTACGGCATTGGCAGTCCTAGGTCCGCCAATGCTGTGGTGGCGGTCAGACCGACGCACTCCAGGTGGTCTGACCACCACATTATGATCCTGTCAGTCGGACTGCCAAGGAGCTGACGTCCCTGCCAGGAACATTATTCCTGACAGGCTGACAGTAGTTAGACTTGTGTTCAGCCACTGCGACGTTGAGTTCAGTGCCGCAGCACTGATCATGAGTTCAGTGTCCACCTACCTTTTCATTGTGAGGAACCCGCCATAAAAAGGCTTGTGGAAACACAGTTCAGGGGTCACAGGGGGGCACCTGGATTGCCTACGACCATGTCATGGGCAGTGCAGGTTCCCCTGCCCAGCACTCTGGGAATGCGCACTGTCTGCATTGCAGCTAGTGCGCATTCCCAGTGTGCTGGTGTGCTGCAATGTTGTGGGCATCCATGGCATGAGATAGTGATACATGCACTTGCAAAACAAAATCTAGTCATGTACCATGTTAATATATATCAATCTTTGATGGAAAATGGCACAAAAATGCTCAGGCAACCAACCTGGATTTGTTAAAAATGAACAGGTGATATTACAGAACAAAATACTCTTTGTTTAGCATACCATGAAGGTATCAGAATATTTCATTTTAACAAATATGTATGAAAATAATGATGTTAATTGCCCGGTTTGGTATCATTTCTTAGAATTTTTCCAGGGTAGGACCTTAGAAAACTTGAGGAAGGTCTGCTCACTTTGCTTTCCTGCTGTCAATTGTGTGAATACTTCAACCCTACTATGTTACAAAATCATTTTTTTACCTACTTGAACATTAAATACAAATATTTTAAAAACTACAATCTTAAATAAAATAAGAAAAAGTAGAAAAAAAGTTAGACTTTGGAGGAGCTAGATTTACTATTCTCACTTCAATGTAAACAACAGTAGAGAAGGTACTGGACTTTGGATGGGTTAGATTTACTATTCCCACTCAAAAGGAAGCAAAACCAGGGAAGTGTTGGACTCCGGAGAGGCTAGATTTACTAATCCCATTTCAATCTCAACAAAAGTAGGACAAGTGTTAGACTGTGGAGGAGTTAGAATTACTATTCCCAATCAAAAGTCAGCAACATTAGAAAAAGTGTTAGTCTTTGGAGGGCTAGATTTACTACTCCCACTCCAATGTTGGCAAAAGCAGGGAATGTGTTGGGCTATGGAGGGATTACATTTATTATTCCCACTTCAATCTAAGCTACAATAGGGCAAGTGCTGGGCATTGGATGGTTAGATGTACTATTCCCAATTGAACGCAAATAAAATCTGATAAAGTGTTGGACGTTGGTGGGGGGGTAGATTTACCATTCCACTTCAAAGTAATTAACAGTAGGGAAAGTGTTGGACTTTGGTGGAAGCGTTGGATCTACTATTCCCACTTCAACATAACCAAAATCAGAAAAAGTATTTTGCTTTGAAAGTGTTAGACTTAAGGCCCTATTACGACTTTGTCGGTTGGACCGCCACGCCGTCACTGCACCGGTCTCAGAAAGCCCGCCACAGTGGCAGTCCCACATCTGCCATATTACGATGTTCCCACTGACCTAGGTGCAGTGTTGATGAAGGCGGCAGCCCTGAAAAATGACACAGTCAGGGAAGCGATGTACATTTTTCCATAGGTGTCAATGCAGGTGTGTACATTTTGTGTAAAAAATACACATATGCATGACACTTGTGAAAAAGCATTTTAAACATGCTCAAATGCCATTGCTGAAGAATGGACCATTCATGTCCATTCTAGTCAGTATCAGGAAATTTGACAGGTACGTACATGTTTTTACCTGTCTGTTCTAGGCAGTGGAGTTCCTAATGTGATGGGGGGCCCTGGACAAAGGGATTCCTATTGGGGACTGACGTGACAAGAAGGCATTGGGGGTGCACACACCACATTTCATTCTATTCCTCTAGCTCAAGGCTGGCAGTGCCCATCGCCACAATTGGGGCAATGGGAAGGCACTTCATAATCACGACTGCGGTCTCCTTACCTGAAAGGCCCTAAAGTAGCTGAAATTCCCAGACCGCAAATATGGCGGTCTGCAACAGGCTGGCAGTGCTGGCAGGATTGCGGCAATCGTGTGGCTATGCAACCACCTGCATTGTACTTTGGCAGTTGGACCATTAATGCTGCGGCGTTCAGTTTGTCACTGCCGCCATGGCAGTCACCAGATGATCAAACTCATAATCACACCAATGTAAGTAAAATCAGGGAAAGTGTTGGAATTTCGATGGATTTGTTTTTCTATTGCCCCTCTAATCTAAACAACAGTAGGGAAATTGTTGGATTTTGAAGGGGTTAGATTTACTATTCCCACTTCAATGTAAGCAACAGTAGGGAAATGTTGGACTTTGGAAGGGTTACATTAACTATTCCCACTCCAACAATACATTCAGATACCTAGGAGTAGAAAAATATGGAAACCTATTTAAAATAAAAATGTATGCACTATAAATAAATGCAATTATATGTAATTGAAAAAACGAAATGTATTACTACAAAAATAATTAAACAAATATAAAACAAAATAAATGCATTTAAAATAAATACACTTGCCTCCCTAGTATCCAACAAAGCACAAACAAATAATAATACAAAATAAACCATAAATAAAATAGTAATAACATTGAAATAATACCTAAACAAAATACAATTAAAACGAATAATCAATATAAAATTCAGTTTAAACATGTTTTAATAATTACACTTATCGGTGAATTGATGATTAATTACAATGCAGCAAATATTTGACATAGCAATTAATTAATTAAATAATTTACATGATTAATTATGAACTATTTTTTTATTAGGCTTCAAAAATAATTACAAATAAGCACTGCATATTACATTTATAATACGTTCCCACTGTAATCTTCTGCAAACCCAACTAAATATTAGTAAACTGTAGAAAATATAAGTTCACAATAACAATCACAAAATATTCAGAAATAAAACACCAAGTAATTATTTAATTAACATAAACAATATTTAAACATAAAAAATTATAATTTTCACTTAAAATATTAAGCCTCCACAACCCCCGGCAAACCCACCAACTTACTACTAAATTCAATCTTACTAATTATTGTTTGTCACATTTTGAATTATACTTTAAAAAATAAAAAACTGCATTTAAATGATTAAAATGACGACTATTCAATTAAGCAATGTGCATAATTAGTTACTAATTGATTGATTTAGTTAACATGAAAAAATAATTTAAGATAAAGAACACTGATGTAAATTACTTTACAGCATGAAGCCCTATAAGTAAAAAAACCTGCTACTAAATTAAAAATGATTTATTTAATAAAGAAAAAGAAATTACACATTAAAACTTCCAAACTATAATAAAAAGTAAAACAATTATTATAATAATATTAATACCTAAAATAATATAATAAACAATATTTAACACTACTATATTAAAGTAAACAAAATGATATACAACAATATTGTTAAAACTGTATATTATGTACCTAAACAAGCAATAAACCCACCTTTAATATTCTGTCCCCCCATATTTTTGTCTTCATGATAATGTTGCACCACAATATTTTTGAAATGCTGTATTGGTCACTCACTGGTAAATCTTGCGATGCTTTAGTTGATGCTGGTCAGAATTTTACGTATCTCATGAAAGAAGTGGCTGGAACAGCAAATGGAACTGACTGGGTGTAGAGTAGAGTACAGACCAGAATCCAACATACAAGTAACAGCCAAATTTGTCTAGGTACAGCCGATGGACTTGATATGTGCACTACACTTGCATTCGACACCCATGAATGACACAATCAAATTGTCAATGGACTTTGACTTTAAGCTACTGCGATTACAGGTGGCTGTAAAAACAACCACCACTTAGTCATAGTTTTGCTATGTACGACAGAGGCAAAAAGAAGCATACCTTATATGTAGTACATTGAAAGTAAGCCACATTGTTTAAAATCATAGAAAGTGAGAAAAGACGATCAAGTGTAAGTTAGTGAGATTTAGCATGATTTTAAGGCTTGTGTCTGAGGGGTTTTTTTCACCTGAAGGGCAGCCTGGAGGTCTAAATGAAGAGCATTACATGGTGCTGTGAGGCCTTGTAAAGCAGGAACCAAGACTGAGTGGGTGCTTGTTGTGGCATCATGTAACCTGCCATATGAGAGGTGGGGCCTAATGTTTATGTGACTGCTTTTTTTAATAGGATGGGGATGCACGAATTGGCAGATCAAAAAATATTTTAAAACAAGCATAGAAAAGTGTTCATAAGCAAAGACTAGACTATAACGAAGTCAAAATTGTATACTTGGAGTACTTTACAAAAGGTATAAAATATCTACTTATAGGGTTGTTTCAATTTAAGTTGTAATTTTTCTCAAATATAGGGGAGTTTCATCTGGAACATTTGTGGATAGTATGCATCCGGAAGCTGTAACGTATACTCATGCCAAGTTAAACATGCACCTGATGTAGTTTTCATGAACCAAGCTCAGTGTTGGCGTAGTGTGTGATTTCTCATAAAAAATAAGTCAACAATCTAAAATAACATATTTTGGATATGTGTGTTCGTCTGAAAACACACATCTCAATTTTCTTTAACCTTTTAAGTGCGGGCGTCGGCCACTGGCCGACGCCCACACTCCCTCCCTGGTGCGGGTCACGACCAGTGGCCGACACCAGGGAGGGGGTTAAAAATCCTCCGGTGCAATGCATCGGAGGATTTTATTTTATTCTTTTCCCCGTAGGAGACGAGAAACAACTTCCGCGTCTCCATCCCGCCCCCCTCCCGTCCCTGACGTCACTGTTTTTCCCCACTGGAGAAGAAGAGAATCAGGTAAACGTTCTCTTCTTCTCCGGTGGGGAAAAAAAGGCCAAAACGGCCTCCCCAGATGCCAGGGAGGCATTGATGGAAAGGGGAGGCTCTCCCCTTTCCATCGATGCCTCCCTGGCACCATTTCCTGGCCATGGATCGCACCATGACTGCGATCCATGGCCAGGAAACGCCCCTAGGCACCAGGGATCTTCTTTGGGGGGGTCGGCCCCCTTGTAAAAGGGCCGCCCTCCCGGGGCATTATTGATTAATCTCAACTGTTTTGGGGGGCGATCGCGCCCCCCACATTTAAAAAAAAAAAAAAAAAAATATGAAAAACAAAATGGCGGGGTCGGCCCTCAGAACACGGGCCGAACCCTGGGGGTAAAAAAAACATCTCGTTTTCGCTGGGGGGGGCGATCGCCCAGGGTAAAAATTGTAAGAAATAATAAAACAAATTGTTGGTGGTCAGCCCTTAGGGTGACCATCTATGGGGACATTTTTTTTTTTTTATACATGTGTGCTTTGCCAAGGGCAAGCACACATGTATGAAAAAAAAAGTTATGTAAAATGTGTGTCTTGTTTTCTCTCTCTCTAAATATATATATATATATATATGCATATATATATATATATACACACACATATATATATATACACACATATATATATGTATATATATATATATATGCATTTTTTTTTCAGGTCGAGCATTGCAGTGCCCATGCGCTGCTTTTCTGACTTGGTGTGTATCTGGTCTTCTAACAACGCCCATCACTACCACTCGTTCGTGGGCTTGCCCTTCAAAAATCCTTTGATTACATTGGTAAATGGTTTACCTTTGTCCCTCCTTGGGGAGGTTTTGTTACCGCCTTGGCCATCGCCCCTGGTACATGGCTAATTGCAATTTTGCTGTTACGTTTAACTGCGAGCGAACTTCTTTTCCTTTTGTGTATCTCTTCACCTGATGCTCATGGTGGCCGTGGCGCTGTGAATCGGCTCTCTTATGTGAAAGGGTTTAACTTTCAATTTTCAATTTATGTGGCAAGAAAAGTTGGGCTAGGAGTTTATAACGCTAATAGCTCTAACTCGAGCAGATGCGAGACCCATTGCATTGTAAATGCTTGTTTTTAATTTGTGTGTTGTTTTCTGGGAGCCACAATTGGCCCCCCAGGGAAACCACACATATACATAAAAGTTATATATATATAATGGCGAACAATTTCACCGCACTCCACGAGGACCGTGATCAAGACTCCTTGGTGAGTCGAAACGCGTTGATGGTTATTGACTGCAATAAAATACACGTTTATTTGTACCTCGTGGAGTGCGGTGAAATTTTTCGGCATTTCATAATTTCGATATTAGTCTTCTCTGTCACTGGGCTTCGGCAGTGGAGTGCGCCGCCCAGCAACCCTTCAACCACTTTGTTTCTAAACATATATATATATATATATTATTATTATATATATATGCAACACAAATTGGTTAAAAGATTGTTGCGCAGCGCACTCCACTGCCGGTGCTCGGTGATGGAGGAGAGCAACCGCAAAAGTATTTTGTGAACAAGAACCTCACCGCACTCCACGAGGTTCAAATTGACATGTTTTATTGCAAGTATAAAAAATGAAAGAAAAGAGGAACTCATTTACTGTGATCAAGACTCCTTGAGAGTCGAAACGCGTACGTGGCTGTTGCTTGCAATAAAAGATGCCAATTTGAACCTCATGGAGTGCGGTGAAATTCTTGTTCACAAAATATATATATATATGCATGCATGCATGTCTTTTCTGTAGTGGCAGTTGCCATAAAGTAGCGCAGATGGTTTATTGTCCTGCTGCAAAGGAGATACATTTATATGTATTTAGCTGAGTGGATTAGTAAAGGCAAGCGTTACCTGTGCTTTAAAACAAATGTTATGCCAGGGGGACTATGGAGATATGAGTGGCACTTTTGCTGGGTAGTACTGAGGGAATTAGAAGAGGAGGTAATGGGAGGCAGAGCACCAAAAATGACTGTTGCACTGGGAGTGTGGTAAGGTGAAGGAATACATTATTTCTTTGTTTTTTTCAGTGTTTTCAGAGAATCTGCAGAATTGGAGAAGAAGCGAAGGTAAGGTGACGACATTTCCTATAGTACACAACAAACATACCCACAAGCAATTTTGTGACTATCTGCCTTCTACGTAGGCTAGTAATTTAGAGGGACAGTTTAGCCAGTAGCAGAGATGGCGTCTCGTTGAATGACTGCTGATCAAGCCCTAACTCGGGTTATGGAGGACAGTTCTGATGTAGGCTCAGAGACTGAGACAGCAGGCACTGAGACAGCATCTGAGGGAGAGGACAATGGGGCAGATTCTGGGAGTGATTTTTCAGTCAGCAGAGTCCCATCCGACGACACCTCTTCCAGTGAGTCTGAAGGAGATCATGACGACATCTGTGCTGTCCCTTCACAAGCACATTCTGTGCAGCGGGACCACATTGGGTTAGCCGAACCCAGAGAGCACGTGCTTGCGGCCGCAAGCACAGAGAGAGTGATCTCTTGGCAGCCCCCCTGTTTAGTTCAGCCCCAAATTCCCCCTTTTCCTGGTGACGCTGGATGTAAAGTCGATACAGCTAACTTTTTGCCAGTTGAATACATCTATCTATTTTTGGATGTTGACTTCCTTCAGAAAGTTGTGCAGCAAACAAATTTGCGTGCAGACCAATTGCTGAGGGAGCGCGGAGGCACTCTAGGGCCCCGTTCTAGGGCACACCAGTGGACTCCCACTTCGCTGGCGGAGTTGAAGATATTTTTGGGCCTTTCGCTCAAAATGGGGTTAGTGCAGAAACCCACCTTGCAGTCCTACTGGACGACTCGCATGGTTTGGGTAACTCCCATCTTTGCACCATACATGAGCAGAGATCGTTTTTTGCTACTGCAGCGCATGCTGCATTTCAATGACAATTCTGCTGCATTGCCCAGGGACCATCCAGATCATGACAGGTTGTTCAAAATTCAGCCTGTCGTGGAACGTTTGTCAGCCAGGTTTCCAGAGATCTATACTCCTGGAAAGAATATAGCAGTCGATGAGTCCTTGATCCTGTACAAAGGACGGCTGCTTTTCAGACAGTACATTGCGAGCAAAAGAGCTTGCTATGGCATAAAGCTGTACATGCTGTGTGAGAGCTCGTCTGGCTATGTGTACAGCTTGAGAGTGTATACAGGGAAGGATTCTACCCTAAACCCTATAGGTTGCCCTCCCGCGTTAGGGGTCACAGCTAAGATTGTATGGGAACTTGTCCAGCCACTTCTTCACAAAGGTTATAACCTTTATGTGGACAATTTCTATACAGGAGTAGAGCTGTTCAGTGAGTTCTACAAAGCTGGCACTGTGGCCTGCGGTACAGTTCGTTGTAACCGCAAAGGATTCCCGCAGGAGCTTGTTTGCAAGAGGCTCCAGAAATCCCAGAGTACTGCATTGCGTTCTAACGAACTGCTCGCAGTCAAGTTCCTAGATAGGCGTGATGTATACGTGCTCACTACAATTCATGATGAGAGCACTTCTCCCATCACGGTTTGGGGTCAGATGGCCGAAGTCCACAAGCCCATCTGTATACTTGATTACAATAAGTACATGGGCGGAGTGGACAAGAACGACCAAGTTCTTCAACCATACAATGCGTGTCGTAAAACTCACACTTGGTACAAGAAACTGTTTACCCACCTGATTCAGATGGCAACATATAATGCGTATATTGTTTACCGTCAGACAACCACAGGAAGACTCATGACTTTCCTTGACTTCCAGTTGTCTGTAATTGAAAGCCTCACTGCTGTTACAGAAGAAGCAGCAGCCTCCACCTCATATGTTCTGGAGGATGTGGCAAGGCTGCAGGATCGACACTTTGCTGATCGCATTCCTAAAACACCCAAAAAGGATCGTCCATATCGTCGCTGTAAAGTGTGCTCGAAGCATGGAAAGCGGCAGGAGAGTCGGTATTACTGTCCCCAGTGTCCATCACAACCAGGCCTCTGTATCCCTACTTGCTTTATGTTGTATCATACTAAAGCAAAGTTCTGGGAAATCGACTGAGGTTGAGCTGCAGTTGGGTAATCCTTTCAGTGGCAGTGCATGGATACCGAACGTCCATGGGACACTCTTCGTTAGGCAAGGAGCCACAGAATTTTACTTCATCATGGACTTCCTTTTGGACTGCTTGTGAGCTAAATCCACCGTCAGAGCGTGGTGGGTGTTCTGTTTAATTAACATGCATTATATTCCGCCTACTGCATATACTAGTGAACAAATCATATGCCACATTGCCACGGAGTACCCTTTCTTCACCAGCATGTCTACCTTACTTTTAACGGTAGATATGCTCTCTCAATTCGAGGAATCACTTTGTATGGCATACTTGGAAACCCCCAACTTGCTTCCACAAACTAGTATAGGTTCACTGGGCAATTATACAGGATTAGCCAGGACTCTGATGAGAACAGAGACATGAATGGGTAAGGAAAGCTTATGGAAGGAGTGCCTTCACAGGGTTATTGCACAGGTAGAAGGCAGATAGTAAAGGTAGTACAGATGTACATCATCTACACCTATGGATTCAAACCCATTGGTGCCATCTCAGCACTGAAGGAGAATGACTTGTATAGGTCAGTGTTTTACCTGCTTTTCACGTTCATCCTCCATCAGAACTTAGTAGATGTTCAGTTTGCTGTATAAGTGCATTATAGTCACATCACTGCACATAATGTTGGCTGGGACATATGCTACTTTCTCATGGACTCCCCTATGTACCAAACACTACCCTTTTTCATAGCCTATGACCTTCTCTTGAGGGAACATCATGAGAAATCCCCAGCATGTCTCCCTTAGTTTCAAAGGTAGATATGCTCTCTCAGTTCGAGGAATCGCTTTGTACGGCATACTCGGACACCCAAATCTTGCTTCCACAAACTGGAAGGAGTTGGATTTAGCACAGAGAGTGCGTTAAAAGCGCATGAAAAACATGTCTTCCTGAGCCTCAGGTGGCTGTCACAGGAGTCATTAGTAAAGGTTTGTTACCCATGCATTTGGTAATGTTGAGGAAGAAGGAGGCAGTTAGCCTATGACCTTCTCTTTAGGTAACATCATGAGAAATCCCCAGCATGCCCCCTTAGTTTCAAAGGTAGATATGCTCACTCAGTTCAAGGAATTGCTTTGTACGGTATACTCGGACACCCCCAACTGGCATCCACAAACTAGAAGGAGTTGGATTTAGCACAGAGAGTGCGTTAAAGGCACATGAAAAACATGTCTTCCTGAGCCTCAGGTGGCTGTCACAGGAGTCATTAGTAAAGGTTCGTTACACATGCATTTGGTAATGTTAAGGAAGAAGGAGGCAGTTACTTGACAGGTGGTAAAATGTAGTCAAACTTATTCCGTTCTGTGGCGTGTGAATGTGATAGGCCCTTGTCTGGCAGCGGTAAGTTAATGTGGGTGCAGTGATTGGTTGGATTAGGCCCGTGGCTGGCGATATGAAAGGGTTGTTTGTTGTGCGTGAATGGCGTGTGAATGGACCATAAAGAGGTTGGTGCCTGGACGCGGCTTTATGGCCCACCTTCAGAAGGCTTGGTTTCAATATTCAGATACTTTGATAAGTAATCATGCTTTGAAACCATAATTTCTGGAGGTGCTAAAACAACCAGTGTGAGTGGTGGGTTAACTTTAACAAACTAGTACGAGGGGAGTCCAAGGGTGCAGGACTTGCGTGGCTCTCACCAGTTTTCCTTCACCCAGAATCCCCTTGAAATCACAAAATGTGCTTAAAAAACACATTTTCCTTGCATTCCAATGAGCAGAAGTCCAGGGATCTGCAGGGAGCCATTAAAATTACCTACCACAAAACTGCCTCGTTTTTTAAGACAGTCACCTAACTAAGTATTTGGTCCTGGGCTCGGCAGCCATGTAGGGAAACCTACCAAACGCAGACATTTCTGAAAACTAGACACCCAAGGCAGCCCACGTAAATGTGGTGTGTTTGGATTTAACAAAGTTTTCTTACCCAGAATACCCTGCAAAAGTGAAACGTTGATTAAAACCACTATTTTTCCTTTCATTTTTATCACAGAAACAACAGGAATATGCAGGGATCCTCAAAATTCCACCACCCAGTGTTTCCCCACTTGTCCTGATAAAAACACAACCCTGCTTGTGTGCCTGCGCCTAGTGCCTGCTTCAGGAATGAATCACTCAAGGGTTAACAGTAGCCCTCATGCAAGGACTACCATTGACCCTTGTGTGATCCATTCCTATCGCGGGCGCTAGGCCTACCCACACAAGTGAGGTATCATTTTTATTGGGAGACTTGGGGGAACGCTGGTTGGAAGGACATTTGTGGCTCCTCTCAGATTCCAGAACTTTCTGTCACCGAAATGTGAGGAAAATGTGTTTTTTTAGCCACATTTTGAGGTTTGCAAAGGATTCTGGGTAACAGAACCTGGTCAGAGCCCCACAAGTCACCCCATCTTGGATTCCCCTAGGTCTCTAGTTTTCAAAAATGCACAGGTTTGATAGGTTTTCCTAGGTGCCGGCTGAGCTAGAGGCCAAAATCTACAGGTAGGAACTTTGCAAAAAACAGCTCTGTTTTCTGTCAAAAAATGGGATGTGTCCACATTGGGTTTTGGGGCATTTCCTGTAGCGGGCGCTAGGCCTACCCACACAAGTGAGGTACCATTTTTATCGGGACACTTGGGGGAACGCTGGGTGGAAGGAAATTTGTGGCTCCTCTCAAATTCCAGAACTTTCTGTCACCGAAATGTGAGGAAAATGTGGTTTTTTTATCCACTTTTTGAGGTTTGCAAAGGATTCTGGGCAACAGAACCTGGTCAGAGCCCCACAAGTCATCCCATCTTGGATTCCCCTAGGTCTCTAGTTTTCAAAAATGCACAGGTTTGGTAGGTTTCCCTAGGTGCCGGCTGAGCTAGAGGCCAAAATCTACAGGTAGGCACTTTGCAAAAAACAGCTCTGTTTTCTGTCAAAAAAATGGGATGTGTCCACGTTGTGTTTTGGGGCATTTCCTGTCGCGGGCGCTAGGCCTACCCACACAAGAGAGGTATCATTTTTATCGAGAGACTTGGGGGAACGCTGGGTGGAAGGAAATTTGTGGCTCCTCTCAGATTCCAGAACTTTCTGTCACCGAAATGTGAGGAAAACGTGTTTTTTTAGCCACTTTTTGAGGTTTGCAAAGGATTCTGGGTAACAGAACCTGGTCAGAGCCCCACAAGTCACCCCATCTTGGATTCCCCTAGGTCTCTAGTTTTAAAAAATGCACAGGTTTAGTAGGTTTCCCTAGGTGCCGGCTGAGCTAGAGGCCAAAACCTACAGGTAGGCACTTTGCAAAAAACAGCTCTGTTTTCTGTCAAAAAATGGGATGTGTCCACGTTGTGTTTTGGGGCATTTCCTGTCACGGGCGCTAGGCCTACCAACACAAGTGAGGTATCATTTTTATCGGGAGACTTGGGGGAACATAGAATAGCAAAACAAGTGTTATTGCCCCTTATCTTTCTCTGCATTTTTTCCTTCCAAATATAAGAGAGTGTGTAAAAAAGACGTCTATTTGAGAAATACCCTGCAATTCACATGCTAGTATGGGCACCCCGGAATTCAGAGATGTGCAAATAACCACTGCTCCTCAAAACCTTATCTTGAGCCCATTTTGGAAATGCAAAGGTTTTCTTCATACCTATTTTTCACTCTTCATATTTCAGCAAATGAATTGCTGTATACCCAGTGTAGAATGAAAACCAACTGCAAGGTGCAGCTCATTTATTGGCTCTGGGTACCTAGCGTTATTGATGAACCTACACGCCCTATATATCCCCGCAACCAGAAGAGTCCAGCAGACATAACGGTATATTGCTTTAAAAAATCTGACATCGCAGGAAAAGGTTACAGAGTAAAACATGAAGAAAAATGGCTGTTGTTTTCAGTTCAATTTCAATATTTTTTTATTTCAGCTGTTATTTTCTGTAGAAAAACCTTGTAGTATCTACACAAATGACCCCTTGCTGAATTCAGAATTTTATCTACTTTTCAGAAATGTTTAGCTTTCCGGGATCCAGCATTGGTTTCACACCCATTCCTGTCACTAACTGGAAGGAAGCTGAAAGCACCAAAAATAGTAAAAATGGGGTATGTCCCAGTAAAATGCCAAATTTGTGTTGAAAAATAAAAATGTGGTTTTCTGATTCATCTGCCCGTTCCTGAAAGGTGGGAAGATGGTGATTTTAGCACCAGAAACCCTTTGTTAATGCCATTGTCAGGGAAAAAAACACAGGCCTTCTTCGGCAGCCCTTTTTTCCCATTTGTTTTGGAAAAAACGAATTTTTCACTGTATTTTGGCTAATTTCTTGGTCTCCTCCAGGGGAAACCACAAACTCTGGGTACCATTAGAATCCCTACTATGTTGGAAAAAAAGGACGCAAATTTGGCATGGATAGCTTATGTGGACAAAAAGTTATGAAAGCCTAAGCGCCAACTACCCCAAATAGCCAAAAAAGGGCTCAGCACTGGGGGGGGGGAAACGGCCCAGCAGCTAAGGGGTTAATAATTTGAAAACAATTGTTAGAGAGCAAACATTATTAATAAAATATGAGTAAACAAATCCTATAAATGTAGTGTACTAAAAGGCCTAATTAGAGAAAATCATTTTAGAAATGTATAATGTGCATGTTTAAATGTTGACATTGTGTCCATCACCTTGAGTTCTATGTGAAACAATAAATAATGCTGAAAACATATTTTGATGAATCATAACTATTTGTACTGCCAAAAGGTAACTAATATTGATGGAGAAAACTAATGATTTGAAATATTACTGATTGATTAAATAATGTACTAAATATGTTTTGAGATATGTACTGTTAATAATCATGAAAATTAATTAAGACTTGTATGGATTAATTATTGAAATGGTCTTATTCTTCATGTATTAACGTAAGTAAAAAGGCTTAAGCTTTAGGGCCTGATTAGGAGTTTGGAGGACTGGATGATCCATCCACCGAACTTCTGACAGGGATGTTGCTGCCAAGCCGAGCCGTTGCTGTCCCCGCCGAGCCCATTATGAATTTCCTGCTAGTCTGATGGGCTGAAACCTTTCCCAGCAGGGAAGTGGCACCAGCATTGTCGAAATCGAGCTGGCGGCAATGCTGCCTCTCGAAGGGGGCACCAGCACCCTTGCCATGCTCACTGTCTGTACAACAGACAGTGAGCGTTGTGGGGGTGCTGGGCAGGGAGTTCCCTGCACTGTCCATGCCAAATCCATGGGCAGTGCAGGGGCCCCCTTGTGGTCCCCTTCACCTGTTCTCTGCCAGCCTTTTCATGGACTGCCATGAAAAGGCTGGTGGAGAAACATGTCGTAATCAGCAGGGCGACGCTGCATGCAGCGCCACCCTGGCTGATTGTGACCTGAACCCGCTGGCAACCCGTCGGGATCACTGATCCCAGCGGAGACGGCAGTACCCTAGCAGACTAACCGCTAGGGTCATATTGTGGTGGTCGAACCACCACAGCAGTGTGGTCCTGAGCGTCACCGTGAGTCTGGCGGTCTAACGATCGCCAGATTCATAATTAGGCCCTTATTATTTTTCCACAGTACAGTGTTGAGATATTTTGCTGACTTCAGTGAAATTCTTTTGCAAACTTTGTCTATTAGCTTTTCCATTGAAAGCTCACAGTGGAAATCTACTGTGTTTTCACTCTGTTTATTCTGTACTTCCTTGTGGCAACTACTGAAAGTTTTAACAGTGGGCCTTAGTTTCTGGTAGGAGGTAACACTAGTAAAATGTAATGTTCTGTGCTGTGTTTTCTACAATGTTAATATTCTGCGGAAACTGTCATCCGGAGAAGAGTATCAACATGGGCCTATCTCATGGAAATATGAAGAAAGCTACAAAATGCTGAAAGAATTAAATTCAATTGGTGACTCACTGTCACACCTCATAGTCTTATTCAATAGTAGTTTAGCTAGCAACTTTTGGGACTTTAATTAATCAAATTCAAGATGATGTGATTCAGTTTCTGTGATGCTCTGTTCTGTTTAGTGTTTGTTCAAATCTAAAGATGACTTACATGCTCATAATTCTAACAGCTCAGATACCTTAGGCCCAACTTTACTGAACTGCTGCCCCTTCATGTTCCTGGTGCAGATCGCTGAAGACCTGCTGCTCCTGTGCTCTGCTGATAGACTCTGCTAGCTGTTGTCACTTTTGGAAGAGGTATAACCAAATGTGCATTTGTTTTTCTTTTGCAGGTTTCATTTAAACATCTAATCAAATTTTTGATAGCGTCATAGTTCAAATGTTTTCCAATTTAATTTTTGTCTTATTTTTAATTTTTGTATGTGACAAAGTCCAGTCCGACGCATGCTTTCAGAATTAGAATGTGATAGCAAGAATTTCCAATCCTATTACTAAATTGAATGTATTAACTGATTATGACTGATTCAACTGCACACTTAATAAAATCTGTTGTTATTCTGTATAATTCTTTTGAAGTGTTTAATGGTGATTGCGCTTATCAGACTAAGGTCCTCATTATGAGTTTAACAGACGGGAGAGCCTGTTCGTAAAACTCCTGACAGACTGTAGAGGGCTGTAGAGGAGCTTCCAGCTAGACCGGTGGGTGTAAAGCTCGGTTTCTACCCGCCAGCCTAGCAGGAAACAGGCTACAACATTGTTTCCGGCTCGTAATCGATCCAATGGCAATGTTGTAGCCTGCAGGGTGCACCTGCAAGGCAGACAGTAAACATTGCGACGGTGCTGAGCAGGGGACCCCTGCAATGTCCGTGTCTAGACGAAACTAGAGAAACTGCCATGAAAAGGCTGGCGGATAACAAGGTCGTAATCGGCAGGGCAGCGATGCATGCAGCGATGCCCTGATGGATTACGACCTCCGCCACTGCCAGGCTGTCAGGATCATGGATCCCAGTGGTGCTGGCAGAAACCTGGCTGCCTGATTGCCAGGGTCTTTATGTGGCGGTCAGACCGCCTCAGCAGCGACCAGCCTTGTAATAATTCTTCAGACATTTTTGGACAGCCTGCAATGTTTCTGTATTGTTATCATCTGGTTTTGCATATTATTTACGTGACTTTAGCATTGTTATTACAAGGACAAGAAATATTGAGACTTTACTAAATTGGTGTGGTGATTCATGGCTATATAGGTCATGGTGTTCGGAAAATACTGACTCTGTATTGCACATTGTTGTTGTTTATGGCTATTGGTTTTTATTGTTTGATTTGATGATCTTATAACGCTTGAGTCAAAAGATATGAGTCGACTTCGAGGGTAGTAGATGTCACTGCCCTATTACATGTCACCTACGCCTAATTTAGAAGGTCACACGCCCACACGTTAAAAGGCTTTTTGCAACTTTAAAACAAAGCTGTGCTTTTTCAAGGTCAATTAGTCAACAACATTAGGAAATTATTAAGGATTTTGTGATTTTTCTCTCATTTTTCGGGAAAACAAATGTCAGTTGAAATAGTTGTTCCATCCCTTGGCTCGTAGAGCCCTATTTCATTTCTAATCCTGATGCCCTGTGACCTGTGAGACCAAGGGTAGTAAGAACATTTCAGTTGCTACTTTGACTATCCCTAATTGACAATCACGAGTAGTCTGGGCTACTGATTCCAGAGTTTTCAAAATGTTGGTGCTGTTTTATAGAAGTTTAAACTGTTTATTTTCCCTTTCTGGACTATAATGGGGTGAAATAACTAGACCTAACTATCAGACTGCATGCACCTAAATAGTTGAAATTTCACAGGTCTCATAAGCGTAGTCTTATCTCTTGGTCACCGTAATTTCAGAGGAGCCTTCCAGTAAATGATGTTATAGTCCATCTCAAAACCGCAGCTGAGACCATCAAACAAAGCAGCATTCTAGAATGCTTTTATTGATGATGGTTAGAGATGCAGGACTAGGTAAAGGGAAATGTGTTTTAACTGTGTTTTTCTTCTCTACAATGAGTAACCGCTTTGAATTTTTACAGGCCATTTTAGAGAAGTACGTTTTTTTCACTCACTTTTGACTTCAATGGGAGTTTGGACTAACTCGAAAGCTAATGTCAAAAACGAACATGCAATTTGAAATTTCTCAGGGAACGTTGGTTTCTTCTGATATTAAAATGAACCTCACTCTTTTGTGCCTGCACGACAAAGTGACAGCTTTGAAACAGAAAGGACCAAACTTGTATTGTGTCCTACCCAGTTGGATACTCAAATAGATTTTACTGTAAATTATTTAATTATGAATTATGTAGTTACACTGGCAAAGGACCTACATTTCTAAGACGTAGTATACTTATGTAACCAACTTCTTCAAGCAAATTTATGAATTTAATAAAAATATGAATTACCATCCGATTCAGAAATGAAAAAATAGAAGCACAAATTTATAGGGAATGTATACCTTGCAGAGGTTTTCAAATTGATAAATGATATTTGGTTGTGCTAAATAAATTCCATCCTTCTAAGATTGCATTCACACATTGCATACGTAAAGAAGCGGGCGTACTTGTGCAAAGGTTCTAATGAGGCAAGAGTATTGTTTTTACATCTGCGCCCCTTTTGCCATCAGACTTTGACTTTATTTTAAACGATTTAAAGGTGACATCGCCATACGTAAACCAAAGCACAATTAAAAAAGCAAGCAAAGGCGAGTACTTGGAACAGCTGCAGTATCTGTGTCATCGACAAGACAGTGCGGGCAACTGAACATGTGTGCGTCCCACGAAAGCATTAAAACAGGAAGTGAAGCCAAGAGAGCCATTAACTCCAACCCGTGCAAAAAAGTAACTCGATCCCGTCCGAAGCAGAAACTATACACGTGTTTGGCTTCCTTCAGATTTGGGTAGGAATTAATGTGCTTCTGTGTGTATTTTAAAATAAGACACATAACAACAGTAATGTATTTACTTTTTTCTCTAAAGCGTCATTCAGGCACAACCGCTCAGCAACGCTAAAATCAACGTATCCACTATAAGAAGTGAAACAGGAGGGTACGGTCCATCTTTAGAATATTAAATCAACAAAAGGCGCCGAATAGCAGACAAAATAAATCAAAGCAGAAGTCTCTCAAGAAAGGAAATGCACACAGCCGCCTCATATTTCAGACTTGGCCACACTTCTGATGGTTCTAATGAACAAGTAGAGTGCTGACATTCTCTCGGGGTGACAGAACAGAGTGAGGCACCCGGGGGCTCTTAGTAGGGCCTGGGAGCTGTGGAATCCAGGCATTTCCTATGGAGCGCCAGCAGCAGGAAGCTGTGTAAAACTGCTGTTCATAAATCTGAGGGAGAGTACATCAGATGTGACTATACACCAGTCAAATGGTGTAGGTCTAGAATTGGTTTCAGGTAAATCGGTTAAGTGACTTCATCATTACATTTGCTCTCGAATAAATCAGAAAACGAATATTTACTATATGCAAAATGCATTACCAAAGATACTTTGAAATAACATGTACTAGATCAAAAAGAGTAAAAGACCGTGTCTCTCGATGGCTATTTTACAGAACATAACCATATGGCTTCAAGGTTCGAACTTGGAATGAAAATCAGCCTTGGCAAAAATGTTCGTCTAGTCCCATATGTCACGGTGCAAATGAGTGTAAGGAGCAAACTCGTCCATATCTAGAAAGGTTCCGAGAGCTTGTGCCCCCAAAAAGTTCATTTTAAGGAAGACCTTTTTAAATAAATTGACTAAAACGCCATAAAATGTAGATGCATTCCTCAAAGGGAAACTAATGACATGTTCTAATACTTCATGGACTCCCAGAGTACCAGGAGGCAATATACCTCCAAAGCAGAAATCGGTGCTCAATTATGAATGGGACTGCTTCCAATGTCATGGGAGAGGTCAGGGTTCCAGGAGTGCTGGCCAGCGTGGTGCAGTTTACCCATTATTCACACTCATGCTGCATGCATTGTCTCATATATTATTAGATCTATCTTTTAGGGTAGAGTTTCAATGCCAGTGTCTTCATTATCCTACTATGAAACCAACATACTGTCATACTTTATAAATCAAATTCTCAGTGTACGTACAGTGCCACTGATATTGAGGCATCCTTGCTCTGATTTGTGCAGTACCCCTGGCAATTAAGGATAATTCAAATTGCTAGTTCAGTACAATACTACTACTGTAACAGAATCCACATCACACACATATTTCCTCTGCTGTTGTCCTTAAAAACCAAATACCCACATTACGTAAAGTTAATTTTAGAGGAAATACAATTAGAGCTCCCACCTTTGTCTCTTCTATTCTACTCATCCTCCTTCTCAGATATGGAGGCTCTTGCAAGGGCTGTCCTCCCACAGCTGTTCAATTGCCAGCTTAGCACACTGACATGGAGAAATATAGAAGACAATCCTTCCTTCTTCCACTATGGGACCCAAGGTGGGTGTTCCACTCCAGCCTCCCACACCTTCACCAGTCACCAGCACAATAAACCTTCTGCATGCAAGTGCACATAGATGTGCAGTATTTTGTACAGGAACAAGGGTTCCTTAGATAAAAGGACTATAGATTTAAATACCACTTAGAATCACAATGAAGTCTATGGAAAACATGCAATAAACCAGTATATTTATTCCAAAGAAAGTAAGAAAACAGTGTAGTGGGAAAACAAAATCGTCTTGGAAACCATAAATCATAATTGCTCAGGCATACCCCATGTGACAGAAAACACAGTTAAAGTCACAAAACATACGTGTGCAGTGGCATCATTTCACAGGTTGCCTGTTGATCGAGCGTGGATGAACAAGCTACTTGTAACATGATGCTGCTTGGAGATAAGATAGCAGTTTGGCCTGTCATCTTGGGGCGAGCAATCACAGTAAGCTTCAGCAAGATTGGGACCATAAGGACTTTCAGGCATGGTCTAGGTTGCCCATCCAGCTCTGAACTCACCTCCATAATCTGCATCCCACAGGGAAAAAGTCAGTGTGAAGAATGCAGTCCAACCCTGCTGCTATAGCAGTCAAAAATGAGCTCTGTTTTTTTTTTTAATGAATTTATCTAGAGCAGACAAAGCCTGAAATTGAGTGTAGCGGGGTGGGGGTGGAGCCTTCCTAGAACAGGGTTCTCATGTATTGGATATTGCTTGCTTGATACAACAGCAATGAAAGGCAACAGGGCAACTTCTGATCGGATGAAGCTGAGGCACTACATGTATGTTCCTGATGGTGTAATGAGTGACATTAAGGAGTATTAGCTAGCTGCTGCAGCAGCAACCTACTAAGGCTGTAGCGGGTTCATCCATGCCCATATTTGTTGTGAAGGCCTGAATCTCACACTAGAGTCTATAAGAAGCAGGATGATTATTCTGCAATCATACTGCAAAGGTATAATAGAGAACTTAATTTGCTAGAGACAGTGGCTTTGAACACAGTGATGAACATAAGAATGGATGAAGGTGTCCCACTTGTAAGAGGTATGCCACACTGCTTTCTAAATTTAAAATAACCCCAGTTGGAGTGATATTTGTCCCGAGGGACAGACACTAGACTTTACATTACCTTTAATTCCCTCATGTGTCACTTATTTTGTTTATGGATTATGGCTTTAACTGACCATGGAAGTAGAATGGTTTTACAGAGGTTCTCATCTTCCGTAGAGAAATTGCTAACTACCTCGCTCTGCTATTGAACCTCGGAATACATGAGAAGAAGAAACCAGGTAAGAAGAAGTTCCATGCCCAGAATTTAATCACCAAAGACATAATGGCATTTCCCACTCATGGGAAAGGTGAATACTTAGGCTTTTACAAGCTGATTGAAAGCTCTTTGGTTTTACAGATGTTGGCATGGAAGGCGCAATATTCAACGTTTAGAGAAAGAGTGTGGCATTTGTTAAAACGAGGGAGAGGCACAATAAAAAGGACAAAGAAATGGTGTGCTTTCAAAGACGTTCCCATGATCCTTGCAAACAGACACACAGCAGACCCACAGGAGGAGAGACTTTGCAAGTGCTTAAAGAAAACAGGAAAGAACTGAGTCAAATCACTAAAGAGGTAGTCAGAAAACCTGGCGGTCTCTATGAGCAATATGCAAAGAGTAGGAACTGCAACCATTGGTTATATTAGAGGAAGAAACAAGCTATATTTCTTCAGACCATTAAAGGCAATGATAAGGGACAGCGGTAGACAAAGAGACTGATATTGTGAAGGCACTTAGAATGACTACACTCATTTTATCCAATAAAAGTGTCCATTCAAACACTGAACTTTGTGAATTTGTCAGGGATATAGCCCTCAAGAGCCTAGGCTACAAGGTCGGGAAAAAGGTGCACCTAGACCTTACTGCAGAGAACATAAAAGCACCAGTGCAGCAGACAAACAGAGGACAGACTTCTGGGCTCAATGTTCTCCCAGCTTAATTCTTTAGAAGAACAGGAAGGTAAATTTGCCCCACATGCTCAGCATGTTTATAGACTAACTAGTCTTACACTATCAGGTGATTTACGGTTGATCAGTTATTATTGCCATAGTCATCCTGAAACCAAGTTAATTTATGGATGAATATACTTCATTAAGACTAGTCTAATCGATTACCACAAACAATAAGTTTCTGGCCAAGGTACTTGCCAAAAGGTTATTTCATTTAGTGACTAAATTAGTAAACACAGATCAGTGTAGCTTCATGTCTAGCAAATCACCAAGATGTAGGCCATCATTATGAACATGGCGGTCCGTTCCTCTCCACCGGCGGTGGCGGTAGAAACCGCCAACAGAGGAACGGTCCGGACTGCCAAATAATGATCCAAATGAAACACACGCATCCCGCGAACCACCCACTGCCAGGAGAGGAGTGGCGACGACGACGGCAGAGTCCACCCACAGGCCATCGGAAAGGCCCAACCCGCCCATCACATTATGAACCACCATTCCGCCGCCAGATCCGGGGCGGGAACCACCGCCACACAAAGCCAGGCGGAAATGAACCAAGTATAAGGAACCACGCACCGGAGTCCCACAGAACGCGCTACGGCAGCCATGGATAGAGAGCTGCAGATCATGCCAGCCCTGCTCCTTGCCATATACCTCACCGACCGAGACCGCCGACGAAGATGACGACGGTAAGTACCGCAACCTACTAAACAAGGGAGGAATGGGCACAGTGACATACCCACCCACTTCACCCACCCTGCAATGACCCCCCAACCCTTCACAGCACTACAAGTCATACACCCCACAGCAAGAGGTACTTACCCGACACAAGCCTAATCCAACTTGACCATAGTACATACAAAAGCCCCACACCCATAAAAAATGAAACAAATGACCAGGGTTTAACGGCGTGCAGCCCAAACACAGGCCACACAGAAACTTTAATCACAAGCTCACAGAGCCAAACAGTCCAAACAGGGCTAATGGCCAGTCCGTATATTGACAATTGTCATGGGCCACAACGGGCCCAACCTGACTCCCACAAGTGCTTGGTACTCCACATAATGGGTCATCATATGGGCATCCAGGCACCTCATGGAAGGGGGGCAGGGGGTGGGGATTTTTTTGGTGGGGTTGGGCCTTTGACTTTCTTTGGGAAGGTGGAGGGGGGGTGGACTTCTCCTTTGAAGGGGGTGGGGGCTGTTTGGCTCAGGTGGAGCTGGATGGCCTAGGCTCTGTCCGGGCCTTTTTCTTATCTGGGGAAGGGGCACGGGAATGTGAAGGGCAGACAGGGGTGGGCTGTGATGTGGAAGGAGCGGAAAAGGCAAGGAGGTGAGCACGTTTGGTGATAAGACGGGGTGGGCCAGTGGGTTGGAAGAGGTCAGCACAGGAGAGGAAACGTTTCTTTGGAGCAATTGGGTAGGCGTGGATGAGGGCGTGGGAGTGGAGGCAGAGGGAGTGAATGTATGTAGTGTAGTGGTGCATGTTGTGGGTGCAGGTGACTGCTCAGTATGCTGTGGTGTGGTGGATGTCTGATGAGTGGGTGTCTTTGTGCGCTTATGTGTCTTGGGAGGTGGGGGGGTGGACACAGTGGGAGAAGACAGACAGCTAGTGTGGGTGTATGTTGTGTGGGTATCTGCAAGTCTGGTGAGTGTGCTGCATGTGTCAACTACAGTAGAGGTGGTGAGTGCAGGTGTGGTGTATGGGGTGCATGTATGGCTGTCTGCTATTGTGGTGAGTGCAGGAAGAGGAGCAGTAACAGTGAGTGAAGGTGCAGTGCATGAGGGTGTAGATGTAAAGGGGACAGACAGAGAGGCGGAAGAGGTGGGCACAATGGGGGAAGTGGACGTTGTCGTGTGTGCAGGTGTCTGTTGGCTGTGTGAATGCTTGTGGTGGGATGTGTGGTGCTTGTGTTTTGAAGTGTGCTTCTTGTGTGTTGATGTGCTTGTCAGCGTGTCTGAATGTGTGCTTTGGACGGGTGAAGGGAGTGGGGTGCTGAAAGGGGTAGAGGAGGTTAGAGGGGGGACGGAATGGCCAGGGAAACTGGCTGCAGTCCAAGAGGAGGACAGAGCCTGAAAAGATCTCTGTAGGGCAGACACAGCACCGTGAATGCTATCCAGATAGGTATTTGTCTGCTGCACCTCTGATGCTAGCCCCTGGATGGCATTGATGATGGTTGTCTGCCCTACAGAGATGGTTCTCAGGAGGTCAATAGCCTCCTCTGTGAGGGCAGCAGCTCTGACTGGGGCAGGGCAGGAGGTGCCTGGGGTGAAGGAGACACCCACCTTTCTGGGTGGGCGGGCACGGGCAACTCGGTGGGGAGCAGAAGGGAAGGCGGTGATGGAATGGGGGTGGTGGAAGATGTAACGGTAGTGTTGTGTGCACTAGGGTCCGCCACCGCCGGGGGGCCCCCATCGGAGGAGGTCTCAGAGTCACTACTTCCTGTGGTAGTAGCCTCCCCCATGGAAGTCCCCGCGCCCTCCCACCCACTGGTCCCCTGGGCGTCGGTTGTCTCTGCCTTGGAGGATCCGTGGGCCGCTGCCTCCCCAAGTGCCGGTGCCTCAGCTCCCTCGCCTGATGTTGATGCTGTACCAAACCAACACATTATAACAGGGATGGGGAGACAAAACAGGAGAGACACTTGTAAATAGCTGAATGCAGGTACATAATGGCCAGACATACACCCACACAGAAAACACACCCAACAGGCAGCACCGTTCACTATGCCCATGGCCATGCCCCTGACTACTGACCAGAATACTGCTCTACACCCATCCCCTGAAATGCCTACGGAGCAGAAGTAGGTGAAACCTGACAGAGACACCCCCACACCCTTTGGGGAACATACAGTAGATGGACACCAGTCAAATTCCCTGCCTCTAAGCAGCAAGAGCCCTATTGCACACCCAGACATCCTTCCAGACTGAACTATGGTCAATGAGTACTCACCCCCTTGTGACTGCTGTGCAGCCTTCAAGAGCCCATCCAGGTCTGGGTACGTCACCGCCAAGATCTGTTGCATGAGCGGGGTCAGTGCCCGATGGGCACCCCTTCCACGTTGGGAGGACTTCCCCAGCTGGGCTTCACTGATCTTTTCGCGCCCAGCGCCGCAGGTCCTCCCACTTCTTTTTACAGTGGGTGCTCCGCCGATTGTAGACCCTCAATGTCCGTACCTCCTTGGCGATTGCATGCCAATGTGCCCTCCTCTGGTGGGCGCTGAGCTAAAAGGGTGACACAGAAATGGAACACAGAGGTCAGGCACTTGCACAATAGGAACAGCTGACATAATCACTTGCAGACTCACACGTGCAACTATTCAGGACCTTTGTGCATTACTGAATCCTACACTAACTCTGGGAAATCATAATCAGCATTCCATTCCAACTGAAGTGCAGGGGCTCTCAGCACTCCATTTCCTGGCCACTGGCTCATTTTTAGTGACAGTGGGCATGGGTGCTGGTTTTTCACAGCCAATGTTCAGCCAGGTACTGACAAGACTTCTGAATGCATTTGTACAACATCTGCAATCCTATGTGAGGTTTCCCCAAAGTACTGACCTCCCTGCCATCAAGTCTGACTTCTATGCCTTTTCCAACATTCCCCATGTCATAGGTGCCATCGATGGCACACACATAGCTATCATCCCCCAAGAGTGAGTGAACAGGTGTACAGAAACAGGAGGAACTTTCACTCCATGAACATCCAATTGGTATGTACTGCAGAACAGTACATTTCCCGTGTGAATGCCATATTTCCAGGTTCAGTCCATGATTCATTTGTGTTGAGGAACAGTAGTGTGCCACAGAAGATGGAACAACTACAAGAGGACAGAGGGTGGATCATAGGTAAGTTTGCTTGTCACTAACTGACACATTGCAGAAAACCAGCCTGTCTGACTAAGGGACATAACAAGGACGAGTCTGTATTGCACCATTTTGTAGATGTCCTGGATATCCAAACTTGCGTTGGCTCCTGACACCAGTGAGGAATCCCGAATCCCAGGACGGATGCAGAGAGGAATTACAATGAGGCCCATGGACGTACTAGGAGGGTAATAAAGCGAACTATAGGTCTCCTGAAGGCTAGATTACAGTGTCTACTTATATCTGGGGGTTCCCTGGCCTATGGGCCTGATAAGGTGTGTAGAATAGTGGTGGCCTGCTGCATGCTGCACAACGTGGCAGTGAGACATTCTATCCCCCTCTTGGAGGTGGAGGGTGCTATCTGTCCTGATCAGCTACCTCAGAGAGGTGAGGAGAGTGACGGTGAGGATGAGGAAGGGGAAGATGTAAATTCCAGGAACCAACTGATACAACGCTACTTCCAAGAACTGTGTGGAACTTAAGCCTGTCATTGGGGTTCGTGACTAACACTGTCAGTGTGCTCTGTCATATGGGGGGGGTTGGTCATGATAGGTGATACATGGCCCACTTCTGCATGGTACTGAATGAAAATATATGCATTCCCTCCTTGCCACCATTTGGGCACACAGGACTACCATCATGCACAGAATTGACAATAAAGTTGTTCTCTGCCAGTTGCATCCATACTCCACTTTGTTCACAATTTAAGACAGGGGACAGTGTTACAGGTGTGAAATGTGTTTTATTGGTAGAAGTGAGTGAATTGTGCTATTTACAGTGATGGGAGTCATAAGGGTGTGGGGTCCTCAAAACCAACATGGTGGCAGCCTAGTTGGTAGTATGGATGGGTCCATTTTGTCGAACAGTACTTCTAATTGCCCTCAGCTAAGTGTTGTTGGGGAATGGGTGGGATGGTTGCATTGGATTTGTAGCAGAGTCAATTGTTGGAGGGGGGCTTGTTCTTAGCTGGGTTTCCAGAACCATATCGTGGCCTGAGAGTATGTTTGGGCGCCTTCTGTGGAGCTTCTTGGGGTGACATGGTTGGCCCTTGGGTTTACTGGGAGGGTAGTTCCTGGGATGTTTCTGCTGCTTGGGTCATCTGATGCTGGTTGTCCAGGGCTGTTGTGGGGGCCTCTTGTCCGTTGTGGGTGTCAGACTGGTTTTTGACCAACTGCAGCAGTGCTCCTGCTATGGTGGCCATTGTGGCATTGTGCTCTTTCCACTGCTCCATGGCCTGTTGGTGTTGTTCCTGTTGCATCCTCTAACTTTGCTCCAAGGTGGACACAATCTGTGGTATGTTGGTAGGCCCCCAGTACCTCTGAAATAACGTCCTGGGTTGCTGCATCCATCCTGTGGCCTCCTCCCTGGCCCACTAAGACCCTTGCACTTGCACTAGCCCCCTGTGCCTGTGTCCCCTGCACAGGTCTGGCAGTACCACTTTTACTGGGGCCCTCTCCTTACTGCATGTTGGGAGTGGGTGACAGTGGCCTCTGTACCTGTGTTCCACCAGTCTGTGCCCTGGGTACACTGGTGTGGGTACGCCTGCCCTGGGCTGCTGGTCTTGACTGGGTGGTAGGGGTGACAATGGTTTCCTGGGTGGGGCTGCTGCATGGTGAGAGTCCAGGACTGTGTGAGGGGCCTGTCTGCTCATCAGTGTCCAGGGATCCTTCACTAGTGTCTTGTGAGGGCAGTGGTTCTCCTTGTCCCGTCCGTTAGGGTTGCATGGGTGGTGGTGCCTGTTGGGGGACATAGACATGTCTGCTACATATGCATAAATGTTTGAGGTGTACAGGACTGGGCTATTTTGTGCTGGTGTTACTTTCAGTGGCCTTCCAGGGTGCCTTTGTGAGGTTGACATTGCATTTAGCACCAGTGTGGGTTTGCATTGTGTGGGGGGGATTGTTTCATTGTGGGTACATGCAGGGGTGGGTGGCTGTGCACAGTGAGAGTGATGTGGGCCTGTTAGTGGGTTTTAGGTCATGCAGGGGGGTAGATGTAGTGGGTAATGGCTGGGTGGGGTGTAGGTCCAGGTGGGTGTGGGTGGGGTGGGGTGGGGTGGTGCATGCATTGCAGTTGTGGTGGATATGGGGTAATTGTAGATGACTTACTTGAGTCCATTCCTCCAGTGAGTCCTGTAAGTCCCTCTGGGTGCAGGATGGCCAGTACCTTTTCCTTCCAGTCAGTGTAGTCGGGTGGTGTTGGTGGCGGTCCTCCCCCAGTCTTCTGCACTGCGATGTGGTGCCTGGATGCCATGCCCGGTCCTTTCCCCACAGGTCGTTCCATCTCTTCTGGATGTCGTCCCTGGTGCGTGGATGGTGTCCCACTGCATTCACCCTGTTCTCAATGGTCTGCCACAGCTCCAATTTCCGTGCGATGGGTGTGTGCTGCACCTCCGCCCGAAGATTTCTGGCTCCACCTTCAAGATCTCATCCACCATGGTCCTTAACTCCCTTTTGGTGAAGCGTGGATTTTTTGGGGGGAAATGGTGAGTGTGGTGGATGGTGTTGGGTCTGGGAACGAGGTAAGGGTGCTCTTCTGTGGGTTGGTGTGCATCTCCAGTATGCTAGCGTTCGCTGTCTGGCTCTGGTGCTCTCCGTCTTCTTGTCCTGCTTTCGTTGCAAGGGATTGTGGGGTGTTTTATGGGGTTCTGGATGTGTGTCAGGTGTGTGGGTCAGACGCCTATCCAATGTGTGCACTTCTTGCTTTTGAGTCCACTTGCTGCACGTGGCAGTCGCAGCCGCCAATGGTCGTTCGGCCTCCACTGTCCGCCGAGGTGATTTGTGCATCATTATTTGGAGGGCGGGATGTGGGTGTGCTTGGCGGTGGCGGGGTGATCCGGGATTCCCGCCGACAGAGTCATGGCGGGAGTGGTGATCTGGGGATTTTTGGCGGGGTTGGGTTTTTCGTTCATTATATGGCGGGTTTTCATTCACCACCAACGGGGGGATTCTGTTCACCGCCGACATGGCGGTCGGTGGTCTTTCCTGCTATGTTCATAATGACCGCCTTAATCTCATGAGAGTATATGCTCCCATTGGCAATGTTAACAAAACAGAGCCTCCTGTTTATTGAACCATTAGATGCCAACATTACTTTTATTATTTGGAATGAAGTTATATTTGTTTAAAGTTTAGAGAGTATGCAATTGAGGCCGAAATTATTGAGGTGGGGTGAAATTTCTATACCATGAATATATGGTCCAAGTGAAAGTGCATGTATTTGTGTTGAGGCTTTTCTGAAGAAATTGTTAAGTGTATCTCTTGTCTTTCCTAGACTCTAACAGCTTTTGATGAAGATGTTCAATGAAACACTTTGATGAAAGGCATTCCATGAAACAAAAGTAAGGAGATCATATATTTTAATATTCTAGAGATATGCTGTAATTCCTGGCGGAGCCAAAGTGATTAGGTCTAAAATGTGTAAATATGGTTGGAAAACTATGACTAATGTCTGTCTGAACACAATTAACAGTAACTTGTACCCTAGTTGTCCACTGCCTATGACCACACATCACTTATGCCATGTTAAATGGTATCATGGTGACATGACTAATGACATCTTAAATGTCATTACTGATAACATCACAAATGACATCCCCAGTCACATCACCCATTATACTGCTATCCACATTACTCTAAACAAGCTTTTAAGAAAGTGGGAAAAAGAGTTTATGATCATGAACAGCATAAGATTGCTGTCGCTACATGGATGGGTGCATAGATTGTTCATAGAGTAGCCCATGAAGGCAATGCCTCCTGAGAACAGTGAAGACCATATGCTACCTGGAAACGTTTGGTCACTGTCAGTAATCCCTGCTGTACAGGCTAAAGGTGATGTGAAGTTGGTGTTGGTTGCTGAGAGACCTTCCATTGCAGGTTCTGGTTTAAAGCCAAAGTCTTTTGTCAACCACCTCTGAGTAAAGTCAAATGTTGTGTGCACCATTAACCTGCATATGGAAGGCTGGGAGATTGGCCATGTTATATGGTCAAAAGACAATGCTATGGATGTAGAATGTGTCAAGCAAGGGTTTATTAGTTGTGGACAGCTAGGTGCAGGAATTTGCTGAACATTATGCTTCACTGCTCATAGCTCTGGGATGTGTACTTCAAGGGTAAGCCACTCAGAGAAGAGTTAGCTGTAGTTGTACCTGGTGCCCTAAGGCTAAACTCCATTGCATACAGTTGAGCACTGTGTATAGTGTTACCAATTGCGTAGATTGTCCATAGGTCTGGCTGAAAGTGCAAACCAAAAGTAAAACGCAGTGACATTCTTTGAGGCACAGTGCCATAGATTATGTGAATTGTAGTTTGGTTGCTCACAGAGGACTAGGCACAGGACTGGCCTAGTACATAAGTCTGAATCGACGTGGTAAGTGGCAGGGTATTTGATTAATTGTATACCATCAGTGATGCCATCAATTATCTCAATAGTGTCATTTAACATGTCATTAGTGATGAATGAAGTTCTGCAATTTTTTCATCATATTAAATTCTAAACCTAAGTTAAATTCCAACCATTCCTGTGCACACATTTTGGCTGTGACAAGGGGACAAAAGATGCAGTCTCTGTGGGAAACGTTGTAGAAAATGTTTTCAGAGAACTTAAAAATTGCAGGACTTGGCTTGTAGACAAATGAAGCAGATGTAGACTGTATGAAATGTTTTGTGTCATGAGTCCCTGTATCCTAAGTACACCAAGGATTATGTTTGCAAGCAACTGTTCTCAAAACTACACCAACTGCTAATTTGCACTGTATACTCCCATTGGCTACACACAGTAAAGGTTACACAGCAGGGCCGCACAGCATCAACATCAACAGGAGGATTTTGTCTGTGTGCTGCAGAGGGGGGTTCCAAGATGTGACCTCTAGACAGTTCCTGCAACCCATCCTTCATGGGCGTCTAATGCCTACAGTGGAAGGCCCTTGGTTGTTTCCAGTGATGGTTAGACCAATGGTCTCAAAGATGTACCGGGCAAAGGTGGTCTGCAGGGCCTTGACTCTAGTCTGGCCCTGTGGTCCGCCCTCTATGGCTGTTTGACCCCAGTGCAGCCTTCATCAATGAACTGCAGGGGTGGGCTGCAGGGTGGCCAGTACCTGGGCAAAACTTCCTCGTACCACGTCTCTGGACACCCACATTAATTAAGCTTTCACCCAGTGGTGGTGTATTAGGTAAGTGGTACTAGCCTCTCCATAAATGGGACCCTTCAGACCAACAAGATTGCCACCAGTGGTGGTACACCAGCCTTCCCTGCTTCTTTGAAGTTTGCATGTGGTGGAACAAGCAGGCAGAATTGCTCCTTGAGCAATTAGGCCCTTTGAGTCCCTGAAGCTTGCGCCCTATTGTAGTGAATCAGGCAGGTGGAACTAGCCCCTGCACAGCTGGGCCCTAGAGTCACTGAAGCTTCCTTCAGGTGTTTGGGCACCAGGTGGGTAGTACTAGCCCCTCTGCAGACAGGCACCTTGAGTCCGTGAAGCTTGCACCTGGTGGTGGTGTAATGGGTGGTAGGTAATGGTTCCCGCACAGCCCAGACTGTTGAATCCATGAAGCTTGCAACACAATGGTGGTGTCTGGATGGGCTGTACTAGGTCCTACCTAGCACGGCACCTTGATTCTGTGATGTGTACACCTAGTGCTGGTGTACTAGGAGGGCAGTACTAGCACCAATCCAACAAAAACACTGTCCATGAGTAAAGTTATACTTTTATGCCATTTTTGGTATAATTCTGTTCAGCTGTTTTTTCTGTATCAGAAACAAATCTTTATAAGGGAATTAAAATGGGAAATTGCACTTTTAGATCAGCCCACTCCCTTCTTTGTCCCTGCTTGACAGATTGGCGCAAAACTCCTCCTGAAGGTGACTTGCAGCTATTCGGGGCAAGGCCTACGAGGCCCTGAGATCTGCCCTGTGCCCTAAGAGAAAGAGGAGCCCCAAAAAGAAGTACACTGATCAAGAAGAAGGGAAGAACCTTGATGCCAGCCTTATATAACTGATTCTGGGACTGCAGACCCTGCTCTGCAGATGATTCCGGTGAGTGACCTACGGGGGTGGCTGCTAAGGCCCTCGTTATTCCTCCAGAGGGCTGTCACCGGTCCATCCATAGCAGGGCATAAGACATACTAAGGCCATACAGGGCACGTGCTGGAGAAACCCTGCTCAGATTTGAGATTAGTGGCACAGCCTACCTCCCTAGTCTGAATGCCACTATGGGTAAAGATAAATCATCCAAACCAGCACAGGCTACCAAGATTGTTAATTACAAGCATGTACGACAACCGGAGGGGATGGAAGACATCCGCTTCTGATGCTGGCCGACCTCATGTCAGCAATTAAGGGTTCACATGAGGAGCTGGTGGTTAAAATAAACTATGTGGCGACTGAATTAAACCTCCTGAGAACAGACCTTCGGAAAGTGGTAGACAGGGTCACTGCGGAGGAAGGGACTGTATCTGAACTCAAACAAAAGGTGTGGGTGTTGAAACAGACCATGTTAATGCTAAGAAAAGTAACTGAACACCTAGAAGACAGGATGGAAGACTCAGAAGGCAGGTCACACCAGAACAATCTGCACTTCATTGGGTTCCCAGTGAAAGCGGAGGGGTAATCAGCTGAGCTTTTTTTGGAAGTCTAGATCATTAGTGTGCTGCAGTCCAACAGACTGTCAAACCTTTTTACTATTGTTGAGCGAGCACACAGGGCGCTGGCCCCACCACTGTGACCTGGAGCCCTCCCCATGGTCACCATAGCTTGCTTGTTTAATTTCAGACACTGGGATATTATCTTATAGCATGTCTGAGTACAGGGCCTGCCTCAATTTGAGAGCAAAAATATATCAATTTTCCTGGATTACACTAAAAAAGTACAAGTCCTGCGCAAGAACTACATGACAGTCAAAAAACAGATTCTCAACCTCAATTTGAAATATAGCTCAATGTACCCAGCAAAGCTGCAAGTTCTGCGTGAAGGCAAAATGCTTTTCTTCTCCATGCCGGAAGAGGCAAATCATTGGATGGGTACATTAGACAGGGCCACTCCCAGTGGCAAAATCAATCGAAGATGGAATCAAGAGAGCACAGTGCGAAAGTCCCCAAGGCTGTTCGGATGAACTACACTATTGTCTAGTCTAGATACCTCAGGGTCAACTAGGCAGATTGTTTTCTGCCCTAGACATGGAGATGGTGCCAGACATGAGGGAATTGTTCTTACAGCAAACAGGAGATCCTGGGTCAGGGAGCAACAGTACAGATGTGGGCCCACCTTGACTCTATGTTTGCTCAGTGAAGGTACTCTAGAACTCTGTAGTGGTGCTCTCTAGTGGGCCCGAGAGAGGATATGGAACCGTGCCCAGGTACATCTGCCTGGACTGCTTGTTGTTTGCACATGATGGCAAGATGGTATTGGGCGGCGTGGAAAGTCCTGTGTATGACAAAATTTGTTGCTATGTTATTGTATGTGTGTTAAGTTGGTGGGAGGGGAAGTGAGGCCTGAGGTCACAAGGGAGAGGTTTGATTGCCATTGGCCTTGCTGCTCTCTCTTGACTGCAGATCACTCGCATAGCACACGCACCAGTTGTGAGTGGCTTTACTTTTTCTTGTTTGAGGGGATGGGAAGGTGGATGATGTTCCCCAAACTGCTCGTTGCAGGGGTGGGTTGATTGGATGTTCTGCGCTGGGGGCGGGGGTGGTAATTTGAGGGTAAATTGTAACCAGTTTAGTTCATTGTTATGTGGAAACTTGGGATTGCTCTTGTATTTCTGTACTCACGCTATTGATATACCCAGCACTTCTATGGCGGGCCGGAGGTTATGTGAGCGACAGCAGTGGGACTGAAGCTTTGAGGGATGAAGACATTGATGGCAGGTAACTCTATGAAAATATTGATGTGGAATGTCAGAGGGTTGGGCTCACTGGAAAAATGATGTAGGGTTTATTCCTACATGAAACAATACAAAGTCTCAATCTACTTCATTGCAGGAAACTTATGTCTGGGGCAACTGTATACTGCATTTGTGAAAGAGACGGAGTGGTCAACTCTACCCCACTTCCTATTCAGTATTCAAAAGGGGCGCACTGATCTGGGTGGCTCCGCAGGGTCTGTTCTGTGCTTTAAGGGACCTGAAATAGACATGGATGGCAGATAGGTGACCCTGTTTGGGGCCCTGAATGGAAGTGATGTATGCCTGCTGAATGTCTTTGCACAGAATACTGATTGCCTACAGAGTAACAGAAGAGTAGCTGCTGCTGCGACCAAGTGTCTGGCTGCAAACCTAATACTAGCGGGTGATTGCAACTGCATCTTGAATGGTGCCCAAGACTGCGTGCCTCCTAGATTCAACACAAAACCGACAATGGCTGGGGCCCTGAAGGAAACACTGGAAGAAAGGGGGTTGGTGGACATTTGGAGCCGGAGACACTATCAAAAGAGGGCATACTCCTGTTACACACCTGCCACTAGGACCTATAGTAAACTAGACTTTGGCCTTATCTCTGCGGCCCTTGTGCAGAACATGTAAGAAGTCACATATCTAGCTAGGTACCTTTCTGACCACACCACTCTCCTGATGGGAATCAGCATGGGGAGCTCAAGCGAGTGGCAATCTCACTTTGGAGGCTCACAATGAAGGCCCTCTTAGATAGAACCAGTGTTTACATCCATAGTCGATGAGACACTCACACACTACTTTGAGGAAAATTGGGCAGTGCCGGGCGTAGGGCAACTGACTGGGATGCCATGAAGATAGTGCTGTAGGGAATTTTTGGAGGCCACATATGGGGGTAAGAAACAACTGGAGTAAAGCCTAGACAGCCAAGAGGCTAAACAGCGCCAAACTTGAGAGGGAACCAACGAGGACCAAGGTAAACTAGTGGAATAGACAAGGAAAGAGGGAACTCTTGGACGATTGGAGCAGACTAGAAACATTTGTGAATAAGACCAATCGCCAGAGGCTCTACATGGTGGGTGGGGACAAGGTCGGGGGCTGCTTGCCCGACTGGTTGAACAAGAAACCCACTGCACTTCACTATTGTCTGTAAAGGATGAAGGGGTGTACTTGTTTGCATGCAACAGTGCATTTATGTCCCACTTACATAAGAGATACAGGGCCCAGGCAAGAGATGTGGTGGAGAGGGGACAACAGTATTTGCGTGGGGTGAAGATGCATAGGCTTGCAGAGGAAGATCGAGAAGCTCTAAAGGCACGTTTATCCAGAGAGGAGATTATGGAGGCCATACGTGGCTTAAAAACAGCAAAGACTCCAGGAGGGGACGGGCTTCCAGCAGAACTCTATCAGACATGTAGACACATTGGTGGATAAAATATTAGAGGTATACAATGAAGCCCTGACTATGGCGAGACTGCCAGACATGATCCATGAGGCGATAGTGGTAATGATTCCTAAGCTGGGTAAAGACCAGACAGAGACCTCTTCTTTTCACCCCCTGTCTATGTTGAATATAGATGTGAAGATACTTAGTAAGATGCTTCGGTGTGCTCCTTCTGGGCCACCTACCGACACTAATACATGCTGACCAATGTGGGTTTATCCCACAACAGAATACTCTCTGCAACCTATGAGGTCTCACACATTTCTACCGTTCCCCACACCTAACAGACGACGCCTATGCCTTGGTGTTCCTGAATGTCGAGCAAGTGTTCAGCTCGGTGGACTGGGGATACCTTAGGTTGGTCCTTGAAAAAGCAGGCATAGGAGCTTACTATATAAAATATTTCAAACTTCTATAGACAGCCCCGGGTGACTGTGCCGACAGGGTGATGGTCTCAGAGAGATTCCTCCTCCATGGATGAGACAGGGCTGCTCACTGGCACCATTACTATTCGCACTGGTGATAGAGCCAATGGCTTGTACGTTCCGGTGGGTCCTTGGGACATGAAAAATCACTGTGGGGAAGACGCAACATGTGATCGTCTTCTATGCACTTGTATATGAGTCACCCTGAGTATGTGGTGCCCTTACTACTGAAGACAATGCGTGAGTTTGTGGAAACCTTGGGACTCTACATCAACCACACCAAATCTAAACTCTTCCCCCTTGGGGCACTGAAGGTGGCCTCCCTGGATGAGCTGCATGTGACTGGTCTTCCCTGAGAGATTAAAAGCGTGAGGTGTTTGGGAATCAGGATCGCCCCCTCAGAGCATGACTTCACAAACCTGAACACTGGAAGGGTGATGGAGGGTCTAAGACTAACAGTTCGGTTCTGGAAGACACTTCCTCTGTCAATGATGGGCAGGGCTGCTCTGGTAAAAATGGTGTTGCTCTTGAGATGCCTCTACACCTCTGTAGGGCACACTATATGAGATCTCACACTATTAATTTGTTGATATAGATAAACTGATCATAGAATTGCTCTGGGTAGGTAAACATATGTGGATAGGGCTCCCCAGGCTTAAACAGACCTGGCAATGGGGGTGGTGGAGCTGCCCGACATAGAGCTATACTATATGACAGCCCACTTACAAAACAAGATCCATTGGCTTGACTTTGACTGTAACTGTGAAAAACAATTTTTTAGGGGCTCATATGGTACAGGGTTGCTTATCACTTTGCAGTTGAGGGGACTGGAGTTCCACCAGACACACCGTATGGTAAAACTGACCTGCAGAATCTGGGATCAGGCAGAAAAAAAGGTGCATAAACACAAAGGGTATGGGGTTCATTTATAATGAGGAGCCGCTGACAGGGGGTTTCGCCTGGGGCTCCTTGGACTCACTCTATGAGTTGTTGTGCTGGATGCTGTGGGGGGTTGTGTAGTGGTGGGGGGGTTTCCTTTACGGACCTGGTGATCTCACACACTATATAGTGTCATGCTTCATCATTTGACCACCTAGCCCCACCCAGATAGGACAGTGCCACCTGGGCGGACTCAACCTCCCTGTTAAAAGAACAGGAGGGAGTGCGTAAATTCAATTTGTCTGCAAAAATATGGGATCCAGCTATATTAGGGTAGAGATAAAAACACCTAGACAGTCACCTGTGTAAGAATACACTTTTATTAGTGGTGTCTGCTGGTGTGATTAAGAGCAAGGATGGGACGCCTCTGTGAGAACAAGGACTCACTGGGTCACCTCTCTAAACGTTAATGACCAGCATGTTTCCGCCCACTACAAAGAGCCAAGGAAGGTCTGGGGGCATTCTTCAGGGCCTAGGATCCCTCATAGTCATTCATTCCAACCAATAACCCACTCCGCTAATTGGGAGTGTGGGTGAAGTAATATAGGAAATATATATGGGGCCTAACTGTTTGAAAAGGAAATACCTTATGGACGCCTCAAGAAAACCAAAGCAAGAAATTTGTCATATATGTGAGACACAACACTGCACAGCAAAACACACGCAAAAGTGACACAGCAAGCAAAACGTCATGCAATGTATACATGGGTAACACATGTCTACAGGGAAGGATGAATATCTTACCCTATACCTGAAGGCTACTGGCCCCATGCACACATACACTGGCATATTTGCTACATACATGCACTGCATTCTTCATAGTAGTGTCTGTACAATAATGGAAACCTGACAGATGTACATGTACATCACTAGGAGGGAACGGAGTAAATCATCTGTGATTATATACTCAATGGATGGAGACCTAGGTGCTTCTCATGGCTATTAGGCCCAGCATTGTGAGTAATATGAATTTCAAGATGCGTAGGAGATGGCAAAATGTCTGCCCACTGTAGTTCTGCCCCTTCGTTTTGGAAGTGACCTAATACTGCTAGCGGTTGACGTCACAGCGTACGGCGGTGTTGACCACTGTTCGCACTCTCATTGGCTAACATGGATGCCAATTGGGAATCCTGGCGTATCATGATCGCCGCCGGCGGTGACTGTGCATGCCGCCGCGGAACGTACGCGCGTTCGTCATCATTTGATCACTTGATTCCCTGATCCTGTGCGGACAAGTACTCCACTCTGTGTACTGCTGTGGCCTGATTCTGGTTATGGATGTTCCACGTGGTGCAGGGGAAAGGGCCTCGGCCTTCACCCAGGAAGAACTGGAGAAACTGGTGGAAGGGGTCCTGCCCCTGTACGGAAGACTCTAAGGACGGCCGGAGGTACAGGTGAGTCTGGGTTTTGGGGACACTGCGTGAGTGATGGATGGAGTGGATTGCACAGATGTGTGCTCCTGTGAGCCAGCATGGGGCTTGGTGCATGGAATGCTGCGTGCCACTGTCCTGCATGTCTGGGAGTACTGTCTGTCCTGTGTCTGACAATCTGCCAGCTGTTGCCATCGTGCTGGTGCCTGACCTCTGTGTTCCATTTCTGTGTCACCCTACTAGGTCAGCGCCCACCAGAAGAGGGCACATTGGCATGCCATTGCCAAGGAGGTACGGACCCTGGGGGTCTACAACCAGCGGAGCACCCACTGTTGAAAGAGGTGGGAGGACCTGCGTTGCTGGGCGCGGAAGATCACTGCGGCCCAGCTGGGGAAGTCCTCCCAACGTGGAAGGGGTGCCCGTCGGGCACTGACCCCCCTCATGCGAAGGATCCTGGTGGTGGCGTTCCCAGACCTGGATGGGCACTTGAAGGCTGCACAGCACTCACAAGGGGGTGAGTACTCACAGCCCATACTTTAGCCTGGAAGGATGAGTGTGTGTGCGATAGGGCTCATGGTGCTTAGATCAGGGATTTTGACTGGTGTCCAGCTACTGTCTGCTCCCCAAAGGGTGTAGGGGTGTCCCTGTCAGGTTTCACCTACCTCAGCATTAATACAATTTCAGGATATGGGTGTAGGTCAGTATACTGCTCAGTAGTCAGGGTAATGGCCATGGGCCTAATGCACGGTGCTGCCTGTTGGGTGTGTCTGCTGGGTAGGTGTATGTCTGTCCATTGTGTATCAGCATTCAGCTACTTACAAGTGTCTCTCCTGTTTTGTCTCCCCATCCCTATTCTCTTGTGTTTGTCTGGTACAGCATCAACATCAGGCAAGGGAGCTGAGGCACCGGCAAGTGGGGAGGCAGCGACACACAGATCCTCTGAGGCAGAGACAACGGATGCCTAGGGGACCAGTGGGTGGGAGGGCGAGGGGACTTCCACAGGGAGGCTACTACCACAGGAGGTAGTGACTCTGAGACTTCCTCCGATGGGGGTCCTTTGGCGGTGGCGCACACTAGTGGACAAACCATGACCGTGAGACCTTCTGCCACCCTCCATACCATCTGCTCCCTCCCTTCTGCTCCCCACCGAGTTGCCCGTGCCCACCCACCCCGGAAGGTGGGCATCTCCTTCGCCGCAGGCACCTCCTCCCCTGCCCAGTCAGCCAGGGTCTGGTTTCTGAAGTGTAACAGACCAATGCCTATCTGGATGGCATTCACGGTGCCGTGTCTGCCCTACAAAGATCTTTTCAGGCTCTGGCCTCCTCTTGGACGGCAGTCAGTTTCCCTGGCCATTACGTCCCCACTCCAACCTCCTCTACCCCTTCCAGCACCCCACTCCCTTCACCCGTACAAAGCACACAATCAGACCCGCTTACAGGCACATCAACACACAAGAAGCACGCTTCCAAACACAAGCACCACACCTCCCACCACAAGCATTCACACAGCCAACAGACACCTGCACACACAATAACGTCCACTTCCCCCAGTGTGCCCGCCTCTTCCACCTCCCTGTCTGTCCCCTCTACATGCACACCCTCATGCACTGCACCTTCACTCACTGTTACTGCTCCTCTTCCTGCACTCACCACAATAGCAGACAGCCATACATGCACCCCATGCACCACACCTGCACTTACCACCTCCACTGTAGTTGACACATGCAGCACACTCACCTTACTTGCAGACATCTACCCAAGATACATCCACACTAGCTGTCTGTCTTCTCCCACTGTGTCCACCCCCCAACTCCCAAGACATATAAACGCACAACAACACCCACTCATCAGACATCCACCATACCACAGCATACTGAGCAGTCACCTGCACCCACTACACGCACCCCTACACTACATACATTCACTCCCTCTGCCTCCACTCCCACGCCCTCATCCACGCCTACCCCAATCTATCTTCCTACGATGTACATCTTGTTTTTTTAGGGTAGCCTTAAAACGTACTCTGCGCCTTTTCGAAAGAGACAGGAGGCTACTTCGCTTCCTTGAGAGAAAGGTGAATTGTTTCTGAACCAAACTATTTATTTCTTTACGCAAGGAAAGAATAGAGTGGAGGTTTGATCAGTGGTACCTTGGTTGGTTTACAAATAGAACGTATTACAATTTACTCCATGAACAGATTAAAAGAATACAAAACATTGGCATCCCAAGAATCAAGATCATTAACAGCTTTCGCTAACGTATCCTTTAAAATAGTTATCATTCTAAGGTCCCACTGTGTTCTGCCTGACTTTTTATCAATTTCTGAGGTGGCCCATCAAATTTTCACAGCCCAACTAAGGTTATATTTACCTCTAGAGAGAATGCCAACAACCTATAATCGCTAATTATAATGTCCATTATTTTCATGACACCCAACAGGTGGAAAGAAGTGTGTGCAATAATAAGATAACCTAAAATTGCCTGTCCTGTCGAGGATTTATGGGTGTACTGTGCTGGTGAGTCAGGAGGTAATCTCCCATTAGCTAATAGGCAGGCTCTACTCAGTTGATCAAGGAGGATCTTACCTCTCTTATCAGTTCTAATTTGGGAGGAAAGAACAAACGGGGATATGCTTTTTCGACATCTCTAAAGACATTAATAGCATGATTGGAGATTTTACAATTTAGATCCCCCCCATTCTCCTTTCCTAATGCAACTTTACTAAAATGCTAACCGTAAGATTATTGTAAGGGACAGCTGGTGGAATGTAGGCGTTCACCAATAAAATAGGGGCTAATAAATCCCCCCTCCATTAACGAATAATGTTACTGCTAGAAAGAGATTTGAAGGATCCTTAAAACTCTCTATTTCCAATTGATCTAATTGTATAGGAGGATATCTATCCTTCCTTTTGCATGCCCGTTCCTAGAAGGAGTGGCTTTAGATTCCATTGAAGAAAAAGTCATTACATTTGGAGATCACTAGAACACCAGGTTTCTTGGAGGCAGATAATATTGGCCTTTAATACAATCAAAAATTGCCATTTCTCTTTGCTTTTCTTAATGCCTGCCACATTCCGGGGAATCACTTTTAAGTCATTGCTAGTTACTACGTTGTGTAACGGATACCAAAGTGCGATCACTATTCAGAGCTCCTGCCAGTCAGTTCCATTTTGAGAGTTCACAGTCAGCATAATCAGGTTGCACGTTATGAGAAATCCCATAGGTCACACGTCTCCCATTTGTTTCTATGGACACATGCAATAACCTCGGGTCAGCCATAGGCAGCCATTTGGTAGTATAGAATGCCACTCTCCTCCTGGTAGTTCAATCTATCATACCCTTTGTCCCAGAGATTAAGGGCCTCATTTAGATGTTGGCGGTCCCGCCATTGACTTCTCAATGGTTATACAGCCTAAGACATGATGGTCCACCAGCCCTATTTAGATGTGAGTGGGAGCATAGGCGAAAGGCCGCCAAAGGACCACTGTCAGCACCAAGTATTTTCTCCTGCATCAATGGCGCCATGGGCAAAAGCGGCTAGCGGCGGGACGACCTACCCTTTTACCCGTGAGCCACTAATGATGCACAGTCACATCAACACAACTGTGGTGGCTAAACCTCCACACCTGAGCTGGCAGATTGACAGCTCTATGAACACGAAACCCATCTTTTGAACATTTTCCATGTATCCTGTCACCACGAACCCGCTGCTACCAGTCCTCCCGTTTCTCCTAGGCCAGGTCCAAGATGGAAATCAACCCCATTGTTGCCGGAACATGAGGTAAGTCACGGGCATTCCTGTTACCCTTGGATTTGTAGCTGCATAGTAACACTGGACTTGTGCATGCCTTAATAATACGTATACACACCACCAAACTGTTGTGCAATACTGAAGTGTAATGTTGAAGCATGAAAATGTTTCAGAACAGACCCCGGGATATAAATAGCACCCATCAATTGGTGACAGACTACCTACAGGGCAATAGACACCTACAACAATCACAAATAGGAATGTGTCCGCAAAGGTGTGTGCAAGAAAGTGCCCAAAATATCGAAAGTAACAACTGAAACAGTATTCCCAATTTTAACCCAACAAAACCATTCCAATGTAGCAATATCACTACAACATGCTACAGGTGGGTGTACCCAGAATGTACCACACATTAATCACTGCTGAACAGCAAACATGCCAGAGAAGTACCCCTGATGCATGCAACATATCACAAACATAAGATCATATTAAAATGTAAAATGCCAAGTCATCTGTGTAGTGCATATGTGCATATCATTGACACATTGTGTCAAAATAAACACACATGCATTATCCACTCACAAAAGCTGAAACACATGTAATTTTTGAGTAATTGTACAGTATTGGCATGAATGCTTGCACCACAATCAACATGTCCATAACTAATATACAGCACTAATGTATGCATTTTAAAGATAGCAACCGAAACATACAACCGGTGTATGTTACTGTCACAAATGTGAGTAAATGCATGGCTCACACATATGCAGAAATGACATCATCAGCAAACAATCTGTAACAATAACATAGTAAGGCCAGGACAAAGGAATCCACAAAATAAAATATTTTATATATGTAGACTTTCCTCTCTCAAAATAAAGTGCATAAGTCCACATATTTACAAAAATAATGTCAAAGCCCGGGTGGGCCACAGTGGCTTCCAGGCCCATCAATTGCCTCCTTAATTCACAGCCAGAATAAACCTCCTCTGGAAGGGGTATCCATGGAGAAGAGAGCAGCCCCCTTAATGATCTCACTGGGAGGGGTTTGGGTTTGTGAGGGGTGAGTTTGGGTTTGGGAGGGGTGGGTTTGAATTTGGGAGCAGTGGGGTGGGATTTAGGAGTGGTGTTTTGGGATTTGGAGGGAGTGGGTTGGGATTTGGGAGTGGCGGTTTGGGATTTGGAAGGAGTGGTTTGGGAATTGGAAGGGGTGTTTTGAGATTTGGGAGGGGTGGGTTGGGATTTGGTAGGAGTCAGGGCCAGGGAAAAAAGCAAACGTTACACAGGAAAATGGGTAGGGTGTTCGGGAGGGATTTGGGTTTGGGAGGTTGAGTGAGTGACCATGTCTGTTGAGCATGTGTCTGTTGAAGGTGGGGGTAAATGAGTATCTGTTGTATGTGCTGCATCTTTAGGTTTGTGTTTTTAATGATTGTCTGTTGGGTGGGTGAGTGGGGGCGTTTGGGTCAACTATGTATGTGTATGGATGTGTCTGCTGTGGTTTTGGTGTGCGTTGCTGTGGTGTCTGTTGGTATGCCGATGCATGCATGTGTGATAACTGGTGGTTTGCCTGTGGGATGTCTGTGTTGGGGTTGTCGTGGGTGTGATGACAGGGGTTGTGCTGGTGGTGTCTGTGGGTATTGCTGCAGTGGTGGGTGTGACCGTAGTGGTGGTGTGTGTGGTTCCTGCATGTGTGTGTCTGTGCTCCTGTTTCTTGCTGCATTCGGGCTGGGATGTGCTGCTTGTGGCTGTTGTTGTGGGTGTGTGCAAATGTGTGTGCTTTAGACAGGGCTGAGTTGAGGGATTTGGGATGAGGAACGGATGAGTCTGGGTATGAAGTTGAGGTGGGTGGGAAGGTGCAGCCAATGAGGATGCCAGACCCAAGAATGACCACTGTAGGCCAGACAGGGCACCATGAATGCCATCCAGGTAAGCTAGCAACTGAGTATTCTCGCCAGCAAGATCTTGGATGGCATTCAATAGTGCAGTCTAGCCTCCAGCAATCACTCTTAATAGATCCACAGCCTCCTCAGTAAGCACAGCCTGGGACACCAGGGCGGAGTAGAGATACCTGCAGGAAAGTTGACGCCACCCCTTTTAGAGCGGTGCCTATGACAAACTGGGGGGGAGCAAGAGAGAGGGTGGATCTGGGAATGCGGGGTGTGAACAAAGATGCAGGTTTTATCTTCTCTTCGGGGTCCCCCTCCACTAAGGACTGGTCTTCATTGGAGGCCTCAGAGGAATATGCTACGTTACTCGTGGCCTCCTGCTCAGTCCCCTCACCCTCTGTGCCACTGGGTCCCTTGGTATCAGTGGTCTCAGCACTCGATCCCTAGTGGCCCTCTTCATCCCTGCCAATGTGGCCGCTGTCACCTTCGCCTTGCGCAGTTAATGCTGAAAATTGATAAAACAGTTATAGCTTAAATGTGAGAATACAATTGGACATCAATGTACATCACACAACATTTGGAACAAGTTCAGTTATCCCACATCTCTGCTTCCACATCATGTATGCCTTTGTCACTCATACACTTGTAGCTCACTCCATAACAAAGGGTTCCAACAGCATGAGTAAACACATAGGCCTGGTTACATCTCTGAACCAATGCAGTACAGGGCTAAAATTGGTTCCCTTCTCCCAAAGGGTAAGATTTTTGGATGGAAATTGTCTGTCCAAAATGGGACACCCCAACATCTATGTTACCTTTCACATGGTTATGTCCCTTTCAAGATCACATTGCTCTCAATCAACAACTTACTCTCTGGGCAGGATTAAGGACACCAAAATGTTGACTGTGGGACACACAAATCTCTCACCAATGTGGACACATTCATGTCTGTTGCTTACAATATAGTATGGCAAAGTAATTCATGTTGCCAATCACTGACTTCATTACATGCACATTTGTGATGAGCTAAGGACTCAGGTCCACCAGTTACTGTCAACATAAAGTATCATAGGTTTGCTGGAGAAACTGCTTTCAAACATGTGTCAGATAAGGAATGATGTCACTGTACACAGAATAACAAAACTTTCAATGCAGATGCACATTTTCACATTGTCATAGTACCAAGTTAACAATGTCAAGTCTGATATATCAGCTGCTTCACAATTGTGCAGTTTCTCACAGTCATCAGTAAGGAAGCCTACATCCACTACACACATTTGTGACGTGCCATCACATCTAACTCAATCATGACCCGGGGCATGTTTTGAGAAACTGTCTCTCAAGTCATTGTGAAAATGCTGGCAATCCTTTTCTTTGCATGCTGCCATGTATCTGCCCACAAAAGTAATTGCCTTGGAAGGAGGAATTGAGTGGCATGATACACCACAAAGCAAACTACCCCACACAGCATCAGACACAGACTGACCAACTTATATCTCCAGAAATCATCATGGGCTTTGGATGTGTGTCTTCCTCGCAGTTGTTGGCATACAACATAGCTGGAAAGTAAAGAGGTGAAACCACAACAATATCTTTAAAAAATGACTTACCCCCTTTTTGCAGCTGTTGGGCCCTCAACTGTCCATCAAGCTCCAGGCAAGCTACCTCAAGGATGTGCGCCATTAAGGGGGTCAGGGTGCGGTGCTCCCACCTGGATTACTGGGAGGACTGCCTGACTTGGCTTTCGGCCAATTTCCTTGTGATGCAGGTCCTCCAACCTCTTCCGACAGTGCAAGCTACACCGCTTATGGACCCCCAGAGTTTCAGCTCCTCAATGGAAAAAGCAGGGGCTAAGTCACCTGTGTTGGCCAGCATCCTCACTCCCAGAGTTGGTAACAGTAGCAAAAATCGAGGAGGTCTTGATGGCTGAAGTGGTAGGAGGCAAGTGCTTTTTTCACACAACGTGGCATACAAATACATGGCGGACGCAATCCATGATGGAAAAGGACACAGCCATTGTCTTTCTTGCGTAGCCCTCACACATGTAAACCTATGTCAGGGCACGTTGTGGAGGTTACCACCTACTATGCGGTCAACTTCCATTGACGGCCGTCAGCTAGGCAATTTCCTGATGGCAAGGTCAGGTAGCCGCCATTTTAGCGTGTTTAGCTGCCCATTTTACAATTGTGTTTGCGTCACCGGGACTCAAAGTGGAGGCTAGTGCATTTCTAACAGTTAGATAAGAAAAACACTTTTCTGGGCAAGATATGACACAAAAAAATGCAAACCGTGACTGTTTGTCAATGGTAGTGCCGCAGGGAAAGTACTATCCCAGTTGATGGTATTTTTTTAAAAAATAGGTGCAAATAATACGAGGCAAATGTATTATTTGCACATAATGAGGAACAAATCAAAAATATGTACGTTTTTATCTTAGTGGGACAAATATTTGAGGTCAATGTGTGTACATGTATTACCCAATGAGATTTCTCTGTACTTTTTTTGCTTCTGATTTCCAGTTTTAGGATACTGTGCTCTAATTCGTTTTACTGGTTTTGATACTCTGGGCACCTTACCACTGCTAACCAGTGCTAAAGTGCAAGTGCTTTCTGTCTAAAAGATGTTGGTAATTGATTTTCCATGATTGCCACATTTGGTTTACTAGTAAGTCCCTAGTATAGTGCACCATATGTGCCCAGGGCCTGTAAATCAATGCTACTAGTGTACCTGCAGCACTGATTGTGCCACCCACATGAGTAGCCCTGTAAGCATTTCTCAGGCCTGCTTTGCAGTGTCTGTGTGTGTAGTTTTGTACTGCCAATTTGACCTGGTAAGGGTCCCCACTTACCAGGCCCAAACCCTCCCTTCTACTACATGTAAGTCACCCCTAAGGTAGGCTCAAGGTAGCCCCATGGGCAGGGTACTGGTGTGTTTTACATGTCCTGATAGTGAACTACTGCCAAATTCAGTTTTCACTATTGCAAGGTCTATGTCTTCAATAGGTTAAAATTGGGATTGCCTTTAAATCTATTTTAAGTGCAGTTTCCCAATGGGAACAGACAGAGATGTGGAATTTGGGGTCTCAGAACTAACAATTTAAAAATGCATCTTTTGGTAAAGTTGGTTTTTATATTGTCTGTTTGAAGATGTCACTTTTAGAAAGTGGGCATTTTCTTGCTTAACCATTATGTGCTTCTGCCTGGCTACTGAATACACATCTGGGTCAGACTGACAGTTGGGATGTTTGTGAATTCCTCTAGACAGTGACACAAAGGGAGCTGAGGTGTGTCCTGCATGTACTGATGAGTCTTCCTAGGCTAGAGTGGGAGGGGGGAAGCTGTCACCTACACTTGAAAGAGCTGTGCCTGCACTCACACAATACAAACTCCAACCCCCTAGAGTGTGTCTGGTGCAGGGCAAGGAATAGGCAGGGAATTGTGCACTACAAAGACTTTCCTTTGAAGTTTGCCTACTTTAAAGGCAGAAATGAGTATAAGTATTGGACTGCTGACTCCACAACTTTAGATTACCTCTAGATCAAGAGAAACCTCTGCCAAGGAGAATAGCTTGATGTTTGATGAGGACCTGCCACTCTGCCCATTCCTTTGCTGTGCTGGCCTGCTGCTGCTGCTCCTGCCTTAGGAGGAAAAGGATTGGACTTTGCTTTCTGAAATCCTGCTTGTGAAGTTTCTCCAAGGGCTTGGATTGAGCTTCCCCCTGTTCTGAAGTCTCAGGGCCATCAAAGACTTCATATGCCAACACCAGGGCTCCTTGCTTAGAACCCTACCCTGCCAAGTGGTGCCACACCCAGTCCCTGGGCCCATGAAAGAAGACGCCTGTGAACCCAAGGTGAAAATCCACTCACCGCAGCTGAGCGGCAGAAAATTTGAGCACCTGCACCGCAGCAAAAAAATTGACGCATCACCAGTTCAGTGCGGATTCATCGCTGCGTGCGTCCGGATGTTCCACGCATCACTTACTTTTCCGATGCACGCTCGCCCATGCGGCTTTATTTTTGACACATATCAGGTACTTTGTTCTAAAACAACACATCCATTGATTTCTATGGATTAAGGCTCTTTTTACTTTAAGAATTCATATCTTTGCTTTTTTATGTTGGATTTCATCATTTTGGTCCTGTTTGATTTAGATAAGTATTGCTTATTTTAAAAAACTGGTGGGGAGTCCTTTTGACTTGTTTTCACGGTGTTATTGTGGGTGTTTTTACAAATACTTTATAAATTGCCTCTGAGATAGGCCTGACTGCTTGTGCCAACCTACCAAGGGAGCGAACAGCGGTTATCTGAGGTGTGTATCTCCCTTACCCTGACTAGAGTGAGGGTCCCTAATTGGACATGGTGTAAACTAACTGCCAACTAAAGACCTCATTTGCAATAATGACTATTTCATCCGACATTTTCTTTTCTATACTTACAGGTGCCTGAACTCAGCCATGATTAGGAGGTGATAGCCCAGGTTTTCTGGCCCTTTCCAGGTCTTGCCACCATGGAGGAAAGGGGCGCCATTAAGAAATATTGTCTAAATAGGCAAACTGTCCTGGATTTGTCTCAGCAGTTGGAGCCTGATCTCCTGCCTTACAATATGAATCCTACAACCATAACACCAATAGTATAACTCATGGCAGTACTGGCAGTACTGCATTTTGGAGCCACTGGCGTATTTCAATATACTAAGCCAGTATCTGGGGCATGTCCCAGCCAACCTTCAGTGGCATGCTACAGGAAGTCCTTGCTTGCCTGATTAAGAACATCAACAGCTATATCAAATCCCCATGTCCACAGGATTTGGCCACCATAAAGGATGAATTTTATGCTTTGGGTGGAATGGCACATGTGATTGGAGCAATGGATGGCGAGCATATTGCTTTGGTGCCACCACACAACAGAGAAAAGGTCAACTACCGCAATCGGAAAAACTTTCATTCATGTGCAAGTTGTCTGCTTACTAGAATTATACATCTCAAGTGTGTGTGCCCTCGTCCCTGAGGCAACACATGATTCATTCATACTCTGGAACAGCAACACACCCATGCAGATGTCACAACTTAGACCAGAGAGGGCCTGACTTGTTGGTAAATACCACATGACTTATAGGTTTTTTGCCTGAATCCTAGTTTAGGAAGGGACAGTGGTTTGATATAATAGTAATCTGTTGATGTATTGCTTCTGTGTAGGAGACGCAGCATATCCTAACTGACCGTGGTTATTGGCACTGCTGAGGAATCCAACAACTCCAGGGGATGTCCACTACAATGAGGCCCATGGAATAACACGGAGGCCAGTGGAGCATACTTTTGGGCTCCTGGAGGCTAGGTTTTGATGACTGGACAAGACCGGAGGAGCCTTCCTCTACTCACCTGATAAGGTGTGCCAAGTCACGGTTGCCTGCTGCAGTCTCCATAACATTGCCCTGAGGGGAGACATCCCTATAATTGCAGAGAAGGAAGACCGTGATGAGCCCCTGGATGAGGATGTTGAAATGCCCTATGAAGATGTAAGTGGTGAAGAAGATGTTGACTTACGTGTAGTTGCAATGGTCCACTTCTTCAACTGAGTGTAAGTGTACCTTTACAAATTTAATGCTACAATGTCAATACAGCGTGTGCCCTATGGTACTTATCTGTCTGTTGTGGTAATTTTTTAGGAATGTTTAGTGCAGGAAAGTTCAAGGCAAAGATGGCAGTGGATCAGGGTTTCCCTACATTGGCTTATGTGGTCATTGAAATAGGTGAAATAGATGATATGCACTTGTGCCAAGTATGTGTGTCCTCATAACATGTCAATTGAATTACTTTTTCTATGTGGTGAAAATGATTTTCTCTTGTTATTCTGTTTTAGGGTCCTTCACCATGTCATTTTCATTTGAATATTTCAATGTTGTGACATTTGCTGTGATATGTTGCTGTTTGGAAGTACAAAGTGAACATGTATTGATCCTGGGAGAGACACCCACTTGGGATGGACAGACCTTTTCCAAAGACAACTTGCACTCTAATGGCATGGAAGTTCAGAAGATTGTATCTGACCTTTTTCCTGTGGGATGCTGCCATCACGCCAATATGTGCCACTTGATATGCTCAAACCACATGTATATATGAAGCCATACCATACTGTTCTCCCTTCACATTGGTTACAACTTCAATTTGTGGACAGTGGTCATAGCTGTTGATGTATTTTATCATTGTTAATAGACCATTTTGTGAGCACACCACTAAATGTTGAATGTGTCATTGCACCAGATATTGTCATAGTGTCCTTACTGGTCGTGTGGCTTCAAATGTTGTCTCTGCCATGATGTAGACTATTGGTGTTATTGATCTAGGACTCCTGTTGTGAGGGCAGGTTTTATGGCTCTGTTTCTACATGGCCTTGTTTTCAAAATTGGGATGTTTGACTTACATTCTCAGTAGAGCGTGTTATCTTTGAATACACTTGTTGACACTTTTCCTCTTTGTAATTGCAAATGTTGTTTTAAAAGTGATTGTTCTATAGTTCTCCCAACAAAATGTTGGAAGCTGGACATGACAAAGGAAATGCCACAAATAACCAAGCAAGAGTCATGTACACAGTGTCCATTACATTTATTGTGAAGAAACAAAAACAAATGTGGTGTGAATCATATAATGTAAATTTAACAACAAAGAGTCTAACATGGTGGACGGAAACGTGGTAGTAGAACCCAAAACAGTCTGAAGCTCAATGTCCATAATATGAGAGTCTGCAGAAAAGGTACACATGTCCATGAAACAGTCTACACGATGAATAGTACACACACATGGAGATGTCGGTCTTGCCATCCTCTGCTGCTGGTCCAGATGACCTTCCCTTCTGATGAAAAGGTGGGGGGGCACAGGTGTTTTTACTGGGGTGGTAGGAGTAGGCTCTTCCTGTGGCAGCCCTCCCTGTCTGTGGCCTGGCAGAGTTGTAGTTTGGTCATATGTTGAGGGACCACAGTCAGGGACAAATGGGCCAGGAGAAGTCTTGCAAACGATCTTGTAGATGTCATACATCACCCCAGGCAGGGCCCCCAAAGTGGAATAGATGTTTTGCATCTCCGCATTGTTCTCCCTCTGGAACTCCCTAATGTCCCGGAGCTCAGTTAAGACCTGGCCCATCACGTCTTGAGACTGCTGTACGGATCCCAAGACTTGGTGAAAGGTGGTCTGGATTTCAAAAATCCCAGGAGCCTCCCTTGGCTGGCCTACATATTCCCTCCCACAATCTCTACCCCACTAGCCTGTGCCCTTGAAGGTTACCCCAAACCACTGTGTCCTGGCAGACCTATCAGCTGAGTTGCTGGTGGCTCAAATGAGCCAGGACTGGGGGGCACAGGAAGTGGAGGCGTCCTCATGCTGAGGTCTTCTTGCAGGTGTGGTGGGAGGTGTAGCTGTGGGATGGGTTTGACTTGCTGGAGCCGTGTGGACAGACAGACCAGATGGGCCAGATGGGCCAGCTTGCTCCTCATCACCCAGACTTGCAGCATTGGGGTCCTCACTGAAGGCTGGCTCCTGGGCTGGAGTGGAGGTTTCTTAGCTGCCAGATGGTGGTGCACTGGTCCAGGTGAAAGATAAAGAGGATTTTCAGATTAAATTATAGTTTGTGCATTTCATGTGTCTTTCTTTACATGAGGGCCAACCTAAAACCTAGAAAGGGAGAGACTGACGGATCAGGCCTTTGTGTCCATTGTTTAACTCAGGCAGCCTGATTTACACGGATGAAAACTCCAGTCCTAACCTTGTAGAGATATCCTAAAATTCGAAAGTGCAGATTTGTAGGTTACATGTGACAGACATTGAGGCTAACACAGTGGTGGGTACATTGGAGTCCTGAACCCTACCAAGGTCTATCAAGTTGTAAAACATTGGATATTCAATTTTCATAATGCACATGATACTGTAATTGAACATCATATGGACAGTGAAATTTAACTTGTATGTGGCTACTTATTCTGTTGAGCATGCCACAACAAATCTTTTGATGTTTTGGATTCAAAAGACAATGGCCCCCATTATGATTCTGACCGCCAGGGTTAATGTGGCGGTATTACTACCAACAGGCTGGCGGTACATACCATCACATTATGAGTGTAGGGGGTTGGCTGCAGCCAAACTGCCACTTCTCCACTCATGCCGCCATGGCGGTATGAGCCGCCAAGCCGGAGATGTCAATCTCTGATCCGGCGCCCCACAGAGTACCACCGGCAGCATTATGAGCTGGCCTACCGCCATGGTTTCCGTGGCATTAGCAATGCCACGAAAACCATGGCAGGAAGCCCTACCGGTGACAGGGAATTCCCCCACCCCCACAACACCCACCTGACACCTCCCACACCCGTTCCATCCAAACACCACACCACCCCCCTGATTCAAACACCCACTCCTTCCAATACACGCATTCATTCAATGGCATTCACGTATTTACTCATTTACTGGCATACATGCATTCACATACGCATTCGTCCAGGCATACTCACACACATTTTTACATACTGACATGCAGACACACACTCACTTCACCATTCTTACAGTCATTCCCTCACATGCATACAACCATGCACAGAACACAACACACACAGACGCACACACACACATTCACACACACACTCACACACTCAGACACACACACACACAACCCCAGCACCCTCCCACCCCCCTCACCTGTCGGACACCCGACGTACCTTGTCTGGCGAGGAGGTAATCCGTCAGGGAACGGGAAGGGGCACTGCTACTGCCAGCAGAACACTGCTAGGCCGTATTTCTGCTCAAAATACAGCTTGCAGCATTCTACTGGCAGGGTGGTGCTGGTGTTAGCAGCACCAGGTCACCACCATCCCCCCAGTATGAACACTGCCAGATTGCTACCCTTATTGTGGTGGAAGTCAGGCGGTGCTCATAATCTGGCGGATGGATGGTCGCCACTGCGGTGGTATGTTGAAGGCGGTCACCGCAGCAGTAGGCAGTTATTACCGCCAAAGTTATAATGAGAGCCAATGTCTTAATTAAGCATTTCCATCAATTCAATGTAGCTATGAGCAAGTGTCAACATGGCTGAGAAGCACAAGAGGTGATTTTATTTCCTAAACATGACAAAGTGACTGGCAAATCTCTTTTTTGAGATGTGTGTATATGGAAGTAAAGTTTGAGTGTCAGACCTAGAAAAAGAGTGTCATGGTAGTTGTAGTCCTCTGTTGACACCAAGGGCAATACTTATTTGAAAAATAGCTTCCTCATATCACTTATAATGACTGTATGGGATATAAAAACACATTTGCCACTGCTACATACATTTAGATATGACGTGACTAGGAGAAAATACAACTTAGGGACACTGTACTCTCATGTGAAAATGGATGTAGTTGTGGACCAGTTTTTTGTAGAACAAGAATATACATTGATAGAGTGTAATTGGCAGAGCCAGTGCAAGGGATGGTCCATGGGGAACTACACAAAATCTGACTATCCATGTAGCATTCTGTTAGGAGGAGAGCTACTCCCATGCTGCTAGTAATTTGTATACCACAGCATATTTTATTTAGCCATAATTAGTTCTGTGTGCATGTCTGTGTTGTTAAGGATGTTGCAGCATTCTAAAAGTATACCTTAAGGGCAAGACTTTATTGGTGATTAGTGAGACATACATAGGTCTGACATACATAGATCTGATTCCAGTCAAGCCTTCAGGATGGAGGATTTGCAAGGCCTTCTCCTCGTAGAGAAAGAGTTGGTATGGGGGGACAGGAGAGCCACCACCAGTCCTCTGGTCCTCCAGGTGACTCTTGGAGGTCAGTGAAAGAACCTTCTCCTGCAGGTCATTCCACCTTTTCTTAATCTCCTCCTGTGTGCGTAGGTTGTTGGCTACTGCATTTACCCTGTACACTCTTCTGGATCACATTTACCTTTTCTGTGAAATAGTAGTATTTTGGACTTGTGCTCCAAACAATTGTGGCTCTACTCTAATGATTTAATCTACTACGATAGACAACTCTCCTTCTGTGACACAGGGATTTCTTCTCCCTGCCATTGTGATTAAAGAATCACAGTCTGAAACAGGGTGTGCTTTCTAGTGTGCTTTGCAGGAGTACATAATTGTACAATGTGCAACAGGTGTGGGTTCCTGCATTCAATTATTGGCCACAGCGATGATACTATACTGAACAGATCTCTCCATGGACTCCCGACTTCATGGGCCCGCCGGTGATACACTGCCAGCGTGACTATGTGATCTAAATAGGTCTGGCGGAATTCCCCAGTCAAGGCGGCGATGGAGGGCTAATGGTTGACATTGGAGTCTGCCGCATCGGCTGCTGGATACAGCTGGCGTGACCGAGTACACTCTGTTGTGGCGGCCTGTGACTTCATCGCAATGCATCTTAATACAGCATGTGGGGGGGCTGCTGAACTGACAGTCTTTTCAGGCTCAGTACGTTGGTGTTATACCAGAATTATTCCTCCCCCCTAGAGAAAATAGTAATTTGGGTTGCTGATTCAATATTAGGCCCCTCCTGCTGATTACTTGGTTTAGGTGACTTAGGGGGTCATTCCGACCCCGGCGGGCGGCGGAAGCCGCCCACCTGGCGGGAACCGCCAAAAGACCGTACCGCGGTCAAATGACCGCGGCGGTCATTCTGACTTTCCCGCTGGGCCAGCGGGAAAGCCCCTTCAACAATGAAGCCGGCTCCGAATGGAGCCGGCGGAGTTGAAGGGGTGCGACGGGTGCAGTGGCACCCGTCGCGATTTTCAGTGTCTGCACAGCAGACACTGAAAATCTTTATGGGGCCCTGTTAGGGGGCCCCTGCACTGCCCATGCCTGTGGCATGGGCAGTGCAGGGGCCACCAGGGGCCCCACGACACCCGTTCCCGCCATCCTGTTCCTGGCGGTATTTACCGCCAGGACCAGGATGGCGGGAAGGGAGTCAGAATCCCCATGGCGGTGCTGCAAGCAGCGCCGCCATGGTGGATTCCTTGGGCCAGGGGTAAACCGGCGGGAAACCGCCGGTTGCCCTTTTCTGACCGCGGCTTTACCGCCACGGTCAGAATGGCCCTGGAAGCACCGCCAGCCTGTTGGCGGTGCTTCCGCGGTCCCCGGCCCTGGCGGTCATGGACCGCCAGGGTCGGAATGACCCCCTTAATTCTTTGTGTAAAGTTCTGCGCTTCTCTGAAATGAAGTTCTGAGAGTCTTTTTTTAAAATTCACCGATTTGTTTTTTTCTTCCCTTTCCGATTTTTTTATTTGCCCTTAGTCTTTGGTAGTGCCTCCTCCACTGGAGCACTCAGGCTTGGCTTGGGTTGATTTTTTGTCTTGAAAATGGTAAATATTTTGAAGTCAGGATTTGGGTTTTTCACTAGAGAGCCAGTTACCCTGGAGTCCACTGTGCCAAGGTCAAAGAGATATTTTATCAAAAGTGTAGGGCTCTCCATCTTCGAACTTGTTTTGAGAATGTCCCAGCTGTCTTTGATAAGAGGTTTTCCTGCTTGCAAGCCGACATATTGATATACAACAGAGGAAGGCAATGCATTATTCCCATCGGCCAAAGATAGCCTATTAGTAGCCCCATAGGCAAGGAGCTCTCCTTTTTCCCTGGTTCAAATTTTCTTTATCTTCTTTTGTGGCAGTACCTTTAGAATCACAGCAATTATATCATGAGTAGAATAAAGACAATGCAAATTTTTCTCTGAGGGCTAGAAAGGAAGATAACATTTTCTCCAGGCAAATGAGTGAAGCTGAAACTTGTACCTTTTGGCCCCAGATTGTTGCCAACATTTGAGAAATTATTGTGGAGTGCTTCCAATGGTGTACAACTAAAGAGCTGCAGCCCAGGTGACAATGGACCAAATTTTCAGGTAAGGTAAACTTAGAAGTTGGTTCTAAACTTAGACCCAACGTCTAAGTTTACAACTTTTGGGAATTCACAAAGGGCATTTACGAGTAGTATCTTTACGTCTGCTCTCGAGTTAGAGATTCGCCCGAGAGCAGACGCAAAGATACTACTTGTAAATGCCCTTTGTGAATTCCCAAAAGTCGTACACTTAGAAGTCTGGCCTAAGTTTAGACCAAATGTCAAATTTTACCTTTGAGAATTGGGCTCAATATAGGTGTACACGAAGATTTTGGTACATTATCTTTCTTCTGCACACCATGTCTTAAGTTAAGCTCAAGCTGGTAGATTGAAGTTTTCTTGCAATCATTTTGAATCTTCTAGGGCTGTTCTGTTTGCCAGGTAAGGTTATGAGCACAAAGAGAGACTACACCTAGCTTAGTCCATAGTTGTACAGCAGTATATTATCCCAACTCCTTCGGTGAGTCCAAGCCAAAGAAACATGCAGACAAGAGGAGGGGGTGATAGCTAGGGGGTGCAGGGCTGCATATAGCAACAAGGAGTAGCTTGGCTGTCCCTGCCACCCACACGCTCACCCGTGAGCAGGCCCACCCAATGAAGGATACACACCGTGCACAACCAAATCCTCACTTCCCTTCTTCTTTTCCTCCACTTTCCTCTAGCTGCACGATGACCACCGGGGAGGAAATTCTGCAGCAGCTGGGCCAAGGAAAAATTGGTACTCAAGGGCCTGGTGGTCAGCAAGCAGGCAGCCCCAAATTGAAATGAGAGCTAAGATAAGAGCTCTCTTTGCCAGCCACACTGGCTCTGGGGGCTGTTGGAGGCACGGAGTGGATGTTCTAAAGTGAGCACAAGAGCGGCTTACTCTGCTCAGCCAACACAACGCCACCTGACACATCTGGTCAAAAATCACTGGGTCCGCTTGGACCGCCAGGTCTGAAATAGCACGTCCCACACGCCAGACACACTCCACGGTCCTCTCCTCATCACGCCCACAGCTCTGGCAGCATCTGGCAGTGTTTCCGCATCAGTGCGTCTCACTCCTGTGCTTCTGTGTGTTTTATTTTTTTATTTTTGGTCAATCGATTTTTTTTCACATAAAATGCCATTTAATTAGTAATCCTTTTTTGCATCACTTTAATAAAAAATTACCTGTTTCAGTTACATTTTGTTTTTTTTGTTATTATATTTACTATTTTCATTACCTTAGTATGGACATTCTTGGATCTGTCAGCCACTCAACTCTCTGTCACTTCCTGTTATGTCCTTAACTGCACTGTCCTCGATGAAAAGCTCACTTCATATCGCTTCAGGATATGACATCACTTCCTGCGATGTTGGCTGAATGGCAAATATTGTAAACTGGCCTGAGATTTAAAACACTGGATACCTTTTCTTTATATATTGGCCCCAGATTTAAAACAATGGATGCCTTTTCTTTACATCTTGAGCTATCACTTAATGTGCTGTGTTCACTTACAATATTCCCTGATCTTCTCAAGCCTTTGAATATTTCATTCAAAAGGGCTGACATCAAACATATAAGTGTGGAAACTGCAGACATAATAAATCTTATACTGGATAGTTAGATGTGTATCAATAACTGGAGACTATGGGCCTGATTTAGAATTTGGCAGAGTTACTCCATCACAATGGTGACGAATATCCCATCCGCTGAAATAAAAAACCCACAGGATATAATGGGAATTATATTTCGGCAGATGGGATATCTGTCACCGTTGTGATGGAGTAACCCCTACGCAAAACTCTAAATCAGGCCCTATGTCATTTTTTGTATATATTGAGGTTACATTTACATAGTTCTTATAAGTGGTAGCCATTACATATAGTTCAAATGGTGTGTTATGCTAAAATGTTTCAGCATTAATGTTCAAATGTGTTCTCCAAAGAATTCATTTTATATTTTCTGCTTGGCACCCATATGTAAAATACTCTTTAGATGCACATATACTGTTCATGCCCTACTCTAAATATAACTAGGAGTAACATATAGACACAGAATATGCTTCTTTGTTTCTGTGGCATTTAAATGTATGGCTAACACTGGTACATTTGTCATTAAGCTACATGTGAGTGCATATTTTCACTTTACTTTCAATCTCCTTTACAATGGACAGCTCTAGAAATGAATGGATATGGTTTTCTCTCGGTTCAGGTTAAGATTTGCATCAATTTTGGTAAATAGACCCTACAAGACAGAATCAGAGGTTTTCTAGATCACCTGCCAAGTATCACCTCCTCTCACCATGGCAACCTAGTTAACACCAGGTAATACACTGTCAACTACGAAAGAGCTGAGGAATTTTGAGGAGATTTTGTCCTTATAAAAATGGAGTCCCTTAAAATTAAAGAGATTAATTAATGTGATACCCCCATTTTCCACTACCTCATTTTATAGAACACACACAATACCACAACCTGAGAGGCTAAACGTCTATATTGACTCCTGGCAGCAAAAAGAGTTTAATTGAGAAATTCCTTGGTTACATCACGGATCAAATCATTTCCTCTGAGATTTTAGCCTCCACTGGAGAAAGGATGAAGGTAGTCATACATTTCACCTCAAATCCTTTCTCTCTGACAATAAACTATTTCAATACTGTATCTCCCTAACTCATAATAAGGGGTCAACGGTGGACTTCATTTTTCACAAAGAAAAAACTCTTAAAGCACTCAGACCCTCTTCAAGTGGACTGGCCAGACCACTTTCAAAATACTTGGCTCAATACACCTTGCACATGCTATACTAGCAGCTGCAGTGGTAAACTCAAAACCCTAAACACATGAAGAAAAAAGCCATAGAAACACAAAGTTAAATTACCAAGAGAGTGCAATGCCTCCTTCAAGCTATTAGAACAATGTGATGGAGCGATCAACAGAATCTTGAGGAAACTACCCTTAACTATCTGCAAAGTGCAAGGATCTAAGAAAACCCTAAACAGGTATGCTTGCGATATTTACACGATATGAAAAACACCACAATCTTCCGAACGTAGATAGAGAAAGCTCCTAGAAAATCTTGTGCACTATATACCACACGATATCCTCCTTCCTGAAATTGAAATCTATTCTGGTCTCAAGCTGATCCAGAGTACTTTTCCAGTTCCTACAGAAGCAGTTCACAGAACCTGTTCCATCTTCTTTCAAAGGCCTGTAACCTCTTTAAGAAAACATGCCAATAATGGAGTACTTGGCCAAATGTGCACCTTTAGTCAATACAGTGAATATAATATTCTCAAAAACATATCCTTCCACAATATTGATACACTTCCCCTCATTACAGCAGACTCATTATTGAACGTGTCATATATTTAAAACCATTTATTTAATTATTCATTGGATCATAACCCACACTCTCTAGGCAAAAGACTATTTAAACCACTTTGCCAGCTGTGGCAATACATCATAAACTTCTCCCTGAACCAAGGCTCGCTCCTGCATTTCTGTAAGCTGGGTTTTGGTCGCTTTTTTCTCGAGTAAGCTAATGCCGAACCAGGAGCACTACACAACTACAGCTTCATAGCTAGCCTTTCTTCTCCAAATCCTGGAAAGATGTATTGTCGGCCATCTATAATCCACTACCAGTACTAATGTCATAGGAGACTTCCATTCTGGTTTCCATTCTGGTCAAAGCATTGAAACCTTTGCCCACCAAATTGTAAGTGATGATCTCTCGTTGTTTGATGAAGGAAATTCCTGCATGCTTGTGACTTTGCCCTGCCAGTAAACCTTGGTACCTTGAACAAAATCCTCCTAACACACCCTACACAATAGAATGTGTGCTTAACTTGTTCAGACATAGGGCCTGATTACAACTTTGGCGGTCGGGCAGCCAGACCGCCATGTTGGCAGTCCCAAAAAGACTACTGCACTAGTGGTCCCCAGACTCCTGTATTATGATGCAACAGGCAGGACCGTGCCCACCAAGCAATAAAAAGCAGAAGGCCCCAGCGTGTTGGCCTGTATCTAGGCAGTCCGACCTCCAGTGTCGTCTGTGGCACGGCCAACAACCAAGCTTATTACAAACCCACATTCGCCGTGGCGGTCTCCTCATGACAGTTAGCCAATGGCAGCCGACCACTGCTGTACGTCTCCTGCAAAGTGACAGAAAAGTTAACATTGGATGAATTAAAAAGCAACACACCTTACACACATTGCTCAAGTGGACACACCTGCAAATCACACTATAAAACACACCCCTTTCTCTACCACAATCCTTTGCATTTCCACAGGGAGACAAATAACAGTGACCACCATTTTTTGAATTTACATAGATTAGGCAGCCTTTTTTCCACCATTCAATAGAACACCCTCCACACACTTTTGTCCATTCACTCCCTATTTCACTTCCCCGGTTAAGTAAGTCTGTGTCTCCTACTTTTTTGAACATAATGTCACGTTCCTAAAAACCCGTTTTTTCAGAAGATGAGTTGAGAGTCATGGTGGATGAAATCATAAGATTAGAGCCACAATTGTTTGGAGCCCAAGTCCAGCACACTCCTCTCAGTAGGAAAATGGAAATGTGGGACAGGATAGTCAACTGAGTGAATGCTGTAGGCACCACCCTGCGCACAAAGGAGGACATTAGGAAGAGGTGGAATGACCTCAGGGGGCAGGTCCATTCCGTGGTCTCCAGGTAGCAGCTGGAGGCCAAGAATCCTGGCAGTGGCCCTCCCAGTACCCCATTAAGGCTCTTTCTCTGGGAGGAAAAGGTCTTGGCCATCCTGCATCCTGAGGGCTTGACAGGAATACCTGGAGGAGTGGGGTCTGGTAATTTACAATACAAAAGCTGTCACCAACTGACAACGTCATGCATGCTCACACATCAGCTTTTGCCACTGTCTTGTTCATGTACCTCATCAACATTCAATAACCAGGGTATCTGAGTTTTAACACTGTCAATGTGTATCATTGGACCCAACATCACAGCTACCAACGCTCGTCATGTCATATATCCAAATGGTGCCTGTAAATCTCACAATACCAAAAACACATTCCAGGATTCATGGTATATCCCGAAATGGAAATGCATGCTCAAACTTAATGCATCATTCATACAGATATGTAATACCCAACATTTGTCAAGTGTTGGGGAGTAGAGGGAGTGACCTGACTGTAACCACTAGCCCAGTGGTCACTTGCCAAAATACACCTGTTTGTGTCCCCTCAAATGTCCTTCACTCACCTGGGAGTGTACCATTTGTCAAGTGTTCAGAAGTAGAGGGAGTGGCCTGACTACAAATCCAAATAGTTTAGGGGGCTGGTTCTCAATGTGGTGTGCAAAGTTAGATACACTCTGCAGGAGGTCCAGGCAACCACACATTGGTTTACTGAGGTAATAACTAGATCACCTAATGCTTTAATGATATGCTAGCTTGGTCAAGCAGTTAGGCCAATCTTGGAGAAGTGCAAAGCATTTGTTGTACTCACAGTGTCAATCATGCAACTCAGACATTTGAAGGAATAACTCAAGACCAATTTATGAAAATACTTCTGATTTTTATGTAAATTTGAAGACCAAGAATACCAAAATTGTTTAAGGACTTTTGGAGACATGGATTTTTGAAGTTTAAAGAAAATAGTGTTGGTGTGTAATTACGCACCATAGGAATCAATAGAATTTTTTTTTTTTAAATACATATAATAGCGTACAGTTGAGTTAGCAAGTTCTCCTTTTGCAGGTTAGTTGTGGTCATCGGTGGGCACACTGTGCCAGCTGGAGAAGTTCGGACGGCTCCTGGTTCTGGCGGGAGCAGCTGGGAAATTCTCTGGAGCTGGTGCAGGGCCACTGTGGGGGATCACATGGAAAGGCACTGTACAAGTAAGTTTAGAGGCGGTTCCTTAGGGTCCCCTTGGAGTGTTGAGGTTGCAAGGGGTGAGGGACCCTTAGGGCACAGCAGGTTATTTGTTGCAGGGCACTGGCCGGCTGGGTGCAGAGCGAATTGGTGATCCAGGAGCTATGCGCAAAGATACCCTTTGGATCTGGAGTTAAGTCTCTTTAAGGGTCATTTGCAGGAAAACAGGGGCACTCTGCTGGGAGGTCCAGGGTGTTCCTGAAGTCCATCAACTAGGGCTTCCTCCTGGTCCTTTTTCAGCCCCAGGCGACATGGTTTTCCTGGTGTCTGTTGTCCGCTGACCAGTTCCCAGTGTATTAATATGGTTCGGCCACTGGAGGGCGCAGTGCCACCAAACTTGGCACACTTGCAAGGCTTGTCCTTATGGTTGTTGATGTGTGGTTGAGTCTGGCTGCAAATTCCAGTTCAGTAGTTAGAGGCTGGACAGTGAAGTGACCCTCACTGGGTAGTTAGTTCCTTTGTTGTGTCAGAGTGGTACCTCCACTCTAGAGGGAGTTCTTGGGCGATTGGTAAGCCTGGAGGTCCTCTGGGTTTCTTGAGGTCAGTCCAGTTGTCCAGCAGCTCCTCAGTGGCATCTGTCGGGTCCTGGGTGCAGCAGGCAGGGTTTGGCACCTTTTCTTTGTGCAGCAGGTCCACAGTTCTCATCTCATGTCTTTGTGCTGGTCTTAGTGTCCTTTGAATCTGATTTCTTGGTCTAGGGATGCCCACTGAATACTGAATTTAGTGGGCATTTTAGGGGGACCTGGTAGTGTCCAACAGGACACTTACCTTTGGGTGGCTACACCCACTATAGTAACCACTTCCTGTGGGAATGGCCACTTCCCTAAACCTGATTGGCTATTTCCTTCCATCTAAGATGGTGGAAAATGAAATGTAGTGTCCACCTTTCAGGCAACACCTTAGGGGTAGTGCAGGCCAGGTGGGCAACTCCTTTTATCCTTTGTGTGGTTTTCACCCTTTACCAATGCCAAAAGGGGGGTTTTCAAAGGGGCTGACCATCTGCTACTAGCAGCAGGCCTGGGGTCAATTTCAAAGACGATAAGCCATTTGAAGCTCACCACTAGGGCAGTGCACATTCCTGAGGGAGGGGATGTTAGCTCCTCCTCCCAGGAAGGGCATTGTTTTACAAACCAGAGGGACAGGACTCTCCCCCAAGGTTTGTATATTGGGTGTCTGGAGGTGGCAGTCTGGATAGAACCAGTCAGCAACCATGCCAGGGTAGTTAGCTTTTCAAAGGGCACCTCTAAGGTGGCCCCCAGGTACATTTAGGGATAAATCCAATACTGGTACCAGTTTGGATTTATCATTCTGAGTTGTTTGATACCAAACAACCCAGGGTTAAGAGTGACCATTATGAATCTGGAAAACACATGTTCACCAGTGTCCAGCACATGTATTAAAATGGCTGCTCTGTTCCCTCACTATGCCCCAGGTTTGGTAAGGACATAGTGGATGCATATTGCTCATGCAGCTATGCCCTCACATTTAAAATGGTGCACCCTGCCTTAGAACTGTACGGCCTCCAGAGGGGTGCCTTACCCATAGTAAATGTGGTGTATGGCGGACAGGGCACACAGGCAGTCTGTCATGTCAAGTTTGTGTTTTAGGTTTGCACCAGGACACTCAGCCTTCAATGGCTGTGCTGGGTGCATCTGGATGCATGGTCCCAAAGGGTGGCACAATCAGTGCGTCTGCCTTCTGGGGCCTATCCATAGTACCTTATGCCCTGGGTGCCTAGGTATCCATTTACTAGGGACATATTTGTAGTTAAAGGTGTATTCAATTGTGCCAATGTATCACAACACTTTTAGGGAAAGAGCTCTGGCCCAGGAAACCTGGTTAGCAGGAACCCTGGGCACTACAACTTCTACAATTAACAACAAATGGCAACTCATTAATTGAGATAAACGCACATTCAAAATAAATATTCAACAAGGAAAATTATGGGTGCTCATACACTGAACCACATCGTTGCCTTGATGTGTAAAAGCGGGTTCACAAAAGTGAACTCGTTCTAATAACAATGAAACAAACCAGCGGGGCACACCAACAAGTCTAAATCTATACTTTAGAGATAATGTAATGTCTTAATAAGGTAAATAGAAGGATCATAATAAGTTTAGCTAGACAGTTATTTTAGTCCTCTCCTTTTCTAAAATAGTGTGGATAATCAACAAAACTAACCAAAAAAACGAGACATACACAAGAGTGTTCCTATCCAATCCAAGGATATATTCATACACATAGAAATTATCATACAAAAAAAATTAATTTTCTTAAACACATAAATATATACATATATACATCAAACATATAGAGAAAGAATGAAAAGCAATCAGCCGACACGTGTTTCGTCCTGAATGGACTTCTTCAAGGCTGAGAAAATCACAACAAATAACAGTCAATACACAACAAACAAAAATGTACCATTTTACACAAAGATAGAATATATATATCTAACATTCATTTATCCTTTCCTTTCCTAAGATCAATACATGAAAGTTGTTTGGTCAGTTCAATATCCACAATATTATATCGACATCCTATTTGAGATATGCCTCAATTTGAAATTAGAAAAGAAACTGCCCAAGAAAAGAAGAGAACCATCACCACATCTCCTTTTGTGTCAAAGTGTTGTATAATGGCCAAAGATATACCATAAGAAAAGGCTCCCCATGTCTCCAAAACATAACTAAATGAGAACCACCGCAATGATTACAAATTCCACATGCAAAACCCAAGTATGCAGACTTTTCTCTTTTGTGGACAGTAGAATGTTTCATGTCCAGAGTGACCTCACCTTAAGCAAAGGTGAGGAGAAAAATTTCCAATAAATATATACCTTTGATCCTTTACATGTCCGTTATGCTCATATCCCATCTATCATGCATTAAAAAGGAGAAAGGTAACAATTTCATTATTCTCCTTTTGCTCTTCAAATATATTCTTTAAATGTATAAATTTAATTTATTATAATGCCCTTACTGACCTGTTTTTAACCACAGGCAATCACCTCTTTTTGCCTCTTCAAAAACCGTCTAAACGCTGGGTGTCACACGTCTCGTTCATGTTTTGCAAAACCAACTGAAACATAAACAATTGGAAATGACTCTAATGGCCCCTCTACAAAGACCCTAGTATTTTGTAATTGCTATGCGGTCACTGTCTAACCATGTAGTTAGATTTTTTTCCTTTCGCCAGTATATAACCGGTTTTTAGCAGTAGAAAAGACACACAAATGACACTTTCTTTTCCCAGTGCTTGCATTTGGATGCACTTCCCAAACTGGCACTGTTAGCTTACCTATCCATCTGTCTATTCTTTGGATGCACCCCAGTCGTGTTTGTTAGAGTATCTCGACGTGAAGTGCGCGAAGATTGTGTCCCTCGTGTGTGTCCTCCGGCTTGTTCGCAATAAGTGCGAGCCTCTTGCCGGCATTTTTAAATGCCGCGTTCGTGTTGAATACGATGTAACTAACCAAGACGACGGACTTCCGTCTATCCATTCTAACGCCGGCGGCCATTTTGACGTGGTTTGTATTTGGAAAGAGGAAGCTGACAAAAAGCAAAGGCGGACTTCTGCCTGTCACATTTAACTACGTCGGCCATTTTAACAAAGTGATTGTGACTTCCATCTATCCATTATGACCACAATGGCCATTATTGAAGTGATTTGTATCTAGAGAAAGAAGGGCTAACCAACACCAAGGGCGGACTTCCGCCTATCACATGTCACTACGGGGGCCATTGTCACATGGTGATTATAATATGTCATTTCTTTCAAATAGTGCACAGATGAGATAAAGTCTATCCTTTATAACAAAAGCAGCCATTGGAGTGCTATATATTTGAAAGAAAGGCTGGCTAACAGCGAGGGCGGACATTCAGCCTATCCCTTGTAACTATGGCGGCCATTTTAAAATGGCAATTGTAATATGTCGTTTTTATTCAGCTAGTCCACAAACTGTGTCAATAACCTATTTAGGCACTGCTCAGAATAGTCAAATAATGTTGTCCTCAAAATTATAAGTTGCAAATAAATCGACAATATACTTCAAACTATATAAAGTATATTCATGAGATCTATTGTCCACAAAGGAATATATATTTTCCAGACAAGGATGATCCGCATCTCATATGGAACATACTGAAATGATATTGTGCATGATCGACTTTACATTGGAGAACAATGTGTTTACACACGAGGGACAATGGTTTAAGCAAGCACAGGGAGTAGCCATGGGCTCACGGTTCTCGCCATCATATGCGAATCTATATATGTTTTTTTTTTAGGCAATACATATTTGGAAAAAGGGTCCTTCTGTTTTTACTGACAATATCTTCTTCTGGGGAAGGTATATTGACGATGTTTTAATGATCTGGATAGGATCTGAACAACTATTAATTGAATTCTATGAGTATATTAATTGTAACATCTTCAACATCAAAATGACGTATGAATTCAGTAGGAACAATGTTTGCTTTTTGGATTTAGAGATATCCATTATAGACAATGAGATCCATACAAAAGTCCATCGTAAACCAACATCCTGCAACTCTGTATTACATGCGGAAAGAGCTCATCCTAAAAGTCAAATCTCAGCCATTCCATTTGGGGAAATGACCAGACTAAAAAGAAACTGTAACGATCCCAATGTATGTGATATAGAATTAAACAAATTGGAAAACAGGTTTGCACAGAGAGGTTATTCCAAACGCATCATCAAAACATCAAGAAAAAAGATTGATCAAGTATGTAGAACTACTCTATTAGGTCAAGACACGAAAATGCGATACGGCTCATCATATAGAGCAATACATTTCTGCACGGCATATAGCCGGAACAGTCATAATATATACCGCATTTTATGTAAACATTGGAATGTATTGCAGACAGATGATACACTTGCTGCTCTACTTCCCAAAAAGCCAAGAATAATACACAAAAGAGGTAAAACCATTAGAAACGAAGTCTGTAAAAGCTTTTTACCACCTTTAGCGGAAAGCAAAGCAATATGGCTTTCTAAAAAACCTGTGGGTTTCCATAGGTGTGGAAATTGCAATATGTGCAATATGGCACTGCACAAAACTTCTGAATTTAGCTATAATGGCAGTGACAAATATAAAATCTCCACCTTTATTAATTGTAACACAAAATTTGTGGTATATATATTAGAATGCATATGTGGCCAGATATATGTGGGCAGTACAATCAGGCCCTTGAAGGAACAAATTCAGGAACATATTAGAGCCCTAAGAAATCATGATACAGCATCGCCAATAGTACGACACGTTAATGACAAACATCCAGAGATTGAGGTCCCACTAGTAAAATACATGGGTATAAATCACATCTCGATGAACGCTAGGGGGGGCAATAGAACATTGGATTTACGGAAAAATGAAGCTAAATGGATTATTAAATTAAGAACAATTGAAATGGGCATGAATTTGGATGATGAATTGTATTATTTTCTTTGAATGTATTTATTTGATATACCATTGATGTGAATAACATGTATATAACATGAGCAACTGTACTTTGGTAACATACACAGTACACTGAAATACCCTAGATACTGAGGGGACCTTCCATCTTCTCACTACAAATATCTATATACTGGTTTTTTTTTTTCACTGTCTCACTTTGCATGATATCCTGTATATGTTTGGGGCACAAATCACGCTGCCACTAAGAAATTTAATGGCTGAAAGTTAAGGGAAAATATATATTCCTTTTGTGGACAATAGATCTCATGAATATACTTTATATAGTTTGAAGTATATTGTTGATTTATTTGCAACTTATAATTTTGAGGACAAAATTATTTGACTATTCTGAGCAGTGCCTAAATAGGTTATTGACACAGTTTGTGGACTAGCTGAATAAAAACGACATATTACAATTGCCATTTTAAAATGGCCGCCATAGTTACAAGGGATAGGCTGAATGTCCGCCCTCGCTGTTAGCCAGCCTTTCTTTCAAATATATAGCACTCCAATGGCTGCTTTTGTTATAAAGGATAGACTTTATCTCATCTGTGCACTATTTGAAAGAAATGACATATTATAATCACCTTGTGAAAATGGCCCCTGTAGTGACATGTGATAGGCGGAAGTCCGCCCTTGGTGTTGGTTAGCCCTTCTTTCTCTAGATACAAATCACTTCAATAATGGCCATTGTGGTCATAATGGAAAGATGGAAGTCACAATCACTTTGTTAAAATGGCCGACGTAGTTAAATGTGAAAGGCAGAAGTCCGCCTTTGCTTTTTGTCAGCTTCCTCTTTCCAAATACAAACCACGTCAAAATGGCCGCCGGCGTTAGAATGGATAGATGGAAGTCCGTCGTCTTGGTTAGTTACATCGTATTCAACACGAACGAGGCATTTAAAAATGCCGGTAAGAGGCTAGCACTTATTGCGAACAAGCCGGAGGACACACCCGAGGGACACAATCTTCGCGCACTTCACGTCGAGATACTCTAACAAACACGACTGGGGTGCATCCAAAGAATAGACAGATGGATGGATAGGTAAGCTAACAGTGCCAGTTTGGGAAGTGCATCCAAATGCAAGCAATGGGAAAAGAAAGCGTCATTTGTGTGTCTTTTCTACTGCTAAAAACCGGTTATATACTGGCGAAAGGAAAAAAATCTGACTACATGGTTAGACAGTGACCGCATAGCAATTACAAAATACTAGGGTCTTTGTAGAGGGGCCATTAGAGTCATTTCCAATTGTTTATGTTTCAGTTGGTTTTGCAAAACATGAACGAGACGTGTGACACCCAGCGTTTAGACGGTTTTTGAAGAGGCAAAAAGAGGTGATTGCCTGTGGTTAAAAACAGGTCAGTAAGGGCATTATAATAAATTAAATTTATACATTTAAAGAATATATTTTAGGAGCAAAAGGAGAATAATGAAATCGTTACCTTTCTCCTTTTTAGTGCATGATAGATGGGATATGAGCATAACGGACATGTAAAGGATCAAAGGTATATATTTATTGGAAATTTTTCTCCTCACCTTTGCTTAAGGTGAGGTCACTCTGAACATGAAACATTCTACTGTCCACAAAAGAGAAAAGTCTGCATACTTGGGTTTTGCATGTGGAATTTGTAATCATTGCGGTGGTTCTCATTTAGTTATGTTTTGGAGACATGGGGAGCCTTTTCTTATGGTATATCTTTGGCCATTATACAACACTTTGACACAAAAGGAGATGTGGTGATGGTTCTCTTCTTTTCTTGGGCAGTTTCTTTTCTAATTTCAAATTGAGGCACATCTCAAATAGGATGCCGATATAATATTGTGGATATTGAACTGACCAAACAACTTTCGTGTATTGATCTTAGGAAAGGAAAGGATAAATGAATGTTAGATATATATATTCTATCTTTGTGTAAAATGGTACATTTTTGTTTGTTGTGTATTGACTGTTATTTGTTGTGATTTTCTCAGCCTTGAAGAAGTCCATTCAGGACGAAACACGTGTCGGCTGATTGCTTTTCATTCTTTCTCTATATGTTTGATGTATATATGTATATATTTATGTGTTTAAGAAAATTTACTTTTTTTGTATGATAATTTCTATGTGTATGAATATATCCTTGGATTGGATAGGAACACTCTTGTGTATGTCTCGTTTTTTTGGTTAGTTTTGTTGATTATCCACACTATTTTAGAAAAGGAGAGGACTAAAATAACTGTCTAGCTAAACTTATTATGATCCTTCTATTTACCTTATTAAGACATTACATTATCTCTAAAGTATAAATTTAGACTTGTTGGTGTGCCCCGCTGGTTTGTTTCATTGCACTACAACTTCTAGGCTACATCAAACATCAAGCAAAACGTGGGGGCTAACCATGTACGAAAGAGGCCTTTTCTCCCAAATAGGCCCTGTTCCACTAACTCCAACCACCAGGCCTGTGTTCACTTGCCCCAATACATCTCTTAGTGAACTCCAACATGATGTGTACTCACCTGGAAGGATACCATTTATATAGTGTGTGTAGTAGAGAGCGACCTGACTTCAACTCCCAGGATGCACTATTTCTCTAACTCTAAACACCAGCCCAGGGTGCACTTGGCCCAATACACCTGTTAGTGAACTCCCACATGAAGTGTACTCACCTGGAAGAATACCATTTGTATAGTGTGTGTAGGAGAGGGAGTGACCTGACTGCAACTCCAAGGAGGCCCTGTTTCTCTAACTCCAAACACCAGTCCAGTGTGCACATGGCCCAATACATCTGTTAGTGAACTCCCACATAAAGCATACTCAGATGGGAGAATAACATTTGTACAGTGTGTGTAGTAGAGGGAGTGGCCTGACTGCAACTCCGAGGAGACCCCATTTCCCTAACTCCAAACATTAGTTCAGAATGCACTTGGCCCAATACATCTGTTAGTGAACTCCCACATGAAGCATACTCACATGGGAGAATAACATTTGTATAGTGTGTGTAGTAGAGGGAGTGACCTCAATACAACTCCCAGGAGGCACTGTTTCACTATGTCCAAACACCAGTTCAGCATGCACTTGGTCCAATACACCTGTTTGTAATCTCTCTAATGCTCTTCACTCACCTGGGAGGATACCATTAGTATGGTGTGTGTAATAGAGACAGTGACCTCAGGTCAACTCCAAGGAAGTGTACTCGCCAGGGAGGATACCATTTGTATAGTGTGTATAATAGAGAGAGTGACCTGAATTCAACCCACATATAGGCCCTGTTCCACTAACTCCAACCAACAGGCCAGTGTTCACTTTCCCCAATACATTTCTTAGTGAACGTCCACATGATGTGTACTCACCTGAGAGGATACTATTTGTATAGTGTGTGTAGTTGAGAGAGTGACCTGACTTCAACTCCCAGGAGGCACTGTTTCTCTAGCTCCAAACACCAGCCCAGTGGTCACTTGGCCAATACACCTGTTTGATATCTCTCTAATGCTCATCACTCACCTGGGAGGATACCATTAGTATATTGTGTGTAGTAGAGAGAGTGACCTGACTTCAACTCCCAGAAGGCACTGCTTCTTTAACTCCAAACACCAGCCTAGTGGTCACTTGGCCCAACACATCTGTTAATGAACTCTCACATGAAGTGTACTCACCTGGGAGGATACCATTTGTATAGTGTGTATAATAGAGAGAGTGACCTGAATTCAACCCACATATAGGCCCTGTTCCACTAACTCCAACCACCAGGCCAGTGTTCACTTGCCCCAATACATTTCTTAGCGAACGTCCACATGATGTGTACTCACCTGAGAGGATACTATTTGTATAGTGTGTGTAGTTGAGAGAGTGACCTGACTTCAACTCCCAGGAGGCACTGTTTCTCTAGCTCCAAACACCAGCCCAGTGGTCACTTAGCCCAATACATCTGTTAGTGAACTCCCACATGAAGTGTACTCACCTGAAAGGATACCATTTGTATAGTGTGTGTAGTAGTGGGTGTGACCTGACATCAACTCCCAGGAGGCCCTTTTTCTCTACCTCCAGACACCAATCCATTGTGCACTTGTCCCATTACATCTGTTAGTGAACTGCCACATGAAGTATGCTTACCTGGGAGGATAACATTTATATAGTGTGTGTAGTAGAGGGAGTGACCTGACTGCAACTCCCAGGAGGCACTGTTTCACTAACTCCAAACACCAGCCCATAATACACTTGGCCCAGTACACCTGTTTGTAATCTCTCTAATGCTCTTCACTCACCTGAAATATACCATTAGTATAGTGTGTGTAGTAGAGCGAGTGACCTGACTTAAACCCCCAGGAGGCACTGCCTCTATAACTTAAAACACCAGCCTAGTGGTCACTTGGCCCAACACATCTGTTAATCAATTTCCACATGAAGTGTACTCACCTGGGAAGATACCATGTGTATAGTGTGAATAGTAGAGAGAGTGACCTGACTTCAACTCCCAGGAAACACTGTTTCTCTAACTCAAACCACAAGCCTAGTGTCCACTTAGCCCAATGTATCTGTTAGTGAGCTCCCACATGAAGCGTACTCACCAGGGAGGATAACCTTTGTATAGTGTGTGTTGCAGAGGGAGTGACCTGACCTCAACTCCCAGGAGGCACTATTTCATAAACTCCAAACACCAGTTCAGTGTGCTCTTGGCCTAATACACCTGTTTGTAACCTCTCTAATGCTCTTCACTCACCTGGGAGGATACCATTAGTATAGTGTGTGCAGTAGAGAGACTGACCTGGTGTCAACTCCCAGGAGGCACTGCTTCTTTAGCTCCAAACACCAGCCTAGTGATCACTTGGCCCAACACATCTGTTATTGAACTCAAACATGAAGTATATTATCTCCTGGAAGGATACCATTTGTATAGGGTGTGTAGTAGAGGGAGTGACCTGACATCAACTCCTAGGGGCCCTGTTTCTCTAACTCCAAACACCAGGCCAGTGTGCACATGGCCCAATACATCTGTTAGTGAACTCCCACATGAAACATACTCACCTGGGAGGATAACATTTGTATAGTGTGTGTAGTAGAGGGAGTGACCTGACTGCAACTCCCAGGAGGCACTGTTTAACTAACTCCAAACACCAGCCCAGAATGCACTTGGCCCAATACACCTGTTTGTAATCTCTATAATGCTCTTCACTCACCTGAGAGGATACCATTAGTATAGTGTGTGTAGTAAAGAGAGTGACCTGACTTCAGCTCCCAGGAGGCACTGCTTCTTTAACTCCAAACACCAGCCTAGTGGTGACTTGGCCCAAAAACATCTGTTACTGAACTCCCATATGAACTGTACTCACCTGGGAGGATACCATTTGTATAGAGTGTATAGTAGAGAGAGTGGCCTGACTTCAACTACCCGGAGGCACTGTTTCTCTAACTTCAACCACAAGCCCAGTGTTCACTTGCCCCAATATATCTGTTAGTGAGCTCCCACATGAAGCGTACTCACCTGGGATTATAACATTTGTATACTCTGTGTAGTAGAGGGAGTGACCTGGCCTCAACTCCCAGGAGGTACTGTTACACAACCTCCAAACACCAGCTCAGTGTGCTCTTGGCCCAATACTCCTGTTTGTAATCTCTCTAATGCTCTTCACTCACCTGGGAGGATACTATTTATATAGTGTATGCAGTAGAGAGAGTGACCTGACTTCAACTCCCAAGAGGCACAGTTTCTCTAACTCCAAACACCAGCCCAATGTGCACATGGCCCAATACATCTGTTAATGAACTTCCACATGAAGTACTCTTACCTGGGAGAATACCATTTGTATAGTGTGTGTAGTAGAGGGAGTGACCTGACTGCAACTCCCAGGAGACCCTGTTTCTCTAACGCCAAACACCAGCCCAATGTGCACTTGGCCTAATATATCTGTTAATGAACTACCACATGAAGTGTACTCATCTGGGAGGATACCATTTGTATAGTGTGTGTAGTAGAGAACGTGACCTGCTTGCAACTATCAGGAGACCTTGTGTCTGTAATTCTAAACACCAACCCAGTGTGCACTGGTCAATATACCCTTGTTTGGTCACACTAAATTAAAGTTTACTCACCTGGAAATGAGCAAGATACAGATCATGGTCCACTCAGAGGCATGTCTGTCTACCTAGCTCCATCTTGACTTCATAACCTAAGATGAAACTATTGAGGACTGGAATGAATCTTATCCAGTGTATTCAAGAAGTATTTCAAAAGCGTAATGCTGCATCAGCAGATTGGTATTGGCTATAGGCACAGTGACACAGCATTGTGCACAAGATGGCTCCAGTCACATATACAACAAGGGCCTGGGTTTCCCTGAATTCCACTAAAACTAGACCTTCAAAAGGCCATAGCCATATGTTGCCTCTCCACTGTGTTGGCTTCACTGATGGTAAGATGTAATTTTCAGTCCATCTTCCCAAGTACAACAGATCTGCACATCTCATCAGCTGCTTGAATCAAATAGGTTTGGTATGCTTCACACATGTCAGGTCAAATAACCCGATACCACAGTAGCTTTGCACAATTGGGTTACCTACTACTTAACTATGTCCAAGGTCTCTGCTCACTGTAACACAAAATCTTTGGAGGTAGATATCACAATTCCACCAGCCCTGTTGCTTCTACATCACAGGCAACCATGTGCACCCCAACCTGTGTACTTAGCACAGTTTCCATCATCTTGTGCCCTTCAGTCTGGGATCCTGAGGTGCAACTCAACACTTTGAACACTGAGGGTCCAGGACCCAGTTGCAGAGGGCACCCTGTACCAAGTGTACAGGCTCATTGGTGTAGGGTGCGTGGGAGGGATGCTGTGGGCCACCGGAGTGAGTCCACTAGGGCGGCTGTCGGCCAGGACTGCATCGGCCATGTCTTGGGGGTTTATCAGGAGATCCAATGCATGATGGGCCAGATGTTGACCGATCTCCAGGAAATCAAGCATCTACAGAGGCTCATGCATAGGGCCACGTGTCAACAAATGAAGCCCACAATTCAAACATGGCCTCCCTAACAGAGAATTACTCTGAACTTTGGACTTCCAGTGGTGTGGCACCTACTCCAGTGATTTCATCTTCCATGGCTGACCCCTTTTACTTCACTTTTGATCACATTTCTGTCCCAATTTTATTTTCTGCTTGTGCACTGAAATAAATACACCTGTCACAAACTCATTGTCTGCTGTCTCTAATTTCACCTTTTGCCATGTAGATATGTAAGACAATGTGAACCATACGATGATGATTCAAGGTACTTGTTCAAGATGGAATAAGTTGCATGTGCACAGTGTCCAGCTCAGGACTACAACCATCCCACAAAAACACATAAATAGATGTGTCTGGTCAAAGAAGAAATGTTATTACATTGTTATGCATATAAGCTGTCAAGATGGCTGAAATACTGCAAAACATAAATGATTGACTCATGCTGAGTAAATGAACATATTTACAGGTACAGACCTCCAGACCATGGAAGGAAGGGATTAGCCAGACATTGGGGGTCATTCTGACCCTGGCGGTCATGGACCGCCAGGGCCAACGACCGCGGAAGCACCGTCAACAGGCTGGCGGTGCTTCCGGGGGCATTCTGACCGCAGCGGTAAAGCCGCGGTCAGAAAAGGGAAGCCGGCGGTTTCCCGCCGGCTTCCCGCTGCCCCAGGGAATCCTCCACGGCGGCGCTGCAAGCAGCGCCGCCATGGGGATTCCGACCCCCTTCCCGCCAGCCTGGTTCTGGCGGTTTTCACCGCCAGAACCTGGCTGGCGGGAACGGGTGTCGTGGGGCCCCTGGGGGCCCCTGCAGTGCCCATGCCACTTGCATGGGCACTGCAGGGGCCCCCTAACAGGGCCCCACATTGATTTTCAGTGTCTGCGTGGCAGACACTGAAAATCGCGACGGGTGCAACTGCACCCGTCGCACACCAGCAACTCCGCCGGCTCCATTCGGAGCCGGCTTCCTCGTTGCTGGTGCTTTCCCGCTGGGCGGGCGGGTGGCCTTTTGGCAGTCGCCCGCCCGCCCAGCGGGAAAGTCAGAATCACTGCGGCGGTCATTTGACCGCGCTGCGGTGTTCTGGCGGGGGAACTTCGGCGGGCGGAATGACCCCCATTGTCTTGAAGAATAGGCAGACTTTAAAGTGGTTGATGTCATCGGCTTGAGCCTTATCACAACCCCCACCAAAGTAATCCAACATCACTTAATAAAAAATTCAGACAGATGGCAGTACAACAGTTTCTGATCACAGGGTCATTATAATCCAGTGCTCATGCATCTGGTGGTATGCCACAAACATATGTCAGTGTTTTGTCACAGGCACTATGACCTACAATGATGAAACAACTACAGCTACATACATGTCATACAAAAAGAGTGTTTAGCCAACGTGAAGTGGAACTGACATGGCTGTCGCCTAGGACTACATATTTTCTGACCACATGATGACACACATGATGCATCTACCCCACCACAGGACACAAAATAAGTCCAATGGACCTTCTAAACTTACATCCATGCACTGTGCAGGCTTTCTTGGCAGGGGACTCCTACACACTTATCTCTGTGACCTACATTACTTGGAACAATCCATGTCCACTTCATATGTCAGAACAGCATCACACACCTGCCAATGTCACAACTCTAAAATGCCCACATGAAGAAGTCATGGTGAAGGTACCTGTACAAAGAACAAAACAAGGAGGATAGGCATGAAACCAATTATATGACACAAGTCACATAGCAAGCAACTGGAATACAAAGTACATTGCAAGAAATCTGACACCAACCATGTAACATCATCAATGTGAGAATGTGTCAAAACCTCTCTCATCAATCAGCCTTTGGCTGATTTGTGCAGAGTACCAGCCCCCTGACTGTTCCAAAAAATTAAACTCCACACATTCTTACAACTGCAGTACATTGCCATGACATCACATGACATATTTACACTCATGAGAAGAAGCTGTGGATGAGATTTTGTCTTAAGTCAGCTGTTTCCTCTTCTCCACTGTCATCTTCATTGGGCATTTCAAGATTCATAGCCGGTGGCACTGCAGGCTCCCCCTCCTCTGAGATGCATGGGATATTTTCTCTGTAGGTTGATGTTGTAGAGCATGCAGCATGCCACAGTGATCTGACACACTTTCCCGGGTGAGTAGAGGAGGGCTCCACCAGTCCTCTCCACACAGCAAAATCTGGAATTCAGGACCCCAAAAGCCTCCTCCACTGCCTGCTGTCTTCTTCCATGGGCCTCACTAAAGCAGACTTCCCCTGGAGTAGCAGCTGGATTCCTCAGTTGTGCCAATAACTAAGGTTGGTTTGGATGTGTCTCCTGTAAAGGAATAAGACTTAAGTGTACAATGAGTCACTGACTTCATGATTGTAGCACCTGACATTGCTCACACACAATCAGGACAGATGTGACTCACCAACCAGCCGAGCCCTCTCTGCTAGAAGTTGCGACATCAGCTGGGATATGGTGCTATTCCACATTATAAAGGAAGGAAGAGACACCTTCTCGCACATAAACAATCACACCCCTCAATGCAGACGTCCATGCATGATGGTGCACGGAGGCCTGTGTTGGCAGCTATATTTAGCACCTGCACAGGGAACAACACAGGGGTGCGCCGTATTCAATTAATATGGCGCACCCCTGTGAAAATGTTGCGCGTTGTGAAAATGACAGAGTGCGGCGCTGCCAATTTTGGCACAGCGTTGCGCTCCATCAGTTTCCTATAAATATGGGCCAATGTGTTTCAACATTGCTGAGAGGAAACCACTCAACACCAGACTGAACATAGGTTGTGAAATACCACCAGATAGGGCCACTGTATGTTGGAAGGACCCTTTGGCCAATAAGTGCAATACTGCCATGACTTGTACAAAGGGTAGTATGCAGGATGGATTACTGTTAGCTGGCATCAGATCTGGCTCCAACTGATGACGTTTGTTGCCTGTGGTGATCTCAGGCCACTGGCTGTGTCCATTGGTGGTGATGACCCCGTACGTTGTGTACGTGTACGTCAAGTTTGGCAAAATCAGTCACTTGACTCCTGATACGGGTGCCAGCAATACCTCCACCACCTCAGGTACTGTGTGCCACCTCTGGGAGCAATCATGCCACAGCCAGCAGGTGAAAGGGTCCCTGCCTTCTCTCCAGCAGAGCTGGAGAGGCTTGAGAACGAGGTCCTTCCCCTATATGGCCAGCTCTATTGCTCACCACAGGAGCAGGTAAGTACCTCATAGGCACATTTGACTCTGTTTAACACCATCCTTTCCCTCGTCACAGGCTATAATATCCCCCTGTGTGTCAGTTAGACTTCTGGTGTGCCTGGTGTTCCAGTCTGTGCAGCATCAATGGAATGTACATGGTGCAGGTATTGGAGAACAGTACTATATGTTGTGGACATCCACATTGTGTTGTGTGATGTTTTTTGAGGCGCAACATCCTCCTTGTGTTGGATGAAGATAACTAGGCAAGGATAGTTTCCTGTCATACAATTACATTTCTTTGTTTATGATGGTTGTAAATGTTAGACAACATGTATGTGCATGACAGCATGAGTTGTGTATGCATCTTATCTGAGTAATTTGAGGATCTTGTAAGCAATGTGTATTGTGCCATATACCCATCGTTCAATCCACATCTGGTGTTCCTAAACTGTTGTCTGGAAGGCATATCATGACTCACTGTGCCCTTCAGGTTGTCTCACAAGCCACTTTGCTGATGGTCACATGATATACTGCCATGCATGGAAGTGATGAGCATGTGAGTGTAATGTAGGTTCTGTATGCTCAGCTGCAGAGACCAGGGCCTGTTAAATGTATCTCCCAATATTGGACATACTACAGGCTGTGGGAGAGTCACTGAGGATATGCAACTATGGCACTGTGCCCACTCCATGTACACCAAAAGATCCTGCCATGTGGCCAAAAGGAAGCTCTAGTGGCAACACTTGCCCTGAATGCCTACCCATTGACTAGATTCGGAATGGGTACTGAGGTGAATATCTGAACTAGTCAATATGTGCATTTTGCTTTATTGTCAATGTGTGTCATTGACTCATGACAGGTCCCTTATTCCCACAGCTCTGTTGTCACCTTCACATAAGTCATATTTGTTCAGTACAGGTGCATTGCACAGTTGACAAACCCACAGTGCAGATAGTGTGTAGATTCCAGGGAGGCCACCACATGTGACTCAGTAGCTTGGTTACATAGCAGAAATTATTGAAACAAACATACCTTAGTATGTTGGATGCCATCTATGTAGGTTTGCCACATATGTTCAAAGGTGTGTACTGTGGTGCAGGTACTTACTACAAAAATCACATGTTCACATATGCAGAGGGTAGAAACGTTCTGTACCCACCATGCCAGCCCTTTCACTGTCACTCAAGTCTTAAGGTGAAGTCTGTACTATGGTAGCTGCCTGTAGGGACTGTATGCAGTGAGGCAATGTTACAGAGTGTAAATGTGTTGGTCCAGTCAGGCCCAAGGAGTTTACCCTTCAGAAGCCACATTGGTGTGTAGTATTTCATTGTGGTTTGCATCACAATACATGTTGCTGGAGAATGGGTTACCTGATGTCAGTAGGCTTGCTTAGTCATTGTAGGCCACGAGGAGGGTAGTGGGTTAGTCTGCAGATAACTCTCAAAGTGTGTAATCATGTCCCTGTACTTATCCGCATGTGTGCTTTACACTTGCGGTGTGTTGACAAATTGCCCATTTTGTGCTTGCTGTTTTTGACATGTGTGTGACACAACCATTTGTTCCAAAACTTGTGTTTGTAATCTTTTGATTTGACTCTTGCATCCATACAGGTCAACACCCATCAGAAGAAGGGCTTCTGGAGAGCCATCGGCAGGAAGGTACAGACCCTGGGGCCCATAGTTGATAGAGCACCTACTGTCGGAAGACATGAGACGACCTGAGATGCTGGGCCCAGATCACAGAGGTCCAGCTGGGGCTGTCCTCCCACGTCAGAGCCTGAACCCCACTAATGGCCCTCATTCTAGCGGTGGCCTGCCTCGAGCTTGATGGGCGTTTGAGGGGAGCACAGCAGCCACAAGAGAGTGAGTACAGGCCTTATTCCTGCCTGTCATGTAGCCAAGTTGATGTGTTAGGCTCTGACATCTCCCCCTGATGATTGGGTATGGGCCATGTGTGACACACAAGACGAGTAACTGCTTGTGAAGGTATGGAATGGAATTTTGTGCATTCTGATATGCCTTGTCTATTATCCCAGGGACCTATGACACAACCAACTCCAGTCCACATACAATTTGCTCTCAAGGGCCAACTCATGGCTCTGCACAGTGATCTATCAAGTAATGTTGGTTGTTGTTGTGGGTCTAAATCGTATGCAACAGTCCACTACTCCTCAGTGTAACAGCCCAAACAAAATTAAGTGATGGCTCACTGTCCTCTGCCATGTGTCTGCTAAAGTGAGTAAATTGGCATCTGCCCCCTAGAGGCCACTTGTCTTAAGTGTGTTACGAGTGCTGGTGCCTTGCTACTGTCTGTCATGTGAAGGTGGCCATCATTCATGTGACAGAGTATACATTGTTCTTTGGGTGCAGCTACAGATCAATACTTTTCCTTGGTAAGTGGGGAATGTCCATTGACAGTTACCAACATTTATTGTGCCTACATGTTAGCATGTGCTTCTTTCACTTTTGACAAATTATTTTCACTGATGTTTCATGCATGGTCGACCTGTCTTCATGGGATGGTTTCTGTATTCCCTCACATATATGTGTATGATAATATTTGTTTGTAATTGGACATATGTAACGGGGCTACATTTTATTTGGTTCCACAGACAGGAGTGTGTCGCCATTGATTGTTGACTCACACATATCCTCACCCATCATTGCATGTCACTTAGCATGTACAACTGCAGTACCAATGAGGGACATGACAGGTAGCATTACAGTTGTTAACCATATTGTGCATTTCAAGGCCATTGATTTGGCATCATGTAGCAAAGTGCTATGCACATGTGAAATGGGGAGGGTTTGCTACCTGACTGTCGGCATGCATCCTGGAGTGACTTGCTGTTATGTGGGAATCATATGTGGTACAAACATTCACCCATAGAAATCTGAGTTTTCAGAACCAAAATGAAGAACGTTATTTTGCTTCCAATTGAGCAACATGCTGAGGGGTTTTTAGAAGTACTTGAGAATCCCTGGCCCTCCCCAACATTTAAAGGACTATTGTCTACTACTGATGCAATCAGCATATGTGATTGTAAGATGTGCCATACAAGAGAGGGGATTTCCCCTGTACCTATCTGATTCTTTGTGTTGTGGCTTTTGGAGACATATATCCCTTTCATTTTCCACAATTTGTCTACAGTGCATATTTCAATGCTAGCTGTGCAGTATATCTGGACAACATTCGTACAGCCTCCATGTATCCATTAAGACAATTTACACATGGTGACGTGAGCATTGTGGATTTGTTTCCATGGTATTTCCATGTCCCCTTCTTCAGGCTACCGTACTTCTGTGAGCAACATGCCAGGATTTTGGAAAATTATTTCTTAATATTGTCTATGTGTCAAATAGTTATATGCATGACCTTGTGTGGGATCTGTGGGAATGAACTTGGCATTGGCCTACTATTGTATGGCAACAGGTAACTGAGGTATGCTACACGAGGAAAACCATTGAAAGTTATGAGGTGTCCTACTTGTTCAATACTTGCTGTGTTGCACAACTTCTCTCATGCAACTTGGGATGTCTGAGATCCTGATTTACCTATGGGCAACTGTTGACAGTTCATGTGGCATGAATACACATGGTTTGGTACATGTAGGAGCTACTTTGATGGAGTTTGTTACTGGGGCCTACTTTATGTCATGATAATGTTTGCTAATCACAGCTGTTGTTCAAGTATAATCAGGAACATGAAGTGACCCTATTTCTCTTTGTGTTTGCAGCATCATTCCAAGCAGGTGAAGGAGACAGGGCAGAACCAAGTGGAAAGCATCTGGCCATAGCACCTCCAGTCATGGCACCACCGACACAGAGGAACCCAGTGGCCCGGAGTGTGAGAGGAGTGCCACAGAGGACACAGGATCAAGCTCATCATCTTCAGATTTACCTCCGGTAGCCACTCTCCAGTGGTGGCAGACCCATCAGGACCTGCTCCTGTACCATCCATTCTGCCACCCCCAGTTCTATTGCTACCCTCCCTGTACCTCCCCACCCAGTTGGCCGTGCCTGCTCACCCAAGAGGTTGGGCACCTCCTTTGTCCCAGACACCTCACCCCCAGCCCCTGTTACCCCTGCTGCCCTCAGTAAGGAGGCTATTGACCTCATCAGGAGTATCTCTGTGGGGACGACTGCCAGTGTGAATGCTATCCAATAGCAGGAGACAAACGCTCACCTGGAAGGCATTCATAGTGACATGTCTGGCCTACAGAGATCTTTTCAGGGTCTGGCCTCCTCACTGACGGCATCCATACATCTCCCAAAAAATGACTTTAACTTCATAAATTTGGCACTAGACGGATGTAGCCCCAAAGTATTCTTATGGAGTTAGTTTTGCAACGAATTAGAGTAAAAGGAAATGGCACTAATTTATACTCTGCAAACAGAGTATAAATATGCCCCCTAGTCTTTAGTACAAAAAATGTTCAGCACATCATACCTGTCCTAATATCCCTAATTTATATTCCTTGTAACATTGCTGAGCCTGTAGAACAACACAAAAGGATAGGGCCCCCATGCCGAATGTGATGAGGGACTTCTGAGTCTCTCATATCTCACAGATTCATTGATCATTGAAAGATTAGGGCACTTTGGGGGGGTTAGGGACCCCCTGCAGGGGGATGTGTTACTCCCCTGTGCTCTCCATAAAACATTTGACGTGTTACACACAAGGCAATCCACCTGAATAAACACGAATATCAGTCAGAACTCAGCCAAGAATAGAATCATAACAAATCCAAGCTTTGACGAGACTGGACACTCCCAGATTTAGCAAACACCTCACCTTCATTAGTACTCAAGAAACACTCCAAGAGATGGAATCCTCTCTCATGAGACATCAGTCAATCTCTGCCTCCAAGGGGTCCATTTAACAACACTTTCCGAACACCCCCGCGTGACCTGCAAACAGCTCCCAAACGTGCCTATCTAAAAGCATGTGCTAAATGTCTTTCCCTCCTGTTACTATACTGTTAAAGCCGGTTAATAATTTTAATTGCTACGCTATCACACGCTTTTTGTGTCGTTGCACTGTTTTTCCAAAGTGCTGTTACCTTTTGCCAATTGTCTTCAGAAGCAATATCAAAAACTGAAATAAATAGATAATCCCGGGCTATTTGAAAATTATGTCTCTCTCTTTAATAAATGTCCTTTCTGAGAGGAACTCTCGCACCATTTACTCGAGTGGGCCTCAGCTATGCTGGAAGACCATACAAGCTACAAAATGGAGGAAGTGGCCCTCAGCATCCAGTTTGACTGATGCTAACTCCCATGCCTGGATTGTTACACACCCTTCTTCAGTGGTAACAGTGTTCAACCTGATCGTACTTGTTGAAAAGTGAAAGGAAACATTATAAACTTTAAATAAAAGGAAAAGAGGATAAGTGGTTCCCATAATTGTCCCTTTCGCAGGATTGCTTTGGTCACGTCTGTAAAGGGGTTGGGGTCCTAGTCTATTTGGTAGAAACCTGAGGATTTGAAGTCAGGTCAGATGTAATCTCAGGCTACTTTATCTCCTTCGTATCCGGCAAATCAAATGTAAGTGGTTTAACAACTTGGAAAATAGCACTGCTTCTGACGTACTAACATCTTAATTGACTGAGTACACTTAGAAACCTGGATTCGCACACTGTTTGGGAAGTGGACTCTCGACAAACAGGATGCAAAGAAAACAACATTTTAAAGGGCAACCATCTTCCCAGAAAAGCTTCTCCCGTAGAATTGAAATAGAAATTTGTTTTCCAAAATACATTGTTCAAGTAAGGAAACAATATTGTACATGTGCCAGAAAACAACAAAGATAGCGTGTGACGTTCCTTTAGTCAGGATACCCAAGTGTGTTTTTATTTAGTAAATTCATTTAGATTAATTTGGTGGTAAAGTGGGTGGGGGTTGGAGCTATTTGGATTGGCTGGATAGCCAAAAGGAGATTCACGCACGCCATCCTCTCCAGTTTATGACTAGCCGGCAAGGGTGGGCAACCAGTCTTTGGCTGTGATGGAAAGGTTTGGCATTCAACCTGACCTGTGTGGAGTTTGTAATGTGTTTGTACCCCACTCCTACCCTCCTGCTGCAACCCTGCTAGGTAAATAGAGGAAGGTGAGTGTCTTGCTTATGGGGTTTCAGAGTGCCAAGTTTTCCAGGTTCATGGCATGAGTAGTTCATTCAGTAGGTATTTTTGGATTGCATTCCGGAACTTGTGGTCTTGTCAATCGCAATATAGACTCAAGATCACAAATCCCAGAACACAAAACGATTACGTGGGCTAGATATGCTACTTTCACATGAACCTGAGAAACCTGAGAGTCCTGCAGATACTAGAGCATGCAAACAGTTTTAAAGGGAATGGGGCAGCACCTGCAGTATCATAGATCCAAAACAATCTTAGCCTTTGTTCAGTACCAAATGGCTCATAGCCAGAAGTATATTTTTAGGGGGGGCACAGCCCTCGTCTCTGACCAAACATTAAGCTGTGTTCTAAAGGTGCATTCTTTCCCAAATATTGGTTGTACTACTAAATATCGACCCCCCCCCCATGACACCCTGATAGAAGAATATCAAGGACAGAACATCAAAGAGTAAGTTCATGTAGGGAAGTATAGATGTACTCCTAATATCCCGACATTTACATACCTTGAAAAGATAGATAGATAGATAGATAGATAGATAGATAGATAGATAGATAGATAGATAGATAGATAGATAGATAGATTGGTACATATATGTGGAATAAGTTATGTAACATCTATACTTCCTTACCTGTTGATATTTTGGATTCGATATTCTGTCTTCGATATTCAATGGCATCAATATTCTTGTTTGAATAGTCTGGGTGCACAAGGTGTGATTCAATGTGAAGGAATACATGGATTTTTTGTAAGATACATATTAAAACATACTCATTCAACTTTCTGCAATCCATCTCGAAATCTTATCAATTAGATGTGATTTAAAGTAGAGGGGTGTAAAGTTGTAAACTAGGCCTACTCTCTGTCAGCCTAGTTTACAACTCTGTGTATTTTCTAAACTGTTCAAGCTTTGTGTAATAAAAAGCTTATTAAGTTCTTTGTTAAAAAAAAATATACACTGACGTCAGCTCAGATCCCTTCCTCCCACAACCCTTAACTCAGGTGGTGGAAGTCTAGTCGCTCCACTCAACATTTTTTAATGGAAGATGTCTTTCTTGGGACATTCTGCGTAAGGAAATCATCACACCTGGAAGGTCTGAAAGCATAAACCTTTAGTCACATAATGTTAGAAAAAATAATCTGCTTCATAAAGTGTGGAATTTCTCAATTCTGTCCAGCTTCATAAATTAAGCGTTAATTTAACTCACCACTAATTAAATAACTTTATGGAGAGCTTGGAGCATATCCATCAAAAATATTTTAAGAAATTAGTGGTAAACTGTGCGTTTTGACATGTTAGGGCTACAATAATGGTGAAAACTAAATCAAATTTAGATGTCATTTTACAAAGGAAGATCCCACAATAAATTCCTCTGCAAGGTGGTGAAAGAAGATGGATAGTTCAATTACATTTCATCAAAACCACCAGTCAATACTGCATGGATTTGAAGCAGACCACCACATTGGAATACACCCCTCATAGTTACAGGGATGTTGTGTGAAAGATGTTGCACAAAAGGATACCTTTATTAGTAATTGACTAGTAGACAGGTCAGCATGGTAAAGGAAAGGTGGTTGTGTGAACCTGGAATGGGTCCAATTGAGACCTGTGACCTGGCTGAGGACACATGTTTCTACTCCAGTTGCAGGAGTCGTAGATGGGCAGGCAGTAGCACCTCCTCTAAAGCCCTAAGTTGTGGTTTCAAGCTTTCCACCTAGGATACTGCTCTATGAGAACATCGCTCATTGATGCTGCTTACATGGTACCTCCCATTTGGATGCTTCAAAGTCCTACACTTCAGGAATCATGAGCATTCTCAACTCTTCCACATTCAGTAGACTTGTTGCATAAAAGCCTGAGGTGGCACCCTCTATGTGGCTAACATTGCTTGGACGAGCAGGCACTTTTCAGAGTGGGGAAGGTAGAAAGCATGTAAGCCTAACATGTTTCCTAGAAACTGAAAATATTTACTTGCAGAGAAATTGCTTTGGCATTACTACAGAGGCAGATAAAAGTCAAGCTTCATGCTATGAAACAGTTTAGAGACTGCCATATTCAAATGTACACCAGAAAGCTAGTTTACCTCCTTATTAGGACTTGGACTTCTCAGCAACTAGGTTGTACATTTCAGTGACTACGCCAGCAAATGTAGACATGGCTGATATGCATTAAAAGAGAAAGCATCAGCACATCTCACCAAGAGCATATAGTAACATATAACACTGTTGTGCCATTGTTAAGCAATTTGCAAAACACAATGGCCCTCATTCCGACCCTGGCGGTCATAGACCGCCAGGGTCACGAATGACCGAAGCACCGCCAACAGGCTGGCGGTGCTTCATTCGTCATTCTGACCGCGGCGTTAAAGCCGCGGTCGCCCAGCCGGGTCCGGCGGTTTCCCGCCGGATTTCCCCCGGCTGGGAGAATCCTCCAGGGCAGCGCTGCCCTGGGGATTCCGACCCCCTTCCCGCCAGCCTGTTTCTGTCGGTTTACACCGCCAGGAAGAGGCTGGCGGCAACGGGTGTCCTGGGGCCCCTGGGGGCCCCAGCCTGCTTTTCACTGTCTGCTTAGCAGACAGTGAAAAGCGCGCCGGGTGCAACTGCACCCGTCGCACACCTGCAACACCGCCGGCTCCATTCGGAGCCGGCTTCAGTGTTGCAGGCCGCCTTCCCGCTGGGCCGGCGGGCACTAACAATGTTAGCGCCCGCCGGCCCAGCGGGAAGGTCGGAATGGCCCCTGCGGTCTTTTGACCGCAGGGCGGCCAAATGGCAGTTCCCGCCAGGCGGGCAGCGACCGCCACCCGCCGGGGTCCGAATGACCCCCAATGTGTATCAAGTAACAACGGTTAAAGTGCAGAATTGTGCATTTAAATCTCGTTAGCCCATGTGTATTGGCTAAAACATGATAAGCTATACATTCCACTTGAAATCTTCAATCACCTTTTCTTCTTATGGATCTAGCTGTTAATTTGCTCCTTCAAGCTCTCTCTTACTTCCTCTGTTCCCTCCTGATCTCTGAACCTCTGTACCCACTGCCTCTCTCAACCTTTTCCCCAGTACTCCTGTTCTGTTTGCTGCTCCATCTATATTCTGATTGCTGATTCTCCTGCCGACTTGCTTTTTCTATTTACTCTCCTTTCTTTCTCTCAATCTTCTCAGCATCTTTCTCTTTAGCCCTATTCTCCATAGACTATGTATGGCAACTAAATGTTCTCTTGTCTGTGACTGGCCATAGCAGCACCTGCCACCTTTCTTTGCTGACTGTGCTTTATGCTGTTTCCCAGTACCAGAAGCCCACCATCCTGGGACCTTCTCAAACTGGAAAAGTCCCCTACAATTATGGAACAAAGATGTTAGTGAAATATGGCTATCATATCCCTGCAGCTTGTTGTCAGTACTTGTTGGACAGGATATCAGGCTGTATGGATTTGGTGATTTTTACCTGCTTTAATGCAGATGACCTGTTGACATCCAACACAGGACCTTCACAGCACAGTGGACTTCAACGGGTCTTTCACACTAGAAAAGAAAAGGTTTCTGGTAAAAACACCAGAAACATTTTGTTTTCCAAAATCAAAGTTGGGACATGAGCGAAATGCTTCTCCCGAGTCTGATTTTTTTGTTTTGATGTATTGCGCAGCAGGCTGATGCTATAGAGCAAATCAAAAGTGATAGCAGACCACGTTAATGAAATCTGCAGGAATCCACAAATGTCCTACCACAAGCTTTCCCACATTTCTCTCGATAACAATAGTACCCCACTTGTGTGACTGGACTATGCCTATGAAAGGAAAAGCTCCCTAATCCCCATAAGACACATGGAAGCGTCAGGACTTTTGCTTTGCAAATCAATCCATTTTGGCAATATGGGTAGCTGCGTTATTTAGGCCAGGGCTCGGTTGTCATCCAGGGAAGTCTGCCAGGCCCAGCCATTTCTGAAAACAAGGCACCTAGGGTAGTCTGATGTGGTGTGGCTTCCATGGGTCCTAATAACTCTTCGTACCCAGAATGATCTGCAAACATCAAACATTTGCTAAATCACAAATCTTTGTCATATTTCTGTGGAGAAAAACTCAGGAATCTACATGGATCCATTAACTCCTACCATCGGGTGTTTCCACACTTCTGAGAATAAAAACATTTATCCAGATGTTAACCAAGTGTTAAGCATTTAGGGCATTGATTACACAGGGCCTCAAAACAGCAATTTATTTGCAATAACAATGCTCAATTAGAATAAGATAAAGCAAAATTTCAAAAGAGTCAATACATTTCAGAAACCAAATTCATAGTACACAGGCTTCTGAATGGTTTGTAGGTTTAGATATGGACAGCCACTTATGAATCAGGAATAGGAAATGTTATGATAGCTAGTGTCTTAAGAACAACATGACAATGTCCTGTGCAGTTCAAACTTTTCACACAGAAAATTCTTTTTTGACATACCACATGTGAGAGGTGAGATGGAGTTCAGCTATGCCCATTGAATTCTTGGCCTCTCAGCTGTGACATTGAACTATTGCTGGTACTACCTTTCACATCAGCTCCTCAAACACAACAATGTGGCATCCCTCAGGAGTCCATCATATTACCTCTGCTATTCAATATATACCTAATCCCCTTACCAAATCTGATTAAACTATTCAATTTCACCTATAACAATCTGCAGATGATACCCAAACCATTTTAAAAATGGTTGGTCTGGAAGACCTCTACTATTTAAAACCTGATTGCCTTTAGGTGATAAAAACATGGATTATGAATAACGATCTAAAACTATGTACCATAAAGACAGAGATTATTACCAGACGAAAGTGGCAAAAATGCTAGCCTACCGCCATATGGCCTAAGGAACACAATATCAAGAGAAGTCAGAAACCTAGGAGTAGCTATGGATTCTGACCTAAGTATGAAACCATATGTTAACAATGTAAGAGTACCTTCTTCACAATGAAAACATTAGGTTGCATAACCCCCATACCTCGGATACCAAGAGAAACTGCAAGCCATCCTCACGGTCGTAATATCCAAGCTTGACTATGCCAACAGCCTATACAGTGGCACACCCATGTTTATCATACACAAACTACAAATCACCCAGAATGTTGCTGCAAGACTTCTCTTCCTAATTCACCCAAGAGAAAACATGAATCCAGTCTTGCAATCACTCCATTGTCTACCTATAACAAGAATGACAATGTTAAAAAAAACTTTCAGTTGCCCACAGAGCCTCCGAACAAAATGACCGCTATACCTACGAGCTAAAATCAAGCAATACAAGCAAGACAGGACACTCCACTCCAGACTTGCAACACTTCTTATTCCACCTTACCATAAGAATAGGAGGCACTGCTTTCTCAGTACAACCTGCCAAGATCTGGAACTCACTACCAGCCAACATTCAAAGCTTCAAGGAGCATATTCACTTCAGAAGACAGTTGAAAACATGGGTATTTCCAAGTCCATTACACCACCACACATTCTGCACCTTGAAAGACAGTCATACCCTGAAGCTCAGCCTTCAATTTACCATCCACAGACTGGTAACAACCCAACCAGCAAACTACTTTCGATAGGCAGGAAAGTTAAGGGGGTTATTATGCAGTTCTGTAATTTCATATATAACATTTCTGTCCCATACTAATATTAATACTATAAAACTCACAGGTCGACAGCCAACTGTAACTTATACCTCTTACATTGACATAAGACATATACGATATGAGGGTTGTCTATCACCAGTGTTGGGCAGCCAATAAACCAGCCTTCAATAAACGAACAGGCATGGAATAACTGAAGAAATCTGTCACACACTGCGAGTCAATCGTAAAACTTCAATCTATTCCACAGCTGAAGGTCCCAAATATATATATATATATATATATATATATATATATTGGCCTCTTCTTGACATCTCATAATGACACTCAGATATGGGATGATAGTAAAAATGCACATCCCAGCAGTTCTCTCTCCCTACAACCAAGCCAGCTCAGGCCCACAACTAAACACAATAATTCTGGTTAGACAACCCAGTGCAGTAACTATCTAAGCTGTCTATAATCATAAGAAATAACGCCAAAAAAGGGACCTGCAGAGCTGTTCAAGGCTGCCTGCGTACTGAAAAATCATAAACTATCTCACCTCATCATCCACCACACTGCTACGCACTGCGCCCCATAACACGATAATTGCACCTCAGCAGTCAATACACACAAATAGAAACATTTCCCACATAGGATCACAAAACAAAGACAGCACCCTTCCAACCACATATCCTATTTTATGGCTTAGCTTGCTGTACGTAAGTGCTTCAGGGCCATACATGATTTAGTAAGTGCTATACAAATGATTCAGTACAATAAAATAATTTTTTTAGCATTTGTTTTGATTCTATTACATTTATTGCTACCCTCACAGATGAGAATTATAAAACAGAATGTGCTTCATTTGTGCTTTCATAACTACTGATATATGTTGAAATATTTCTACAGTTCATTTACAGATTCTCACATTTTTTGTATATTAGAAACCAATTGACATCTTACAGTTTTTCTTTATGCACTCTCTGTATGCAAGGCCACTGAAACTATGTGATCCTCTGCACAAATAGGTATTTGCCTCATAATCTGCCTATTTTAACAAAAAAGTCCTGTTTCATGCTCAAAAGGATTAAATGTTATAAAAATGATGTAATGTGCTGCTGCACAGTTGGGAAGTCCTTCACAAAGATTGACTGGTCACCTTTCAGTTACTTTTTGCTGTATTTGTATATGGAACGGATACTAATAAAGTGAAACTTTTGGCCAAACAGTGCTATTATACAAAAAATTACAAACAAATCACAAAATGTGCCATATTGAACCACAGAATTTGTGATTTCTTGACACATAATTTAGTCAACCTTGCTGAATAATTTGGGCCTCTCCTGCTGCATAATTTCAGCGGCTCTGCCTGCACCCCTGTGATATTGTCACATGGTTCACTTTACAATACCCTCTCACGTTGCAGTCAGAGAAAGAAAGGTAAACAACATCTCTACATTTAAATCTGTCAGAGTACATAACCTGGCATTTAAGCTCATTCTTTGAGCATGTAGCAAATGTACAAAGATAAAAAAGGTATTTTTATTGTGTCTTCACCTTCTGGAGGTCTGCAGTTTATTTTACTATTAAATTGCAACCATTCAACTGTGAATGCAGTTTGTTTTGTTTCATAAATACTGTGCCACCTGCCTTGGTCATTTGGGGGGGCAGAGATTAATATAGGCTGGCCCGGCCCTCAAATACCCTCCGTGGCTACGTCTTGAATACCAATACAGAAATGTATTGCATGCAATGCTTTGAATGGATATATATTTCTAAAGGAACGGTATCGGTGTTATCCCATTGGTAACTTCTTGTGGTATAAAGTATTGAAAGTATCATGGAAAAATGAGTAAGGCAGCTTGAAAATATACACAATGCCACTGGAGTTTGTATAATAGTAAGTGTGGGAAGTTCTATTCCAAGATTACATTCATTTGTTTAAGGTCAGGCCAGCAAGGGTGCTCGCAGATGGTGGCTTGTGAAGATATATGTGTGGCTGTAGGGTGTGGGGGCATTTAGAGCCACATGTACAAATATTAGGTTTTGTGTCTCGCAAAACCTGATGTACAACAGTGTCAATGACACTGTTTTCTATTCCCAATAAGGTTGCGAATGGCCTACCTCATAAATATTCGTGAGGTAGATTGCAATTTGCGACCCCTTTGGAAATGGCTGCCCTCACAGGGATGGTGGCCTGCTGAGGACAGCAGACCACCAAGTCTGTGACTGCTTTTAAATAAAGCATTTTTTTTTAATGCAGCCTGTTTTCCTTAAAGGAAAACGGGATGCATTTCAAAAACAAAAAACGACCACTGCCTGCTCGTAAAAAATATTTTCGCTACCATTCACAAAGGGGAACTGGTCCCATGGCGACCCCTTCCAGTTTGCAAATTGGTTAGCACCAATTTGAAATTGGTGTTAACTGCAATTGTTTTGTGACCGCATTCACGGTCTAAAAACACGGTCTAAAAACAATTCTACATCACACTGCGAATCGCAATTAGGAAAGGAACGCCCCTTACTAATTGCGACTAAATAGATTACTGAATCGCAAAATAGGGTCTGTACATACCAAAATGCTTTTTTCTTGTCACAAATGGCCCAATTCTGCAAATCGGGCCATTTGCGACAAGAAAAAATGTACATACATCTGGCCCTTATTGACTTCAGATGTGCATGTGGTAGGGCCCTGTGTGGTTACTGGTAGTTGATGATGCAGTTAGAGCCAAAACCCCCAAGAATGCGGCAAGGAAGGCTGTGTGCCAATGATGGTGATCAGGACAGGCTGGCTTCTAATGCAAAACCACTGATTGGCCTCCTGAGTTTATAAAAAGCACAATACAATACTGAGGGCCAGATTTAAGAAAAGTGCCACATTTTTTGCACCCCTTCGCACCCCCCTAGTGCCACCATGAGTGCACTGTATTTAATATATGGTGATCCATGACGGTAGTCAGGGAACAAGCATCATATTTTTTTACGCTAGTTGGGAGCTTTGCAGGATTAGCGTCAAAAATGTTGACGCTAATCCTGCAAAGCCCATTGAGGCCCATTGTAAACAATGGTGTGCCTTCTTTTAATGCCTGCTCTGAGCGAGCGTTAAAAGTGTCGAAAAAAATGACACAAAAAATCTTTTAGATTTGTTTTTGCCCCCCCCCCCCAACAGGGGACCGTTCCCTTTGCATACATTATGCCTGGTGAACAAAGGGTTACAAAGTGGCGCAATGCATGCATTGCCCCACTTTGTAAATTTGGCGCAGCGATTTTGGCCTCGCTGGGCCACATTATGATATAAAAAAATGACACTAATATGGCACAAGGTGGCTCTTAAATCTGCCCCTGAGTGTAGTAATTCTATCAACGAGTTACAGTTCTTGAGTAAGGGTTAAAAAAGTCTCTAGGAATAGTCAATTCTATTACTGGCTTGCCTTCCAGAGTGAGCTACCTGCACTAGCGGTGCAAGCTGAGCCCGGGGGATCATTGATCCTTATGGAGTGTTGTGTTAAGCAGAAGGCACCAGGGCAGAGAGGCTCTAATTCATAAGCTTCTGACCACAGAGCTAATATTTAAATACATGGGCCTGTATTTATACTTTTTTTGCGCCGCATTTGCGTCGTTTTTTGACACAAAAACGGCGCAAGCTTGCAAAATGCCATTGTATTTTGTAGGTTTGCGCCGTTTTGCGTCAAAAAGCGGCGCAAATGCGGCGCAAAAAAAAGTATAAATACGTGCCATGGTGTTTCATCTCTTCTCCACTGGATCCATCTCAAGCAAAGGTGAACAACAATGTTTCCGATAAACTCTCTAACACCATAGCCACTGCCTTCACCTCCATGAACAACTAATATTTCTCAGAAGGGATCATGTTGGGGTCCTTGAAGCACTTAAACCACGCAGTAATCACCCCTCTAATTGAAAGCCAATTTCTCAACCTGCATATCCTGTCATCTTTATACATATATCTAACCCCCGTCATCAGCAAAACAATGGAAAGAAATCGCGTCAAACAATTCCAGCCCAATGTGGCATTCCCACAGTCTCCCCAACCACAATTAATCCATTTAGGTTCTGCCTATTGAGTGTTTATGACAACAGACCTTAGACTTCAATGAAAGGCCACCTGGCAGCGGTGGCACTGTTAGAGGGCTTAAAACATTAATTATGAGTCCTCCTTGATTACCCAAAGTCCTTAGTATGCAAGAGCGGAGTCGCCTAGCTGTTCTGGTGTAATTAGGTGGTGTAGAGTAGCTATTTAGGACTTTAGGGTTGTTTTAAATCCCCATCAACAGTACACCCTGGCTGCTGCCGATGGAGTCACCCATGTGAATATTGGCTGTGCTACATATCTACCAATGTTATGCAAGCTAGACTCCCCACCCAGGCATGTTCCTAAATTATCCATATCAATCACTAACAGGACTGATGAAACGCTGCAGAAATGTTCATCAGTGGATTTTCCTGCAGGTTTGCACTACCTCTACGAATCTGAGGATTTCCTATTCCCAAACAACTCATAACCAGGTCCTTAGTTTTAAAATTCGTTTACAATGTACTCTGCATATCTATCGCATTGTTGTCTACTGTGTTGCATCACTTTACATCACATAAATAGTATTTGTTTAGCACACAGTTTGCCATTGTTATGGTTTCTTAGCACTATTGGCTGAAAGGGTGTGCTTTTGTACATGATTTCGAGGATTCCATGGAAGATGGGAGTCCTTGGATACTGTTTCTTGATCTGTCCTTCATTTCAGTGTCTATGTATTATGGGTAGGGGGGGTGAAATTCGTGTACATTTTTCTCATTCTTTTATGCAAAATTATGTAACAATTATGCATAGTTGTGCGTGATTATGCAAAATGCATCCTGCATGCATCGCATTAGAGAAATGAAAGCAGGGACGCATTTCGTGCTCAAAACTGGCACTAACGACATGTCACATTGTGCAACTCTACTGCCATTTGGCTTACCCCAGCCTGCTCCTGCCTAGTCATCTCATTGTGCTTCCTCCTCCCTAGGCTCAATCTAACCTATTCCACCCCATTCTGCTCCATCTGTCATCTTTTTCTAAAACTATTTTTCACTTTTTACTCCTTTCATTCTCCCACTATGTGTTTTTTTTAGATTTGTATTCCTTTATTCATCTTTTCTTTATATGTTTGTACTTGTCCCACCCAGCAGCTATGGAAGTGGGAGGCAGCACACCACAGAGACGACACCTCCTGCAGGCAATGGCAGCACGAGGGGTTAACACTCTTCCACATCTTTAGTGAGGCAGAGGTGGCCATGTTTCATTTTTAACCGTGTGACACCTCCCCCTTGTGCAGGCCTGGAAAGAACTATGACCTGGAGATTCATCAGCTGTGGGGGGAACAATTATAGTTAGGTGAAAATGTCAGTTAAAACAACATTTTAAACAACCAAAACCACTGAAGTTCACCAGTTACAGTTATCTCAAGTAAATGCAACTCGCACCCTAAAGTAATTATTACTCATGGCCCCACTAATTGATGACATTAATTATGTAATTTCACATGCTGCAGTGGTTTTATTAATGATGTCATAGAACATGTGATGAGTCATGTAATATGTGAAGTGATAAGCAGTGCATGGTGTGGGCACGAGTTATAGTTATTTGAGATAATTAAAACTCAAGCAACTATTACAATATATATGAATACATATACATATGTAAATGAATTTCATTTTTTATAATAAAAAGTAAGATAGTATTACCATACCCAACTAGAACATCACTTTAAACTTTATTTTTCTCAGCAAATTTCTAGGGTTTTGTTCAATGTAAAGTAATATTCTATTACTAGATGTAACGTTAACCCAAGCCATGCAAATTATTTAAGGATTATGTACAATTAGGAGTAGTGCATCTATCATGCATTACATCTGAAAATCTCACCAGGGGCACATTCCATGCACAGCACAGTGCCTGCCACCAGTCCCTGCATCCATTCCCTGCAGGCAGCCAACTGTTATAAGCAGTGAATGTCATAGAGAATATCGTCAGTCAATATAAATATGTATATAAATTACGTGTATATTAGCTAAACATAAGGACATAGAGAATTTGTTAAATTTGTACATATTTCAAGCCTCAAGTAGCAATAGTAGTACATTCCGTTCACCCTAGAATGTTAAGACTGTGGAATTACCGGGAGCTTGCTTTAGAATGTTGAAGTGCATTGTTCGGGTGGGCTTGTGAGGAGTGGAGAAATAAACATCTTTTCTTGAATCATCTTGAGTTATCTGCGTGATTACTACAGATAACTTAAATTGGCGACGAGGATGGGATGCCTTATCTACAAGTAAGAACTGCGCAGGGGCAGTGTGACTCCTCACCCCTGTACCTGTAGTCGACCACTCTTCCTCCCGGGTGATGGTGAATCGAGACGTCCATTGTGAGCAGTTAAAACATCTTTCTTCAATCTAACAGTCAAAGCGGGGTGAGTCCTATTTTGTCCCACGTCGTGAAATTGGAGTAGACCAGTTTTCAACTTACTGGACGTGCACCGTCAGGACTATGGCTGATGAAGTGTGAGGGAGGCGATCATTCCATCAGCGTTGCTGGGAATCGGAAACGAAGAGAAGCAATATGCGGTAGCGCCTCTTTATAGCGAGCTATTGACGCTAATCTGTTTCCTGGCTCAGCTGGAGGCGTCTTTCCTGTAGAAAAAAAAAAAAAAAAGAGAAGGATGTGGAGACGCGGCTGACGCGGCTGAACCGGAGCAACTTCCAGACTTGGGAGGCTTGCCTTCGCACAAAGGAAGTCCGACCGGGCAGAACAGTGGACCTCAGCACTGACAGTTGCGGAGAGTAAACTCGTCTTAGAGTTTTACTCGCGGCGCTTGAGGGCGTCATTTGGAGGAGTTCCTGAACGGCCACAGACGCGCCTGAATTGTAGTCAATATCGCGTCAGGAGAAAAAAAATAATAATAATAATCACGTCAGGAAGCCTTTGAATGAAGCGCGATTTGAGGGCGTCATCAGAGGCAGTTACTAAGCGACCAACTCCGGGGTGGCATTTTTGATTCTTTGTTTTGTGTGTGCCTACAAGTTCCGGATTGCGGCAAGAACTCTAAACAACAAATCCTAGTAGGTTTGGACGTATTATCGAATGTATTAAGAAACGAACCATATGCTGTCAGCATTTCAAGCGTGTTATGGTTATTAGTGTGGTGGGAACATGTATTTTCCAAGTGTTGTCGGAAGAATTCATTAGTTCTTCAAGAGGAATAAGGTATTTTGTAACAGAACAGGGTTGTAGTTAAACAGTAATTACTAACTGTTATGATTTATATGGTAACACAAAGTAAAAACAACAAAAAATTGCGAAAAGTGTGAATGATATGTGCTCATAACACTTAATGTTATAATCCCTGTAAGTATAATACACTGTGAGGACATTGAGAGAAGGAAAAAAAAAAAAAAAAAATCTGTAGAAAACATGGCTGCAGCTAGCATGACTCAACCTCCTCCCTTCCTAAATGATGCAGGAGAACCAAGCCTATTATGGAAGGACTGGAGAAGATTATTTGAATCCTACTTAATAGCGATCGGTGGAGAAAAGTTTTCCCCACTAAGGAAACAGCACATCTTACTGCACAATTTAGGTGTACATGGGCGTAAAGTGTATGACAATTTAACGGATTTTGGGGAGGAGGAGGAGGATGAGGATGAAGAAGTTGATGTATATGATAAGACTCTTAAAAAACTAGAAGGGCATTTTGGAGTAAAAGTAAATATCGTATTAGAGAGACACAAGTTCTTCAGTAGAACCCAAGGGAGGGATGAGAGAGTCTCGAGTTACATAGCTTGTCTGAGAGGTCTGGCAGTGACCTGTGATTTTGGACTCCTTGAAGACTCTCTTATTAGAGACCAACTAGTGAGATGCACTAATAATAGTGAAGTACAGGAAAGACTATTAACTACAAGCCCTTCCTTGAAGGAAGCCATTGAGGTAGCTAAGAGCATTGAGCAAACAGCAGAATGTATAAAGGCTTTTAAAAATTCTTCCATTAAGGAAGAAGTAATGGAAGTGAAACCTACACCCAACCAAGATAGTAAGGAACATAATGGATTTGAGGAACACAAGATTCAAGAAATCACCAATAAGAAAAGTGTGGTGGGGAACTGTAGGAATAGGTGTTTCAGGTGTGGTAGTGTGAAACATTTGGCTAACAGCCCGGAGTGCCCGGCTCGAAATTGCATATGCAGGAAGTGTGGAAACAAGGGGCACTATGCAAGAGCTTGTAAGGGAGAGAAAAGTGAGAATTATGGTAGAAAAATTGTACATAAAGTAGGAGAGACCCAAGATAATTACAACAAATTTGTACTGCAAGTGGTAGAGAATGAGATCACAGGCATGAAGACCAAGTATCCATCATGTGAAATAGATCTTGATGGAGAACGAATAAAAATGTATGCGGATTCATGCTCACCATACACGCTTATAAACTTTGACACTTTTGTGAGTAAATTCAAGGATAAAGGGTATGAGTTGCAACCGGCGGACATTAGTCCTGGAGGGTACAATAGTGATCCTATACCACTGAAGGGAATGATGTCTATGCGGATAACTTTTAAGGGTAGATCGACTAAGGGTAAAGTGTACTTCACCAGCAAGGGCTCGAATTTACTAGGATGGGAACACCAACGTGATCTAGGGATACGTTTAGACCCTAACAGGAAGGAACCAGTTTGGTTAGTGGGAAATCCAGAGAACGATTATATTGTATGTGATGAGTTTCCTAGACTCTTTGAAGATAAACTGGGCCGATTAATAAATCATCAGCACAAAATCATACTTAAAGAAGGTGCAGTCCCCGTCGCACATAGGGCCAGGCTGGTGCCACTTATGATGAGAGAGCCTTTAAAACAAGAACTCATTCGGTTAGAACGGTTAGGAGTCATCGAACCAATTGACAGTGCATTATGGGTTGCTCCAGTCGTGATCGCCAAGAAATCAGGTGGTCATGGACTGCGGGTGTGCATCGATCTCAGGGATTTAAATGCAAACATTTGGGTAGAGAGGTTTCCACTGCCAAAAATTAATGAAATGCTAAGCACAATGGGTCCAGCCAAAATTTTTAGCGTGCTGGATCTTTCGTCAGCGTATCATCAAGTGGAGCTTCATCCATCATCACGCTCCCTCACTTCATTTATAACACCTTTTGGAGCTTACCGGTATTGCAGAATGCCCTTTGGGTTGGCCTCGGCGGCAGCGGTATTTCAACGCATCATGCAAAATATTTTGAGAGATGTGGAACACGTGTTGTGTTTCCAAGATGATGTGTTGATTTATGGGAATAGTAAATCTGAGCATGACAACACACTAAGGAGTGTCCTCCAAGCTTTAGATAAGGCTGGTATGACAATTAAGAAAAATAAATGTCGTTTCGGGGTGTCATCAGTAGAATACCTGGGTCATAGTATTTCAGAGGAAGGGATCAAACCTAAAAATGATCTGGTGAGAGCAGTCAAGGAAGCCTTACCTCCTTCAAACAAACAAGAACTCAGATCCTTTTTAGGCTTAGCTGAGTACATGGCGAAATTTGTAAATAACTTTTCTATGATTACTACCCCTCTGAGATCACTTTTGAAAAAAAACACTAAATTTGAATGGAATGATGATTGTCAAAAAGCATTCTGTGATATAAAAGAAGCCATAAGTAATTCACCTCATCTTGGAAAATTTGATCCTAAACTAAAAACATATGTATCGACAGATGCTAGCGGGCAAGGGTTGGGAGCCATGATATGTCAGAAGGCCAATGGACAAGAAAGAATTGTAGCCTTTGCATCAAAAGCATTAAATGATGCAGAACAGAAATACTCAACCATCGAAAGGGAAACATTAGCGTGTTTCTGGGCCATAACACATTTTAAATTCTTCTTATGGGGTCTACCATTTGTAATCAAGACTGACCACAAACCCTTAATTAATATATTCACGACACAAGGCAGGGAACGTGCCACCCCACGTATAGCCAAATGGTTATTAGGCTTGGAGGGATATAATTTTAGTGTAGAATATGTACCAGGAAATAAAAACAATATAGCTGATTTTTTGTCCAGATCCACAGGAGATAACAAAATAGAGGGGAAGGTAGAGGAACAGGAAGAGAATTTACAAGCAGCTGAATCCATATTTTGGGTAGATCAGACTTGTCTCACTAAGAAGGAATGGATCGTAGAAACAGAGAAAGATCAAATATTGAAATTAATAAAGAGCAAGATTATAAATGGTTGGCCTGAAAGGGCAAAGGATATTGAAGAACCTTTAAAAAGTTACTGGAATGTCAGATTGGAACTTCACATATCAAATGATTTAGTTATGAGAAGCGAGAGGATAATACCTCCTAGTACATTGAGGACCAAACTAGTTGAATTGGCACATGAGGGACATTTAGGGCGCAGTCTCACAAAGAATAAATTGCGGGCCTTGTACTGGTTCCCCCAGATGGATAATGAAGTAGAGAGAGTAGTGAAGGATTGTTGGGCATGTGCGGCAAGTGATAAGTCTCATGCAACACGTAGAGTTCCACTGTCTCCAGTGGAAATTCCTTTGAAGCCATGGGACAAACTTGGTCTTGACATCGTGGGTCCCATGAATCATCTGGGGAACAGAGGGCAGTATATGTTCGTACTAGTAGACTATCACTCACGCTGGACCATGTTCAAGATAGTTAACCAAATAACCACAAGTGAAACCATTAAATTCCTGACAGAAGCTTTCATGAGAGAGGGAATCCCAAGCACTTTGGTGACGGACAATGGAGTTCAGTTCACGTCGGTTAACATGAAGGAATTCCTTAAGAATTGGGGAGTGCAACATTTCAGAACAGCATTATACAATCCGAAAGCTAATGGGTTAGTAGAAAGGATGAATAGAGTAATAAAAGAATGTGTTCAAAGGGCTAAGATATCAGGTGTGCCAGGAGCTCAAGCACTCAACGAGATGCTCTGGTCATATCATAATACGCCGAATTTGGTCACTGGTCTGTCACCTTTTCAATCGTTGAAGGGCAGACAACCCGGTACTAAATTGAATCCCAATTGGCTAAAAGGTGGAGAACAAGTACGTGAACAAAGAAACGTATCTGTAGATTGCTTCAAGCGTAAACAAAGCAAGTATGCAGAGTGGTACAACAGGAAATTTGGAGTCAAGGACAAACAGTGGCGTGAAGGTCAATGGATAAGAATCCGTCTTCCTAGATACAATCATAGTGACGAAAGCAAATATTCTGATTCCATTAAAATAAAGGAAGTGCATCGGAACGTAGTTAGACTACAGAATGGTAAAGTATGGAGCATGGATCGTATTGTACCTTGCTATGAAGGAGAAAACAGGCCTGAAGATGAGACCAGAACCATGAACAATGCTGTACAAGTACCTAATACTCCTCGAAGAAGGATAAGTTCACGTGACCGAAGAGTTCCAAGTTGGCAAAGAGACTATGTTTTCTTTCCGTGAGGAAAGGAGATATGTTATAAGCAGTGAATGTCATAGAGAATATCGTCAGTCAATATAAATATGTATATAAATTACGTGTATATTAGCTAAACATAAGGACATAGAGAATTTGTTAAATTTGTACATATTTCAAGCCTCAAGTAGCAATAGTAGTACATTCCGTTCACCCTAGAATGTTAAGACTGTGGAATTACCGGGAGCTTGCTTTAGAATGTTGAAGTGGATTGTTCGGGTGGGCTTGTGAGGAGTGGAGAAATAAA